>NC_133407.1:123622083-124228541 GCF_049350105.2 Macaca mulatta
CTAAGAAGTTCATTCCTGAGCAGATTACATGTGTGGCTTTGCAGCCCAGAGGAAATTTTACAGTCAAGTAAAACCCTAAAATCATGAAAATATGGGTTTGCTGAATATAGTGGAAAGACTTGACAGATCTTAATTATAAAAGAACAAATATATCTTGATAGATGAACTGTCTTTTGTGAATTAGACTTAAAAGTTTTAACTCCTTGATTAACCATTACCCACTAGTATGATAGCAAGTTTTGAGGCAATGTCTTCAAACTTCTAAGTAGAACAGAGCACTCCCAAAGCATGCAGAAACCCCTGTAACATCACTCAATGCATTTTTAGCATGAGTGACCAGGGTAAGGCTTCCTCACAATGTTGCAAAGCAAATGGTGTCCCTCATGCCCTTTTCTACTCCCAGCACTCCTTGGTTAAGTGTCTTAACAGGATAAGGGATGACCATACAGAAAGAGAAGAAGGAAGAGGAGGAGAAAGAACAACAATGATATCATGATACAGGCCTGTAGAAATTGATCTACCAGGCAAAACTCAAGAGCTCATATGATACACGATTTTGCTTGCACATGGTCACAATTAAGTCAATGATGAAAATGAAACTCAAATCTAGATTGTGTATCTCACTCCACTGTTACAAGCTTTCTTCTAAACGAGGAATTATCAAAACCAAACAGAAGTGCCTATCTTAGGTCACCTTACCCTCTTTTCTGATGGTTGAAATTAAGGCAGTGTGAGAAACCTGGGGAGACACTGGAAAGTGTCCCCATGCCAAGCCCTGTGAGCACAATGAGTTTATGAAAGAAAAGGCCAGAGCCAACAACTAATTGTGCTTAAAACTCATCATTTAAGAATTTCAAAATAAACACTGATCAACTGAAATTACTTTGACCCAAAGTCTTATGTACCTTCTTTTGCTTGTCCATATTGGCCATCATAAAAAAACAAACAGGAAAAAAAGAAAGAAACAAACAAAGATGGAGAGTTGTTGCTTAATGGGTATACAGTTTCAGTTTCGTAAGATGAGTAAGTTCTGAAGATCTGTTGCACAGTAATGTTAGTATGTTTAACACTACAGAACTGTACACTTAAAATGGTTAAGATGATGTATTACCCCGCTTTCACACTGCTGATAAAGACATACCCAAGACTGGGCAATTTACAAAAGAAAGAGGTTTAATGGACTTACAGTTCCACATGGCTGGAGCGGTCTCACAATCATGGCAGAAGAGAAGGAGGTGCAAGTCGCATCTTACATGGATGGCAGCAGGCAAAGAGTGAGTTTGTGCTGCGAAACTCCACCTTATAAAACCATCAGATCTTATGAGACTCACCCACCATCATAAGAACAGCATGGGAAAGGCCTGCCCCCATGATTCAATTACCTCGCACTGGATCCCTCCCACAACACGTGGGATTCAAGATGAGATTTGGGTGGGGACACGGTCAAACAATATCAGATGATAAATGTTATGTATTTTTTTAATGAAAAATAAAATTTAAAAGAAGGAAAAAGAACTTTCTTCCTTTCCCTTTCCCTCCCTCCCTCCCTTCCTTTCTCCCTCCAGGGAAGACAGGTGCCTCCAGGATGGAAACAAATGGATTGATCTGAAAAATATGTAGGAGGCAGAACTGAAAAAATTTGAATGTGAGGATGAGAAACAGGGAGATCATGGGTGATTTC
Organism: Macaca mulatta; assembly: GCF_049350105.2. Lineage (NCBI taxonomy): Eukaryota > Metazoa > Chordata > Mammalia > Primates > Cercopithecidae > Macaca > Macaca mulatta. The sequence continues at coordinate 123,623,765 of NC_133407.1, forward strand.
CAAGTCTCTGGATCAACTGAAATGGAGAATGGATAAGGAGGAACGCCTGGAGGATAGCAAGCTGGGAAAGACATGATGCGTTTCATCTAACTAGAGATCACCAGCAGGAGTTTGCTCTGTAGATCTGGAGCCCGGGAAGGAGGGTTAGGGTGGAGATTCTGTATATTTCTACAGCCAACTCTTAATTTTTGGTTACAATCAAAGCCTATGCCCTTCCAAAATCTTTTTCTTCCATCAATAAGGATCAGCGGTGTTTCCAGAAGTATGTATGGATTTATCCTATATTTCTGCCTCATATTTCATATATGAATACTTCTAGGCAGGCTTTGGGTCATACATGTAAAACAAAAGCAAGTACTTAACACAATAGACATTCAATAAAGCTGCTTTTCACATGCTTCATTTATACTTTCCATTGCCTTTTTCATAAGCAATTACCATCTCACACATGCCCAGTTTCACCATTCTGCAGAATCAAACGTTGAATTTAGGCAAACACAGGGTGTTCAATAAACAGGTGGATTTCTAACAGAACACCAATCAATTCAGGAAGCACGGTCAAGCCAGCTGCGTCTGTCAATGGAGTAATCAGTAGCTGGCAGCATCTGTGCTGGCTGGGCTGCCATCGGTGTTTACAAGCTGGAATTGAAGAGGGCTCGGCCAGCTGACAGCAGAAGTTTGCGCAGCACCTGTCTAAAGTATATATGACTGCCTCCAGGCAATCCCATTAGTTCTCCACTTTCATGGACACTAGGACTTGTTCACAAATTTAGGGGGAAAAATAAAAAAGACAAACAGAGCTAGCCTCTGACTGAGAAAGGACACCTGAAAGAGAAATAGTCCCATATGGAGAAACAGAACAGGGAGGAGAGAATGAGAAAGATAAGAAATCACTCAAGAAAGCCAGTAATGTTTACACATAGTAGAAACATTTAGTCTCTAAACAGTGGGCTTCGTAGCATTTTTTTAAATCGGAGATGTTCTGGAGAAATATGTAAAGAACTCAGCCCAAGCTTTCTGATGCCAGGCAGGGCGTAAGTAGTTTACTGGGAACCTTTTGACTTGTTTATCTGACATAGTAAACAGCTTTCTCTGATCCCACTGTCCCTTTTATGTATTACAAGATAACAAAAGGTTATGCGATTTTAGGAAATTGACTATCCAAACACGGCTATTCTCAGCACATCCACTGAATATTAAGTGCCCACTTTTATCTGCTAGAACTTGATGTGTGAAAGTAACCAACTTAAACGCACTGAAGAGATTGCATTCACACAGTGAATAATGACATTTTGCTAGGAATGTGTTAAATTTTATAATGCAAGCATACTGCAGTAATATTCCACAAAACATAACAGTCAGTGCACAGCAGTAATGCCCTCTGGTTTGTGAGGGCTAATTCCATCCTCAATTCATTCTAGCAGGAAAAATAAATGAAAGATATGACAGAATGCTATCTACATTGTTATAATGCTGGTTCTTTCTGAGGTTAGTGGTCACACACAGTGCTATAGAGGCGGTGGTTCTTTCTTGTGCCTGTAACTGCTGAGGTTAATCTCTCAGTGCTTCCAAATGCATATGGACATTTACACATATGGACACTGACCATTCCTAAAAGAATACTCAGGATAAATCATGTTCAACTTCAAAAGTCCAGCAGCTAATTCAAAGCCATGCTCTTGTAGAAAGAGCCATTGAAAACAACAGAGAAACCAGACAACAGTCTTTAACATCTTATCTTTGTTTATGATTCTTACGACCCCACCTGGCGTGAACTGATACGCTAGGTCACTCTGGTTCCTCAGGTGCATTAGGCATATGTCAGTAGTGAAAGTATGACAACCAGAATGCAACATCCAATTATAATGATTAGAATAATAATGAACACTTAGGCAATACTTATTTCCATTCATTCACTTCATCTCCCCAATAACCTTACTCCTCACTTCATGGATCACTCAGTTCCATACTAAGAGTCCCAGAGCTAGTAACATGCAGATTGGATTTAAGGTCAACCCCGCCTGACTTAGGGGGTCTGCTCTTAACGTTGTTCTGCCTCTAAAGCTATCTGATGAATTTTTAAATGTAGGTGTATCAGTTTGGTAGGGTTGCCATAATCATGAATTGGATGGCTTAAACAACAGAAATGTTTCTTACAGTTCCAGAAACTGAAAGTCCAAGATCAAGGTATGGGCAGGTTTGTTTTCTCCTGAGGCCTCTCTCTGCCTTGGCTTGCAGATGGTCTTCACCATGTGTGCACTTTCCTGGTGTCCCTTTGCATGTCCTGATCTCCTCCACTTATAAAAACATCAGCCAGACTGGACTGGGACCCACCCTAATGGTTTCATTTTAAGTTCTTTTTTTTGTCTTCTTTTGAGACAGAGTCTCACTCTGTTGCCCAAGCTGGAGTGCAGTGGCGTGATCTTAGCTCACTACAACTTCTGACTCCTGGGTTCAAGCTGTATCTCCTGCCTCAGCCTCCTGAGTAGTTGGGACTACAGACACGTGCCAGCATGCTTGGCTAATTTTTTTTGTATTTTTAGTAGAGACGGCGTTTCACTGTGTTAGCCAGGATGGTCTCGATCTCCTGACCTCATGATCCGCCCGCCTTGGCCTCTCAGAGTGCTGGGATTACAGGCTTGAGCCTCTGCACCCGGCCTTAAGTTCTCTTTACAAAGGCTTTATCTACAAATGCAGTCACATTCCGAGGTACTGTGGGTTAGGGCTTCGGTGTGAATTTTTGGGGAAACCACAATGCAGCCCATAACAGCAGGCGTATTAATGTTCTACGAAACGCAACAGTGGGTGAATTGTAGGACTTCGCTCTGCTTTACGAGGGCTTAATTGTATAGGGTCTCATTTTGGATCTTTCCACATTCAACAAGTTCTGAGAATGTGATACTTGGAAACCATGTTTATCAGAAGAGTGAAAGGCTTTCGGGCAAATGTCCTTTGATCTTTTTCACAGTGATGCCCTCCGATGACATTAACTGTGGTAGTAACCAGCATCATTCAGTTGCTGTTTTAGAAGGAACTTAAAAATGGAAGATTTGAAAACATGATTGTGAAACCATAATTTTGCACTGAGTCCAGTATTAACAGTTTTTCAACAGAGTGAACTCTTACTGCTTTTTGTTTTAACCCTGAGTGCCTAGAACTGAGTTGGGTAAGCTCCTTAACCCACAGCACACCAGCGGCCTAGAACTCTCCAAGATGTCATTTAGGATTTTCCTCCTGACCTGCCTTTCCTGATCCCTTGCTACCTCACCCTATAGACATAGGCTGACCCTTCCGAAATATTTTCCATGTACTTTAATGCATAGCTGTGTGGTTTTTTTGGTTGTTTTTTTGTTTTCGTCTTTTGGGTTTTTTTTTGAGACACAGTCTTGCTCTGTCACCCAGGCTGGAGTGCAGTGGTGCAATCTCGGCTCACTGTAAGCTCTGCCTCCCAGGTTCAAGCCATTCTTCTGCCTCAGCCTCCCAAGTAGCTGGGACTACAGGTGCCTGCCACCACGCCCGGCTATTTTTTTGTATTTTTAGTAGAGACGGGGTTTTACTGTGTTAGCCAGGATGGTCTCGATCTCCTGACCTCGTGATCCGCCCACCTTGGCCTCCCAAAGAGCTGGGATTGCAGGCATGAGCCATCGCGCCCAGCCCCCATAGCTGTGTTTTTATGAAAACGTAAAATACTGGGGTTTTCTTTATGCTTATTTATTTAAATGATATTTCACTATAAATCAGGTTTTTCTATTTTTTTTACATCATTATGCTTTTGAAAACCACCAGAATATGTATGTGTACCTCTGGATCTGAGCTGTCAAACATAGTAGCCACTAGCCACATGCAGCTCCCGGGCATTTGAAATATGGTTAATGCAAGTGGAAAACTAAATTTGTAATTTTAATCTACCTTTAATTTAAATTTTAAAACTTGTATCTTAATTATGAGAATACTTTTAAATATTTTTGGAATATCTTAAAAATATGAATCTTGTTTTTTCAGTTGTACCTTTTATGAAACTTAAATATGGATCAATCAGTTCCAATGAAAATTTAGCCTCTAATTTAAGATGTACTATGACTATAAAATACATACCAGATACTGAAAATAGTACAAAATAGGAATGTAAAACATCTATCAGTAATTTTTATGTTGATATACTGAAATAATACTTTACATATATTAAATAAAATATAGCATTAACATGATCACCTTATTCTTTTAATTTAAAAAAGTAAAAATAAATTTTCTTGGTACTTTTTTGTGTGGCTACTAAAAATATTTAAATTACACATAGGGTTCACATTATACTTCCACCAGACAGGAGTGATCTAGGTTTTAATTCCTCTAACTACTACAAGTATTCTGTAATAAGCACAAATAATAATTTTACTTCATTCTCTTATCAGTAGGCAAATAGATTATTTCTAATTCTTTACCATATCAAACAACCCTCAAAATTCCTGTTTTTATGCATCCTCACTAATACTTATTATGATCTTTCTTGTTGCTTTTGGTCAACTTGATGATTTTGGAGCAATGTTTCTTATTTAAATATTCATGTCTCTGAATACTGAGTGTGCACATATTAGCCATTCAAAGTTCCCCTTGTGTAAACTGTTCATTTATATCTTTTGACTATTAAAATTTTTGAATTCATGTCTTTTGTTTACCAATTAGTAGAAGTAAAAAGATATATTCTCAGTATAAATCTTTTGTATGCTGTTATACATACAATTTTTCAGCTACTATTCATATCTCCAATATTTTCTTAGTTTGTACTTTGTTAATTTTTCCCATAGCTTCTTTCATTGAAAACAAATCTTTAATTATAATTAAATTCCTTAAATGTTACCCTTATTATTTCAAGCATTTCTACCCTAGTAAGAAATTGTGAAGAAATTTCATCTTTTCTACTCTTGGTTTATAGTTTCGCCTTTCATATTTGGATCTTCAGTCCATCATGACACCCTATAGCACTTAGAGCGGCAGACAGTTGCCAACATCCTAGGATTAGCTACTTCCCATTTGAGAATCTGATCAAAACTCAGGACTTTCTTACTGAAAGAATGTATGTGCATAAAATACTATATATGTATAATTTCAGGCTGTTCCCAGACCTCTACTGCAAGCCCTTTCATGTATCCTTAATGCAGTCCACAGAATCCAGGTGCAGGATCCCCAAGTCTCATTGATTCTACCAGCTATTCAAAAACTTCACTGTATTTTTCATGGCTTTGCTCATCATCTTTTTCTGGGTTATCTCATATTCTCAACTAGTTTATGAGCTCCTTAAGGACAGAGACCTAGATTCAGGCATCTCCAAGATTTTTCATAGCACGTGAGAGCTGGAAGTACTCAATAAATACACCCCTTAGCAATTGATATTCCAGAAATTGGACTCAGAGAAGAGAATGTGGTGTAAGGCCCAGGGGATTACTTTAAAGAGGCCTCTGTTAATTCATGCATTCAATCAACAGTCATTGAGCTTGTCCATTGTTTCAGGTCCTGGGCTACATGCCAGATAATCAAGGGAAAAGACACAGTTTGTGTCCTCAGAGGGTTCCTATTCTAGAGGGGACAACAGAGAAGAAGTAATTATAACACGGGGCATCAATGCTCTGCTAAAGTAAGGAAGTAGGGGGCTTCTGGTCTGCATAAGAGGAGGTTACCTAATGGGGCCTTTGAGGGAGGGGAAGGGTGGGCCCCTCTGTAGGAGTCATGTTTAGGCTGAGACTCAAAAAAAATGCATATTGTTAAACTAAATTAAATTTAGCTTGAGGCTGTCTCCATAACTTGAGTCCCTGCCTAAGTAACTGCAACCTAACCCAACTTAGTCTATTAAACACACTGAAGGCCTAATTTAGGAGGCTTTTTTTTGTAACAGCAGCTGAGCTTCAGCCAATCACAGGCTGCCAACTGATCAGACCATGACCAAACAAGGTGAACACCTAGCCATAACTCAAGGAGGAGGCAGGATTTGACTGAGGAGGCAGGGCTCGGACACCAGACCAAATCAAAGACTACCTAAAACAGGGACAGGGTGGAAGTACATTTCCGTAAGATATGCCCACCACTGGTGCCATGTCACTTTACCTGTCCATCACTTAATAGATTCTACCTGAACCCCTCACCCTCAACTGCTATTAACTGGACCTGGAAAGTTGGGTATCTATATCTCTAGCACAGTAATGATTCTATCTTCTGTACCCACTGTGTATTAATGACACAAAAGTCGAGGTTTCCCTTCAATGCTTTGATCCAACTCTAAGTTGCCAAGTCCCCAAGGCTGTAATAATGTATACAGGATTCTACTTGTGATCTAGGAAACCATATAGGGTGACTTCTCTCAGATAAGAACATACAGGAAAAACAAACAAACAAACAAACAAAACAACTGCCTAATCTGGGAAGGTGGGAGTACTGACCCATTCTGTAAAACAAAGATTGGTTGGGTATCTCTATTGGAACAGGGCAAGAACATCTCTACAGACCCCATTTGGCAGCAATGGATAGATATTGGACCTTGTGGAGCCTGTATGTGCACCCCAACTGGACTCATTTTTGTTTGCGGCCATTAATGGGGAAAAGTCATACCCCATAATCACTGTCAACTAACCCAGGAGCCACGTGCTTTTAGGAGTAGCTTTCCCTTGTATATCAAAAACTTGGAACAGAGGTGAATGCAGAATGGTCACCCTTGCTTCTCCAGGGGTCACAGTCTATAATCCCGTAAGACTCAAGAACACCAGAAATAAATAAGCAACAGGATTAATTCTAGCAGGAATCAGAGCAGCAATAGAACGAGTGGCATCCTGGAGCGGCTTTGCCTATCACGAGTCAACCCTGAAAAACTAGACTCAAACCCTAGAATCCCCAGCCACCAACACAGGTCATGTACTAAAGGGAATCCTAGAGTCCTTAGAATCTTTGGCAAATGTAGTTCTTGGTAACTTGTTCTGAGGGCTGCTCTTTGGTCAAACTCTGTTAAATTAAATTTGTCTGAAGTTTTTCTTTTACCAGTAGGCAGCTCATCTGAAAACGGAGGGAAAAACAGAATCCTAGAAATCGATCTGTCATAAACATTGTGAACTGGCTGCAGTGCTCCTGCCTTTTCCTGGGAATCAGAAAGTAGCAGCCAGACAGGAAACAAAACCACCTGATCTTTTCCAAACAGAAATCAGATCACAGCACTCCCACATTCACAGCCACATCACAGCACTCCCACATTCACAGCCACCAGGGGCATCCCATCTAGGACGGGAAGGGAAAAAGTATGTATAAAATATATATACATAGTGTATGTAAATATATATTATGTATAATATAGACAGTATATAAAATATATAAGTATATATTACATGTATAATTTTTTCTTAGTATAAGTATGTCCCATGCAATATTTGCAATGTAACTTACGCTAACAAAGTATTTGTTATTTATCAGAAAGTCAGAAAGTCAAATTTATGGTAGTTAAATCTGCCAGTCCAAGGTACTTAAAATTTTAAATTACACTTAAAATAGAGTCCTCAGTATTGTATTTTCTCTGGCTTTCATCTTAGTGTGAGCTCTGCATTGTGTACATGCTGACCTGTGAGAATGAGAATGCCAAGCTCCATCCCACCTTAGCACCTTGATTTCTGTATCACCTCTTTCCATTTAGAATGTGTTTTCCCTCTTTCTTAGCGTGGTTGGTTTCTTCTCTTCTTTCAAATACCAGTTTAGATGTCACCTCCTTAGAGATGCCTTCCCTAACCACACCACCTAAAGTAGGCTATCCCAATTATTTTCTCTCTAGATACATATATATGTCAGTCCATAAACATTTTATTCTTTCACTTCTCAACTTTTGCCCTCACCATTATTCAGAGACTTCCACCTTTTGCATCTTTGTGTCCCTAGTCCTTAGCAAAGAGCCCGTCACATATGAGATACTCAACAAATTTTTATCATATAATGGAAATCTTACGTTAGTATTTTCTCTGGTGCTTCCAAGACATGCATTTTGCCTAGACATGTTATTGTTCATCATGTGAACTGGCTATGGCAAAATACACTGCCTTCAGAGAGAAAGAGCCACACAAGTTGGAAAGGAAAGGTCATAAGGATGAAAAAATGGTCAAGACTCTATCAACATTAATGCCTTATAAAAAAATCTCTCAAGGGATACCAAAAGATGGAAAGAAATTGAGTCATGAAGACATTTCCCTCCTTTTTTGCTTTCCTGCAAGTCATATCTGAGTCATACCTAAGGCACATTGGCTGGGCCTCCTTGTGGTGCTCTCCATTTCTTATGACTTCATCTCCATCACTTTACCACCTTCAAAGAGTTCTTTCCTCATATAACCTCACATGATGTTCACAGGGTTAGAAACTCCAAATGTTCAATAGAGAAAAAACATTTTCTTAAAAATATACATATAGACATATGCAAATTCTTTCAACATGCTTATAAATCTATCCACAGCCCCACTCAAAGTATGCTTCAAATGTAAATTGGAAGCCATATATATTATATTCTTCTGAGAGATTACTCTGGAAAATAAAAACCACATATATTTATTGAGTGCAGAACAAATTTCATAATTTTGCTCAATCATCAAAAACATTTCTAAATATGAGCTGTGACAGGAAAAAATCAATTTAACTTAATAACTCTACATATGAATTATTTTCCTTTTTTAATCATAGAATTTTTAGAAGTTTTGGATTAGACTCAAATTTCTTTAGAGAACTAAATAAGTTTGCAAACAATTACTGCAAAGAAATAAGAATAGACGAGAGCAAAAGAAAGAAAAAAGGTTGCACAGTGTAAAATTTGTTTCAAGCACAAAGTTAAAAATTTCTAATACAGAACCTGTGTGTGAGATAAATGAAAGTGTTGAGGTCAGACTAGGAAAAAAAAAAAAAAAACATAGTTTCTACTGACGAATGTAAATGCATCCTATGATCCTGTTGCCAATGAAGTGGCGTTGCTCTGACGTACCACTCCCACCCCGACCCAAGCAAACACTTGTCAATGAGCACCAGGGTTTTCACATTATCCAAAACTCTATCATAATGATGGAGCTAGGAAGCTCTTTCAGCCTCTTAACAGCAGCACATTATTTACCCTATAGATAATACTGAGAACATGGCAACACTTCTGCCAGATCTGCTTATTAATAATACCCAACACAGCATTTATTAGATAGGGACTTACTAGATGTTAGGTGCTGGGTTAAGCACAGGAAAAGAATCAACAAATTCTGTATCTTTTTTTGTTGTGTTGCTGGTGGTTGTTACTGTAGTTTATACCTTCAGATCTCTTTCTACACTAAATTTTTGGGTAGAAATGTTTAAATTTCATGCTTAGCCTCCCCAATAATAATAGCATTTCATCACTCACTGGTGAGAAATTTGTGTTTTATTTTTGTTTACATTTTATATTAAGAAATTAATGAAGTGGGATGGCGACCTTTGTTGTATACTCCAAACTCCCACTGATGTTAACACAACACCGATTCATCTGTGTGTGTGTGTTGTGTCTTTGTCTAGAGAGGACAGTTGCCTAACACAGTGAAAAATAAAAATACCCTGTCATTATATGATTTTTCACAGAACTAAAAAGAAATAAACTACCCCCATTTCAAAGCATAGACTCCTATCTTTTTGCTACACCTCAAATACTTTTCTCACGTGGAAAGGCCAGTACCCTTGACTGCTCAGTGCCTCTCCCTCCTCTTGATGCTGAGATGCTCCAAAACACCACTGGGGTTCTTCAGGAGGGATTTCATTGTCAACTCTAGCTTGCAGTACAGGGAAGTGACATCTCGAGTGGGCCTCGTTTTGTCACTTTCCCCATACTTTCGCACACATAAAAATGCCTGTCAAACACTATCCTACATACATGGATGAGAAAAAGAAATAAGCATTTCACTATGAAAGACTCTAACTAGAAAAAGCAAGGAGATGCCAACTGACAAATGCATGGTGATGGACTTTTTTTTTTTTTTTTTTTCCAATTCTCAGATTTATTTCTGAGGCTCTCAGCCAATTTCTGTGTCATAAAGATGGTGAAGTTCAGAGCTTAATTGCTTTAGCACTTGCACCAAGAAAAACTGTATTGCAAACAATGAAGAAAGAAGAGAGGAAACCAACATTTTCTGGGCACTGGCCACGCGGCAAACAGTGTACAAGGCATTTAGATAAAGCTTTTTGATTCCATTCAATGTTGGAAACCAACATATTGAAGGGCCAGATTTTTCACCATTTTATAGGGATGCAAACTTTAGCTCAGAGAGGTTAAATGACTTGCCAACAGTCACAAAACTAGCACTTACAGGAACGGGACGGCTAACTCGAAGCTGATGCTTCAGCTTACACACTCCCCACTCCCACACAACACAAACTCTTTCTAGGCAGCTTCGAAGGTATCGAACAAGTGGCTCCTAAGGACTCAGTAAACATTCCTGGCAGCTGGCCAAGATGGATATTTTGGATAACGTCCAGATACTTGAAATACCAGCTTTAAGTTGTGGAAGTGCTTCAGGCACAACCAAGTCTCATTTACGTCCTTAAAAAGTACTCATGACCTGCCCCCTTCACACACTGTCATTCTTCTGGAAGGTATCTGAGAGCACAGCTCTGCAAGTGCCAAGAGCATTATGCAATTTCCATACATAGGGCTTCCTGAGTCAGGTTTGGCAGGCCTAGGGGTCAGTGTACAATATTTCTGCTTTATTTATTTAAGTTTCTCTTGGCTATAGCTCTTCAGAGACACACAGAGGGAATGGATTCTATAGAAGATTTCTCCCCTAAATTTTGGTGTAGATTAGAAAGTTTGGTTTGCTTCTGGTTCTATTACTTGGCATTTATTTGGAGCTAAAAGGTTTTCTGCCTGAAAGTAACCGTTTAATATATTGGGGGAGGGGGGAAGAATAAAATGCTCCTTTTTTTTTTTTTTTTTTTTGCTATTTGCACCACCCTGTCCCGATTCTATTGTTTGCAGTAAGTTTTGTAACAGAAACTCTTCTGCACTCCTTATTGTGTTACAAGTTTAGATGTACCCAAACCACCAGCAGTTAGATTCCAAGCATACGCTTTTGATTGATTCAAGTGCATTACCCGGGAGGGTGTGTGCTTCGCTCTGTTGTTCTTCCAGCCAACTCCCTTGCCAGCTGCTGAAATGATGCCACCACCAGTCTCCATGTCATGCAGATTTTACACCCTGATACCAGGAAAGCAGAAGCATTTCTCAAAAGAGTTTTTGCTGGCTTGGCAGGAAAACAGAAATTGCTTTTTATCAAAATGAAAAAGGTTTTCTTCATGGGAAACAGCAAAAGCAGTTTGAAAGAGGGGCCGATACTTTCATCCTAGACAAGGTGTTTTCGGTACAGCAGACAGAAAAGCCTGTTTTCCTTCCTTTCACGACATCAAGCAGATCCACAAAGCCAGCTACCTTCGTTCACAGAACAGATGGACTGGTAATGGTCCCAGAGGTCACTCTTCCTGGTCTGGGGATCTTGCCATCCCTGCCTGAAAGTTCTCAAATCCAAGCTCTGGGAACTTGGGATGCTTTGTTCTGCCTCTCCCACACTCCAAGAGGAACACATCCACTATTATCCATGTCTTCATTCTTTGTCTTGGGTGGAACTTCTGGGGGTGGGAGAATGGGTGATAAAGGGGGAAGTGGGATTCACTTTGTGAACACCTACTAGAAGCCAAGCCAGGTACTTCCTATGTATTATTTCATATAAATCTTACAACAAAACTTTGAGTGGTATTATGTCCATATGACATATGCCAAAGAAGTAGGTTAGGGGAGTTAAATAAAATCCCAAAGGTCATATACTAATACGTGGAATACTAGTAAAATCTGGAATGTGAACCCTGCCTGGTCTGTTGCTTCAGAGCTCTCATGTGCCACCAACCAACACTTCCATGCCTCTCTGCTTAGAAAGCCCAGTTTAAAATGCTATTCTCTGGATAAATATGTGGTAGGTCCATACAATGGAATATTATTCAGCCATGAAAATGAAATTCTGACATGTTACAACATGAATGAACCTTGAAAACATATGCTAAGTGAAATAAGCCAGTCACAAAGGATGATATTGTGATTCTGAAACCAACCCAATAATCCCATAGATAGTTCTTTGGATAGACGTAGAAATTGACCTTTGTGGTCTTAAAGCTTGAAGTTTATATTTGTTTTAACTGAGTTCCTTCCTCAGGAAATGACCTTCAGGCCTCTCAAGGAAAAAAAAAAAAAAAAGTATTGGCAAACTGAAACTCACCAGATCACCACATTTTCACATTTTGACAATGAGATGCTGGACCCCTCATTCTCAGGATTGCTTCCTTGTCCCTCCCTAGTTCCTGTTTTCTTACAAGTTATTACATTTCTTCCTGGCTATATAAACCCCTGGTTTTAATTGGTCAGGGAGATGAATTCGAGACTGAACTCCCATCTCCTTGGCAATACTTGTCATCTCAGTGACTGGCTTTCTGTGCGGCAAACAGCAGGACCTAGATCGAATCCCTAGTGTTTTGGTAACAATTCCACTTCTGTGAGGTAACTAGAATAGGCAAGATTACAGAGACAGAAAAGTAGAACACAGGTTACCAGGGGCTCGGGGAGGGAGAAAGGAGTGCGGGGAATAGGGAGTTATTGTATCATGAGTGCAGAGTTTTTTTCTTTCTTTCTTTCTTTTTTTGAGACGGAGTCTCACTCTGTCACCAGGCTGGAGTGCAGTGGCTCGATCTTGGCTCACTGCAACCTCTGCCTCCAGGGTTCAAGCAATTCTCCTGCTTCAGCCTCCTGAGTAGCTAGGATTACATGCCCAGCTAATTTTTGTATTTTTAGTAGAGACGGGGTTTCACCATGTTGACCAGGATGGTCTCCATCTCTTGACCTCATGATCTGCCTGCCTCAGCCTCCCACAGTGCTGGGATTACAGGCATGAGCCACCATGCCCGGCCGAGTACAGAGTTTCTATTTGAGATGACAGAAAGTTCTGGAGATGGATAGTAGCGATGACTGCACAACACTGTGAATGTACTCAATACCACTGAATGATACAGTTAAAAATGGTTAACACGCTAAATTTTACATTATACGTATTTTGCCATCATAAAACGTTTCCTACTTTTCCCTTTGAAAGAGGTCATATCTGCCCTGATTCCAAAGCTCTTAGAATTGACTCCCACTAGTTGTAAAGTGACACAAAAGATGATCTACTCCAGGCATGCCAACTCAAATCCACTGATAGTGACAGCTAGGAACACTGTGTTAAGAAAGATTATGAGGATGTTTTCAGGGCCAAAAAAAGATAAATAACATGATTGATTTGTAAAATCCCCTCACAATGAGACATGGAAATGTTGGATAAAATACAACAAAATATTAATTGTTCTTGGAAATGTGAATTGGGAAACACAGACCAAATGGCAAAAGCTTGGGCAGAGAGCTCATGGTATTCAGAGGCCATGATGGTCAAGTACAGGTTGATCTTCTAAAAACATAGAAACTGAGTAAGAAAATCAAGGCAACTAAAACAAAGAAAACGTTACAGTAGGTAGGTAGTCAGGCATGATGGGGCAGGAGAGGGCCCTCCCAACACCCCCACCAGAAAAGTCAAGCTACCATCAGGCAACGGTGAGGCGGTTGTCAACTCTCTCTAAAATAATAATTGGTCATAGCCAGCACCAGGGAAAGGCCATCTTCCTGTATTGATAGGAAACACCTGTAACTGTAATCAGCAGTTTTTGGGAGTTGAGCAAGTGAGCTCACGCATGCGCATTAAGAGACAAAATGGCAAAGTATGACCCTCTGGGGCATTCTACTGGAAAAGGGAAGAAAACCTCAGGTGGGCATACGTACAACTTCTTAAACAGACTCGCATGCTCACCTCCCAAGTATTAGCAGGTCACACACATGTAGGTGGTCCACCCTAGGGGAAGAACCATGGGAAAAGGGACACAAGGCCCAGAAATACAACAACATATAAAACCCACCTCAAAAGGTCAAATGTCACACATGACCTTCACAGTGCCTGCTTGGGTCTCTTCCAGATATACTTTCCTTTCTTTCCTGTGCTAAAGCTTTTAATAAACTTCCACTTCTGCTCTAAAACTTGCCTCAGTCTCTTTTCCTGCCCTATGGCCCTCAGTTGAATTCTTTCTCAGAAGGCAAGAATTGAGGTTGCTGCAGGCCTACGTGGATTAGCCGCCAGTAACCCAAATATTCATCGCCCCTAACAAAAACAGCAGAGGTTTTCTGTGCCCACTTATGAGTGAGGGCTGCCTAGAGCTTCCTGAGTTCTTGTTGGGTCTCCCCTTCTAGTACAAGACTCCTTGTAGCTTTGCAGTAAGTTTATCTTTTCTTTATGAAACTTTACTAGCTATTCTTTAAATCAACAATGGTTTGACTTCAATAGGTCCTCATAGGGTAATCATATCGTGTCCTCCATAGAGGGTAATTTGAACTTATAAGCATTAATTGTGTTCTGTGAGTTGTTTTTTGTTTGTTTGTTTTGTTTTGTTTCCTTTTGCTTTGATAAATAACATGCCCAGATACATGGGGGAAAAATGATAGTCATCCAGTTTCTTCATATTGGCAGAAATACAGCAATAGGAAAATGATGTTATTAACCCTAGGGAGCCTCTATAACTTCTTAAACCATAAACAAAAATAAAGAACATAATGGAAGGTATAATTAGTATTTTTTTAAAAACCCAAATATTTGCTGAATTCCATCCTCATGTCACACACACAAAAGTTTCTCTGTAAAGAAAGAAAATCTTTGACTCAAAAATCAACTTTCTAGCTATCTAAAAATCAAATTATAATGAATTTAGACCGTAGAATCAATACTGCGGGACTAACTAAGGATCACTAAATCCTGTGTTATTGATTGCTTGGAGAAAACTATCTTTTTAAATATGCATCACATAACAAAGTTCTTTATTTCTAAGAACTTTCTCCAAATCCTCCCATCACGTGGTTTATGTAATGATTAATCCTTTGCATTAACTACTTTATGTGTCAGAAATATTAAAATGCATATTAACTGTTCCTGGGAAATGGTTTTACAGTTTCTCCTAAAAGTATACTACCTACTTTGAATAAGTTACATGAAAACTGTGGCACATTTGGGAAGAAAGCAGCTTAGTAGGAGAAAAATGAGATTTGCAATTGTGAGAACTCAATACCTGGTTGTCTTAGCCATTTTCAGATTTCAAAAAAAAGTATAATGACTTTTTTCCCCCAATGTGATAACAAAATCAATGGCATGGTTTTGGTTTGTTTTCTACTGGAGTGTACCGGTTAGATTTAATCATAGAGGGAAAAAATCTTGTTTTGATTTCTCTTATTAATTACTTATTGGAAAAATGTACTGTGGTACTCTTATTCAGAATTTCAGGAACAAAAGCCTTTTCATTTTTCAAACTGCAAATGAGGGTGGGGTAAATGTGTGAAGGAGCCAATATCTAGATATATGAGGGTTTCCATCTCTGAATCCAGGAAGGGCTTTGTTTATGGTGGTGGAAATCAAGCGAGGAGCTATTGGTTGGTCTGCACAATGCCTAGGTGTTGGCTGTCATGCTCCATTCAGACCCACAATCCCATTGAAACCTGTCACTTTCAAGAGTGCAAATAATAGGATGGGGAAAGAGTGTCAGAGTAGGATGTTTTCTAACAAGAGCCCCGTGGATTCCTACTTTTCATCTAAGAAACTTCAATGGTTTAAGAGCAGATCCATAGGTGCCACACAGCGAAAGGACCTGTGTAAAACTCACAGTGAGACTCTGGAGTAAGAGATGGAATGTGATGGCCCCAGGCCCTGCCCTCCAACCTTGAGTCCACATCATACGACCTCTTTAAAAAACTCCCTCCAGAAGCCCTACGGTTTCCTCTCTGGTGTTAGTCTTACTGCCGAAGAGTCAGTTTGTAGAAATGGATATCTGACTAAGCTAGCTTTCCTTTTTTATGCTCTTTCCCTCAAGAACCGAGGGTTTTTCACATTCCAGAATAAAATGCAAACTGAGAGCATTTTGTATTTTTGCATTTCGATTCCCTGTTTTGTCAGTGAGTAATTATAGCAAATAAAATATTGCAGCTGAATGTAAATTGTTAGGCAACCAGATCACAGCAGGATATTTTTCTTCCACAAGTTTTACATCATCGCGTGTTAAATATTAAAATATTGCAAGTCAAGTAAACAGAGAGGGTTCTTTGCTCAAAACATTAATTTTAAACAAACATTTCACTGTTATTCGGATCAGATGCTAGGAAACAAATGATGTTTTCTTTCAAATAAGGTGAATAGATCATCTGAAGGGAAAGCAGACAAGGGAATCATACAGAAGGAAGGGCATTTATGACACGAGAGATGAATTTCAGCCAGAAGAACAGGAACGAATTCACATGTAGGAGAGAAAGCAAAAGAAAGAGAAACTGGCAAAACAACATGGAAAAGAGCAAGAAATGAGAAAGATTGATTTACTGCTAGAAGGGAAAAAAATGAAGATATGTCTCATGTCAGAGTACAGAGACCTGTCTCAAAATAAGGCAGCTGGGGAAGAAATGAAATCCTTTCCAACATCATGAATTTCCATTTCCTTAGGTTATTACCAGAAAGGTAGAAAGGAGATGAATTTTCAGACCTCCAAAAGATCACCAATCAATAAAATACCAATCAATAAGCATTGATTGAGTACCTAATGTGTGCTCAACAACCAAGTACAAAATTAGACATGGCCTTCTTCTGAGGTACCTTACTATGGAGTTGAGACGAGGAAGTGCTGAAATAATGAATGGGAGTGGAAATGTATTCTATGCTGTGGAATGAAGAAAACACACTGCTGAGAATTCAATGATAATGACAATGAGGGTGGGTTAGAGTCACTGCCATAACACTGTTATTTTCTAAGTACCTCCTACATTCCAAGTACTGTGCTGGATGCTTAATATTTTCCTTTCCAATGTTTAAAACAATCCATTAAGAATTATCTCCTCTATTGAAGAAAATAAAGGTTCAAAACTTAAGTTGCTTGTGTTACACAATGAGCAAATGGTAGGATCTGAATTTAACCCTAGGTCTCCCTACCCAAAGTTCACAATCTTTCTTCTACTGAATTGCTGGATTTATCCTAAGAAGGCATTCTTCTGTTAATCCTTACACCAAAATACCAGCCAATTAAAACAGAAACAAAAACAAAAAGAAAAGCAGTTTGAGAAATGTTCTTTGTAAGGGAGATGACCTAACATGGATTTTTGGATGAAATTATAATGAATATGGAGGGGTTTTGTTTTTTGATTAAAAAGAAAATCTTCAGGAAAACATATAGAATTTGCGGGAGAGTCATGCTTATTAAACCATCTCAGAGTTAAAGATAGGAGGGAATTGATGTTAATAGACATAAAGGCCTTGCAGAAAAAGGCAAACCTTCTTTTCCAGTACGAGTGAGGAAGTGAAAGGGGATGGAGGAGGAGAAGAGCCAACTGAGGAGCAAGAAATGTTCCACAATGAGACCTCTAATATCTGCCAGTTCACAGCTACATTAAAATAATGCCTGGGAAGAAGACTGTTACAGATACATGCAAACAAATTGCACATCCTGTTAAGTAGGGCAAAACAGACACTTGGACAGAAAAACCAGAGGAAGACAAAATTCACAGAGAAGGTGGAGAGAACTTTAACTTCTCATGAACTGTGGAATTGGGAGTTTGAGAACATTATAGTTAGATCTCCGTAGAGCAACGGGGTCCCGACTGACATCTGGTCTACGAGATCAACTTTCTGGCAATGTGGTAAAATTTTTGACAGTTACTAAATGAGACTGAATATAAGCAAAATAAAAATCATCTTGTGTTTCAAGAAAGTGATATACCCCAGATATATCACCACACCATATGGAGATTTCTTTAACTAGAAAAAATAGTCCAGCCAAATTCACATTGGTTGAGGAAGCCAGAACATTGACTTATCCATGTTCACCACAGCTCATCTGTCTTCCCTCCTCTAAGAAAAGCAGAGGCCCAGAGTGACTGCCAAATAAAATCTATCTAACAAACATGCCATTCATTTTTTAGAAGACCATTGAAAGATTATCAAATTAAATTAGAAGAAAGGAATGAAGTGATTTTCCTTCTATCTGGTTGTTGAGAGCATTTCTGCATATCTGGCATTTGGCAATCTCTTAGCAAAATGGCAAATTCACACACCCTTTAACCCAGCAAATGCATTGCTAAGAATTTGCCCTACAGATATACTTCCAAATAGTATGCCAGAATTTGTGCAAGAATGTCCTTTGTAGTATTGCCCATAAAAACAAACAAACAAAAAAAATGGAAAAGAAAACCCATATGCCATTCACTGGGTTAAATGCATTTTGATTTATCAACACAAAATAATATGTACAGCTATCAAGAATAATGAGGTAGGTCTGCTCTTCAAGATATACTATGCTTTGAAACAAGCTAAGTATGAAGAATGTATATAATGTCATGCCATTTAAGTAAAGATTTTAAAGTTTCTGTGTCATTTTGTTTAGATGTCGACATGTGCATAATTTCTTTTTCTGAAAAGCTATGGAAGAAACTTCACAATGGTAATATCTGGAGGACAAGAGACCAGCAGGTCAGAGAAGAGAAGGAAAGGAAACCTTTTATTTTTCTCTTATACCTTTCCTTCCTGCCTGAAGTTATATGTATGGCTAATTTGATTTAAATAAATAATATTAATGAAACATAAAAGTAAAACAATTACCTAGCAATAATAAAACTATGTTGTTTATAACTCTTATTTGATTTTTGGATTCTCAGAATTTACTTCACTGAACTCCGAAATGGGTGTTTTTGAAATTTTTAGCTGCAATGAAAGAACACAGTATAACTGATATACCCCACCCCCGACCAAACCACCCTCACACCTTGTCCTCCACTGCAATCTCTACCTTGTATTTGAAAGTATGCAGATAAACTCTGTTTCCACGCTACTGACAGTACCTCTAGAATTTTGACAACAGAGTAAATAGTCATTGTATCATGACAGTGATAAGGACAGACAGAACCTACCGTGTGAGCAGCACTAGAGCTATAGTAGCTACAGCTGACTCGAGTTCACAAAGTAGACGTAAGGAAAAGCAAAGTTTGCTTGTGCACACACACACAACACACACACAAGCACACTGAGAATGGAGACCAATGCAAGACTATACTGGTCAAAGAGTATTTAGGATCTGCCAAATAATCCAGTTTTGTTTTGTATTTTCATTTACATCCCTTTCACTTTAACCACTTTCACAGTTATCAACTCTCTAATACATTGACAGATGCTGTGTTAGGCACTTCACAAGTATTATCTCATTTACTTCTCATTTAAAAAGCCACTGATTAATATAATAATCTTCCCATTGCATAGGAAGAAATTGACACTTAAAGATATGACACTTACTCTACTCAAAGTCACACATCTACATCTAGCAAGTGAGAGGTGGCATTCAAACATAAACACAGCTGGCCTCAAAGGCACTATGACTCACTGCATTCATTCCTGATTCAAGTCTCATGCCTTGCCCTGAGACTGTTCTTTAGGACATAAATTGGGCAAAGAGCAATCAACTCACAAAAAGAGAAGACCTTCCAGACCAAAACTAGGAAGTCTGGAAAAATGAGAATCATGAAAACATGTGTATTACACATACAACCAGGTTGAAGAAGACAGAATACATTAGAATGTGGAGAAAACTTATGAGCTAGAATGCTTAGTGCTTAAAGAAAGGTCTTTGGGGTCAGCCACACTCCTGGAATGAATCCTGACCTGGCCATCATCTAACTATGTCACCTTAACCATGTCACAGAGAGGCTTAACCTGCCACTCATTTCTTTCATCTGTAAAATGGATGGCGTAACAGTGCTTGCTTCACAGAGGCATGGTGAGGGTTGAATAAGATCATGCACATGAAGTAGCTAGGACTCAGTGACTCTCTGTAATTATACTGTCTTTGATATCATAAAGCTCTTCATCATTATAAAAGTATCTGAGAAATTCTGGAATGTTATAACAGGAAAACCTCTGAAAATATAGACAAGCCCCTTGTTTTACACAGCAAGAAATTGAGACCTAATCAGAGGCAAGATGCCTCTCAAGTCAGTTTATTGAGTCTGTATTTTGCACTGAATTACACATCTACAGAGCTTCCTGTGGCAGGAAACTTAGGTCAGTTTGCCCACTGCTCATTCCTAACACCTTTTTCTCCTGCCTGCTCCCATCCCATGGCCAACTATTCATTCTCCCAGACCCTCTTGAAGCCAACGAAAAACTGCTGGGGGAATACTCAGGGGAAGCGTATAGTTTTCCAATAGCAACACTGCTGCTGCCACCTCTCTCCCTTTCTTCCTACCATGAATTTGATCATGATGCCAGGAAATAGGATGGCCATCTTGCAAATAGGCAGATTAAAACAATCACTAAGACACTGCCTACCTCCAGGAGGACTTCTTGTAACATAAGAAAATACACCCCTATTTGTTTAAGCAACTGTTAAAGGTGGGGTTTCTGTTACATGCAGCTGAACTCATTCCTAGAAAATGATAAAAGTCCTTTTTCCACGGACATTGACACAGTCTAGGCTGGGATGGTGGGGATAGTACAGGGTACTCACCAGCTGTTTGAGGGAAATCCCCAGGCTGTGAGAACTCTTTTATTTAAAAAAAAATTAAAATGTAAGTCAAACTCAGGCTTAGTTTTGAAGTTCATTTCTCACCTTGTTCTCATTTCTATCTTGATACTCAGAATGAATTTCCCAGTGATATCTAAGAGTTTCCCATTTCCAGGCCGGTCCAGTGATTTTTAGTGAAATTAGGTTTTATTGAAAGTGAGTTTTTATTTATTAATGTTCTGCTAATTAGAGCACTTTGTCAATACCTCCATGCATGCATTATATTCTCCTGTCCATAGCATGTGTTTAGAAATATGTGGATAACAAGATAGAGAGTTAGACTGTTCTGGCCCTAATGACCTCCCTCCTTCTCAAAATGCCAACATAACTTCTGGTCACGTAATCATGGGCCACCTTGTACTGTTCACTGACTATCTGTTGTAGGTTGATTTTAATCCTTGACAAAATTTTTGAACCTGTGAATACTGACACAGCGCTTCATAATGTTTTGCTAGTCACTCTCAGTGCCTATCACAGAGGCAGGCAAATCAAAAATTCTCATGAAGTACTATAAAATAGACGCACCTCTCCCCCAAATGCACAGCATAAGAAGATACCCAGGGGCTAAAAGTTCTCAACTCCAAAATAAACCTATTCATGAACATGAGTCTCTATTCCTTTGCTCAGGGAATTTGGTACTAAAGTAGAAATGGGAAATATATTTATATTAGGGGAAATATCTAAAACAATGGCACTATGGATACATTTGCTGAATAGATATGTAAGTCTATCTAAAGACCTAGCACTAGGCCAGCCACACAACAGTCTCCTCGTAAATATTTATTGAATGAATGAATGAATAAGCACACAAACACAGCAGAAAAACAGACTATGAATGAATATATATCTTTTCCCCTACAGAAAGATACTCTGACTAAAACAGATGGGCAGTCAAAACTACAATCTCTCATTTAACTGGAAAAAGTAAAGAACCCTCTATTTCATCTTTGATTTCCTCCTTACATGATGTACAACGTAAAGGGCTTGCTAGTCACATTTGTCAAGAGAGCCCACAGGTACTATCTGGCTCATCACAGCTTAACTTATCAATTGCCTTTGTTGTTTGGTGGATATTGATCTGGGAAGACCTTGTATCTTGCGAAAGTCACTTGTACAGCAACTCCTCACTTTTTCTTTTTAGTCAACGTGAAGGCTCAAGTGTTGTGGTATATTGGGAATTTCCACCTGACAGCCCCGCTCCATCATCAAATACTCAGTGAGAGCTTGTTAACTAGATGAATGTCCCAATTAAACCAGCACATTCTTGCCCCTACCTAACAGTGGCAGTGGGTTCAAACTAACACTTTGAAGGGCATTAACTAAAATGGTCTGAGGAGCCTCAAGTTTAGTTTCAATGGTGTCATGCTCATCCATTCATTTGTCCATTCAACAAAGCATTTAGGTGCCCAGCATGGTGGCTCACACCTGTAATCCCAGCACTGTGGGAAGCCAAGGCAGGTGGATCACATGAGGCCAGGAGTTTGAGACTGGCCTGGCCAATGTGGTGAAACCCTGTCTCTACTAAAAATACAAAAATTAGCCAAGTGTGGTGGCACACACCTGTAACCCCAGCTACTCTGGGGGCTGAGGCAGGAGAATTGTTTGAACCAGGAGGCAGAGGTTGCAGTGACCTGAGATCACACCACTGTACTCTAGCCTGGGCAACAGAGCGAGACTCTGCCTCAAAAAAACAAAATGAAAGCATTTTTTTTTGACAGGTTCCGATGTCTATTTCCAAGCTGAAAATGTTGTTTGCTTTCCTAAAGGGGCATAAAACTGTGATTTTTCTTAACAGCACGGTGTAAGTGGTCTTGATTCTGTATCTTAAGTTCCCAGGGTTAAGCTGGAGACCTTGAGAACAAGAAAAGAGTAAAAATAGCAACAGTGCAAAACTCCAGACATCATGTTGGCTCCATATGGCTGTGTGGGTTGTGCACTGTGTAAGTTCAGTGTGATCTATTACTAGGACCATGATACAAATGGCAGGGAAGTGGTAGAAACCCCACCCAAGGGGTATCCTAGGCCCATGGTGCTCCCTAGTACAAGGGCCACAAACTACTAAATGTCCAAAATCACAAGTAAAAACTGTTCATTTTGGTAGATGAAATACTTGATTTCATACACATTTAATTTTCACAATTAAAGTCTCAAATAAGAAGCTGCCAAGTAAAAATGCTCAATGAAACATAATTTTTTTCTGTACCTGAGTTTTAGGTAAAAGAGGCAAAGAAGAAACCAGGCAATGATTGAATAGAAATGCTATTCTTGTTTTAAAAAAATTAGATGACCCTAAGAATCTATGCTAAATGATTACATTAATATGCATAAAATATATGTACAAGGATGTTTATTGTAATATTGTTTCTATATTACTAAAATATAGAAGTGGTTAAATAAAGTATGGTGCTTCCATACATGAAAAGCTATTAAGTCAATAAAAAGAATGAGTAAACTTGTAATTGCTCTCCTAAGGACAAAGCTCCAAAACATACTCTGAAAGACAAAAAGGGAATAACAGAAAAATATAATATGATCCTGTTTATAATCAAAACTACAAAATGTACATAAAGGGGTGTTAAGGCATGAAACAGTGCCTGGAAAGATACACACCAGTCTTCTGACAGTAGTAACCTATGAAGATGAACCAGGAAGTAGAGAAATTTCATATTTTACATGTTGGAATTTGAACTACTTTTTTAAAATAAATAATGAAAAGTGTTTGTGTATTAAGTGTATTACAAAAAATATCCAAATAATTCAAAATGACAGTAAATTACAGGTTATGTATAGTTTAATCCCAACCTGTTACAATTCATGACAAAACTAAGGGTTTAAAGTTAAAATTTCTAATGTAACCTATGTCAATTACACATTCTGACAACATATATTCATCGAGTACATACATTACATAAAACACTGCTCCGGGGGCTGCAGGTCCAGCAAAGAGACAGGTAAGGCCCGTGCTTGTATAGCGCTTTTGTCCAAGACAGTAAAAGAGACTCATGTATTTTAAAGAGATTTTCAGTTAACCATCATTTTCATAGTAAATAATTCAATTAACTATGACATTTTGGGCACTGTGGCTGAGAGGTTTGCTGTGATTCTAGTAAGTTTCTTCTTGGAAAGACATTCTGTGCCATAAAGAGCATTCCCTGCCTATCAAATATTCATCTTCTCAGCCATCAATCAACTGAAGTTCCCTCAAACAGAATCCATAAAACAGTCATACTTTCCATCCTTAGAGGGGTTTACACCTTTCCAAGCACTTTCACACATCTACGGTGTCCTAAGGGAAGGGTGACTAAGATGTAGGAGCAAAATAATATAAATTTATCACATAAAAACTTTCTTCTATCTAGCACACTTTTCTCCTCACTCTTTACTTGCTCAAGTTTTCCTTGTCCTTTAGTTTGCAACTTAGAAGTCACTTCTTCCAGGTGGCATTCCAGGCTGGTGTAGGGATCCCTCTACATGCTTTTATTGTTACCTGTTGCCTCCATTCCCTCACAACGTATTGACCATGCTGCTTTGCAATGACCAACTTGGTGGCCACATCCAAGTCACAGGGCTCAGGATCACCTGGAGTGCCCTGGGTCCAACCTCACCTTCAAGAACTGACTCACCAGGTAGGTGAGTATCTGACAGTCATATTTACAGAAGCTCTCCAGGTGTTCTAAAGCAGCTAATCCCAAGATAGGATGATGGAGGTGTGGACTATGTGGTCCCTACATCACCATCATTGTAGCCACAGCTTCTGACAGTGCCTAATATATTGTTGGTGCCCAATAAGGAGCTGCTCCTTTATCTACTGGTTCTTTCAGCAAATATTTACTGAGCACCTCAGCATGCCAGACTTCTGGTGAACGACAAAATGAACCAATCATTCATTAGGACAATTATACAGCTTTTGTTAAGACTTTTTGAGTTACCTGATACCTGAAGCAACTACAGGAACCCAACCCACACCTGTCCCTGCTGGGTGAATTAGGGAAGACAAACAAAGATTTGGGAGCTTTTGTCACGTTCTTTAGGTGCTTCCGGGATGCCATCAGTGGGTTCCAATCACTCAGCTATGTTTAGAGGTCAGAGGCAAACAGACTGCGCCCACTGCAGACTGTGAGGCAGGGTGCCTCTGTTCAATATAAGGATATAGTCCATGAGACAGAAGGTTATTACAATGAGGTTGCATGGGTTTTCCTCCCTAATTTTATTCTGTAAGCCTTTTAGGTAAATTCCTTAACATTTTTCTTCAAAATAGTTGGATGGCATTTGTCTTACCTTTAAGGGATTCAGCTAAAATCCACTGAGTGCTGGCCCCCAGGCAGGGAACAGGCAGCAATTTCTACAGGTCCATCCACCCGATGACATGAAGACTAGTTTATGGTTAACAAACTGTTTTTCACTCTCTTTAGAAGAGAAATCTCTGTCAAAGGTCACAGAAATTTTACCATGGTCAGCAAAGCCCCTTCTCATAGGATCCTGCCTCTAAATTTCCACCCTCGTCTATCACTATCTTCCTTGCTTGCCATGCTCTAGTTCTGCTGTGTCAATGGAGTAGAACCACCAGCCACATGTGGCTCCTGAGCACCTGAATGGTGGCTAGATGTATCAGAAGTGTAAAATACAACCCAGATTTCAAAGACAAGGGAAACAGAAGGTGAAAGAATCCCATTCATAATTTTTTACATAGCTTGTATATTGAAATGATACTATTTTGGATATATCGGGTTTTAAAAACATATTATTAATTTCTTTTACTTTTTACGGTGACGACCAGAAAAACTAAAATTACACAAGTGGCTTGCATCATATTTCTATTGGCACAGCAACCACATCTGTATTGGCCTCTTGATTTCTATATTATAACAAGCATTTCCCTACTTCTGAGGCTGTGTGTTTTTTTGTCTTCACATGAATGACTCTCTTTCCATGTCTGGCATGCCTGACTGCTGTTCACCCTTCTAAATGCAGCTTGTATAGCATCTCTGGAATAAGACTTTTTGAATGTATATCTGTCTATGACTTGCAGCAAAGTTAGCCAAAATGCTCAAAAGGGGAACAGAGTTGTCTGCCCAGACTTGCGCCTGGGGCTCCCTGGAGCTGACTTACCAGTGATAATAAAATGTCCCCACCCAAATCTCATCTGGACTTGTAGCTCCCATAATTCCCACATGTTATGAGATGTACCCGGTGGGAGTTGACCCACGGGGGCAGGTCCTTCCCATGCTATTCTCATGACAGTGAGTAAGTCTCATGAGATCTGATGGTTTTATAAAGGGGAGTTCCCCTACATAAGCCCTCTTGCCTGTCATCATGTAAGACATGCCTTTTGCTTCTCTTTTGCCTTCCACTATGATTGTGAGGCTTCCTCAGCCATGTGGAACTGTGAGTCTGTTAAACCTCTTCCCTTTATGAATTACCCAGTCTCAGGTATGTCTTTATTAGCAGAGTGAGAGCAGACTAATACAGGTAATAAAGACTTGAAGGACATGAGGTAGTAAGGAAAGACAAAGGTAGAGGAGGAGAAACCAAGAGTGTTACCAAGCCTTAGCCTGATAACAACAGGCAGTTGCTTGCAGAGAGACAAACACTCTTGCTTTAAGAGGAATAAATCAAAGTGGCTTCGAATACATTAACTCTAACTTGTCATTTGAGAAGAAAGCCCTTTATATTTAGAATGACTAGAAAAGATTCCTTCTAGATGATTTGGTGCTAACATTAAGGACATCATGCAATGTGTCCAGTTCGATGGCTGTCATCACCTTCTTTAAATCTTGTGGCCTATACCATATCAACAACAAAATAAAGAAACCAACCAAGTAAACAACAACAAAACATTGTCAACAACAAAACATCACCACCAACAATAAAAATTAGAATATCCAAGAGCCTGTGCATGCTTACTTATGTATCAGGCACTGTTTTACACATTTCATATATTAACTTAGTCTCTCCAATAAGTCTTCAAGGTAGCCACCATTATTGTCCCCATTCTATAGATAGAGACTGAAACCTAAAAAAGTCAAGGACTTACACAACATCACTGAGCTGGTAAGTGGACAATCAAGGATTTAAACCTAGGCAGTGTGGATCCCCGCACTTAACCTTGCAGCACTCTACATCTTCTGTACTATTCTCTATTGACAGTACCTATGAAGCTAGCACTTCATGGTCTCAGAATATGATACTTTCTTAATTATTCATTATTCCATCTATATATGCCTTCTTTTCCCAGCTAGAGCATTCAGTGTTTGAAGTGAGAGATTCAAACATCTCCTTCTTTGGACCCCACACCAACTTATCCTATTGTAAGCTCATGGTCAACAGATGACTGCACTGTGTTACTAAATCCCAGGGAATACACATAAGTTGTGATTGCTTACATATTCATGGAAGAAAACCCCAACTTCTATCATCCAGGGTTGAAACTAGGTCTTCTTTCCTATTGGGGGAAATTTCTGCAGGTGTGAGTAATTAGAAAATTAAACATTAATTAACAATTCAAGTGACTGATTGTGTTAGCAAGTTGCTTGTTAACTGCACAGGTAAATATTGTGCCCCTATATAATGTTTAAAAATAAGGTCCCTTGAGCATATTAAGTAGTAGAGGTGATTGACTCAAGATTCAAGAGTTTCCTGACCCCTTTAATATGTCACATTTGTAAATTTGTATATAACAAAACTATTGGGAAAGGGGATTGCCTTACTCATTCACCTTGCCTTGTCGTCTTACAAAATATCTTATATTAAAAGAGAGAAAAGGATGACAGCTCTGTGTCTATCATCATTATCCTGGGACAACAAACAGCCCCAGAATTTTTCTTTACTGAATGTAAGCTCTCATAGTACATGCTTGTATTTGTCTCACATTTGCTCTCCCTCATTTCAAAACCCCATTTCTCTTCTGCCCTTTATGTCTTCAAAAGAGATACTGATAGTAATTACCTCACTTCTCTAACCCCTCATCCTTTTCGGCCCCATACAATCTGGTTCCTGCTTTTAATCTTCTACTAAATCTATTTTCTCATGAGATACCAATGTCACCCTACTAAGTATAGGTTTCTGGACAGGTATTTTCAGTGCTCATTTCGCTTGACCAACATGTGGCCCTTGACTCACTGGAAAAATTCACTCCACTCCTGCCCTTTGTAATAGTATTCTCAACTGGAATTCTAGCCTCTGTCCTGCAACCTCCAGCTTGATTTTACAATATAAATGCTGCTACTTCCTAACAAGTTCACCAGATATACAAAATAACCGTGTATTTCCCACTGAAGTAAATGAGATTGTTGTTCAGGAAATATTCACTGTCTCTTTACTTCTTATTCCTGAGAGGAGTATACTGTCATACTCTTTTGATATCTGACTTGATTTGGCTAATGACATGTTAAGACATGTGAATGGAGCAGGGGCTTTAAATTCCTGCCTTTCACTATGAGAAGCGGATGTCTTAGTTTTCTGCTGGGTCTTGGAGGATGACAGACACACGGACCTAACTCACACCCTGTAGTCAAAACAAGCCAAGCTGGCCCACAGACATAAGAATCAGGTAAATGACTGTTATTTCAATCCACCAAGCACCGGGGACCGTTTGGTACACATGAGTTTTATGAAACAGTTAACTGATACACCCATACAAATGGTAAACCTTTGTTCACTCTCTTCCTTTTGCCTAAAGTATTGCAGTTGCCTCTGATGGAAATTTCCTCTTGTTCCTCTACTTCTACAGTGTTACCTCTCCCATGCCATTTCTCTAACTTCATGTCCTGTATTCTCTCTCCCTTATTATGTTTTAAACTCCTTTGAAGAGCAAAGCATCAAAAGTTCTTATCCCTAGACAGAAACAAATTAAAATTTGCTCATTCATTCATTCAGCAAATGTCTGGATTTTAGAAATGAGTTTCTGTCTCAAAGGTATTTAATACAACACCTGGCTCAGTTTCATGGACTAGAGACACATTATCACTGAGATCATGTTGTTACTGCTTTTGCTACTCCTGCTAACTGTTCCAAAGGGGGAGCGGAGGAAACAGCATTCCCTTTAAAAGCATGATGTTGTTGTTGGCAGAAATTACAATAGTTTATCCTCCTGGTGTTTATTCCCCCAACACTTTCCTCAGCTCTTCATTTCTGATATTCAATTACCCTTTTTCTACTTGGCTTTTCTTACTTTCCCAGAAGACTTACCCTGGGAAACTTTACTGTTTTCACTGGTATACATCTGCACTAGTTGGTTTAATTGCCAAGTGAATCTACAGCCTCTCAGAACATTTGACACATCTCTTCCCTTTCACTGGATCCAGGACATGAAGCAATGAAAATGAATGGGTGAATGTTATGGCAAACTCAACCAAAATTTATTTTGCCTGGATTCAAGGATGAGGCTAACATGCTAGCCAGTTTAGGTTCCTCTAAAATGTCACCCTTTGCAATGACAAAAACCTTAATAAGATTTGGAACCAAAGTTCCTATGACCAGAAACTGCTCAATATATATGCATCATACACAGGAAATAAAGGCACATTTTAAACTAGAGCTGCTGGGTCATCTGTGAAACAGCAGGCTGCCTGTCAAGAGAACCAATGGAATAATCCATCACTCAACTTAAAGTGGGGAGCCCCTTTAAAATGCTAAGGTGATGGGGTATGGGCACAAAGTGAACAGCTGTCAGTCTAGTTTCTCAGCCAAGATCCACAAATGTAAGCACCAGTGGGAAGAGCACTAGACCAAGAGGCTCAAAAATGTACCGTGACCTTGAACTAATCACTTAACAAGTGCTCCTATCATTTAAAAAATAATACAATCAAACTCCATGAATCCAATTAAATTGAATTCCATATTATTCAAGTGTTTTGTTTAAAATGATACTTCTCAAAGCAATGGTCAAATGAGTTTGGGAATCAGTAGATTAAAGAAGGTTAAGCAGGCTTCTTTTCCATGGAACTTCTCAGTGACTTTAATATTCTACTGTGCACTGTGAAGCTCTCAGAGCTGGTGGATGTGGTATGGAACATTCCCCAAGCTAACAGGAATCAAAGATCCTGTTTGTTTACCATGGAAGCCTTGTAGGACTCCTATTCTCTATAATACATGGCCATCTATTATAGAAGACACGGAGATACTAAAGACAAGAGTCTTCTTGGGCCCTGGTCCTGAGGCCTGGCATTCTCATGACACTGAGTTTATGCCCTCCCCTGTGATTTATGCCATACCTCTGACTCCTTATAATGATGTCCCTTTTTGATCTTAAGATAGCTTTAATTGGTAACTATCATTTGTAAGCAAAAGTACATTATTAAACAAGAAAAACATGTATGTGTGAGTTCTGAGTAAATATTGCTAATTTATTTCTATCTGCAATTGTTACTTGGGCTGAAACAAAAGTTCCAGGTAAACATGATAGTCATTTTGCCACAGGAGCCTCAATAATCCCTGAGCTGAAATACTTTCATACATCAAGATGTATTCATCTAATGTTACGAAGGCCATTAAGAAATACAATTACTACTGGAAATGAAGACCTTTTACAGGAGAACAGATATCATGGTTTCCGTTAAAAGCTCTTCCCTTTTCCACATCCACTTTCTTCTACTTTAAAATAAAAGTGACTTCATTTTCAAGTGACCTTTTATAAAGTCCAAACATCAAGTGTCGTAAATATTCTAAGTATTCAGAATGAGGTCCAGTACTGTAATATTAAGTTGGATATACCAGAAACTCAGAAAAGCCTATTTCTCTTTCTTTAAATAGCCAACTTATAAAATTATTCATATTTTCTTCCTAGACTCTCATTATGTTTCTTGTGCAAGAAAATGAAAGTTTTATACAGCCACACTATGGGGTAATATGGCTGAACTAAGAGCTTTCAGAAGGATTCTTCTCTTATTCTCTTCTTCTGCTTCTGCCTTTTTTTTTTTTATTAAAGAAAGGAGATCAGAGGCATATTGTAATTAACAATGCATGTTTATGTAGTGAGACACCAGATTAGAAATGATTATTATCATGTCACCTAACAGAGTGATAATAATGGTACTTTGAGATGGTACAGCTCAGCTGTTGAGGATTCCTAGTACAATAATTATTTCAAAATTAATTTTGAAGAGTAAAAGGAAAGAAAGAAAGATGATTGAAACCATTAAATCAATCCTGATACATAAGAAAAAAAAAACTCAAACACTATGTTTTATTCCTAAGGCAAGCACAAAAAATAAAATAATCACCAAAGTGAGACATGATTGAAAGGTAAAAGGAACATTAATTTTCCCCATCCGAGGAAAACAATAACTGAAAACAAATTAAGGCAAAAAGTTAAGCTTCTATTCTGGGCAAGGGAGAGTTGGACTGTATTTATGTGCTAATAATCTATTTATAATAAATAACTGGTTAAATAAGATAGACAAAACTTAGTAGACAGAAATATATTTTTTTTCCATAGGAAAAAAAGCATTCAAAACAGAAGTGTTGCTGAAAATAGTGACAATTAAAAATCATTCAAGGACTCTAAAGTATATTTCAGGCAGAAAGAGAGCAGCCTACGGAGGACTTATTACAGGATTGAAAGCATCACTGTGAATTCATAATTTTTAATATATAAACTGAGAGATGTGGAAATATATATACATATATGGTATGTGTATAAGTACACATGCATATAAATACGCATGCATATATTTCCTACCTCTATTCACAGAGAGGCTGAGTGGCAATGATACCCCACTATTAATGAGTATACCTCATTTCCAGATCTCGGTTTCTAAATACCACTCTCCAAAAAAAAAAAAAAAGAGAGAGAAACCAGAGCTCCTTGGAGAAGTGGCTGGTTCCATTAATGGGACAGGAAAGGAACAAGATGAGACTGCAATATCTTGTGGTGCCAGAAAGTTACAAATGGCTAGGAAAAAAAAAAATTGTGGAGACAGGTCAAAAGAACACATGAGTCAGAATGAAGGGACTCCCCTGGCTAAATAGGGACAGTTTGAGTAATAAAATAATAATAGTGACTGATAATTTTCCAGAGACTACAGAATAAAAATAAATCTACGATTCTACATCACACACCCACCCATATATATGTATATACGTGTATATATATGTATATGTATATACATATACATATATTATTGAGGCTCCTGTGGCAAAATGACTATCATGTTTACCTGGAACTTTTGTTTCAGCCCAAGTAACAATTGCAGATAGAAATAAATTAGCAATATTTACTCAGAACTCACACATACATGTTTTTCTTGTTTAATAAGGTACTTTTGCTTACAAATGATAGTTACCAATTAAATACATACACAATTAAATACCAATAAATAATACCAATTAAATACATAAACATATATGTATATACATATATGTACATATGTATGTGTGTATATGCATATATACACGTATGTGTGTACATATGTATGTGTATGTACATATATACACATATGTGTGTACATATGTATGTGTACGTACATATATACACATATGTGTACATATGTATGTGTATATATATGTGTACATATGTACGTGTACACGTACATATATACATATATGTGTACATATGTATGTGTACACGTACATATATACATATGTATATGTACACATATATGTATATATGTGTGTACATATGTGTATATATATAAATAGAGAAAGAGGGGAGGATACAAAGTAACATGTAGGATGAACAAGTCTAGAGATCTAATTTACAATATGAGAACTTTGGTCAATAAAATTGAATTATATTAGATTTTTTTGTTAAATAAGTAGACTTTAGCTGCTCTCTTCACAAAAAAAGTAACTCTGAGATAACAGATGTTGATTTACTTTACTGTAGTAACCATCTTACTGTATATATTTATCCCATAACGTTATATTTTAAACCTCAAATACACAAAATAAAATTTATTTTTAAAAAAGTGGGAGGTGGGGGAGAAAACTCTTCCTTACAGTAGAATTTCAAATCATAAATAAGGAATAATTAAATTAGAAAGTTACCATTTAACAATCATCACAATAGTAATTGTTTCAGCTAAGAATCATTAGTAGTGAATGCAAAAAAGAATGGGAAAAAGTATAAGATAAAAGATACTGTGTTTTCTAAAAGTATATTCCTACAAGATACTTACTGATTACAAAAGGAAAAATAGCAATTCTCCAATGGAGAAACCTGGTAGACACACCAACCAAGTGATCAAAGTTAATATCAAGAATGGGAGAAAGATGCATCAGTGTCTCCTGATATAATGCACTAAGAAGGATATAATACTACCTCTGTAGGATTCTGGCCAAAATGCAAAACCAGATTCTAACCATGAAGAGATGCCACATCAGACAAACTCAAATTAAGAAACATTCTGAAAAGCAATAGGCTGTGCTTTTCAAAAATGTCAAGGTCATGAAAGACAAAGTCTGAGGAATTGTCTGAGATTAAAGAACACTAAAAGACAGGACAACTAAACACAATGTGTGATCCTGGAATGGATCCTGGACCCAAATAAAAGACATTGGCAACATTTCAATGAGGTCTGTAGACCAGAAATAGTTTTATATCAAGGTTAATTTCCTGGGTCAGTAATTATACTATGTTTTTCTAAGAGAATGTCTTGTTTAAATACACTAAAGGAGCAAAGAGGCATCATGTAACTTGCTTTCAAATATTTCACTAAAAATTATACATACATTTATACATATATAACGTATATGTACGCACAGTCATGCATAGTTGAGAGAGAGAAAATATAATGGGAATAAGTAAAGTATTAATATCTGGGGATCTGAGGGAGGAGAGTAGAGGGATTCTTTACACTATGCTTGCAACTTTTTTTTTTTTTTTTTTGCAACTCTAAAATTATTTCAGAATTAAAAGTTAAAAAAGAAGAGAGACAGACCTTGACTTAATATTGCAGCTGTACCATGAAGTGTCCTTGAACAAGTGACTTGTCTTCATTAAGGCTCAGCTCCTCCTTTGCAAAATAGAGACAACATGACTTCCTAGGGTGATTGGGGTGGACAAACAAGATGGTGCTGCAAAGCTCCAACCCAAGAGCTGCCCGTGAAGCACGTGGTAAGTATAGCCACTGTTGTTTTTGGTAAATCTAAAATACAACAACCTACTAGAGGGCGTTACTGTTTGAAGGCAGTTTGGGGGCAACCAAGGTGATGTGCGGGCTGCAGAGACAATGCTGTTCTATGTCAGGAGCAGAAACACAGGCTCCTCACACCTGCTTTTAAATGGGGCTTTTTACTTTCTAAAATGTGTTTCTATACAATTGAAGACAACATTACTTATTCCAGAGTGGGAGGATGAAAGCAATTGTGGGTGAGGGCTTCTTGAGAAGAGGGTTTTTGGTTTTTTTTTTTTTTTTTATTACTTTTAAAAAGGTCTCAGAACAGTTAAAAATAGTTTTTCCTTGTGCCAGCCTCCCTCTGCTCTCTACTCCCACCAGTTGCGCCTTCTCTCAGCTTCCCCTTCTCTTTGTCCCTTCACCATTTTCCCCTCTCTCCTTTTTGTTTCACTCATACACCACTCACTTCTGAGAACCCTACCTTCTCTTACTTTTTTGTTTGGCTTTGTTTTGAAAAAAATATTAATCCCAAATGAACAAAGAAGATACGTGGGAAGGAAATAAATGGTGAGCTCTTCCTTACTTCACCACCTGCCAAGTTTTAAGTTCTTCCTCCAACTCACACTAACCTCCTGTGCAACCATAAACTTCAGTGCTCGCCAAAGCCCAGAAAATTCTAAATAAAAAGCAGAAAATGAATGCAGGGAAGGGGGTGTATTCTTATTATTCACGAGCTCTGGAAAAAAAAATGCTCAGAATGTCAAATGGTATTACACTATTAAGAAGGTACAGTAGAGATGTGCTAATGATAGACTTTTTTTCTACTCCAATGTGTTTTAAATATTGTAAACTATCATTTACTGTCATTATTTTAATGATGTAGAATGTCAAAAACTCAATCTGGGTTAATTTGCCAATATGTAATTTTGAAAGGAGAAAAAAATATCTATTTCCATGTGATGTCCCATTACTTGACAGCTCAAAGTGTGGATACAGCCAAAAGAAAAATAATGAAGGTCGAGGAGGATCAAAATTTACCTAAAAAAGTACATATCTGTTAGAAATCACTTTCCTGGATTACCTTTCTATGATTTTAGAAAACTGAATATACAGAAAATATACTACTTTGACAATGCTTGTGAGTAAGGGTTATGTTTGTGTATGGGGGTTGGAGGACATTTGCTAGGATAGGAGAAAGCTGCCAGACACAAGTCCAGATTCAATAGAAATAGCTTTTAAATCAGGACTCTAGCCATCAACCAGTTTTAGATGGACAGTCCCCATTTCAAGTAAATAAAATATCTGCATATTAGAGCCCCGTAGCCCTACTTAGCTGCTAAGAAAATTTCTGAGATTTACTCCGCCTTGCTTCATTTCATCCAGGCACTGATTATTTTTTCATTTTTTATTCACCAAACACTTACTAAGCACTTCTTTATACAATAAATTCTGGGCAAGGTACTAAGACATGAAGAATAAAACAAGTCTGGCTGGAGACTGCATGGAACTGCTGGTCTGTCGGAACCTATTTGAATTCATAACGTCCCCGAGAAAGAAGAAATAGGTGAGGATTAGCAACCCTGTGAGAGCATTTACAAAGAAGTGAGTGCAAAAGAAGAAAATAGCACCAGAGCTCAGGAGGGCAATGGTATTACTTACCAAGGGTGCAAGTCTGTTTGATGACAAAGTTGGTTCTCAAAACTTAATGCAGTGATTGTGTTAGATGCAAACACTTAGATGAAATAGATAACTATACTTGTGACCTTGCCAGGAAAGAGGGGGAGTGAAAGAGAGGGCTAGAGTTCTAGTCTCATTTCTGAGTTTTGCATTCATTCGCATCCATGTACCTCTAGGCATGGGAGTGCACACATGTATCTCTATCAAGGTACATGACATATAATGAAATGAAGGGATAGCAACCAGGAAAGAGAAAGCAAAGAGAGAGAATAGATAGGGAGATGGAATCAGGTAGGCAAATCTTAGAGGAATGCAATGCTTCTCCAAGTTTGTTGCAGGAATGTTCCCATTAGAATCACCTGAGGGGGTTGCTTAAAAAGCAGATTCCTGGACTCGGACCCAGGTCTGGTGAGCCTGAATGTCTGTGGCTGGGATTCTAAGATTTGCATTTTATACAACTTTTGGGGGTGGTTCTGCATATTAAAATTTAAGATCAGACCACTCCCTAAATCCAAGGGTGCTATTTTACTGTTGACTTGACCATCAGTATGAATGGATGTCTTCAAAGCCTTGTCACCACAACCCCATGCAGCCTGATTCACTTACTTCTCTGCATCACACTCCCTCCTCTCCCACCAAGGAAACCAGAGTGATCCTGAAGTTGCCTAAAAGTCAACTCAATTTACTGCTCCTCATTAGTAATAAGGTCCTGTTCAAAGGAACTATTGGATAATCATTCATATCCTCACTGAGATGCCAGCATATCCTACCCAATTATTAACTACGGATGGACTCCAACCAGAAAATCCAAAACTATATGCTGCTTACTGAATGACAGTAATAAATGTAGGCTCTTATTTAATTATGCTGTGGTTTATTAACTATCCAATAATAAGAAAAACCCCTAGTTTATTATAGATGTGTGGGATGTGTGAATATGTGTGTGTTTCAGAGATATGTACAGGACCCTAATCAGAGAAAGTGCCAGGAATAACAGTCATGCATGACAGGCATCTTCTCTGTTTCTTTTTCAGTTACTTGAATTACCTGTGATAAACTTGCCAGAAGAAAGAAGTAAAATAACCACAAACATTAAGTGATTTTTTGGTTCTACAAACTGGATGAGTTCACTGCATTGTCTACTTATCTGTTTTTGTAATTTCAACATTTATTTTTGATTTGGGGGTGCACATGCAGGTTTGTTCCACAGGTATATTGCATGATGCTGATGTTTGGGATATGATTAATACCATCACCCAGGTAGTGAGCACAGTACCCAATCATTCTTTTTCAATCCCTGACCCCTCCTTCCCTCCCACTAGTCTCCAGTGTTTATGGCTGCCATTTTCATGTCCAAGTGTACCCATGTTTGTTTAACTCTCACTTATAAGTGAGAATATGTAGTATTTGGTTTTCTTTTCCTGTGTTAATTTGCTTAGGATAATGACCTGCAGCTGCATTCATGTTGCTGCAACAGACATGGTTTCATTCTTTTTTTATGGCATATGTAGTATTCCATTGTGTATATGTACCATATTTCCTTTATCTAATCCACCATTGATGGGCACCTAAGTTGATTTCATGTCTTCACTATTGTAAGTAGTGCTACAATAAACACACAGGTAGATGTATCAGTTTGGTAGAAGTTTGTTTTCTTTTGAATATATATCCAGTAATGGAATTACTGGGTTGAACAGTAGCTCTGTTTTAAGTTCATTGAGAAACCTCCCAACTGCTTTCCACAGTGGCTGAACTAATTTACATTCCCACCAACAGTGTATAAGCATCACCTTTTCTCCACAGTTTCACCAGCATCTATGTTTTTTTGGCTGTTTATTAATAACTATTCTACATGGTGTGAGATGGTATCTCACTGTGGTTTTGATTTGTATTTCTCTGAAGACTAGTGAAGTTGAGAACTTTTTCATGTTTGTTTTGCTGTTTGTGTGTATTGTTCTGAGAAGTGTCTGTTCATGTATTTTGTCCACTTTTTAATAGGGTTGTTTTTTGCTTGTTGAATTGTTGAAGTTACATATAGATTCTGGATATTAGACCTTTGTCATATGCATAGTTTGCAAATATTTTCTCCCATCTTGTAGGTTGTCCATTTTCTCTGTTGGTAGTTTCTTTTGCTGTGCCCAAGCTCTTTGATTAGGCCCTACTTGTTAAATTGTGTTTATTTTACACATAAAAAATATCCAGAATGACATTTCCTAACTTTTTTTCTTCTAGGATTTTTATAGTTTGAGGTCTTACATTTAAATATTTAGTCGATTTTTGAGGTAATTTTTGTATACGGTGAAAGGTAAGGGTCTGGTTTCTTTCTTCTGCATATAGTTAGCCAGTTATCCCAGCAATAAGAATAGGGTGTCCTTTTTCCATTGCTTAATTTGTTGACTTTGTCAAGATCAGACAGTTGGAGGTATGAGGTTTTATTTCCGGGTTTTTAAAAATTCTGTTCCATTGGTCTTTGTCTGTTTTCGTACCAGTACCATGCTGTTTTGGTTAATGTAGCCTTATAGTATAGTTTGAAGTCAGATAGCATGATACCTCTGGCTGTGTTCTTTTTGCTTAGGATTGCTTTGGCTACTCGGGCTCCTTTGTGGTTCCATGTAAATTTTAGAATAGTCTTTTCTAATTCTGTGAAAAATGACATTGGTAGTTTGATAGGAATACCATTGAACCTGTAGATTGGTTTGGGCAGTATGGCCATATTAATGATACTGATTCTTCCAATCCATGAGCACACTGTGTGGTCTTTGATACTGGGTCCTGACTAGGCCAAGAAGACAGAGATAGACTGGTCCCTCAAATCTTTTCTCTAATGTCTGGAGAGTACATATTTTAGACTTTTCAGTGTGTATGGTCTCTGTTGCAACAACTCAGCTCTGCCATTACAGCATTAAAGCAGTCATATATAATACATAAACAAATGGGTGTGACTGTATTCCAACAAAACTTTATTTACAAAAACAGACAATGGACCAAATTTAGCCTGCAGGCTCTTGTTTGCCAACCCCAGCTCAAATCATCCTCAGACAAAATCTAGGAAGCTGCTAATAATAACAAGGCCATGCTCTGCTATACTGTTATTAAGCTATTGTCTCAGCATCAAATTCACCCTTTGGTCTCCTCTTCTGTGATAACTGGCACATTTATATATTGACAAGAAAGATGACCACCATATATTAAGTGGGGAAAAAAATCACACTTTTTATAGAAATATCACTTTTTTAACAAAATACGATCCTCTAAACATACATACATAATATTGTATAAGGATTCATAAGTCTCAGAAAGGATAATACTGAAAGGTTCAGAGGGGTAACCTCTGGAAAATGGAATCAGGAGTAGGAAGAGAAGATTACTCTGATTTTTTGCTTTACATTCATTTGTAGTCTTTGAATTTATTTACAGTAAGCAAATATTACCATTGTAGGTTAAAACAATAAAAAGGAATAAATCAGGTTGGAGTCTTAGCAATGCTGAAACATTTTTGTTAATCCATTTCCCCAGTTCCAACCTAAGCTTTACAGGGCTGCTACTTTCAAGCAATCATTCATTCACTCATTTTACACATATAGTAGGCATCCACTGTGGGCCAGACCCTAAGCTATGTGAGAGGAATTCATGAAGTTTAGGACCTAGGTGGGAAAACATAATTAAATAAGCTAAAATTGTAATTGAAACAAATAATGTACATGAAGGAGAGATGGCATCACTCATTTCCTTATTAATATATTTATTGGGTACTATATCCCATTATTGCTTGAGGATAAAATATATGCCAGGGAATATAAAAAGATGAGACAGAGAAAATGATAGGAGTAAACATGCTGAGGACTTTAGACTCAGCATATAGGTGTTTGGTTGCTACCATATCATCTACATAATTTCCTTATAACTGCTATGAATATAAAATCACACCAGCTGTTTTAAGGAGACTGAAATTGAAATTCAATGAAACAAGGCATTTGTAAGTCTTCCTTGGCTAACTTTCTACATTGACAGTGACTTTTTTTTTCTTTTTCACACTCTCAGAATCAGGGATGGGTTAGATGTTATGACCTTGCTGGTACTTCAGGCATCTTCTGTTATCATTCTCCCTAGAGGCCAAAGGCAGAGACCATGTCTTCTCTATATGTTGGAGGCACTATCTTTTGAGCTATATGCCAAACACTTTCTCTGGAATTGGTTTGCCACTTCTAGGGATTGGCTACCTGTAGCCACGTTTGTGTAATATGACAACAGACTTAGGCAAGTGATCCTAGCTGGGCCAGAATTCCTTCCTCACACACTCAGAACAGGAACAAAAGACAGTGGTCTAGATTTTACAGTGTATTAACTCAAGGGATGAAGAATTCCTTATGAACTAGACAGAGACAGACAAAGAACTTCAGAGATAAAAGAATGGTACAGACAAGCAGAGAGAAGATTACCAAGAGCAGATTATTCTGTCCAAGTGCCTATGATTTTTTGAGGTCTAGGTTTTTCCAAAGACCCTACTACATCCTTTGCTTGGGTTTTTTTTCCAAATAACATCATTCTACACTTACATTAAATCTTCCCTTTTCACTTAAGCATCTATAAATTAAAGCATCACTAACTCATGCATGTGTATATATTCCAAAATGTTTAATATTGCTTTCCTGACTGGGGATTTTTACCTGCAGTGCTTCAGAGCCAAAGCAAATCCTAATGTTATTTTTTTCTCCAGAATGTTTTCCCAGAATGTTTCTATCAGTTTGATATAAGTTGAATGCCACTTGTTGTCATTTCAGAACCTCATCTACAGTATTCTTTAGTAGCCAGAAACACAATTATAGGGGAGGTCAGAAGATACAACTCCACAGTCTTTTAACTGCCCTCTCCTGTGCCCTACAGGTCAATATGGTTTATATATCAAATGACCTTGGACAAGTTGTTTATCTTTTGAGTTTCAGTTGTCTCATCTGTATACAGGCAATTCTGTTGGATCTACAGTGCTGCTGGCAGGGTAAGTGAAAAACTCTTGGGAAAGTCCCTCACACATAGTCAATGTCATTTAAGGTGGCTCCTCCTGTGAGATTTTGCAATTAAGGATATCAGTCTTAGTCCATTTTGTGTTTTT
This sequence comes from Macaca mulatta, assembly GCF_049350105.2. Lineage (NCBI taxonomy): Eukaryota > Metazoa > Chordata > Mammalia > Primates > Cercopithecidae > Macaca > Macaca mulatta. The sequence continues at coordinate 123,664,316 of NC_133407.1, forward strand.
ATGAAGAAATACCTGAGGTGGTATAATTTATAAAGAAAAGAGATTTATTTGGCCCAAGATTCTGATGGCTGGAAAGTTCAAGATTGGGTATCTGCATCTGGTGAGGGCCTCAGGCTTCTTCATCATCTCCTGGCAGAAGGCAAATTGAAGACAGTGTATGCAGAATTCACATGGTGGGAGAGGAAGCAAGAGAGAGAGTAAAAGGGTGGGGGGATACCAGGCTTTTTTTTTTTTAACAACCATCTCTTCTAGAAACTAATAAAGTGAGAACTTGCTCAACCCAAAGGACAGGCATCAATCTATTCATGAGGGATCTGCCCTCCTGACCCAAATACCTCCCCCAGGCCCCACCTCCCAACATTGGGGATCAAATTTCAACATGTAGTTTTGAGAAGACAAACATCCAAACCATAGCATTCCACTCCTGGATTCCCAAAACTCATGCCCTTCTTACATGTGAAATACAATTGTTTCATCTCAATAGTCCCAAAAGTCTTAACTCATTTCAAAATCAACTCACTAAGTTTAAAGTCCAAAGTTTCATCTGCGACCCAAGGTAATTTATTTCCAGCTATGAGCCTATAGGATCAAAAATAAGATGTTTGCTTTCAAGATACAATGGTTTCATGGGCACTGGGTAAATATTCCCATTCCAAAAGGGAGAAATTGGCCAAAAGAAAGAGAAAACAGGCCCCACGCAAGTCTGAAACTTAGCCGGGCTGACATTATATCTTAAAGCAACAAGATAATCTTCTTTGACTCCATGCCCTACATCCTGGGTACTACAAGCGATGGGCTCCTAATGCCTCAGGAGGCCCTGCCCCTATAACTTTAGTGGGTGCAGCCCAAGTAGCTGCTTTCATTGGTTGGAGTTGAAAGCCTGTGGCTTTTCCAGGTTGAGGTTATAAACTGCTGCTGCTGCTGGTGGCTGTATAACTCGGGAGTCCCTTGGTAGCTCTACTCCCGTAGCTCCACTAAGCACCCTGATAGAGATTCTGTGGTGGCTACACCTCTGTGGAAGGTCTCTGTCTATGCTTTCAGAGATCTACGAGTCATCTCTGAAGTCCCCTGAAATCTACAAGTCATCAAGCCTCCACCACCCTTGCATTCTGGGTGCCTGCGGACTTAATGTCATGCAGACACTGACAAGGCTCATGGCTTGCACCCTCCAGAGAAGGAGCCTGAGCTGTATCTGGGGCCATTTGAGCCATGGCTGGAGCCAGAGCAGCTGGGATGCAGGGAGCAACATCCAGAGGCAGCCCAGGGCAGCAGTACCTTAGGCCTGTCACCTGAAACCATTCTGTCCACCTACACCTCTGGGCCTGTGATAGGAAGGGTGGTCTTGAAGATCTTTGAAATGCCTTAAGGGCCTTTTTCCCATTGGCTTGACTATTAGCACCTGGCTCCATTTTAGTCATGCTAATCTCTTTAGCAATTTTACTGGACTGGGCAATAGCATTGGATTCACCTTCTGAAAATGTTTCCTTTCCCACCAAATGGCCAAGTTGTAACTTTTCAGAACTTTTACACTCTGCTTCTCCTTTAATTATAAATTACACCTTTAGGTCATTCCTTTGCTGCTGTAATTCAGCATAATCTGTTAAAAGTAGCCATGCCACTAACTGAGGTCTTTGCAGCCTAGAATTTTCATCCACCAGATACTCCAGCTCATCACTTTTAAGTTACAAAGCCCTAGGACGTGGATACAATGCAGCCAAGTTATTTGCTACTGTGTAACAAGGGTGACCTTTGCTCCAGTTGCCAGTAAGTTTTTCATTTTCATCTGAGACCTTGTCAGCATGGATTTTACAGTCTGTATTTCTATCAACATTTTGATCACAACCACTTAGCCATTCTCTAAGAAGTTCAACACTTTCCCTTGTCTTTTTGTCTTCTTCTGAAACCTCCAAACTCTTCCAAGTGCTGCCCATTGCCCTCAACCTCTGGGTACTAATTTTCTGTCTTAGTTCATTTTGTATTGCCACAAAGGAGTCACTGAGGCTGTGTAATTTATAAATAAAGGAGTTTATGTGGATCACAATTCTAATGGCTAAAAAGCTCAAGATTGACCATCTGCATCTGCTGAGGGCCTCTGGCTGCTTACACTCATGGTGGAAGATGAAAGGGAGCTTATGTATGAAGAGATCACATGACAGAGAGCAAGCAAGATGTCAACAATGTGCTAGTCTCTTTTCAACAATTAGTTCCCTTGGGAATTAACAGATGGAGAACTCATCCCCCAAAGGCAGGCATTAACTTATTCATGATGGATCTGCCTTCATGACCCAAACACCTCCCACCAGGCCCCACCTCCAATACTGGGGATCAAATTTCAACATGTGCCTTGAAAAGGACAAACAAATCAAGCATGATCCTTAGAAATACCACATAGTAGAGTGGAAAGAATATTTAAATGCCAGTCAGGAGACCTCTATTCTAGTTCCCTGTTCTCACTAACTAGTTGCATGGCCATGCTGGTTACTTCTTTCCAAAAAAACCTGTACCTTCATGAATAAGTGCTAGTCCCTGTGCCCGAGTATCATCCCACATCATGTCATGGAAACTCCAACTCTAACTCACGATTCATCTTGAGTCCTGACTTCTTCAGCAAGGCCTCCTCAGTTTCCACAATCAGAGGAGAACATTTTTTTTTTTTTTTTGCATAAATAAACACTGTACTTGAATCTCTCTTATGGGAATTATTAGGCTCAACCCTACTTTATAGATCTGGCACTACTCAATTCCTTCTTATTTACTATCTAAAGACAATTCATCTTCCAAAGTTATACAAAAACAAAGTTTAACATTTGCTGCATGTGTCCAACCAACATATTTAATTGGATAAGAAACTTGGCAGGTAATCAGTACTAGGCATACCATTTGCTTTTTTACGCTCAGAACCTAGAAAAGTGCCTGACACATGGTAAGTACTCAATAAATATTTGTTAAATGAATAAATACCCAGACTTGATTAGGAAAGAGTATGTAAGGCAACAATTTCAAGGGAATATGTTTTTAGGCCAATTCAGTTTGCCAAAATCTAGGCTTTGATGTTAAAGGGAAGCTGGGACTTACAGGAGTAGAGGGCCCCAACTCTGATGGCAAGGGCAGAAATCATTTATGAGACATAGTCCCTTGTTTGGTGGGGAATGGTTGGCAGCGGGCTACAGAATTCCACACGGTTCCACAGAAGATGATTTTGGATGTGGAGGGATTACTCCAAGCACACTTCTTATGAAGATCTATGGTCTTAACAAACACACGTGATGAATATTTGTTGACTTCATGACACATTTGTTTTCTTTAGAGCACTTACCACAGTTTACTCTAATTTTATTCATCTTTTTAGTACATTTTGTTTTTTTGTTCTTGGTGGTATCCTCAATAAAGTATGAGTTCTGTTGGGGAAGGAACATGATTCCCTGTCCATTGTTGTACATCCACTGCCTAGCACAGAGTGGATGAAGCTCAACAAATGTTGGATGAATAAATATGCATATGGTGTGATGGATAGATGGTTGAGTGGATAAACAGATGGAAAGAGGCCAGCTAGTCACCCAGACAAGCTTCTGGGTTGTGAATCTAAATAATAAAACAAGTTCAACAACAACAAAAATAATCCTATTACATTATAGGCTGGAAGAAAGGCTTACCCACTGTCTTACACCATTTGTGCTGCTCTAACAAAATACCTGAGAACAGGTGATTTACAAAGAACAGAAAACTATTTCTCACAGATCTGGGAAATCCAAGATCAAGGTCCCAGCATCTGGTTTCTGGTGAGGGTGGTCTTCTGCTTCCAAAATGGTAACTTGTTGCAGCTCCTTTGGAGGAAATGAGTGCTGTGTCCTCACATGGCAAAAGCAGCAGGGCAAAAAAGGGAGCTGTCTAGTTCCTCCGGCCCTTCTGTAAGAGCACCACTCCATTTGGGAGGTGATCATCTCCCAGTGGTGACATCTCTTAATATTGTTGCATTGGGGATTCAGTTTTAACATGACATTTGGAGGAGACACAAATATTCAAACCATAGAACCCACTTAGAGATGACAGAATAACGAATATATATGAATTAAAATGAATGGAACAACAACAATAACAAGAGCCATCACTTACGTAGTGCTTACTGTGTTCCAAGCATTGTTCTAAATGCTTTACATATACGAATTCTCAATTCCTAACACAAAAAAGTGAGTGTTCCTCCTTGATCTAGAGCCAAGACTGCATCTATCAAAACGGGAATCTGATCATCTCTCCCATCTGCTCCCCACCCCATCAATGGTCTACCATGCAACAATCAATTCCAGAAGTAAACTTAACCTCTCACTAAGTGCCCAACCAAAGAGACTGCATGGTTTCCCAGTAGGAAAATCTGAAGGATCAATTTGCAATTTGTTTCCTGCAAAACTGTCATTCCTCTCTTCATACCCATCACTGGAGAAATTACTTTTCAGACCATTCTACGGCTTGGGAATACTAACTAAGCCCTAATGAGTTCAAAAGTCGGTAACGACAGTACTAATTCGGTGGCCTGTTTGGTAGAGTCAGTCTCCCTTCTTCAAAAGCAAAATAGGATTATCAAGTGAGCTGGGAGAATTTTCTTCACATGATTGATGGGTGGAAAAAGTAATCACCTTTGAAGTGCCACAACATATATATCCCGTGTTCTCTTTCTTCTTCTGACACCCACGAGTAATTGAAGGGAAGGGAGCCTCTTAGAATGACCAACGAAGTGAAGGTGACAACCCTTTCTCTGCTATCTACCACTAAAGTGACATGCTGGGTCTTGAATAGTTGAGAGCTGACATGAGTGTCTTTGATGGGCGGCTTTGATGCTTGGTTCAGAGTGTACCTGCCACCAGTCAGGCCACACAGGCTTTGGGTGAAACATACATCTAAGGAGACAAGTGTTACTGTTTCTTAGAAGCCAAGGGCCTGTGGACTTGTGTGAGAAGATCTGTTGTCTGAGCTCTGGGGTCAGGGTAAGGTCCTCAAGGTGGAAGTGAAGGAAATCAAGGAGCAAAGCAAGTTGAAGCAGGTAAGAAACACCGAATATGATTTCAAAACAGTTTCTCATCATACTCATCCATAATGACCGATTAACCACAATGTTCAGACTGACAACTAGGAGATCATTAGCCTCTTGGCCTCAGCTCACTGATGCAGAAGCAGACAGTCCTCTCCTTGGAAAAGGCCACTGCTCTACAGTAGCTTACTTTGTAAAGGGATCTTTGCAACTACAAGTAATTCAACTGAAACAGAGTTGACACTCGAAAACCTTAAGCAAGCAGGGATTATCAGGCAGGTGAACAGTTTCATTCTTAAGAGCTCACTCTTTCTGAACTCTCCTAAAGTCCATCCAGGCAAGGACATATCAGTTTGTTATCTGAAGGAAGAAAAATGCTTTGAAGATTTATAAGGAGGAAGGGTCTTTGGCTTACTGACAAGTAAGTAAAAGACTTTCTAGAGTTGGAAGCAAAATGTTTCTGTTCAGGTTCTAGAACCTGCTGGCTAGAGAACAGATGGCTGCCACTTGTTGGCACCTGGAGTGATAAGGAGTTGGGGAAGGAAGAGGGTGTCATCCATGTGATCTGGCACAGAACATTCTTCTCTGGAGCCACTCTTACACAGAAGAAAACGGGGATGTTTGGGGGGTTTACTGTATAATGTGGTTTGAATCTGTGTCTCCGCCCAAATTTCATGTGGGATTTTAATCCTCAATGTTGGAAGTGGGGTATGGTGACAGGTGATTGGATCACCAGATGGGCGGTTTCTCACGAATGATTTAGCACCATCCCTTTGGTGCTGTTCTCATGATAGTGAGTTACCATGGTTTAAAAGTGTGTGGCAGCTCCCATCTTGCCTTTCTTCTCCTGCTCCCACCACATGAGATGCCTCACTCCCCCTTTCCCTTCGCCATGACTGGAAGCTTGGTGAGACCTCCCCAGAAGCCGAAGCTGCTACGCTTCCTGTATGGCATACAGAACTGTGAGCCAATTAAATCTCTTTTCTTTATAAATTACCCAGTCTCAGATATTTCTTTATAGCAGTGTGAGAACAGACAAATACACCATAGTACCTCTAACCTGCTAATTAAGTCAGGAGTCTCCCCTTTGGTAGCTGCTACCCACAGGCTCCACTACTGGTGAGTCATAGAAGACAGACAAAGGCATTTTAAGAAACAGTACAACAATAATATCCAGATACATCTGCAACCAAGTAACAGTAATCCCTCCCAGAAGCTATGTCTGGTATGTTGTAGACACTGAACACACATCTGTTAAATGAATGAAAATGAATTAATAAGTGATTATACAGTGTAGTTGTTTCATAATTGTAACTGGTTTATACTGATTTGGTTATATCTGCTTGGTACCATGTGAGTTTTGATTACATAAAGATCTACAGTCTTTGTATGACATGGCCTCAGAACACAAGTCAACTTCTTCATCTGGTTCTCAACCTAAGAAATAATGATCTGCTGCAAGGACAGGCTGGCCATGGTAGAAGTACAAAGTAACATTTTTATCTACATAGTACTTTAGAGATAATGTAAAAGATTTTCAACATGATGGTTTTACAATGTCTACATTAAGGCCTGGCTTTTAACTAAAAACTATGTGAAACATGACAGCATTTCTAGATTGATTCCATTCAGAGATGCTTTTATTTCACACATATATCTCAGACCAAGGGTAAGTGTGGTAAGAACAAGTTACTAGGAGGCCAGCAAGAGAGGATTAATGAATGGAAGAAATGGAAAGGAGAGTGAAACACTGCTAAACTCATCCCGGCTCCAGCAAGAGGGGCCAAGATATCCGAGCTAGCTGGAACAGCAAAATAATAATGAAAATCATAACAATAATGGCGTTCACTGTGAGCAGAACGACCCGGTAAGCAGACCACAAATATCAGTGCTAAGGGTCTTCATAGCTGATTATAATTAACTTCCTCAGGTAATCTCAGGGAGCAGGAAAGAGAAAATAGATTGTGCATCTGTTCAAACTAAACATATTTCAAGCTGGAACCAGCTTGGTGCCAAAGACATCTCTGTCACAGAGAAGGAAAAATTCCAAAAGGAAGAAAAATTCCTCTTCATGCTCAGCCTGGAGAGCAAGATTAGGTAACCACTGCCTCACTTATGAGGCAACGCGTCAGTTTCCCTTCAAACCACACCAATTTCTTATCTTGCTCTTCTGGAAGTTGGGGGTCTGACACAGGTCTCCAGGTGTGGGTAGAGCTGACACCTTGAGTCTGATACAGGTCTAAAATCAAGATGTGGGCAGAGTTGAATTCCTTTCCAGAGGCTTCTTTTCCAGTTTCTAGAGTCCACCTACATTCCTTGGCTCATGGCCTCTTCCTCCATCTTTAAAGTCAGCAATAATGGGATGAATCCTTCTCACATCACATCACTCTGACCTGCTTTTCTGCCTCCCTCCTCCGCTTCTAAGAATCCTTGAGATTACATGGAGCCCACCTGGACAGTCTAACATAATCTTCCTATTTTAACATCAGCTATTGAGCAACCTCAATTCCACCTGCAACCTTAATTCCCCACTGCATGTAAGGGAACACAGACACAGTTTCTGGGGATTAGGACATGGACATCTTTGGTAGGAGTGGGATATTTTATCCAGTGATCCCTAACCTCCGTGCCACACAGCAGGAGGTGAGTGGTGGGTGAGTGAGCATTACTGCCTGAGGTTAGCTTCCTATCAGATCAGCCGCATCATTCAATTCTCATAGGAGCAAGAACCCTAATGTGAACTGCACATGCAAAGGATCTAGAATGCGGGCTCCTTATGAGAATCTAATGCTTAATGATATGAGGTGGAACAGTTTCATCCTGAAACCACTCCCTCCACCACCTGGTCTGTGGAAAAATTGTCTTCCATGAAACAGGTCCCTGGTGTCAAAAAGGTTGGGGACTGCTGTTCTATATTGCCCACTACAGGCATCAATGTTTCAAATTTACTTAAAAATCTGTTCAGCTCCAGCTACCACAAATACAAGTGAGCGCCTCTCATTTGTGTAAACTGTGTATGTGTAAGGTATGAGAATCCTATCTTATTTTCCTAGGCAGAGCTGAATACATGTGCTCTCAGAGCCCCCAAAATCCCAGAAAAACAAAATTTAAAAAAATAATATTGAAGATTAAAAAACAGAGAGACAGTGTTACCCAGTGAAGTTTCTAAGACAGTCTACCCACTAACAGACTTTTCCCCATCTCAAGTTCTCAATCATTCGTTTTGTTACATTTTTTATATTTGATGAATGATATGTAATGCATTTCATTGCTGTTAGCAGTCTAGACACTTATGAGAAATTAAAACACCATTAAGTGTGAAAGTATCTAAACAATAGCAGATCTGCTTTCTACTGAATATATTTGGGATGACAGCTCTGCTTCATCTGACTCCTCAACAAGAACAGCTTATGAAACTCACGGTTTTAGTGACAGGGCCCAACCGGCACCTATTTTTGTAGCACCTGGAAAAAAAATGCCCATATAGGCAATACATCTGATACAGAAATGAAATTAAATAGAACAATATTGAGGCATCAACCGCTCAGATCCATTCCATTGTTTCCCAGGCTGAGATACCCTAATTGAAGGTGGCATTCCAAGGTTAAATCCTAGCTCTGACAGCATCTCCTGTCAGACATCTGTCAAAATGTAATAAGACACCTGTGAAAGGGAAGTGATGCCAAAGCCACATCATATTTCCCTACACCTTGATTCCTAACTTGCAGGATTCATGTCACCAAGCAAACAGAGTGGTAGCTGGGTGCCATTGGCACTGTGCCACCATTTGCAGGGGAGGGAGGGAAGGGGAGGGAGGGAACAGGAGGGAGGGAGGGAGAGAGAAACAGAGATAAAGAGGGAAGGGGGGAGAGAGAGAGAGAGAGAGAGAGAGAGAGAGAGAGAGAGAGAGAGAGAGAAACAACCCTGCAAAAGGAAGCACCCAAGCGTTTAAGTTTAGCAAATGATTATGAGCATAAAAGGACAACTCTGAACGGACTTAAATGTTAGGATTCATCCCTGGAGTCTTGATCATGATCAGAAGCAGGGAATTATTTTTTAATATCTGTTTTACATAATTAAGGGGTGGTAGCTTTCATGCAGATGAGCTTTTGAATGCTCGCAACACCAAATGGGCTTCATTAGCTTAGCTGGGCAATTATGAAGCAGGAAGTAAAAAGCTGAGATAAAGACTTATCTCAAAAAGGTCTGAAGCAGGGCGTGTTGATAGCCAAGAGGCACAAGGATGCATTTTGTACATTTATTACCTCGGAGGCAAAACTTCTAGGATTCTAGATAGCTTTGAAAGCAGTGCATGCATTCCATTTAACACCCAAATGAAACAGGTGGTATGCTTAAAGATCTGTAGAAAGTCTTGAAATAGTTCCCACACATTGGAAGGTTTTACCAAACCTTCTCTATTTATTCTAAATGCTTTTTCTATTGTTTTTCAATTGCTTCTCTCATTTTCTTCCCATGTGCATTTCAGAGAAAATTGGAGAGCTTAAAATGCAACTAAATATAACCCCTGCACTAAGCAAACAGTGAATAAATCCTTAAGAAATTATTTTTGAAGCATATTCTTTCTCATTTGATTAAAAAACTGCAATATCACACACGAGTCTTGCTCAGTAGAAAGGCTATTTGTTTACAAGACAACCAAGCATGTAGAGGGAATGCTGAGGCTGAAGGGACTGAATCCAGTTCTCACTATTTCAATACGGATGTATTTTCTAGGTAATCGGCCTCATTGCAAGTTAAAGAATCAAACATAAATCAGATCTCTCACAGGTTGAGAAAAGGCAAAACCACAGCCTGTTAGTTCTGTAAAAGGACCATTCTAGTTGGCCTATCTGGTGCAACTACCTTGTTTAAAAGACAGGAGACTGAATCCAGCAAAAGTTTATTGACTTGGTCCAGAATATTACTGAGCCACCACCACAGCCAGGCTTACATCCCAGAGCTCCTGTTTCCCATCCTGAGTTGTCTATATTCTTCCATGTCACCTCCCCAGGCAGCTGGTTTTGGGAAGAAGGGAACCATAAAAAGACCAGAAATAACATACACCTTGAAGGAGTTGACGCAGGATTTTTTCTTGGTCACTTTGCGAGTCAGGGACCTCTGGCCAGTGACACCCTGCCCAGGCCTCGCTTGGCCATGCTACTTGCTATAGGAGATGGTCCACCCACTTAGCCCACTCAGGCCGAGTCTGACTTGCACACTAGTTCCCAAGTTCTTGTCCTGCGCCCAAGTAGAATGAGGATACAGTGACAATCAAAGAGTGAGAAAGGCAAGGAGTTTTATTGAGTGATGAAAACAGCTTTCAGCAGAGTGGGGATGCAGGGGTGGTCCCCCTACCTGAAGGCAGGAAAGTCCACCCAATTTGTCTGAGTCTGGGGTTTTTATAGGCTCAGAAGAGGGGAGGGGCAGGCCATAGATAGTACTGGAAAAAGCAACATTAGATTGGTTAAAAGGCATTATTCAGAAAGAATCAATCAGGAAAGGCCAGGCAAACAGAAACAGAAGTTCTCACTCTGGGTCGCAGGTTTCATCCAGGACCAGCAGTCTGGTCTTTCAGCCTTCAGGCTGTTTCTGTTGGTTTGGAGGTGGGGTTTCACTGGGGACCCGCCTCTTTCTGACTAGGTATTTGGCTGCCTCCTATTATCCTCAGAGTCATCCGTTCATCAGTTTGTTTTCTGTGTATCTTCCTTTCTCACATTCCAGTGGCAGGTTTCTGTTTTGTTCTGTGTGTTTCCTTTCCTTCTCCCCAGTTCAAGCTGAAGCAGATGCATGGACAAAGAGAAGCAAACTGCTGGCTAAATACAGAGCAGAGTGTCATGGAATGTTTACAGAGGAAATGGTTTTAGGCACCAGACAGTAGGAAAAGCTCAGGCTGGGGAAGGGGCAGGAGGATGCAAGAGGGAATGACTTTAGGGTACAAACGGAATAGAAATGGCCAGGCATAGTGGCTCGTGCCTATAATCCTAGTACCTTGGGAGGCTGGGGCAGGAGGATTCCTTGAGGCTAGGAGTTCACGGCCAACCTGGCCAACATAGTGAGACCCTATCTCTATTATTATGAAAAGAAAACAAAAAAAGGAATAGAAGAACTGAAGTCCTTAAAGAATTAGGGTCCCCATCTAGAGTACCAGGTGGCCAGGTGAAAACATACCCAAATATCAAGTGAGGACACCCATTGGCCAGCACCCCCAAACTTTAGTCCAGTTATTACACCCAACTTGGACTGGCAATTTATCCCTTACAGGTAATTCAACAGCTTATGGTCTGGGAAACCTAGCAGCCCCTCCAAACAGAAGATAAGGAACTTAAATGGAATAGCAGGAAGGGGGAGTTTTACCCCTTGACCATGATAGGTCTAAATAGAATGAGCTAGGAATTTCCGTAGGAGCCCAGGGTAGTGCTAAAAAACGGCACACCGCCCCCAATGTATATTGCGTTCATTTGGGAGCTATCTAGTCCCAGTTTTCCAAGACAGGCTCCAGAGAAAACAGGTGAACCCTGAACAACATGGGTTTCAACTGTGTGGGTCCACTTACACATGGATTTTCCTTCACCTTCACTACCTCTGAGACAGCAAGACCAACCCCTCCTCTTCCTCCTCCTTTACAGCCTACTTAATGTGAAGACAATAAGGATGAAAAATATTTACAATGATCCATTTCCACTTAATAGTAATTATAATTTCTCTTTCTGATTTTCTTACTAATATTTTCTTTTCTCTAGCTTACTTTATTGTAAGAAGACAGTATATAATACATACAACATACAAAATGTGTTAATTGATTGTGTTATCAGTAAGGCTTCTGGTAAACAGTAGTTAAATTTTGGGAGAGTCAAAAGGTCTATGTAGACTTTTGACTGCCTGGGGGTCAGCACCCCAATCTCTGTGATGTTCAAGGGTCAATTGTATTCTGTTAGCTCACCAATGTTTATCTGATCTTATACTTGTCCTAACTTCTGATACGGAAAGGATAGGCCAGTAATATAGTAGAGTGCTTAGATCTGACTGTTGACCACTGGCACTCAAAGCCTCTCCAGTAAAACTGCCTCTGCCTTTTCACCCCATCTCCCACTGTGCCTAAAACCCAACACTCCAGTCAAAGAGTAATCATGTGCTCTTGCCTGAACATACCCCATACTTGTCTCCTACTAGTCTTTGCTCATGCCAGTCTTCCTACCTCAAAGGTTCTCGCTTTGCTCTGTTTACCTCTTGATAACTTATCCATCTACCAACCAAGAATTCTTAACATCTGAAATGATTCACAAATGGAATGGGATGGGCTCAGACGATAAAAATAATAACAGCTAATTTGGTGTCAGGAACTGTGCTAAGCATGCGGAATACATTATTCTCATAATTACCCAAGAGGGAGCTATAATAATCCTCATTTCACAGATAAGGCCCAGGAGGGTCAAAGAACATTCCCAAGGTCACTCAGCTGGGATTCTGACCCAATCAGTAGGACTTTAGAGCTGGGCTATTAACCTGTACCCTCTATGCCTCTAATGGTCCTTCTAACACTCTGACCCTGGCATTTTATAATGTAACTGTTTCTCCACAGATCTCTTTCTGAATGCCCCCAGTGCGGTGTAACCCCGCCTTACTCTGGAAGTTATCTCACTGGCCTCACCCGACGTATTTACATACTTTTTTCAACTCACCAAATACAGATGGTCCCCAACTTCCAATGGTTCATCTAAAAATTTTTTGACTTTTTGATGGTTTATTGGGGGTATTAAATGCATTTTAACTCATGATAAGTTTATTGGGATATAGCTCCATCATATGTCTTACAGCATGTATACTGGGTAAGCTTCATGAAAGCAGAAACTCTGGCTGATTTACCCATAATCAGACTGTCTGAGCTGCAGCAGATATGAAAGTGTTTTTCTTGAATGAACATCTTTCATGCTTCACACAGTAGCAGTGCTGTATAAATGGTTGTGGTGTGTGTTGAATACTGCTGTCCAAACAATTATAAGGAACATCAGTCAGAGTTTTTCACAGTAGCAGACTGGAACCCCCTTTCTTCATTGGGAGTGCTGCCCTGACAATCAGGCCAACTGGACAGTCTGTTCTCACCAGGCTCAATATAGGACTGAAAAGCTATCTTCTCCAAGTTGTTTGCATCACCTGAGGTCAGGAGTTCAAGACTAGCCTGACCCCCATCAATATGGTAAAATCCCATCTCTACTAAAAATACAAAAATTAGCCAGGCATGGTGGCACATGCCTGTAGTTCCAGCTACTCGGGAGACTGAGACAGGAGAATTGCTTGAACCCGGGAGGCGGAGGTTGCAGTGAGCCGAGATTGTGCCACTGTACTCCAGTCTGGGCAACAGCGCAAGACTCTGTCTTAAAAAAAAAAAAAAAAAAAAAAAATTAGGCTGGGCATGGTGGATCACACCTGTAATCCCAGCACTTTGGGAGGTTGACGCAGGTGGATCACGAGGTCAGGAGATCGAGACAATCCTGGCTAACACGGTGAAACCCCGTCTCTACTAAAAGTACAAAAAATTAGCCAGGTTTGATGGTGGGCGCCTGTAGTCCCAGCTACTCGGGAGGCTGAGGCAGCAGAATGGCATGAACCCAGAAGGCGGAGCTTGCAGTGAGCCAAGATCGTGCCACTGCACTCCAGCCTGAGCAACAGAGCAAGACTCCGTCTCAAAAAAAAAAAAAAAAAGTTATTTGTGATTTTTTGAAATCATTAAATTCTTCACTGGTGTCATGGTACAAACAAAATCACTTGCTTTGACATTTGGACAAGTCCTTTTAAAAAGTTGGTTTTTTAAAATGTTGTGTCAACCTTCCTCCCTCACTACGCTGACCCTGAGTGGTTCCAGTCCCATCATTCCAGAAACCCCTCTGTGTTCTTGTATCAAAAAAACACAAATCACTGGGATTGCTCTGTCATAGGGTAGAAGGGGCTCGAGGACAAAGTTTAGCTTAAAACCAGAGTGAATTTATTTCTATCACTTATGGTTAAATCATGATTTCTTTTCTAATTCCTAAAGCTAAACAGAAGAGTCATGCTGGAGACACACCATCATCTATGTCAATCAGACAAAATTAAAACAAAGACCAATATCTCCTTGCTTCACTTAATTTTGTTCTCGTTACTGCATGTGTGACACCAAGAACCACTTGCCCTTTGGACAAAAGAGTAGTTATATATAAGTCATGTATAGGTCTTGTTTCCACAGGCCAGGAACATGTAATAGCTCAAATTCTTGTTGACTCTATTTCTGAAATAGAGTCTGAATATGTACACTTATATCTGTCTCAAAGTCTACCCCCCAGGCCAGGCTACCATTGCTTCTTACCTGGGGAGTAGGGCAGTATCTGCTCTTAACTGACCTGCCAGCCTCCCCTGCCTATTCTAATCCTTTCTGTACACAGCAGCCAGAAGGGCTTGACACAAATGTAAAGCAGGGAACCCCGACCCTGTGCTTCAATGGCTTTTCCTTGCATGAGAATAACCAAGCACATTACCTGGCCTGCACGGCCCTGCATGATGTGATGTGGCACTATACAGATGACCATGTCCACCTCGGGCCACTCTCCTTCATACCTCCTGCACCCTGGGCTCACTGGCTTCCTCTCACACCTGAGCACTTGTTGGTCCTTTGGCCTGGAGCTCTCTTCTTTCGTCTCTCCAGGGCTGGCTCTTGTTCATCTGTTAAGTTTCAGCTAAGTGTTACCTTCAGAAAGTCCTCTCTACCTTCAGAAAGTTCTCTCTACCTACCCTTTCTACAAAGGTCTCTGCCTTCCCTCACCCACCTCATGCTATTTTCTATTACATTACATATTTTTTCTTCTTGCTCCTTTTTACACAAACTGCAATGATTGTCTTTATATATTGACTATTTATCTTCAATTTTGCCTACTGGAATGTAAGTTCCATGAGGGCACAGCCCTTGTTTATCTTGTTTGGCACTGTACCGCCTATAAACCTGCAAGACATCACATGGATGTAAACAATATCTGTGCAATGAATAAATTAATGAATGCCACGTTCCATCACATTCCAAGGTCTGCCATTATCTGGGCCCCGCCATCCTTTCCAGACTTATCAACCCGCGCTCTCCCACACAGACAATTACACAAGGCACACTGAGCCACTTGTTGCAGGAATAGGTCACTTTTTCTTGCATCTGAAATTTTATACCAGCTGTTAGCTCTTGGTAGGATGCTTTTCTTCCCTTCCCCACTCAAGTCTAATTCTGCTCAAGGATCAGTTAATTGTTACTTCCTCTAGGGTTTCAAAAGAATTTTTGAATGCACCAAGGCAAAGTTAAATGTGGCAACAATCTGTCAGAATAGCTGCCTTTTGGTGGGTGAGTCCCAGAAGTACACAAATCATGGCTAAATCATACCTTTATCTTCAATACACTACCTGGCACACAATAGGTGTTCAATAAAAGTTAGGCAAATAAGTGAGCTTAACTAAATTATTTACTGACAACTAACAACATCTCAGTCACTATGCTCAGTGTAGATTGAGGCTGAGGGTTGCCAATGTTGGCAGCAGCAAAGCCTGCTTAAGCATAATAACTAAAACTGCATTGCACAGAAGTCCACTGAGTGCAGAAGCATAAAGTTTTGAGGGTGTGTGAAAGGAGGAACGACAAAGTTCAGGTGAGACATGGAAGCAACAAGAAATGCAACACGGAGCGAGTCAGCCAGCACTTTCTGCTTTCACTTCTATCACTTTGGAAACATTTAGTCCAGAATGATCTGGGCGTTCTTACTTATGGTTCTAAGACAGCCTCCACATTCCTCAGCATGTGCAGTCACAATCACCATCTCCCCAAGAAGGCACAAAGTAAGCATCTGTAAATCCAAAGTTGGCTCTTTTGGAAAATTAGTGTTAAATAAGAACTTAAAAACAAACAAACAAAAACCCAAAAAACCCTTCACCTTTATGTGTAATAAAGCATCGCTTAACAATCAAGGTCACCCATGTCAATAACACGCCCTATGCAAAGCTTCATATCTTTTTAATTCCTAGCTTCATAAAGACCTTTGTCACTAACATCATTACAGGATTCAAGGGAGAATGACATAAAGTGAATGCGCAGGATAATTTTCAAAATAAAAGAGAAAGAAATGACACATCTACATATCAAACCACACAAGTCCTGTGTTTGATAAAATCACAATTATAGATTTGGTGCATTTAACCAGTCATACACATCATGCATTTGTGAAGGTGCCATATGGAGGAGTTGTGGAAAGTCAAATAATTCCTAGACTTTTTCTGAGTGCATGTGACAATGAATATTATTTACCCCTGTAGTATAGAAATTATGAAGCTTACGAGCCCATTGCTTCTTTTTAATAAAAGCTAACACATCGCAGCTTCCCACTTGACCCACTTCCCACTTGACCCTTGGTCTTTGCACACTCTCCTCTCTGGGCAGCTCTCTCCCAGTTTGACTCTCTACCACATGAAAGGAGACAGCTGTATTTCTAGAGCTGACAGACTTGTTTTTACTTGATAAACACACTGTATATTGTAGGGGAGGGAAAGATCACCCCATTCCCCTCCTTAGTTCTTACGTAGGCTCTTTGGCCCGATCCAGGAACCAAATTGACACAACACAGATTAACAAAGAAAGGCATATACATTTCATTAATTTTACACATACATAGGACTTCACAAGAGAGTAAAGTTCAAAGAAGTGACCAAAGCAACATGCTTTTATACATTTTAGACAAAAACAAACAAAAAAAACACCATGATAAATTTCTGAAGAAATGACAGGATAAAAAGGGATCTGGCTAGGGAAAATAAGTTCTGTGGAAGTGACCAGGGGCTGTATGAGTGTAAAACAAGGAGAAGATAAGGATTATTTCAGAAAGTGTATTTATTCGGACACATTGCAGCACCTAATCACAGTCTCCAGTGATAAGGAATATTCTCTTACCCTTGTATGGAGAAGGCAGGCCTCCCAAAAGACTCTTTATGGCTTGCTACGTGTACAAAAAGACTGGTCAGCTAGCCCTCTGCAATTACAGTTTTTCCAACGTTTTCAGCTTGAAATAATCAACATACCAATTTGGCATATTCTGGGATGGTATGTCCTTCACTGCTTCAGGAATATGCTTTCCTTTGTGCTTTAAGTTCCAACCAATTTTAATTATATGTTGCTTGTGCATAATATTGCCACTTCTAAAAAGCAGATCACCTTCTGAGTTAGAAAGCATATCTGCTTTCCCTCCTTATAGACACTTCCGAGGCAGAAAGGAGATAATTCCTATGCTCATATCAGATATGGGCTCATATTTCTGTTTCAAATTTAAGTCTGTGACCCGTACATGAGGCCAGGATTTTGCTAAGAGTGAGGAAGGTAGACTCTTTTTAAACCTGAGGCAAAACCTCAGAAATCATTTTGGGGAGGAAAAAAAGTCCTATCAAACCAGTATACTATAAATTAAACAATGTAGCATCAAAGGTAACTTTTCCTTTAGTGGTTACCCCTGAGTGGTCATGTAGCCATAAGAAAGTCACCTCCTTGTCAACCCATTATCAATCAAACGGTGTTCATTAAACACTAACTTTGTGCTAGAACCTGTTTGGTATAAATAATTCTGTTTTGTCTTCAATGTCTGCATTCAGTGCTTTGATTGTAATTATCTTTGAAATGACCCAAATCATTCCAAACAACTATAAGTGACTTTATAGTCAGAATAGCAAAAAACTGACTTGAACACACAATGTAAATGTCTTGAAGACAGAGTGAATTAAACTTTTTTTTTTTTTTTTTTTTTTTAACAACAATCAGTGGGCTTATAGAATAGAAAGAGAAAGAGGGGGAGAGTTTTTATCTTTTAGAATTGCAATGCAGTCAATAGTGATACTAAAAGCACAATCACCAAAAGATTACAGATGAGAACTTCAGATGAAAATAACAATGAAACAAAGCAAAATTCAATTAGTGGTCTTAGAGAATGTGAGATCAGAATGAGAAACTGAAAGTTTTTTTAGAATTCTCGTTAAGCCAGATAAAATTTAGAATTTTTAAAAATCCATAATAAAAACCAGAACAATGCTACCTTGCCAAAGTTGAGTTCAAATTTAGCCACTTAAGTCACCAAGAATCCATGAAACTTAGTTACCAGGGGAACAGAGCTCCTCCTCTTCAGAAAGGAGGGCAGTGTTTCTTTCAGATTCCACCAGCTAAAATCAAGATAAATGACGGTTGTTTAATATCCTCTCTTGAAGCTCTTACTGTCTTTAGTATATTTTAAAATAAAATAAAAACTCAACAATAATGGAGCTCAATTAAGCATAAATTGTGTGCTTTTTTGGCTGGGTGACTGCTCTCTACCGTTCACACTTGTACCGTAGAGCATTGCAATTTTTAATTAAGATCACTCATTCTTTTTCCCCTGAACCAACCAATGTTGAGGTTATTGTTTGGATACAACACTCTCCAGGATAAGACTTCACTTAACAAGGACTTTGTTTCTTTCAAGTACCAGGCACTCACTGGTTCTGAGTGTAGGCTGCCTGCCCTTCCTTAAAATGCATCTCAACTTTATTTTAGAAATAAATGCATGCATGTACTCACACTCACACACAAAATCTCTTAATAATTTTGTATATAATAATATGGTTTTTGTGCTCTCTGCCAACATAGAACAGAATCTTTAGTAAATCACAGAGAAACACCTTTATTTCTTGAGATTGAGATATGTGTGGCTTCTCTACTTTTCTAGTAATTACATTTAAAATGTAAAAGGACCAGACCTCATCCAACCTTTTATGCCTACTTTAGTGATCAGGGTGAAACATGTAAGAATAATATTGCAACACTAAAGCTGTGCTTCACTACTCAGCTAATGGTACCTATAAAGAAACTTCTCTTAATTAGCTTTACCCTGAGCTAACTTCCTTTGCTCTGCCATGTATAATTAAACATGTTAGCAAGACAGAAATGTGAGATGTAGCAGCTTTCACACCCAAATTTCCAACTCCAAATTTATAAAAAGTGTGGATTTTTTTTAGTTGAAAGCCCATCGTGAAGTGTTTTACTTTTACTCTAAAAACTTTCAAAATTACATTAAAAGAAGAAAAAGAAAAAGGGCAGTAAAATTAGTAATGAGAGATGAATTTTCAGAGAAAAGATTCTACAGTAGTCCCTTCTGATCTGCAGTTTCCTATTCAGTGGTTTCAGTTACCCGCGGTTAACCTTGGTCCAAAAATATTAAATGGAAAATCCCAGAAATAAACAATTCGTAAGTTTTCAACTGCAAGCGGTTCTGAGTAGTATGATAAAATCTCATTGTGTCTCACTCTGTCTCTTCTGGGGCATGAATCTTTCCTTTGTCCAGCACATTCTGGCTGTATTTGCCATTCACCTGTTAGACACTTAGTAGCTATCTCTGTTATCAGATCAACTGTTGTGGTATGGCAGTGCTTATGTTCAAGTAACTCTTCTCTTACTTAATGACAGCCCCACAGAAGGGTAGTGATGCTGGAAATTTGCGTATGCCAAGGAAAAGTCCAAAAGTATCTCTTTTAAGTGAAAAGTCAAAAGTTCTTGATTTAATAAAGAAAAGTCCTATGCTAAAGGTTGGCAACACCTATGGGAAGAATAAATCTTCTATCCATGAAATTGGGAAAAAAAGAAAAATTCATGCTAGTTTTGCTCTCACACCTCAAACTGCAAAAGTTTCAACCACAGTTCATGATAAGTGCTTAATTAAGATGGAAAAGGCATTAAATCTGTGAAAGAAAGACATGAACAGAAATGTGTTCCTACTGATGGCAATTAGGTTTGGCACCATCTGTGATTTCAGGCATCCACCGGGGGTCTTGGATTGTATCCCCTATGGATAAGGGAATACTGTTGTATATCAAACAAAATCTGAGGTGCCCAGCCAAGGATAGCGCTGCTTCCCAAGAGATGAGACTCCCCTATCCTTTCTATCTTCCCAAAGGGTGCATGTAGTATACGCTCATTGGTCTCTCCCTTTCAGGAGTGAATCTAAAAGCCACAATATTGATGGAAGGCAGGAAATGTCCAGTATCTGGGCTCTGAAGAATCTTGAGGGTAGAATCCAGCTCCAATCATACAGTTCCTCTGTATGGATACCTTAAACAAAATTGTATTTTATCCTTTTTAATTTGGCATCCCTTAGAAATGTGAAACTTCCTTGTGAAAAATTGCTCCTTAAGGAAATGAACTTTTTTATTGTAAGCCTTCCCATTGTCTATACATAACTAAGAAAAGATCAGTGATAGTTCATGGTGGTTTTATAATAGGTGAATAAATCAGTTTTAAAAAGCTGAATTTTATATGCATTTGAAAACCAATCTGGGCACTATTTTCCTAGGAAAAGATTCATTTGATTAAACAAATTTTAACCTTTAAAAGCCATTTTTTTTTTTTACACAAAGGACTCTTTTGTGATAGTTGGATCAATTTACACATCCAGAGCACATGTGCATAGATAAAACTTCACAGTAAACTATCCTGTTACAGATAGCTTTTCTTACACATAAAAATACATTCTGATGAGCAATCTAGGGGAAAAACAAACAGACAAAAAAATATGATACACAATTCATACTCTACTCTTACCAGAATAACCTACTGTTAAAACATAAACTGGGCTGGGCACAGTGGCTCATGCCTGTAATTCCAACACTTTGGGAGGCTGGGGCGGGCAGATCATGAGGTCAGGAGATCCAGACCATCCTGGCTAACACGGTGAAACCCCGTTTCTACTAAAAAATACAAAAAATTAGCTGGGCGTGGTGGCAGGTGCCTGTCTTCCCAGCTACTTGGGAGGCTGAGGCAGCAGAACGGCGTAAACCCAGGAGGCGGAGCTTGCAGTGAGCCAAGATCGCGCCACTGCACTCCAGCTTGGGTGACAGAGCGAGACTCCATCTCAAAAAAAGAAAAAAAAAACCCATAAACTGAGGCAGGATAAAATTTTATTTGAACGAACAACAATTCATGCATTGGGCAGCTTCTAACTGGAAGTGGTTCACAAGCTCCACAGAGGGAACATGACGGGGAGGCTTTTATAGGATGGTCACAAAAGTAAAGCAAATCAGTATGTGACTGGTTATAGCTATATAATTGCCTTATTTGCTCTATCCCATTAGAAAGTCACTCAATATATATACATAAGTTTGTCAGCTACTTCTGACTGGATAGGCTTCAGTTCTGTTTTTCTTTAATATAGGCATTTGCAAGCAATAGCTTAAGTTTCCCTTGTCTTTGCAAGCCAAGCAAGGTTTAGGTCACTTACGAGGTCTGATACCATCTGTTTCTTTCAGGTCTAGTCTCCATTTTAATTCACTTTAACACTATCCATAAGAATATTAAAAACAGACTGCAGATATGCAGATATTTTAACAATACAACCTTTTATAAATACAGGAAAGAATAGTGTTGACAGTCTAAATTTGCTTCCTTGAGGCATTATCTGTTTGACCAGAGTGAATAATTTGATTTGAAACAAAGAAACAAATACTACTCTGGGGAAGCTGTGAAAGGACATTCAGAGTAGACAAAACCTCTTTAAACTTTTCTTCAAGGTTTCATCTTCACATACATGCTAGTTTGGTTACTTTGACAGATTGGTCAATTTAATCCAATACAGTTTTATGGGTCTGGAAAGTGCTTTGCTTGACTTTGACCGTATGTGTCATGTCAGTAAAATTAAGTTAAAAGCTAATTCATTGTGTCCACTTCGGGGTTATTTCCATCATAAGGCATTATGTTTTTACTTGGGTTGGATGGGGGAGTTCCTCTGAATTGACTAGACAGATGGGAGGTTTAGACACAGTTTAATATTCTGTACTTGCAGAAGCAACTATTTGAGGACGTTGATTACAACTAATTTCAAGCTAGCTCCAAAGTTGGTTCTCAGCCATTTAAGTCAAAAGATTAGCTAATGCCATTCCCTCCAGGGGTTCATTGTCCAGTTTTTCTGTGTATTCATTTTGTTTTTATCTCCTGCCTGTCTAGTACCCACCCCCGTGTCCCACCTATGCCTGAATTCTTATTGTGTAAACTCTTTTGTATGGGAAATGGCCAGCTCCTGCTACTGACCAGAGCCTTCCCTCTTGCCAGAGCCTGAAGGATGGAGGCCTCCTGGCTCAACAGATCATGCAAAACTGGACGTTGTGCTTAGCGTTTCTTGGCCTTTAATCGTGTCCCAGTTACTTCTCTTTTCTTTTGAGACAGAGTCTCACTTTTGTTGCCCAGGCAGGAGTCCAATGGCTCGATCTCTGCTCACTGCAACCTCCACCTCCAGGGTTCAAGTGATTCTCCTGCCTCAGCCTCCCCAGTAGCTGGGATCACAAGCGTGCGCCACCAAGCCCAGCTAATTTTATATTTGTAGTAGAGACGGGGTTTCTCCATGTTGGTCAGGCTGGTCTCGTACTCCTGACCTCAGGTGATCCGCCTACCTCAACCTCCCAAAGTGCCGGGATTACAGGCGTGAGCCACCATGCCTGGCCGTTCCTTCTCTTTTCTAAGATTTGAGTTCTCATTGTTAATCTGGTAATTCTCTTTTTCACGCCAGATAACCAGAACTGGTTTCTGCATTGCTAACTGGGAGCTTCCTAACTAAAAGAGCCTCATAAACAGTTAATTCTGCTCTAGATGCTGTACAAGAAGAGGGCAGGGGGTAAGGGCAGGGAGAGAGAGAGATTACAGTGATAAAATGAAAATGCTGTTTCAGCCAGGAAGTTTCTTCTCCCCCATCTCATATATTAAAATGGGCCTGATTTTCTAAGTTCAGCATAAAAGCCCAGTAAGGAATATTAGCTCTTCAGTTAATGTCATTCACACAAGGAATTTGTCAGCAGAGTTTGTGTTTGAACTTTTCATGTCATCTTATGCATCTCAGAGGGTATTAAACTCCATAAAATATAATCCCAAAAGTGAAATATTTCCCATTTTTACTCTATAAGTGAGTCTTAGGGAATGGGAAAAAAAGCCATGTTTGGCTTATTCCTAAAGAGAGAGTAAACAGAGATATTTATTGGGCCAAATAATGAGAAGAATCACAACCCTTAGGGTTTATGTTCCAAAGGCCTCCAAATCCCAACAGGTCTAGCAAAGCAGAACAGAGAAAGGGGCTGAATATACATGATGAGAATAATAGAAGCAAGTGGTTAATGGTTTCCTTAAATGCAGCAGACAATGGCTTATATGCACCTAAGTATCCTATAGTACTGAGACTTACCAAGAAGAAAAGGTGAAAATGGAACTTGAGGCCCCTGGAGGACATGTTCTCAGCTTAGCCTGCTTGCTTTCTGCATAAATCTGACCTTTCTGTAGGTGAAGTTCTTCTTTACAGCCCAGTTTCTCCTCTTAGTTGGCTACTGACCCCCACAGCAGCAGCCAACATCTAACCAATGACGTATTTCTTGTACTTCCCCAAATCCCTTTTCTTTAAATAAGGTAATAATAACCCAAACTTGCATTTTTCAGCTGAGTGCTTTGATAGCTGCTTCTCAAAAAACTACTTGGAAGGTAAAGGAGTTTTCTTTTCGAGACTTCGATCATAAATACTCCATGATTCACGCAGCTCAGTTTGGCCTAAATTAGTGCAATGTTATGGCTATAAAGGAAACAGGAAACCTGTGTTCCAGGGACAAACTTCTGGATCTCTCTATTCTCAGTGTCCTCTCCTATGAGGACACAGGAGGGTTGGGCTACCTCCATAGAATGATAATAAAAGTTTGCAGTCAAATAAATGTGGAATTGTTGTGTTAAACATCAGGACATTTCATAGCATGTAATATACTAACACTCAGTATAAATCTCTAAGCAGGGTAAGTGGGCTCAGAACAAGGCACAATCTCTCAACTCATTTCACCATCTTGAAAAGTTCTTCCCTGGAGCACAAAGATGAACTAAGTAATCACTGCATTCCTCGCAACATTTTTACTTTCTGATCAGGACAATATGATTCAAAGGAATGATTAAAGCAGGGTAAGGGAGTCTTCTTACCCTAAAGAATCCAAAGGTCACTACATAGACACCAGTTTATGGCTTAGTGATGTAAAACAGGTGTGATTCAGAGGCAAGTTCATGTAGGTTCAAATTCTGTTTCCACCTTTGGTAGCTGTGCATTCTTGGATAAGTTACATCACCTCTGAGCCTCAGTTTCTTAATCTGTAAAACAGAGATACTAACATGACTTCATAGAGGTGTTTGAAATAGGTTATCTAAGATGATTAGCACCAAGTGTTACATATAATAGTTATTTCAGTTATTCACTGATTTATCTCAATTACCATTAAGGTTGAGACCTGGCCATCATTACCTGGTTAAGGAAGGGGTTTGACATAAAAAACATTCCAGGTTTCTTCCCAGTTTAGGACTTTATAATTGGCTTTATTTTTCATGTTTCAATTACATAACTAAAATCTCCTATTCCATAGATATCAGAACACACCCCACCTAATCTCTGCTAAATGTTTCTCTGTACTCTGCCTGTCCCGTGAAACAATTCCCAAAGCCTAGGAGGGTCTTCTATGATGCAGATACCAAAATGATGTGGGTCAGAAGTAACTCATACATCCATGTCGTCAGAGGTAAACTATACAAAATGCAGAGTACACTACAGAGTGATCTGATATGCCAAGGAGAAAAAAAAAAAATCTGATATGCCAACAAGAAAAAAAAAAGTATATGTTGTTTCTCTACTAAAGAATGTCACCGCATATTGATTTTTCTAGTCTTTTAAGTAGCCTGTGTTCAGAATTTAGATCAGTGTTAGGGAAATTCACTTATAAATTCACATATACCTGTATATAAGGATAGAGTCCTGTATATAAGGATAAAGTCCTGTATATAAGGATAAAGTACTAGCTTAAATCTGGAATGAGTAAAAACAAAGCGTAATTAAAGTTAAAAATGCCCCTCTGATAAGACAAACACATGCTTTCTACCCAAGGGTGCAGTTAAAGAAGAATAATAAAAGATCCCTCTAAAACCACTGATAGGTAATAGACTCCTACTGACTACCTAAAAAATGATGCCAACCCAAGCAGCTTAGTTTCTTCCAGCAATGGAAGTACCCATTTCTTTGGGGCTATCTTTCCTTCAATGGTGATTTGAGAAATACCTTTCATTTGTATTCCATTTTGCACAAATAAAAAATATATTTAAAGCTCTATAATTAGCTGTCCTTTGCTACTGTAAAATTCAGTGCTTTTGTTCAAAAGGAATAGACTATTGATTTACAAAGAAGCTGAAATGCTGTCAAACTACCCACTGAAGAAATAAAGAAAAGTGGTCCCTAGCTTGGCTCTGCCTCTAAACTAGCTCTTGTCCTACCTCAGCTCTGTATCCACATACCAAGCCTTCTGTTAAGATTTAGACTTGTACAGCCAAGAGCCTCCCAGGCATCTCTCCATTGACATCCAAGGGACATCTCAAATTAAAAATTCAACTCTTTGCCTGAAACACCATTCGTTAAGTGCTTTCCAGATTAGCCTTTTTTTGCCTCTATTATTTGTACCTCTTAAAATGCTTCCTATTGCAAGATGTAGAAAATCCCAAAACTTATGGCTTAAACCATAAGAGAAATTATTGTCTCACATATTAAGATAAGTGGCTCAGTGAAGCTAAGTATGGGATTAATTATTTCTCTTTGCTCATAAAAGCATCAATGTGTCAGTTGGGTTCAAGTACAAGAATCAGAACCCATTCTAGATATTTTAAGCAGGGGAGACTTAATACAGCAAAGTTGGTGTTTGAGAAATAACTGGGAGGGCTGAAAGAACAACTCTAGGTTGAGTATTCAGGAAGGACTCCCAGAACAATATCCCATCGACCTCATGGAAGTTGTAAGGAGCCACTCTTCCTGAACCTGTCTTAGAGCCATAGTAAAATCAAGAACTTGTCACCATTACAACTGACTCTATTAACGCAAGAAACCATAGAATGCTTATCTGTAGCTGTGGTCCTGAGTTTCAGAAGCCAGATCATAGAGCTGCCACTGCTGCTTCTGCTGTTCCAACCATGTTGTAAAACTCAGAAAGCTGGAGTGTGGGCAGGGAAATACGACTGCAGGGAAACTGGACACATGTCAAGCATTCAATAAATTGTTTAATGCATAAATGAATGGGCTATAATTCATGTACTACAGAAACCTTACCACTAAAATGCTTATGTTCTTCCCAGTTAGGCCAGCTTCGCAGTTCATTTAAAAGGGGAGAGAGAGCTGTTCAACATGTGTGTGGCCATACACAGTGTATCTACTAACCGGTTAGTCTTTTGGGATTCAGTGTTACGTCCTACTATGTGCCAGTCACTGTACCCTACTATTAGCGATGCATAAATCAGAAATCTTGGCCCAAAGAAGGACTACTGGTACATAAAGATTAAGATTCTACGACGACAGCTGCACTGGAAAACAGTACCATGAAAAGTGTTTTGGAGACGGGAGCACAACCATGTGAATGTACTTAATACTTCTGAACTGTACACTTAAACATGAGTAATGATGAATTTTATGTTATGTGCATCTCACCACAATTAAGAAACAAAAATAAAAATAAAAAAATACATTATAAAACAAGCACAGCCTTTTATGTAAATTGCTTCTTTAATCCTCATAATCAGACAAGGTAAACAGTATGAATATCCCTATTTTAAAAATTCTGACCCAGTAAGGTTAATCAGCTTGATCAAGGTTATATAGCTACTTAGGAGCAGGGCTGCGACTAGAATTTAAAGATTTCCAACTCCTAAGATCATGAGCACACAAATGCACAAATAAGCAATAGCATCATGTTTTCAAACAATCTAGTCTCTTCCTGGGCTCTGTTTCACTGAAAGACTCTCCCATTGTTTCTTGTAAACAGGCAATTAATTGTACACACTAATACACAGAAATGGCCCTTAAAATAAGGAAGAACAGGACAAATCTTTTTTTTTTTTTTTTTTTTTTTTTTGGAGACAGGGTCTCAGTCTGCTGTCCAGGCCTGAGTGTGATGGTGCAATCTCAGCTCACTGCACCCTTCACCTCCTAGACTCAAGTCATCCTCCCACCTCAACCTCCTGAGCAGCTGGGACTACAGGTTCATGCCACCATGTCCAGCTAATTTTTGTGTTTTTTGTGTCACCATCTTGGCCAGGCTGGTCTCAAATTCTTTGGCTCAAGCAATGTACCTGCCTCAGTCTCACGGAAAATCTTGCACTCTTGGGCTAAACTTATTCAAAAAGAAAAGTGTTCCTTAAAATTAAAAATGGAGAGTATCAGCAATAGTTGCAAGTGTACTGATTCAAGGGTATCCGGGTCAACTGACAGAAGAGAGAGGTCAGAAAGGAATCATAGTACATTGAAAAGCCACTGTCTGATAAAAGTTGGCAGGGCAAATTCTAGGTGAGAAAGAGCTCTTCAACAAAGAATGGCTAACTATTTAAGGAAAATAAGTTACATTGTTTTCTCATCTCATGTCAAATATTAATCACATACTTATTAATAAAATAGAGCAGAAAATTGAGCCATATTATAAACAGAAGAAACTTTTATCTGGATTAAAATAAATTTTAAGTATAAAGATCTTAAAACAAAATGACAAAGGGAAAAACGAAACCTATCACCCCAGAAAATTAAAACTTTCAGTTCCCCAAAGCCATTATCAATAAAATGAAGTGAAAGAATATGGAGAATATGTATTGAAAAAAGTATTATAGGCAAAGAGCTAATATCTTCAGACAGAGTGCCATTCAAATCACTATGGTACAAATCCTTTATTAGAAAACTAAATTTAAAGCGTGAATAGTTCACAAAATAAGAAATATATGTGGTTAAGTACCATATGATAAAATACTCAACTTCACTATATTCAATTAACTACAATTTTAAATAATAAAACAGTAATTTTGTTGGAAAAATAGGCAGAGTATTTTCATTTATATTCAGGTCTTCAGAGGTCACAGGTATATGTCACTCTAAGGGAAAATTGGCCTACATATCAAAATATTTATTCATAGCCTTCTAGCAACTTATGCCAATGTAATGATCAGAGACCCAGACAAAGATTAGTTGTAAAACATTTGACACAGTTTTATGTGTAACCATAACAAAACTATAAAAAAAACTAAATGAGAGAACAAATTCTGATACACAAAGGCGAATACTTGAAAGACATTAAGAAATCAGGTTTTCAATACTTCATAAAATGAAAAAGTATTGACATAGTGAAGTATAAAAAAGTAGAACACAAAATGTGCAAACACAAATAGGTATTATGTGTATGTACAATACATACATATTACAAATCTACAAAGACCTATCCATATATGCATACATGCATTTAGATAGGAATTTTTAAAAGCACAGGAAGGAAATTTACTTAAATCTTAATGATGATTATAGATGAGAAGTAGAATTAATGTTAACTTTTCTCCTTATTTTTCTGCATTTTTCAAATATTCTTTAATAAATTGGAAGTGTATTGGAAAACATCCAATGATGTCATAAACACTCATTTCCTAGATATATTAGATCTGTTAGTGTTCACTGTAGACCAGTGGACTATGCTAAGGGCTTATGACAAAGAAAAAGAAGCAGTAGACAGACACAAAGAGACTCCTGACATTATGGGATCTTCTGGAGAAAGAGACGCATGTTGGTACAAAGGCTGCAACGTAAGCAAAGTAGAAATAGAAACAAAAAAAATCATGAGAATGACGTTGTAGTTGAAAGCCAGAAAGGCGTCTTGGAGAAGGTGGCGTGGAACTTTTATATGAAAAAGTTGGAGCCCCATCTCATGGAACAGTGGGACAAAGTATTCTCGATAGTGGGCATTACCATTTGAACTCGATCCTCAGCCTTCAATAAAAATCAAAAAGCCTATTTTCAGAGCCCCTCTTTGCTTGCTTCTCCACAAATTACGTACTTCCCTCTTTTCTCTTATCTCCTTGAGATACTGTTTACCTAGGAGACAAGTCATTTTTTACAGCCCATCATGAACAACTCTGGAAAAGAATCCCCTCATTCATTACAACATAGTGTGAATTAAAGCCCAAAAATGAACTCTTCCTGGCATTTCTAATCAAATATGTACTCCACCTGTCCTCTAATGGTGAAATAAAAAGTAGCCCCAATATGAAAGCAATTCCAAGGATCAAGCAAGCAGGTAAGGCAGATTGGCCAAGAAGGAAGAGCAGGGCACTGAAAAATCATACCATGATGCAAATGACTGTTTCTCTATTTACACGAAAAATTTTTCCTGCTATAGGTGATTTTGATATTCTAATGATTTAAAAACATAAAAAAATTAAGGGAGTCAACAAAATTTCCCTTCTATTTTTAGAGTTATTTACCGCTAACAATCTCGCCTCTAGAAAAAAAAAAAGTTATGGAAATACTGTACAAAATGCACCATGGGTTAAAAAATGATTTAAATACAGGAAATAATCGTTATTAAATACATCTTCTAGGGAGATCCACTCTGTCCCAAACCTTAAATTAGAAAGTCAGCAAAAAGATGAACTGAATCCCTGATGTTAATTGTACAGGCTTACTGGATTAGAACTAGAGATAATTAATCGCTAAATTTTAATATGCATTGGACTAAATGGCTGATAAGATTTCCAGTAGTTGGTTTGAATTCCAGAAGGGAATGATTATTTCTTCTCTGGCCTGGGAGCCCTACGGTCCAAAGACATGTAAAATGTCTGTATTTGGAATGAAAGAAGTTGGGTAAACAGCAGAATAGGTGAGAGAATGGCAAAAACTTCTAGAAAGAAAATATGGAAGTTCAAATTGCCTCTTCTCATTTGAAATTTAGAATATAACACTGTATAGAAAAGAGGGTTTAATTTTTTTACTTTTATTACTGCTTCAGTGATTAGCATTCCTGTCCTATAACATCAATATTAAATCCAGACAGACCTAAAGTCTATTACTTCCTATCTTAAAAAAAAAAAAATGACACTGTTTATCACCTAGGTAATTACATTTTTTATGTTCTTAAGAATTCAGGAGCTTGCTATGGTTAATTGGGAAAAATGTGAATTATGGTTAAGTCGTGCCTTTTTTTATTAAACTTGTAACAAAGCAAATGATGAAGAACCAACAAGTCGCCAATGCTGAGGGTCCAGATGAACAGATGCACAGAGAACGCAGATGAGCTGATTCCATTAAAAAGCTGGCTGCAAGGGTAGATGATGAAGGTTAAGAAGATGTAGGACTATAGAGGCCACCAGTGAAGAGGAAAAAAAAAAGTCCCCTGCTTCTTCTGCACAACCTTCAGGATGAAAGGAAGAAAGACCACCAACTGCAGGGTCAGTACCCAGACACCTTAGGGTATCCCTGAGGCTGTGAGGCACCAGTGAGAATCAGGTCTGGTTGTGCATCAGAATCACTGTGGAGCTTGTTAAAAGATGGGATTCTGATCTCCATTCTCGCAAAATGCTGATGATTCAAGAGGTGAGTTTGAGACCAAGGATATTATTTATCTTTTAACAAACCTCACAGTAATCATGAACGTACAGTCACGTGTTATAATGTATTTTGATATCTTATTTTTTAGAGACAGGGTCTTGTTCTGTTGCCCAGGCAGCAGTGCAGTGGTGTGATGTCTCACCGTAGCCTCCAGTTTCTGGGCTCAAGTGATCCTCCTGCTTCAGCCTCCTGAGTAGCTAAGACCACAGGTGTGCACCACCATACCCAGCTCATTTTCAATTTTTTTTTTTTTTTTTTGTAGAGACAGGGTCTTTTCCAGGGTGGTCTTGAACTCCTAGCCTCAACGAATCCCCCTGTCTAAGCCTCCCAAAGCACTGGGATTATAGATGTGAGCCACTGCACCCAGCCCTGTTTTAATTTTTTAAATTTAACTTTTAAAATTCAAATATAGCTAGCATTTTGGTAATCTTTTATTTTAATCTGAATGATGGAATATGTCGAGGGGTGAATGGCAGTAGGGAGGCATAATACTGTCCGGGCTTCCTATAGTGCTTTCTTCAATTTCTTTAGAATATTTGGTCTCCCCAGAGGTAAAGTAACTGGCCCAAGGTCACACAGTGAATTAACAAAAAGAAGAAATGAATTCTAATATTAGAAAGTACATACCTGCTATAACTACTTGATTGGGCAATAAACTAGAAGTTAGTACATATTAAGAACTGCAGGGGCCAGGTATGGTGACTCACGCCTGTAATCCCAGCATGTTGGGAGGCTGACGAGGGGGTGAATCACCTGAAGTCAGGAGTTCGAGACCAGCTTGGGCAACATGGCAAAACTCCATCTCTACTGAGGTTACAAAACAAAAAAAAAAAAGCTGGGCGTGGTGGTGGGCGCCTGTAATCCCAGCTACTAGGGAGGCTGAGGCAGAAGAATCACTTGAACGTGGGAGGCAGAGGTTGCAGTGAGCTGAGATGGTGCTACTGCACTCCAGCCTGGGCAACAGAGCAAGGCTCCATTTCAGAAACAAAAACAGAAACAAAAACAAACAAAACTGCAGGATTATTACTCTATTTCTTCAATTTTTTATTTATTTTTT
This sequence comes from Macaca mulatta, assembly GCF_049350105.2. NCBI lineage: Eukaryota > Metazoa > Chordata > Mammalia > Primates > Cercopithecidae > Macaca > Macaca mulatta. The sequence goes on from NC_133407.1 coordinate 123,695,856, forward strand.
ATTTTTTAGACAGAGTCTCACTCTGTCATCCAGGCTGGAGTGCAATGGTACAATCTCAGCTCACTGCAACCTCTGCCTCCCAGGTTCAAGTGATCCTCCTGCCTCAGCCTCTCAAGTAGCTGGGACTACAGGTGCCTGCCACCATGCCCAGCTAACTTTTTATTTTTAGTAGAGACAGGGTTTCACCATGTTGGCCAGACTGGTCTCGAACTCCTGACCTCAGGCAATCTGCCTGCCTTGACCTCCCAAAGTGCTAGGATTATAGGCGTAAGCCACTATGCCCGGCCTATGTTTCTTCAATTTTAAGATGCCTATTTTTATATTTTACCATAAATAAATGGAGATGGATCTTGTAATTGATATGTTTAATATGGAAGTATTTACTTTTTCCAAAATATGAAATCAATGGTGTACTTAAAACAAACAGCATTATAAAATCCAGGATATATGGGAGGGGTATTGCATATTTATCGTTCCTTTGAAACAAGGTTTTCTATGGATTAATTTTGTCCCTGTATGGGTACTGTCATTGTGTCAAGTAAGGAAATCAAGACTCGCCTGTGCTAGAAACCTGGAAATAAACTTTTGGCATATGCTGGCCTCCTATCGTCAGCATCTAACCACTCATTGAGTACTGGTGACTCCATTTCCACTTCTTCAGGCTTTTTTCCCTTCCCAGTTTTACAACTTCAACTGTCCCTCCAGTGTAGCACTAATGAAATCCGCCACAGAGCTGTCACATTTATCCTCATTAAACACAGACTTGATTCCGTAACTTCCTTTTTATAAAACTCTACTGGCTCCCCGGTGCTTTCAGAATCAAGTCCAAATCCCACCAAATGGCATTTAGGGTCCTGTGAAATCTGTCCTTACCCTGCCTTTCTGGTATCAGAGTCATCATCTGCTTCTTCCCTGCTTAAAAAATCAGTCTAATCAACACTCCTGAAGCTTATGGCACTGTTACCACATTTCTAATAGTTTAAACTTTCAAAGCCCAGCTCGAATGTCACATCTTCCATCAACCTTTTCCAGTCCTCTCATTAAAATAAATTTCTCCCATCTCAGCATTTCCACAATATACAGCACGATGAGCATGCAGTCTTGCCTCGTGTATGCCTGTCTGTCCACCCAATTAGACAGTAAACTCTCTGGCAGCAGAAACTGGGTCTTAACCATTTTAGTTTCCTCCATAGAGATCAGCACAGTGCCTGCACATAGTAGTTATCTGCTAAGCATGAAATCTTTCACAAAGCCAGAATTGATTCTGAGGCAAGGTTAAAGATACTATAAATAAAACTTCACTGAACTGAAATTCTTAGTCCCATGCAGGGCACCTGCATATTTTTATTAGGTTCCACCATGGAAGGCATAATTTTAGGTATTATCATGCTGATGATGCACAATCTTCCTGCTCCAACTTGGCCAAACCCAGGGAAGCAATTTCCTATTTGATTAAGAGTACGACAGCAGCGAGGACTGGAGTATAAAAATTTACTGTAGGGTTGAGAATGTAAGCTTAATTGTGGATCAAATAGGAAACATTCTAAACAGCATTTTTTAAAGGAAGTATTTGAACAGCCTATTTTAGGATATTCAATATCATCTTCAGCAGTAAGTCAAGCTCTGGAAACTAGCATGTTTCAAGACAGGTACTCACTCATTCTCTCTTCTTTGGATCCTAAAGGGGGTCCTGGGGACTATCAGTTACTTAAATGTCTCAGGTTCATTCTTACTTTAATTATATCTCAACAAAGTGATTTTTTTTTTAACCATTTGCTCACATAGCAGTGAACAAGCTTTACACTGTTATCAGTCTTCACATAACAGTTCCCAAATTTTGCCTTTAGGTTTACATCATGTGTAATGAGTTTTAAAAGTCTTTCTCCACAAAATCATGAGAGCCTTACGAGTTTCACTCTCTGCCTGACCTCCTGAAACCCTCAAAAGATAATTAAAGAATCATGAAATCTTCTTGTGATTTCATTAAAAAAACTTTTTTTAAATCATTGATCATGTCTTCATTCTACTGAACCACTTAAGAAGTGGGCAATTTAAACTACCCCTATAATGGTTCACTAGCCTCAGCAATCAAGGCTGTAAGAAGACAGAAGCCTATGTCCAACATTATTATTAGTAGTAATTATCTGTTATATATTAATGCTACTAAAGTAAAATGTGAACTATATATAATCAATAATACGACTTTAATAATATATATAACAATCCAGTATAGTCTACCCCTTTATCTGCTGTTTCACTTTTCATGGTTTCAATTACCTGCAGTCAACTGCCATTTGAAAATACGTGTGTATAGGCTGGGCACAGTGGCTCACACCTATAATCCCAACACTTTGGGAGGCAGAGGCAGGTGGATCATTTGAGGTCAGGAATTTGAGAACAGCTTGGCCAACATGGTGAGACCCTGTCTCTACCAAAAATATAAAAATTAGCCAGGCGTGGTAGTAAGTGCCAGTAATCTCAGCTACCTGGGAGGCTGAGGCAGGAGAATCGCTCGAACCAGGGAGGCAGAGGTTGCAGTGAGCCGAGAACATGCCACTGTACTCCAGCCTGGGTGACAGAGTGAGACTCCATCTCAAAAAGAAAGACAGAAAATAGGTGAGTATAGTACAAAAAGATACTGTGAGACAGAGACCACATTGATATAACTTTATTACAGTAAGTTGATATAATTCTTCTATTTTATTAGTTATTATTGTTAATCTCTTACAGTGCCTAGTTTACAAATTAAACTTTACCACAGGTATGTGTGTGTGTATATATGTGTGTGTGTGTGTGTTTATATATATATATATAGATATATATGAAAAAACATGTTATATCTAGGATTCAGAACTATCTGTGGTTCCAGGTATCCACTGGGGGTCTTGGAACATACCCACCATGCATAATGGAGGACTACTGTATGTATTAACATATATAATTATAATAATAAAGACAAAAGCAGTTTGAGTTGTTGATCACCTAGCACTATTCTAGGCACTTTCCATGCATTGTTGATTATATCCCCACAATGTTCCTGTGGGTAAGTGTTAATTCCACTCTATAGATGAGGAAATTGAGACCAAGGTGACGGAGAGAAGACAACAGAAACATGAATGAAGCCCTGATTGCCAGCTTTCCATTTCATCCCCATGTTAATCCACCCCACACTTACCAAGGGATTAAGAGTGTGAATAAGAGACTTCATTTCATGGCTTCATTTCATCTGGGTTACTTTAGTCCTGATAAAAGAACATGGTCAGGTGTGGTGGCTCATGCCTATAATCCTAGCACTTTGGGAGTCCGAGGCGGGTGGATCACCTGAGGTCAAGAGTTCAAGACTGGCCTGGCCAACAAGGTGAAACCCCGTTTCTACTAAAAATATAAAAATTAGCTGGGCATGGTGGTGTATGCCTGTAATCCCAGCTACTCAGGAGGCTGAGGCAGGAGAACCCAGGAGGCAGAGATTGCAGTGAGCTGAGATCATGCCATTGCACTCCAGCCTGTGAGACAAAGCAAGACTCTGTCTCAAAAAACATAAACAAAAACAAAAAACACATTAGCCCTGTAGCCCTGTGCCTAATGTCACAGTGCTATCCCTTCGTCCCATTCCAGAAACTATGTATGAAATAAAACCTGTGATCCTATCAGTCATATCCTTGTGACCCTATCAGTCATATCCCTTCTCAAGCCTCCCTTCCTGAAACTCTATGCCTCTAATCCTATGAGACATTTCACAAAAAAAAACCCTTGTTAAACAGAAATTTCCCCCACACTCCAAAGCCCTCTTCCCAGTACTCCTCAAATTAAAAGTCTAATAAGATTTTGTATCTACAGTCAACTAAGAAATAATATATTTGGGTTTGACTCTTTGCTCAAACCAAGAATCATTTATCAGGCCTGCTAAGTATAATCTGCTTTCCTAAGTATCATGAGAAATATGAAACAGAATACACTTACAAATCTTAAATTGTGAGAGAAGAAATGAGAGAAATGCACAAAAGTTTTCTTTTCTCCAGAAGAGAAACTGCAACTAAAAAAAAAAAAAAAAAATGCTAGAAATAATAAAAGAGACGTTAGAAACCAACACGCAATTGTCACTAATTACTCCAGAAAGAAGTGCTCAGCATTCTAATAAAAACATTATATTAGTATGTTGTTTGTCATTAACAAAGAGATTTTGCTTACAACTACATCAACAGATAAGATCCTATGATATGTGTTGTCTGGGGCAAAGCAGGGAATTGTGGGAAATGTGGAACAAATTTGTGTTGAATCCCTGCCCTCAGGGAACATTTGAGTTCATGAAATAAAACTAGGAATCTTTTGACTGGACAAGATTTGTTTCGCTAGGAATTCAGGATACATTAATCCATGAGGAAACATGAACGTCTTGGAACTTGACCAGGAGATTGTGGTAAAAAATCTAGGAGTTAGGTAAACAGTGTCTAGCCACAAGATCAGAGGAGGGGTTTAAACCTGTAAGGGATCATTTTATGGGAAAAAGCAGCCCCTTCTGAAAACATTAAATTCAGGACATGAGGGACAGATAGACATTCATACTTAGAGCCTCAGAGAAAAAAGCATCTGGTGGAATCTCTTCTAGAAACTTGGGCTTGGGAGAGTTTGGAACATGGACTTAAAGACCTGCAGTAAAGTCTAGAAAAAGATAGAGGCAGCTTGTTAAAATTTACACCAACAGGAAACCATTTAGAAAGGAAGAATAAGTGTTAGTTAAACTTTAAAGATTAAATTACAAATTTACTCAAGTGATTTTAACTTTTACTGCACAAGTAGCAATTTTAAGTCATAAGGGATCTGAAATGTTTCCAGAGTTTTAAAATGGACTGTTTTACACAAGTGAAAAAAAGATTTTGGCTTCTAGTGCTGAGCACAGAGCAAATCCTGTGGCTTGTAATGGGCTGGTATAATTGCATAGTTTCATTAAAATAATTTTATTCTGACTTCCTAGTTTTCTGTTAATTATCATTTCAGAGTAAGAAAAACTATGACTTTTAAAGCCTATATTAAGATAGGCTTAAGCAAGCATGGAAAAGAAAGCCAGTGAGAGAAAATATAAAAAGAAGCTATTAATATTAACAGTTACAGTTGGACACTTGTTCATTTCATAAATCTTTGCAGTATTAGCAAGATTGATGAGAAGTAGTACAAATGAGAAGAACATGAGATAAGCGATCATTTGTTATCATTACTGAAATATAAAGTATGATTCAGTGTTTCATAATGGATGTTAAATTTGATTTAACATATGGTTGGCTCATTTGCTGAAAACTATCCTTAAAGACATAAACTCATTCTAAAGTCAAAGACATTGTCTTAATAACAGTCTCTGGATTATCTTTATGTAAGAGACTGAGTAACCTCAGTAAATATAAACTTAGGGAGAAGTTATGAAAAGGCTGTTCCTTAAGGGAAAAAAAAGCGCAAATGTGTTATATACTCTGATTCATTAAACATATTATAGAGAATTCTAAAATATTGTTGAAAGAGTAAAGAATTAATGTGTTTTAACACCAACACAGAGAGAGTCTTTTGAACCGGTTTTCAAATGATGAGTAGACAAACCCAATCACTGCTGTCAATGCTTCAGCAGCTGCCTAAGAAATCCTCCTTTGTCAACTTCATTTCTATAATCACAAGAGAACGCCAGGGCCCAGTTTAAGCTTAGTGGATTAAGCAGATCACGGCAAGTGTTGTTAAAATAATTTATAATCTATCATTATACTTCAGTAGTGATCTACCTGGAATGAGAGATACTTAAAAATATTAGTTACATGAGTATATTTCTATCCATGACTTAGTTTTGTCTGAATTCTCAGTTCCATTAAGAGAAATGCACTAAAAATAAATAAATAAAAATAAATAAATAAATAAGAGACAAAGTCTCACTCTGTTGCCCAACCTGGAGTGCAGTGGCATGATCATGGCTCATTGTAGCTTTGAACTCCTGGGTTCAAGTGATCCTCCTGCCTCAGCCTCCCAAAGCACTGGGATTACAGGTGTGAATCACTGCATCCGGCCTACATGTTTTTTTTAAAAAACAGCAATTTATGTACCTCCTAGAGACACCACACCAGTTTGAAGACTAGCCATCTTCAATATTCCCTGTGCCAATTATGCTCAAAAAGGCTTATTTCTTGAGCTAGCAAGTATCTGCTCTACAACCAGGTTCATTAATAAAATGTCTGTCTTTCAAAAAAAATATAGTTGAACCTTCTGTTTTCACTGATGGCTGTGCCTTTCCTCATCCTTGGATACCTATTCTTATAACCCAGCCTACGCTCATCTGAAATAAGTGACTGCGAGGCAGCTCCATTATCCTGCATCCTGCCTGCAAAAATGATTTAGATGTGGGAAGTAGTGCTTCCCCTTGTTCTATACACTAAATCAATATAAGTTGTTAGACTGCATCTTCTTTGATCAAAGTGTCATCTAATTCACATTTAGCCATCAGAAGCATGTCTACCAAAGAGCAATGCAGCCAAATAAGCTTTATGCACCCATCCTTAGGTTATACTCCTTAGTTAATATTACTCTTACTTGGCATTGATTTTATTTATTGACAACAAAAATACCCATGTTTGACACCAACTAGCCTTGATGTGCCACTTTTACTGACTCTCTCAGCTTTGCTCCCCACATTTGTAAAACGAGAAGTCCAACCTTTCAGTGATTCATGAAAGCAGAGTTCACTGTCAGCCTGACCACACAACCACACCCTGAGGATCTTGCTAGGGGCTCAAAACCCACAGATTAGATCTGATAAAGCCTCCCAAATTCTATATTTTAGTAAGTTCCCAGATGATTCTCACACATATCTCCTACAGAATAGATATAGCTGAAACAAGCTACAATATTATATACTGAACTCATTCAACCATTAGCACAAAGGAAATGCACGCTAAATCAGCTGCACAATCCACTCTGTGGAGAAATCCAGCAGCCACTCCAAGAAGCTGACCTCCAAAGGTCATGGAGCAAGATGGAGACGAAGAGGCAGCCTGGGTCTGGAGTTCCCACTTTGTTCTCTTAGCAGCTGTACAACTTTGGACAAGTCTGTTAAGCTCTCAGAGATTAGGATATCTTTTCTCTAAAATGGTGGAAATAAAGCCTACGTTAGAGGGAGACTGTGCAAATTAATTTTAAAAATATACATGTAGGCCAGGCGCAGTGGCTCATGCCTGTAATCCCAGCACTTTGGGAGGCAGATCACCTGAGGTCAGGAGTTTGAGACCAGCCTGGCCAACATGGTGAAACCCCATCTCTACTAAAAATACAGAAATTATCTAGGCGTGGTGGCACATGCCTGTAATCCCAGCTACTCAGGAGGCTGAGGCAGGAGCATCACTTGAACCCGGGAGGCAGAGGTAGCAGCGAGCCGAGATCATGCCATTGTGACAGAACAAGACACCGTCTCAAAAAAATATATAAATGTGTATATATATGTGTGTATGTGTCAGTGTGTGTGTATGTGTGTGTGTGTGTGTTTGTGTATATATATGTGTGTGTACATATATAAATATATATATGTATGTGTGTACATATATAAATATATATATGTATGTATGTGTAATGTACTTACAAAATGGGAGTAGTCAAGACACTTGGGAGGACTGCATTCGGCTTTATTCATTGTTCCTTCTGCTGTAGCAGCTAACACAGAGTGAGTACACTAAGAAAACAATGCTTTGAAGAAACAGTTTAATGCAACTACCGATGACACGTGCTATTCATTCAGAACAGTTTATTGAGAGGCCTCTTTGTGGGAAACACTGTGATAGTCCACGTGCCCCTTCAGATCTCTTCCTCCCCTTCTTTCTCTGTTCTGTGCTGCAGAAGCCTGATCTATGTGGACTACACTGACAGGCCCCTTGGTGTTCTGGCTTCCTCTGCAAGTTGGCTAGTGAGAATACCAAATGAGAGGAAAAACAAGAACTTGGTCTGATCTAGCAGAAAGATCAGACCAAGGCCCCAATCACAGAGATCTCCTGTTTCTCCCAAAGTACTCTGTTTTCCCAAACATCTCTCCTACTGTGTTGCAGCACCACTCCCTCATCTTATCCCTTTGGGCTTGAGTCTTTAAAACTCCACTGCTTACCATCGCCAGGTTCCTGCACTAACCTTGCGGTTCCTCTAAACCCCACCAACAGCTCTCTATATCGTCCCTTTGTAAAGAAGTTCTCTGGAGCACAGCCTCAGTTAAGTGTACCCTCTGTTCCAGTCAGGAGTCTGATATAAACACGGTGTTAGGAGTTAGGGAATACAGCAACAAACAAAAAAGTCATGATCTCTCATGGAGTTCTAACAACCACCACTGTCATAACAAACAGCTACCGTTTATTGTACACATATCCCATGCCAAGCTCTGTAGAAGTTGTATACCTGAGGTTGCTATCATCACCTCTATTTTTCAAACGAAAAAAATCAAACCTTGGAAATATAAAACCCACATGAATATCTACCAACAGAACTTGGATTCACAACAGAACTGAGATTCAAGCCAGAGTCAACCCAATTCACAGCACACTCTCCTAAATGCTGAAGTATTACCACAGTTACCTTAATAATGTCCCTGCCAAATGGATCTTCAGTGTGAGTCATAAGAAATTTCCCCCAATCCTCCCCATGTCAGATCTGGCCATTTTCAGAAAGCCTAGTTTGAAAATTCAGGAGACCTGAAATGTGACCTCTCATCACATCTACTCACCAACTGGCTTATGAGTTTCCTCCTCTTTGAGCTAACACCTTCAGGGAGGTGCATGCTTCCGTAACTAGTGGCCTTTGTTCTAACCACCAGATCTGCCATTTTTCCTGCACAATTTCAAGATGAATGCAGGCAAGCAAGGGAGACAGCCCTTGGACACTCTTCTCTGGGAGTATTCTAGGACTTTTCAGGCCTGCCTGGTGAGATCAGGCACCTTATCACTGGCTTCTACTTGTGCGATCTCCCAATTACACAAGCTATCCCATCTAGATTTACATGTGGCCATCCCCTCTGACCCACAGGCCAGAGGACTCAGCCCATGCAATGTTTTTAAAATAACCCCAACCTGGGTGGGCTGACAGGCTCACAGCTGCACCAACTATATTAATTAGTACCCAGACCTTTTGAGAATTGATTTCCACTTTGAACCCAGCCTACGCATTTCTATCTCTGATATCTAAACAGCAAATCATGTTATCTTATAATTAAGTGATAATCTTCATGACAGAAAAGATGACAGGCCTATAAATGGCTTCTGCAAGTGATTAAAATAACTTCCTCCCCCTTTCCACCCAGCCCTGGAAATGTTCTACAACTTCACAAGGCTATTACTTGTTAATAAACTCCCCATGACATGAACCTCATTCATATTCAACAAGTTTACATACCCACTAAGGTACTCTCCAGAAACGATATACATCTTTTTTTTTATGCTTAAATAAGAACATTTTATTTTTTTGTTTCTGTCTTTATTTTTTTGGACACAGGGTCTCACTCTGTCACCCTGGCTGGAGTGCGGTAGCATGATCTAGGCTCACTGTAGCCTCTACCTCTCAGGCTCAAGGATCCTCCCACCTCAGCCTCCCAAGTAGCTGGAACTATTGGTGTGCTCCTCCATGCCAGCTAATATATATATTTGCATATATCCATGCCAGCATATATATATATGTGTGTGTGTGTGTGTGTGTGTGTGTGTGTATATATATATATATATATATATATATATATATATATATATATGTAGAGATGAGGTCTTACTGTGGTACCCAGTCGGGTCTTGAACTCCTGGGCTCAAGTGATCAACCAGCTTTGGCCTCTCCAAGTGCTGGGATTACAGGCATGAGCCATCTTCTCATGCAGCCTACAAGTACATTTTATTAGCCTTAGTAAGTTACACAAAACATTTGACTTTAATATTCATGTAACATTAAGATTGTTAAATTTTGCATGTATATGCATGTGTATGAACTATATACAAGTTCAGAGTAACTTGAAGATCAGTGTTGAAACAACATTGAGTATTTAATATGAAATAAGAATAAATGACTAAAAGAAGATAAGTTTTACTTTAATAAGTGAATTGAATTTTGAACCCTGATATGGTTTGGCTGTGTTCCCACTAAAATCTCATCTTGAATTGTAGTTCCCATAATCCCCACATGTGCTGGGAAAGACCCAGTGGGAGGTAACTGAATCATGGTGGCTGTTCCCTCATGCTATTCTAGTGACAGTAACTTCTCACAAGATCTCATGTTTTGAGGGACTTCCCCTTTCACTTGGCTCGCATTCTTCTCCCTCCTGCCACTGTGTGAAGAAGAATATGTTTGCTTCCCCTTCTACCATGACTGTAAGTTTCCTGAGGCCTCTCCAGCCATGCTGAACTGTGAGTCAATTAAAACTCTTTCCTTTATAAATTGTCCAGTCTCAGGTATGTCTATTAGCAGTGTGAAAACTGATTAATACAAACCCTTACTAGGTACTGTATTTTGGGGCAAGTACCTAAGATATTATAGCAAACAATACCCAACTAATCAGCTTCTATGAGAGAACTGGGCCACATGCCTGGAAGGCAAATAAGAGTTACTCTGCAGCCAACTGATCGCCACAGTAATTGAGGATCAGGTAGAAAGAGTGCTGGGATTGATTAGCAGAGTCTGTGATTTGGATTGGACATAAAAATGATATAGTCCATTCCATGTATGCTCAATGAACACTGCACAGGTGAACAGATAGGACTGTGACCTCCTCTGGGGCAAGCTCCATGGCTATTCCATTTCCATATCCCTCAAAACTCCTAACACAGTTCTTTGTACATAGCAGACATTCATTTTGCAGAATAGATACCAAGATGAAATGCTTCAGTTTGTTTTTACCAATGTAATTCTATTGCCAATTTGATAATTCATTGATTTCACACCTTCCCTTCCTGGTTACTCTATACTTAATTTTCCCTTTTCTTCCCTTCCTTTTTTTTTTTTTTTTTTTTTTTTTTTTGAGACAGAGTCTTGCCCCTTTGCCCAGGCTGGAGTGCAGTGGTGCAATCTTGGCTCACTGCAACCTCCGCCTCCCGGGTTCAAACAATTCTCCTGCCTCAGCCTCCCAAGTAACTGGGACTACAGGCGCATGCCACCACACCCAGCTAATTTTCATCTTTTTAGTAGAGATGGGGTTTCACCATGTTGGCCAGGATGGTCTCTATCTCCTGAACTCGTGATCCGACTCCTCTGCCTCCCAAAGTGCTGGGATTACTGGTGTGAGCCACTGCACCCGGCCTCTTCTTTTTCTTTCTAAAAACACATCAATTTACATTTCTAGATCCACTTCCTACAAAGAATTTCCTCTGAATGAATTCAACCAGTGTCCCGTACATGTAACTATATGTATGAATCTTTGTACCTAGCCATGTCACAGGGTTTTTGAAGCCAAACTGAAAACTTTCCTAGACTACATGTTGATGTTCTGAATATCCACATTCCCAGGCTCTTAACAAAGCTGTATCAAACTCCTTTTCTTCTGAGTAATATATTATGTACGTAAACTCCTAGGAGATGCCCTAAGTGTACTATAAGTGGTGAATTACTTTCTGTTTTCTGCTTTGCTTCATTCATCCGTGGTGCTATTTTTCTCATCCCAAATATAAACATCTGTTTTGTTATCAAGTTAAAGTTAAGGAGATATAAAACCCTCTCAGATTAATGTACAGCCCATTCTTGAATTCTGGGTCTTAGTACGATCCAATATATTATCATGAATTTTATAGAATATACTGAACTTTTAATTCTTATCTGATATATCTTTTTAATGATGCTTAGATTTCCATTCAAAAATCCTGTCTCTTCTTACCCTTTCCACACTCTGTTTTTGTGCCCTTTTCTGGAGGTTTACATTTCTCTTTAGGATTATCTCTCTCTCCATATTTCCCTTTCACTTTCTCTCTCTCACCTACATACACACACCACACACTCAATGTCCAAATTCACAGTCTAAGCATTTTGGTGATATGCCATTCCTCTTCTGCCTTTGTTACAAGTTCCTCCTTCCCATGGAATCAATTCTAAGGGGAAAACGTGAAAAAGAACCTTAGAAAGCAATCGTTGAAGGTGCAAAGGGAAAAGTCCCCATGTGTGGGAGTGTCTCTAACCAGCTGTGTGATACGTGCCATGTAACATCTGGCTTTGGTTTTCTCATCTGCAAAACTGGAGGGTAAAACAAGACTGTCTTGAATCCTTTCTAATTCTGAAATGTTCACAATTATCAGTTAACATTTATTGTGCTTTTCTGCATGGCAGGCCTCAGGCTAACGGCTGGCTATGACTAGCACTATCCATGCTCACAACAACTCCACAAGGAAGGTGCCATGGTTATCCTCATGTCACTCAGAAAACTGAGGCTCTGAGAGGTAAAGTCATTTCACACCCGATGGGATATGGGTGTAAGACTGGAACTCAGATGGCATGACTCTCAGGTTACAGATTCTGCATCACACGCTCATATCAACTGATCTGTATTTTTATACAATTTCAAAAATGAAAGCACTGGGCAGGTGACTTATAAATAATGAAATTATATATAAACATAAAGAAATACCCACATTGTTGAAAAATTATTTCCTTTCCAAAAATTACTTGAAAGGGCACCAATAAGCTCTTACATATTTGATCAAAATTTAGACTTACTGAATAGGCATGTGTGTGTGTTTGTGTGTGTGTGTATATATGTGTGTGTGTGTGTGTATAGGTGTTTACATACATATACATATGTATACATGTATATACACACGTATACATGTATATACATATACACACCTATATACACACATATATATATACACATACATATATACACACACACACACACAGAGTCATCCCTTGGATTGGTTTCAAGACCACTGCATATATAGAAGTTAGCAGTTGCTCAATTCCCTGATATGTAATGATATAGTATTTGCATATAACCTTCACACCTCCTCCCATATACTTTAAATCATCTCTAGATTACTTATAATACCTAACACAATGTAAATGCTGTATAAATAGTTATTCTAATGTATTGTTTTTATTTGCATTATTTTTATTGTTGTATTACTTTTTATTGTTTTTTCCCAAATATTCTTGATCCACAGTGGATGAAATTCACAGATGCAGAGCCCATGGATGCAGAGTCCAACTCCACTTTTAACCAATACTCATATTCACACAAATACATATGATCTCACACTTTCATGTAATATAAGCACTATATGACTGCATTATATTATCAACTTGTCAAGAAAACTGCCTATGCTCTGTGTCCTTTATAAAACAAGGTTCTTACCTAGTAAGGGCAGCTACAGACTTTCCCCCCAGTTGTCCCTGCTACAAGGTGACACCCACAGATATGTCTCCTTCTCTTTTGCTTAAGAAGGCCCTTTCTATTCCTCTTTCAATCCTGTCCCCAAGCCTAAACCCATCAGTATCCCCTACTGCTGCCATTCTAGGGGAGACTCCAATCATTTTCCCCCAGTGCTGAGACAGCAGCCATCTACCTGGTAGCCTCTGCCCTCCATAGTCCATTCTCCACACTGCTTGCTTTCCTATCTTTTCTCAAAGCCAATCACATAGGTCCCTTCCTCACTTAAAACCCCTTTATAACTCCTCATTGCATCAGAAATAAAATCTGAACTCCCTTCCACTGTTTCAGAGGCCCACAGTCAAGCTCTCCACATCTAAAAAGTGCCAACTAGTCTTTTGCCAGTTGTCAAACAGACTGAGCTTAGCTTTCTCTCAACTCAGAACCTTTACACACACTGGCTCCTTGATTTGGAGTGCTCTCTCTCTATTTGCCGTCTACAGTCAGACCTTCATCTCTTTCAGGCTGAGACAGAACCCTCCTCCAGAGAGCTTTCCATGTCCCCCTTATTTAGTCTGACCCAAGCCCATTATTCTCTCTTCACTCTTCATTTGTTTCCTTCATAATAATTCTGACTGATCATTATGTTATTCATCTCCACGTGTGTGTGCGAACTATCTTCTCTCACTATTATACAAGCCTCCAGAGGGTGGAAAGCAGTTGGCCTTGCTCATAGATATAGCCCATGCATTTAACTCAGAACTTGGCAAAGGGTAGATGGTCACTAATTATGTATTTGTTAAACAAATGAACATATGACCTCAGATCTTTTTGCCTTAAGAGAAAGAAAAGTAAACCATTTGAAAAGGGGGGAAAAAAACTATAAGGTTAGCAAAAGTTAATGGTGTTGGCAAACATTACTACAGGCCCTTGAGAGATGTTAAAAGAATAGAGAAAGCCCTTTAACATATTTAATATATCATCCCTACTTGGAAGATACTTTTAGAATTGTGCCTATGCCCGGAAGTTAATAAATGGGTGAGGATATTCTGTGTGACTAAGAGGGGCTAAGGAATTGATAAGTATTTCTGTGAGATTTACTGGATGGTTGAAAAATCTCTGCACATTTTCCGCTGATTGTCTCTACTTTTCTACTGGTTTATTGTCACGCTGATTTTTATGGATCTACATTCAACAGCAAAGGTAAACAAGGTAAAACGCCAGAGAATAACCGCTGTAATATAGTAGAAAACTATTTTAAAATCAAAATTTCTGTTGCTAAACCCACCATCTAACACCTGTTATCACATTTGAGTGATATCACACTTAAATTCGCTTTTGAGTTAGATTACTGAAGACAAATGACATACTGAAATAGTATCTAAAAGAGTTAATATACAAACATCTACCCAATAGAGACTTAAATATAGCAGTGCTTGTATACCTACTGAAACATGAAAGACTACCAGGAGACAGGGATTTAATGTGGATTGATATTAAAAAGCTAATGGAAATGTGGTGGTCTTTATGATTGGGCTGGAGCATCTTTCACAGCTCTTAAAACATTGGAAGTTTCAGCTGCTGGGCTGAAAGTGAAGATATGGGCTGGTGCTGATGATGAAGGACTATACCCCAAGCCTGGAAATCTGGAAATCTGATGTGTTCTGCCAGAGAAACTCCAAAGTTCTCTGTGTTTCTGCCGTTCTCTACCCCCACAAACTTCAATTCTTCCCTTGCCAATAAAATACTGGAAACTAAGTAATAAAAGGCAAATTTCATTTCAATTCCTTGAGCCAGCTCCCTGCCAAAACTTCTGCCCAGAGCGGTAGAGCAGGGAATGAGTTGGGGCAAGCACAGATGTCCTCCTTCTACTCTAGAGGAAGAGAACTGCAAAGGGTATGGCTCTGCATCTTGTCTACTGGCTAATGTGATTCATAAATAAATCACAGAGGGAGAAGTGTGGGAGGCCCCTGTGGTTCAATTCTTTCTCTCTTTTTCTCTTCCCCAGTGTGGAAGATTGTCTTGAGGGTCTGGGGACCAGGGAGCAGAGTCACCTACATGGCCTGCTGTACAGCAGCTCTGGCAGCTTAGCACAAGCCATTCACATACTGGGCAGAACCCTCCCAATGTTAACCTCTGCCAGAGCTCCTCCTGACATTTTTTTTTTTTATCTTAAAAGAGGAAGCATTTCAAATGACCTAAATCTAAAAATAAAGTGCTTCATGCTCATGACTATTTTAAATAGCATCTAAAATAAAGAATTAAAGAAAAAAAAAAAAAAACATGTTTCCATTTTTGTGACACTTTCCTCTTCCCTTGAAAAACAGAAAATACTGTAGAGCTTGTCAATCTAAAATCAGATTATGTGCCAGCTGGAATCCTAGGTTTATTTATTACTGTGCACAGTTCTTACATTAACTGTTTGTTAAAGACTGATTTTACCACCACTGAGACACAATGTAAGTGGAGGTCTTTCCATGTTTTGCCAAAAAGATTGACTCAAGCATGACCCGTCTGGGAGAAATGATATTAAAGGATAGGGACAGAAGTACTACTCAGTCACTGATCCAACTATATTTCTGAAGAAATCAAGTTTAAACATAAGTAATTGCCTAATGGAGTTGGGCCAAGATGGAGATAGGAAAATATCCATGACACTTCCAGTATTTGCAAAACAGGTTCAAAAATAAATTTGCAACATTTTATGGTCTGTAACATACTTTGTCACTTAGTCGCAGAGACATCTGGAAAAAGATAATCTAATGGGGCAGGTTTTTATTCTCCACTTTAGAAAACTGTTTACATTTATTCCCTATCACAGTTTCAAGTGGAATGGTTGTAATTCACCCAATAAGCTTTTCTAAAAAGCAGGGAATCAGAGTTTCTGGGCATGGGGCCCATAGGCCTTTACAAAACTTCATAGGTGTATACCTACAGGTCATAGATTGTGAATGACAGACAACACAATGACTATGTTCATGAACATACATGCTCGTATACATATATACATGCAGACAAGCTCAACCTAGATTCACAAATCTTACAAGGTTTTACTTCCACAAGAATGGGTTCCTGTTCAATATCTCCTGCCAGCCAGTCCTCCAAGAGAGACACCGACAAATGTAGACAAGTAAATATGCTCCTCCAAACATGGAATATCTATCACTTATTTCAAGTCATCAAATGTATGAGTCTGCTGTGCCTTGATACAATTAGTTGAGGTTCTCTTTCAATGTACTCCTAAGACACTCTGTGGTGTCGAGTTGCGGTCCTATGGCTCTTTCACTAGCTCATTACCACCTCCAGCAGGGTCTACCTTGGTATAGCCTCAGAGGCACAGAGCAAGCACTCAATAAATACGGAGTAGAGGAAAGAGAAAGATGGACAGGAAAAAAAGTGGGGGAGAGGAAAGGAGATGAAAAAGGATAGAAGAGAAAGGGAAGCCAGTGAGGGAGTGAATATCTAGCTGAGAATGGAGGAGGAATCTGAAACAAAAAGGGCAAAGTCAGAGGAGCACTCAGAAAAACAAAAGTAGATGGACAACAGTGCCACAGGGACCCAAAGGTGCAATGTTTTCAAAAGATAGATTCCAAAGATGGCACCCACTGATGAAGCTCTTCTATTACCAGGGTCATGTACAAACAAATGAATTCAACACCTAGGGCTGTGATGGTACAGGGTCACATCCTTAAAATGCCTTCAGGGACCAGACAAATAGCATAAATATAAGATTACAGGTGAGAAAATGCTTGAATTTCAAGCACAGCATCTGTTTCAAGCAGAAAAAACTGTGCAGATCAAACAGCTCAGCCCAGATTCTATTCCTACACCCTGGAGCTAACAAATCAATTTGATTCAAATATTTGTGGAATACCTACAATGGGGTTTTAATCACAAAACTTTACTTGACTAGATGCAACCTCTAGCCTCTCCAGGCTTCTTTCCTCATCATGGGGAGAAAAACACAAACATTTCAACATTTGTTGAGAGGAGAAGAGGTTTTACATGAAGTAACCCGACTGATTTATTTGTACTGAGAAAGGAAAAGCAACTACCCCCAACCTACCAGAACTTCTCACCTCCGGCAGTGGCCGTGAGCAGAGGTCTCAGCAGCAGGAGCCTGCACAATCCCAAAGGACGTAGCAGAGACTCCAATACCATGTCTAAAGCAACTTCTTTGAAGTCAAAATGCTGATCTTCTCACATGCTGATTATAGACACTTTCGTTATCAAACAGAAGAATTTGGGGCAAAATGGATTCTTCATGGTGTCTGTTTCCTACATTTTCTTATCAGTAGAGTGGCTCAAAATCTAAATCCTTCTAAATTGTCCATCATAGCCCCCTCCCCACCAACAATGCTCTCATTTTATCCTGTACTTGTTTTTATAAAACTTCTCACCATCTGTAATAATATATGTATTTCAGTAATTGCTGGTTTACTGTCCATTGCCTCCACTAAACTGTAAACTCCATGAGGTCAAGGACAGAGTCTAGACTTGCTCATGACTAAGTCACCTGCATCTGGCACATAGTCAGCATGTGATATATATATATATATATTTGTTGATCCAACAAATATGACTCTTGCTGCTACCTGTTTTTACACAAGCACACCTCCATTGGCACAAGGCAAGGAGAGGAGAAAAGCAGGGCATCCAGAGAGCTCAATGTCAGGGTTACTTCCCAGCTGCCATTCCTTACATTTCTGGACTGCAAGTGTAACTAGTAACTATATTATCAGGGACAAGGGCTATATATTCTTCTTCATCCCATAAACAGAAAAATAAACAGTTCTGTGGAACTGTGCAAACCCAACTTAAATTTCAGATTCCAGACCCATTATCTGTACCCTTCACTCAGAAATACTTTACTACCACTAGAAGACAATCTAACGCCTGGTATCCCATACCACGTAATGCTGAAATTCTTCACTATTCTGTCTCAAACCTGCCCACAACTGTTTCATGAGGACTGAGCTGCTATCCAATTTCTATCCTTACAGGGGGTTCAGTTTTAGACTATGCTCACAAATCCCAAATTCCCAGTGAGCTCAGGAATTATACTTCCGTTTACCTCACATAGGACCTTGAAGATTTCTATTACCCACAGATGTAACATGCAGTTGTTAAGACCACACGTTGCATCAGCCCATGAAACGAGTTGGGGGCTATCTAGCCTGGTCCCTATCACCAGGCCATGTACCTCGTGGGGGAGCTGTGTCTCCGCAAAAGGAATATCTTTTTCTATTTTATACAAACATGCCCTATGGATTAGTAACAGTCTTGATACTAGAAAAAAGCCAGCTCAAAACTTCATAGGACATGGCAGATAAAACCCAGTGACCTGATAAGAGGTACAATATATCCTTGGTTTAATATTTCATCTCTTCTAATTAGAATAAAATACACACTAGGAAAAATTTTTATACAGTATCCTTTTGGTGTTAGCATGAAAACCTCCAAGGAGCTGTATTATTCAAACAATTTTCTATTTCAAAATACACAGGTAGTAAGAACTAACAAATCATTACATTTCCACCAAATGCATGGAAACAACAAAGTTTTTGTTGTTTTTCCCAACAGTACCTCACCTCCCTAGAGCATAATGGTTTTCTTTTAAGGAATCCCTACTGATGCCAGAACCACCTTGGAAGAATAATTAATGACATTTTGAAAACCGAACTTCCTTCTACTGCTTTTCATAATGCAAAGTGAAGCGGAGGTGGGGTGAGAGTCCCCTGGGAACACACAATGCATTCTTACAAGAGCTTCTAAAGCCCCTCAGTGAGACAGAAACACACTTTCTCATTTAAGCAAACTTAAAAAAAAATCTAATAATTAAAATGTGAGTTAAACTGAGGAAACATCTTACATCTGTGATTCTCCCTCCAGAAAAATATGACTAGGTAGCTAGCTGCCAGACATTCTTGTTTCAGCAATCATGTGACTACGTGATGAGGGCTAGCTTCATGATTCAGGTGGAACTGATCAGGACGCTGACACTGATGGAGACAAAGCTTGTCAGGCATGATGTCCTTGTAGGCAACAATACCTGAAACTCTGTTAGGAAATCTGAGGTCTTTGGATGGAAGGAAGGAAATAAGCCAAAGGCTAGAGTCACACAGTCAGTATCACTTCAGACAAGTCAGTTTCACTGGGTTAACATCTTTACCTGTAAAATGAGGGTAGAAATATCCGCCCAATAATTGTAGGATAAAGAGAAAGTGACAACACAACATGTACATAAATATTTAAGCAACATCTACACATAAGAGACCCTAAATAAATATCCATGGAAATAAAAGCAACGGTTACATGCTTCTCATATGTTGTGGCTCACTGACCACATCAGTCATTATCTTAACCAGCTCCACTTGCACAGCTTTATGAATTACATGTGTGCAGGGATATTCAATGTCTAGTTTGATGTTCTTAACCTTGTGAGGCAGTAAATACCCATTTTAAAGATGAGAAGACTTAAGTTCAGTTCACAATCTTAGTGGCTCAAATCGAAGATCGCCCACTGTAAAATTCAGTTACCTGCCTGATGATTTCACGGCTTGTGGCTCTATGGAAGTTCTATTCTTAACATGATACAAAGGAAGTCAGAAGTTGCAAAACTCTGAGTTAGATAACTAAGCCATGAAAAGTGATTGATGCAAAGCATTTGTATGCAACATGTGAACCGAGGGAATGAGTGACTAGAACCCAAAGAGAGTTTGGAGTTATTTGGCTATGACTGAGAAATGATGGGCTAGGAATCCAGGTAACAACAACAAAAGTAAATACACATCGTCTCCTCTTTGAGAAGATGAAGGAAAACATCTTTTTCCATTCAATGACGCTTCCTGTACAAAGAAATGTTCTCACTGAATGGACAAAACTGGCAAGTGCACAACAAGTTAATTATAACCTTTTGCCCAAGGTTCCATAGCAAGTTCCACATGCTATGCTATGATCTAGGCTCCCTGCATGCCTCTTCTCATTGCATCCTCATGACAACCTTATGGCTCTGCTATCTCCAAGTTTTGGATAGACACTGAGTCTCAGTAGAGGTAAGTTTGTTTTTCAGGCAGGGTTGAGCTTTTTGAAGGAAAGAGAGAACTAGGGAATGGGGTGCATCAAAGTCACTGAAAGAGCTGAAGCTGTGGGCTCTAGAAAGACATTCAGGATGACGACAAGGAATACCACTACTTCTGCCACCATCAGAAAGGCAGAGAATCAGGAAGTCACCAAGAGAATCATTATTAGAAATAAACCATCTGAATTATGAACATGGATCAGAAAGCTGCAGTCACTGACACAGTCTTTGGCTTTATAGGAAAGTCACACTAGCAACGAAATAAATGCTCTATCCACTGCTTCTCAGTGGCCCTGAACTGAGTGGCCAGGTACTGAAAGATGAATGCCCAAAGGCCCGATATCTCCTCCAATGTTCTAGGCAGCAAAGACCACAGAAAATACAGAAAGTTGGCTTCAGTCTCAATTCTGTCTTCCAAAACTCAAACAAGGGCATCTAACTGGCCAAAACAGAATCATATTCAGGGCCCTAGCTGTAAAGCATCTGGGAATGTAATGTTTGACCACCCCGCCTTTCAGTAGAGGAAGGCACATGATGAGGAGGCTAGCAAGGTTCCTGAGAGCTCAATCACTGTGTCTACTCCATCAAGTTTGCTACCCCATAGCTGATTCCTAATTAAAGGGAGTGAGAACCAAAAAGGTGGCAAGGCCAAGTATATGAGTAAATGCACAGAAACATGATAGACTAGGGTAACCAGAGAACTAAGAAGGGTTTAGCAACACTAAAGTGAAGAGTGCATTTGGAAACAAGGTGGAGGATATAGCTGGAGAGGCATGAAAAGGCCAGAAGATGAAAAGTCTATCACCCCAGCTTAGAAGCTTTCTGAGCCTAAGCTAGATATCCCTTCTGAACTTCTAAGAAGGCTTGCACAATCCTCAGCTACTCATTGATCACACAGAATTGTAACCTCATGTTCTTGCCTGCTTTACTATTCCCCTTGACTTTGAGGGTGGGAGATCAAGGGAAAGGACAGCCTATTCCATTTTGTATTTCCAGAACATAGCACAGTGCCTGGCCCATAAACGAAAGCTCTAGAAATACGTGTTGTATGGAATTATGTCCCGAGGTTCTTTCCACTATCAATCAATCATCTACTTAAAAAGGAGAAAATGCTTTCTTTAAGTACCTTTCATTATAAAAAATGGTTTAACTGTGGCCATGCAATGGCCCACGCCTGTCATCTCAGCACTTTGAGAGGCCGAGGTGGGTGATCATGAGGCCAGCAGATCAAGACCAGCCTGGCCAAGATGGAGAAACCTTGCCTCTGCTAAAGATACAAAAATTAGCCGGGCATGGTGACATGCGCCTGTAATCCCAGCTACTCAGGAGGCTGGGGCAGAGAATTGATTAAACCTGCGAGGAAGAGTTTGCACTGAGCAGAGATCGTACCACTGCACGCCAGCCTGGGCAACATAGGAGACTCCATCTCAAAAATAAATAAATAAAATAAAATAAAAAATAAAAAATAAAAAATATTGGTTAATTGTAGATTACAGATTGATAACTGTAAGAATATATTCCTATAGGCATATTTTTGTTCATTTACATATAGTAGTAGACAAATGTTCTTTCTGTTAACTGAGCCACCATTCTCCCATTCTGATGATAGTGCCTCAATTTTCCTGTAGGAAACCACAGCTACTCCCTTCACATGAAGAAATTCGCATGAGGGGTATGACCTCAGCCCTGGGTCTGAGTTTGGCACATGACATGACGTGACATGGCTGGACGAATGAAAGTTCTCTGGGGGATTCTTGATATGAGCTACTTGGCAGCGAGGAGGAAAAAGTTGCTCTCTTCTGCTGAGATTGTTACCAGTGGCAAGATAGTAGCATTGTACGGCCAATGACCACCACATGAGACAAGGTGTCCAAAGAAGGCAACATGGAGGAATCAGATCCCATGGAGGGAGAGACACAGACTTTTTTTTTTTCTTTTTTGAGGTGGAGTTTCGCTCTCATTGTCCAGGCTGGAGTGTAATGGCACGATCTCAGCTCACTGCAACCTCCACCTCCTAGGTTCAAGCAATTCTCCTGCCTCAGCCTCCCAAGGAGCTGGGATTACAGGTATGCACCACCACGCCCAGCTGATTTTGTATTTTTAGTAGAGATGGGGTTTCTCCATGTTGGTCAGGCTGGTTTCGAACTCCCGACCGCAGGTGATCCACCTGCCTTGGCCTCCCAAAATGCTGGGATTACAGGCGTGAGCCACTGCACCCAACTGGGAGAGACACAGATTCTTAACAACACTGAGTACTCCGATCTAGGGTGTCAAAGCTATCATCGGTCAATACATTTCTTTTTCTTTTTATGAGGTCAAGGATGGTTTCAGTCTTGTACCACCAAAAGAAATTCAAAGTTTTAAGTGTACCATACATATACTATTAGTTGAAGAAATGGCAATGACTAAATAGCAGAAGAATGAAACTCAGCTTTGGTGGACATCAATCTGTCAGACATCTACTGTGCAGCCATTTCAAGGGGGGATAACTGGAAGAGATGAAGCTATCACTTGGACATTCTTAAGAGAATTAAAATAAAACATAATAAACCCTCTCCCTGTCTAAATGCACAGATAATTGATTAATAGAAAATGATCATTACTGAAATGGCTTCAGAGTTTTTCAGGGTTGTGGGAATTACAATTGTTCTGAAAGAAAAGTGATTACTTACAGTTTCCTGCTAAGATTTTAGTTGTACAGTAACGATATCGAGACAGCATGATGCCCATTAAAAAAAAAACATTGAAGACTTTCCAAATAACTGAGCCAAATGAGATATTGAAAAATCAAAGCGAGAAAACCTCATCACTAAAAGTATACAAATACATGAGAATCAGCCAGTAAAACAGGAAGTCACTCTCATCTAAAATGGCCTTTGCTTGTCATCAAACTCATACAGAATTCCTAAAATCTGTCAGTGTAGTAGCTTCTAAGTGATCTGTCAACAAATATATTCACTGAGAATACTTATTCTGCCTAGAGCCAATGTTTTTAGAAAAACATCCTAAAGAGTCAACTGTTAAATCACTAAAATGAATGTTTTGAGCAGGTGTTTGGAATTGTGCTGATTTATCCATATTTTCCAGTTTAATTTCCACATTTACCAACCAACTTCTGCAAGGAAACATAAAATGTACCTGGAAGGATTATGTACATCATAAATACAAGGACAGTTATGATAAACATATCTGTACTGGTAAGAGTGATTCATAAATCATATTCATTAACCTAAATCCTTGAAGTTTTCTGTTTAAACTGCAGTGAGTGGAATACCAAGCGTCAGAGTTTAAAATGGTATTTTTAAGCTATTAGCAGTTGACATTTTAATTAGGCATATTTATGAGAGACATGGGGAAAAAAAGAAGATAAGCAAGGAATAAAAGTTGAATCAAGGACACAAGAAAAGAGAAAAGAATTACCATCCATTTCTTTTATCCTTTCCTTTTAGCGTATCAATTGGAAAGCAGTATGACTAACTGGTCAAGAATGTGAGAGCTAAAGCCAGCCTTCATCAGCTCAAATCATGACTCTGATATTTACCAGCTGTGAGACCCTGAACACGTTACATAAACTGCATCTGTTTCCACAGGGATAATGCCAGCACATACCTCATAAGGTTGCTGTGGGAACTGACTTGGGTACTGCTCAAAAAATATTTTGCACAGGGCCCAAGAGGAAGAAGTATTCAATAAATGCTAGCTACTACTATATTATTTGTAACCTTACTTCCCAGGTCAAGGGCTAATAGTGGTAGTAAATTGGTGCTTCAAAATTTATTTCTTCTTGCACCAGAAAAGATGCAAGACTATTTATTTTTAAATTTTTATTGTTGCTGTTGTTTTACAAATGGTTTCTCAGTCTGTTGTCCAGGCTGAAGTGCAGCAGCATGATCATGGCTCACTACAGCCTCAAACTCCTGGGCTCACAGAGTGATCCTCCTGCCTCAGCTACCCAAGTAGCTGGGACTACAGGTGCACACCACTATACCACCATGCCCAGCTAACATTTTTTTTGTCTTTCTTTTCTTTTTTTTTTCTTTTTTTTAAGAGATGGGATTTCACTATGTTGCCCAGGCTGGTCTCAAACTCCTGGCCTCAAATGATCCTCCTACATCAGCCACTCAAGTCACCGGGATCACAGGCTCAGCCACTGTGCCCAGCATGCAAGACAATTTAAGAGGCATACAAAAGACAAAAATATAATTCAAGAACAGGTTAAGAATGAACAAGATTAAGAATATCTAAGAATAGGTTAAGTAAACAAATGTCATAGACAAAACTAGAGCCTGGAATAAGACAAAGGATAAGAATCATTTAGATGTGGCTGCTGTAAGCAGCTTCTAGTTTGTCTTCAGCTTTCTGGCATCCAACACAAGAAAGAAAACTGAGTCTGCAGCACACTGTTCAATACTCATGAGATTAAAATACACTAAGTGCCCAGAAAGAGAGAGTATAGTGATTCTGTTAGAAGCAGAGAACATAAAGAACTAAGGCCATGCAGCAAATCTTCAGAGGGGCACATAATTAATAGCCATGGTAGATAGCATTGCTGGCCTCAATTTCTTAGCCCTCCCTGTATCCACACCTGTACATGGCCTCTGGGGCCACATGTATTTCTCCACCTCTTCAGTAGAAGCCTGGTCCTAGGACTTCCTTAGGCCCTGATATATGGGTAGAAGTGAAAGTGCATCTTCACTTGTTTCTCGTCCTCTGCCTTAAAAGGTCTTAAGCATTTCTGCTTGCCTTGCTGCATCTCCACTACAGCCATAGGAGTAAGTGACATAGTTGGTGTGGTTGCTAGTCTAAGGGAGATGAAAGACACAAAGCAGAATCAGACCCTTCAGTATGGAGCAGAGCCATCCACTGAGCCCAACCTAGATCAGCTAAACCCCACGTGACTCACTAAGACACAAGCAAAAATAAATGATTATTGCTTTAAACCTCAGAGTTTGGGGATAATTTGTTATGCAGCAACGGAAAACAAATTCAGTAACAAAATGATGACCCTTTTTAAAGCAGTATTTCTATTGCCAACTGTAAGTGAAAAAGTATGCCTTCTAAATGGCTTACCATAACGTATCTTCATAGCTTTGATTTCTAAACATATTAACCTTGTTACTGTAATTTCAGAGACCCTCAACAATTAATATAAATTAAATTTGACACTCACCACACCAAATGAAAGTGCTCTGGAATACAGTCACCAAAATTAAATGAAGGGTTGAGGTCATAGGCCTCCAAATACAGGCCATACAGCATAAGCAAAATTCACTGGAAGGTGGCGTAGGGAGGCAAGCAGTAGGTCATACCTTAAAGAGAGAGACCAACAGTTTCCAAAGTAACCCTAGGCATGAAAGTGGCCTGTGTGTGGCCCTCAGGAGAGCTGCCATGTGTATGAAGGCACAGTGGACTGAGAAATTGGTCTCTTCAAATGTGTGCTTTACTCAAAAGATACCAGGGCAGATGCCCCACAGGATTTGTGTTGAGTTGCTTCACACATGAGCAAAGCTCTCCAGCATCCATAGGGCAGAAGTTGTTAAGGGGACTTATTAATTTACACATGGATAATGAAACTCATGAGCAAGGCTGGGGAGACCAACTAATAACTCTAATAACAATAGTAATGGCTGACTCCCATCGATAGGGATGGTGCTAGTCACTGTGCTAAGCGCTAAGCATCAATTATTTCATTCAATTCATTTAACATTCATAATAACCCAAGGAGGTAGTTATTTTTATTCATTTCTCCAACCAACTTTGCCTTGTGCTTTTACAGGCAAGTATTCTGGAGCCTGGAGAGACTGAGGGACTTGGCTGTAGCTACAAAGTCACTACCTTCTTTGACAGGGGCTCTCAGGCAAAATTAGGACAGGCAAACTTGATTAGTATTTGCTTTAGGTAAGTCTTGAACATTTTCTCAGTTAACTGAAGTTTTTTTAATGTTTATGTATTTTTTAATGAATACGTTTTAATTGTACATAATATTTATGGGGTACAATTTGATGTTTCAATACATATCCATGTTGTGTAATGATCCAATCAGGGTAGTTAGTATATCCATCACCTCATGCACTTACCATTTGGTGAAAACCTTCAAAAGCCTCTTTTCTAGTTATTTTGTAATAAACAATATTTTACTGTTAACCATAGTCACTCTACCACGCAATAGAATGCCAGAATGTATTTCTCCTATCTGTGTTGATTGTAGTTTTAATTCTTTTCTTAAACATGAAGCTTCTCTAATTTCAACTGGTCTGTGAAAATATTTTGCCAAATAGAAAGCACTTTTTGTAAATAAAAGGGCGTGTGATGCACTATGAACACCTCCCAAATGATTTGGAGAAAAAACACCAATTCCAGTGATATTGTTTTAGATTATCCCAATGGTCTAGGTTTATTCCAAAGACTTTGACCTAAATCCCTCAGCATTCCCCTTTAACTAACTCTCGACCTATTTGAAGTCTTATTCATATGTTCTCACTGTTAGATTGTCCACCTGTCCATAATGTTTTGCTCCTTTGAATTACTTTCTACTGAAAATAATACACAGACCCTGGTGTTATTGGAAATTGTATTGTGAATACACAAGGTGTTTTTTTAAATACTTTGTCTGTAGTTTTATTTCTCTTTCTGTTGCTACCTCAAGGAGATAACAGATTCTGCAGTCACATTATATGTATTTTATGTACAAGCTTCACCACTTGGGCTTGCTTATTATTCTACTGATTTTCTACAATGGCATGGGGGGCACATAATAGCCAACAATGAATTATTAGAAATTAAAATCAAACCCAGTGTATGCTGGATATAAGCATTTCCAATGCATTTTGCCTCCAGTTTAGTTCAGATGACTAAAAACAGACCTGTGGGACTGTTTCAAGGCACTAAATCTCCACAGAATCGTGCAGTGCTATGATATAGGCATTCTGGTCTCAAATATTCATCATTTATCACCAACGGATAAATCTATGTTAGAAACAAGACCATCCCTACTATTAATTCTCTCTCAAAACTTCATGTTACCTAGTTTTTTCCCTCAAAGATTATTCATCTTAGACAGCCACCACTGCTTCACAAAGCAAATTTTATTGTTTTCTTTGCCAATTAAGGGCTCCCCAAGAACACTGAATAATCTGTCAGGTTGTTATAAACCATCAAAAGTTCTAGAAATGTCGCATTACCTCCTTCAAATATTTTTTAACATGCAACAGGGACATGCAGCTTTGTCATCAAAAGCTGTACTGGTTTCCTCAGATTTTCTCACCTATACCACAAAGGGAAGATGTTTATCATAATGGCAAAATAAATAATTTAGCCAATCCAAATCTCTTACAATTGCATGTGATGGCAAACCAAAGTCAAACTAAAGGAGAGGAGGGTGGAACAGAGGTTAATTTGCTCACATGACAAGAAGTCTTGTGACTTTATTTAGGATGGGTCTAGGCAGTACAGCTGTTAAACATGTAACAATATACTCATTTAAAAAAAACAAAAGGGGCAGGGGATAGGAGGGAGCTGACTTGTGGCCAATTTCAAGCTACCGATATGCTATCAACCAGCTCACAGAATTCCTGAACATTTAACAAGAGGCTATTGTACGCTGGGATGACCCATCCCCAGCATGATACTAGATCCAGCTATCAAACGATACCATAAATACCCCATTCTCTCTTCTCTTTTTCCCGCTTTACTTCATCTGATTTCATTCTCAAACAGATTTACTCAAAGATGACTGCAGAGGAATGTTCTCAGAGGGCTCTAAATAGGTTGGCTTTGGACCTGCGCTCTTAAAACTAAACATTACCACAGAGGAATGAACTATTCTGATCACCCAGTTTGGAAACTAGAGAGAATGGGGGTAGCTACCTTCAAACCATTTGAATGAGGCAGGACTCGTCTGAAATGGGGGTAAGTTAGCCCTCCTAAGAAAGAAACACTGAGCAGATGAATATCATGGACACCACCCAAGTTTCAGTATGTCTCAGATTAAATCTGCAGCAAAAGTTTACTCCATTTCTGGTGTGTAAAGCAGCTAAAACTTTCTACCATGCGTCTGCTATCAATGGAAATCCGGAACAAAAGCTTAAGATCCAAGAAAATAAAATGTGTTTTGAAGAAAAATATGCTCTTGCAACATAAAGAAGCTGTCTTCAGTTACAAATAAATTATAAATGTGAAGATATATAATTGCTGCATAAATTTATTAATAGAAGTGCTAATGCCAGAAATCATACATCTCCATTTTGACACGCAATCCTTTATTTTCCTTTCACTGAGGAAGAAAAATAAAGGAGCGGAACTGGTAATACTGCTTGCAACTAAATTGGATTTTCCACCAGAGAAAGCTGTTTAGAAAAAGCTATTCTAAAAAGCAAAATAGTACTCACAAAAGGGTATTAATGAATCCAACCAGGAGGAAAAAGCCTCCAACAATACAAAGCTTTCCAAAACCTCTTTCAGGATTTCAGGACTGAAAGCCAAAAGGATGCTTTGAACTCTCTGTCTTTGCAGAAACCACCTCACCTGCAAACCGAGTATGAGATAGAGTTGAAATTTTAGAATAAGAACTCTTAACTCAAACTACAAGTCTTCACTGACGATTCAAGAGGAGAGACTGCAGCAGCTCTGGGTTTAGAAGGAAACCGACACATCCTGCCCTCAAACTGTGAGGCACTATAGGAGCAAGATGTAAAGGACGCAGTGCCTTTGCGCTCCCACCTCCGCCACCGTGGGGGTCATAATACAGAGGTGAAAGTTCAACATGCGAAGGGAGGGATCCAGCAGACTCTGGCTTTATGCTGGATAGGTCTTTCACTGCTTGTGCACAGAATTTCTTTGAATCCCATTTGTTTATACATTGATGTTTATTTAATAACAAAAGAGTAAGCAAGGAGCAAGGAAATAGCCAAGAAACCCTGAGCAACTTTTTTCCCGTAACAATAAAGGAGTTGAGTTAGGCTGTCATCCCAGAGCTTCTCTTACAGCTAAATGCAGTCAGCTGCAAACATACGCCTGCTAATTGTTGAAAGTGTGCCGCACGGAGCAACGGCGCAGTTGCTGAATGAACTCAGGGAAAGAAATCTAGGCCCATTTGTGCGTTTCTTTCTTTCACCATGGGACTTGAGTGCTTTGCCAGGCCACTATTAGGACAGTGGAAAATCAAGGTGGAAGGCTCTGATGAAATCAGCTGTCACTAAGTTATTTTCACTGGTGAAGGGGTTTTCTCACAGGGGTTTAATACTAAATTATTCTGTCCATGGGGTGTGCTAGATTAATGGACGAAACAAAGCAAACAAATGTTGCCTGGTGAGACTAAGAGGAGGGTCCCAAAATACTCATATTTACTGCCCATGAAGAGATAGCCACAATCACAAGAAAATAAATGTATACCTACAATTCCAGAGGCGAAAAGTAAAAAAAAAAAAAAAAAAAAAAAAAAAAAAAAATGCTAAATGGCATTTATTTCCTCAGTGTTATACATTACATATATTAATAAACTCTAGAGTCCCACACTATATATGCCATATGGATAGATAAGTGGCATATGTGGTAATAGTCTTTCAAACTGGATGACAGTAGTTTGCACAAGTCAGGGATGCAGCAATTGTTTGAAAATAGGGGAAAATACCATTTTCTAGCATTACCTAGCGAAACATAAGTGTGGGTACAGTTCAGGATAATCTGTATAGTATTTATTTTTATCCTAGTAAACTAAACTTTACCTTTCTGGTAGAAATTTAACTTCGGATATTTTACTAATATTATATGTAGTCTCGGTAACATCTTTTATTTAAAAT
Organism: Macaca mulatta; assembly: GCF_049350105.2. Lineage (NCBI taxonomy): Eukaryota > Metazoa > Chordata > Mammalia > Primates > Cercopithecidae > Macaca > Macaca mulatta. The sequence goes on from NC_133407.1 coordinate 123,726,067, forward strand.
CACAAATATTAGTTGGATAGATGTGTTAAGGGAGATTTACCAGACTGCATACACAAAGGAGACCATCAGACATGGGCATCTGAATTGATACAGGTTATACCACACTGTAGTTAAAGACCAAATATCTGCCAGTGTTCCCAATAAGGAAAGATAAGTAAGATAAAATAATGTCTTTTGCAGAATTAAGACCCTGGGATTCTTTTAAAGCCTGAGTTTACGTCCTTTGCTCAGAAGAGAAAGACACATTATTTCAATATATTTTCATTTATTCTTAGGCATTAACTGTCTTAATAAAGGCAGTGCTTCTCACTTAAAAAATAAATTTAGCTTTAACAAAGTAAGTGTAAACGTGACCCTAATTTTCACTCTACCGTCCTTTCTTCCCTGCTGTGCTTATTAGCTGCTGCTCTTTGACCTTGAACAGTAATCCTTTGAGCATGCCACCTTCCAGCATCAAGAGGAGGTTCCCTACGGTCTGGTAGTATTTCTATCGCAGTTGTTGACATGCCAAGGAAAATAATTTCCTTTGGACACCATAACCCTTCTCAAAACCAGCTCCTTCAAACAGCTCACCTAACTGAATGTGAAAGACATTAAACCACTGGTGTCAGAAATTAAATATAGGTGTTTCTTTGTTTTCTTTGGCATTTCTCCTATTTACTTTCTGTCATCTATGCCACAGCATTTAGAAGGAAAGCTATGGAAATAGGCACCATCAACCTGAACTCCAAGAGAGAATTTTGTATGAGGATCACAGTCCACCACTAGAAATAGAATAGTGTCGGATATACTCTTCAACATGCTTTTTTTTCAGGATCAATGTTGATGGACTCTGTTGAAAACAAAAAGGGTTTTTTTTTTCTTCTATGGGGCTGTCTTGCAAAATTCTATTCTAGAGTTTTGTCTTTGTCCTTTGTAAGCACAAAGCAAATGAGAAAAGAAGCATATGGTATTTTTGATCAAAATATATCTGCCATTAAACCTAAAGGTCCAAAGCTCCATGCTTTAGAGGGTAGGTAGCCTGAGGATGCTACGGTGCCTTCAAAGGGCAATGAACATCTGTTGCCCCATAGCCCCTTTCCTCCTCCTCCAGCAACAACCCTGGCATCATTTGGGAATTCAATCATCTCCTACTCTTGGTCTACAAGGGCTCAGTAGAGTTCCATCCTTAGACATGAAGAATGTGCCTCAGACCAAGCTAAAAGGCACGTCTTACTCCCCTACCCACAGAGATTTGCTGTGGGATAGACACAAGACCTAGTCCATTCTAATCAGGGTGACTCTCAGGATGTCTACAGGAGCTGTAATGAAAGAGTTGTAATGTCTACAGCAGAAATATTCTCTTCTGTTGGAGCTTCTGCAGCCATACTGCCACCACTGGTTATGCTGGATAAAAGGCAAGCCTTTAAGCTTTTTTTTTTTTCGAGACCAAGTTTCGCTCTTGTTGCCCAGGCTGGAGTGCAGTTGAGCAATCTTGGCTCACTGCAACCTCTGCCTCCGCGGTTCAAGCAATTCTCCTGTCTCAGCCTTCCTGAGTAGCTGGGATTACAGGCATGCGCCCCTACTCCCGGCTAATTTTATATTTTTAGTAGAGATGGGGTTTCTCCATGTTGGTCAGGCTGGTCTTGAACACCTGATCTCAGGCAGTCTGCCCACCTCGGCCTCCCAAAGTGCTGGGATTACAGGCATGATCCAATACGCCTGGCCTGCCTTTAAGCATTTAATGGGATGTTAGGAATATGGTACTGTAATTTCTCCTTGGGTATAAAATATAGTGCAGTCAATCACTGTTGCCCCTACCCTAGCAGGGATATGGCAATGATCTCACCCTACAGGGCAAACACTAGAAATTTCTGCTTCAGAATTCCATCTGGCTTTGGTTACTTTTTGATCCTTATGATTATTATTTTTATTTGAAACAGAGGCTCACTATGTTGTCCAGGCTGGACTTGAATTCTTAGCCTCAGGTGATTCTCCCACCTCAGTCTCGACAGTCGCTGTCACTATAGGTGGGCAACTTAATTTTTTTAAAGAAAAGAATGTAATTGCTGGGCATGCTGTCTCACACCTGTAATCACAGAACTTTGGGAGGCTAAGGCGGGCGGACCTCCTGAGGTCAGGAGTTCGAGACCAGCCTGGCCAACATGGTGAAACCGCTTCTCTACTAAAAATATAAAAACTTAGCCAAGCATGGTGGTGCATGCCTATAGTCCCAGCTACTTGGGAGGCTGAGGTAGAAGAATTGCTTGAACCCGGGAGGCAGAAGTTGCAGTGAGCCGAGATCATGCCACTGCATTCCAGCCTGGGTGACAGAGCTAGACTTTGTCTTAAAAAAAAAAAAAAAAAAAAAAAAAAAAAAAAAAAAAAAAAAACCCACAAAGAAAAAAAAGAAAAAAGAAAAGGATTTAATTTTTAAAAATCAGCATGAACTGAAATTTACTTCACAATGGAATTAAAGACCCCCAAAAAGTCATAATATGCTTAATATGACAATATCACATTGTTTGTGTGGGTTATAAAGTTGGATGGATTTGCATTGGCATCTTTCAATATTTTAGTGAGAGAATCATGCATCATCCAAGGAACTCTGATGTATAAGACTGGACATGAGAATTATTACAGCTTTGAAATTCTGTCCATTTCCTACACATTTAGTCAGATTTAAGAACGGTATGGACCTATCTTATCCAAAAATTAGGTTCTAAAGTCAGTACATAAATTGTATAATCATGTGATACGACTTTATCATGTGAGTTTACATTCCTGAATATAATATGGTCCAATATCCTCAAAACATATCAACACTCTGATCACTTCTTACCATTCACACCATTATCATCAAGACGAAACCACCATCACCTGTTTTCTGAGTTATTTCCAAAGCCTCCTAATCAGTCCAAACTTACTCCCATATAATGTATTCTTCAAAGAACCAGTAAATTCTTTTAAAAAATAAATAAACAGATGAGATCACAGCACTACTTAACACCTCTAACATCCTCCCAGCAAAATCTGTACCATGGCTTACAAGGTCCTCTCAATTTGATTTGCCCCATCCCTATCCATCTAATCCCAATTCCTACCACTCTCCCTCTTCTCACAAAGCTTCAGCCCCGCTGGCTTTCTTGCTGTTCCTTCAACATTCCCAGATCTTTCTCTCCTCAGGGGCTTTAAACCTTCATACCTCTGCCTGCAATTGTTTTCCTCTTAATACTTCCAAGGTCTCCCTTTTGAATCCATTCAGTTTACTGCACGAATCTCATATCTTCAAAAAGTTTTTTCTAGACCTCCTATCAAAAATAAGACCCCTTTCCTAATACTCACTATCCCCTTGTTTTATTTTCCTCCTAGCACCTGCAACTATATAATTTCCTTGTTGACATGTTGATTATCCATCTTATCCACTGAAATATAATCCCTATGGGCACAAGTATTTTTGTTTATTTGCTGCTGAATCATAGCATCAAGCATAGAGCCCGGCACCTATAAATTGCTCTATAAATTTCTGGTGAATAAATGAATCAATAAATAAATGAATCTTCCAACAACATGATCCAACACAAACCAATGTTCAGATACTACGAGGTCTGATAATGTGGCTAAAGAGGCACCTGGTTCTTGGTTCCCTTTGGTGAAAATCTGATAATCAAGGAATGGCAAGCATATTTACATGTTCAAAAGTTTGCCTGCAAGGTAATCTAGTCTTGAGGCTGTGTAATAGGAGTAAGTATCTATTAACTGGTAGGAAACACATGCACACATATACACACATGCATGCACACACATAAACTACTCTGATCACTCATGTCTGAAACAACTTGACTACATTTTTACCTGAAAAAATTATTGTAGATATTGGTAATGTGATGCCCTAACCAGAGAGCAGAAACAAATTGAGTTGTTTCTCCAGGAGGGAAAGCAGGCTGCAGTTACTTCCAGAAGGTCAAGAGATCAGGGTATGAATATGTAAGACACGTGTGTGTATTCTTCTGCCACAGGGAGTTTTCACACAATACACAAATGGAGGATCAACTAACAAGCTGCCAGTCAAGGGCAGATTCAAGAAGTTTCAAAGAAATGCTCTGAACCCCAAAATAATAAAGGAAAACACGTTTTGAAAAGTACACAAAGACAGTTCTCTTAAAAATCTGCCAGGACTCCTCACCAAAATGGCATGTTACACATCCCTTTCTCTATCATCTATACTATCTGGGCTTTCCGTACCTCACCAGCAGGTGTAAGAATACCTATTCATTTGTACTCTTGCCCATATAAGTTATTTTAACTTAAAAAAAAAAATCATTTCCAAACCTGTAGGTTAAAACACGATGTCTCCCTGCTTTAATCTGGAGGTCTCTAAGTTGCTTGCAGTACAACCTCAGGATCCATTCATGCTCACTTTGTAGCTCCAAAGGAAAAAGCTCTCAAGGAAGGCCAAGTGAAATCCTGGACATGCACTGTGATGAAGAAATAAGGGCTGCTGCTTAACCAAGAGTCAACCCAAGCAATCTCTGTGAAGTTCTTTCTCACTGCTTCTGTTTATTTTCCTCCTCAGCCAACAAAAATGAGTAACAGCAGCATCTTGAATTTGCCTTACAATTTACCAAGCACCTTTATTTTCCTCAATGATCTTCATAAAAATTCTGTACTATGGATAAGATGACTCTGCTTTCCAGATACAGATACAGAAAATGGACTTTCCCTCAGTGTCTCCAGTTCTTAAGTGGTAAAACCCAGACTAGAACCTGTGTTTTCTCATGGCCTGTTTAAAGTTCTTTCTACCATGGCATAGTTCCTTAAGATAAATCAAGAGAAAGAAAGGTAACTTTCACTCACAATTCACCAGAGGGGGATTAAAAAAAAAAAAAGAGGAGGGGGAAAAGGAGGAAGGAAGAAAAAGGAAGAGAACAAAGGCAGTCTCCATTCTCCCAGGGCTAATTTTCTACTGCCATGTTCTTGGACTAATTCTAAACTCCACCTAAAGTTATCATTTGTAACATCAGTGCTATACCCAGCCAAGCCTGCCTATTTGGTTTCTGTTAGCTTTGACCAAAAGTGCCAGTTATTACACTAAAATTCTGTTTTGAGGTTTATCATGAATATTGGTTTCTAAAATTCTTCATTAAGAAATGTTAGAAAACACAGCTGTCAGTCAATTGCCATGGGGCACAATATCCAGGGACTACCTTTCTTTGTTCTTCCCAGTATCAGGGACACCAATCCAGATGGAATTACATCCAAAAGTAGCCAAACGCCACATTTTTGGAATAAAAACACCAAGGACACAGGCTGATTTTAGGGCAAATTTTAGGTCTGGCATTTTATCATTCTGCTATACATCTAGAGCAGAAACTCTACTGAAAAAACTATCGTTGCTTTCAATGGAAACCCCCGCCCCTCCCAGGCCCTTCCAGCCCTGGCCAGGATTCAGTCGTCCATTCAACAGCTATTCACTGCACGTTCCCATTGTGCTAGGTGCTGGGCATACAACGAAGAACAAGATGGACACTGTTTTTGTTCTTTAGAGATGACATACTAGTGAGAGAGACACACAAAAGACAAGTAAACCAACACAGTTATGATTAATTATAATACATTAAAGGAAACAAACAGGGGCACTAATGGAGAATAACGAAGGCACCTTCTTTGTTTAGGGTGGCCAGGCAAGGCCTTCCTGGAAAGTAAGTTAGTAACAAAACTGCCATTAACCCACTTAGGCCTAGTGTTCCATTATTGGAACACTAAACATGTGGGAGTTATCTATATCCTACTGCTTAAAGTCATCACCAAGGTCCGATTTTTCACTCATGCAAAAAGTCAAAAAATTGCAACCTCCGGCATACATGAGTTAATGAGCATTCCTTCCTTGACCTACACATGCTTCAATCCATATTCTTTCCCTTAGTAGGTGGCTGATGAACAGGTCAAAAACAAAACAGGCCATGGTAGGGATGGCATCAGGCATACCAAAAAGTTCTGCTTTAGAAATCAGTCATGAAAGGTCATTCCAGTTTAAATTACAATCAACATATAGGAGCCAGAAACTCCAATCAGGGCAAAAATGGCCTCTTTATATCCCATCAAGGAATCATTTATCTAAGATGACAAGAGGTATATTGCCAACAAATCCACAATTCTGTTTCCAATTAATGCAAACTTATAATATTCCAAGCTGTTATTAGATTTCAATTAATAACCTGTGATGCCTCATTAATGCAAATATGCTCTTCGTGGTGCTAAACCTTCATTAGTGAAATGGGTCCAATGACATGACGGTTTCATACAATAATGGAACTATGATTAAAAGGCACAATTAATCATTTTCTTCTACTACATAATCTCTGTGACAGTTTACTTATGCCTATATGAAGCATTTGTTTCTTGCAAATAGCCAATTTATACTTAAACTATTCAATAGCAGAAAGAAAAGCAGAAATATCATACTAAATTATCTCTAATAATTGCAAAGAATCCCAGCACCAAGTTAGGTTGTTCAAGGATAAGGACCTGGCATGATGGCTCACACATACCTGTAATCTGAGCATTTTGGGAGGCCAAGGTGAGAAGATCGCTTGAGCCCAAGAGTTTGAGACCAACCTGGGAAACAGTGAGAACCCATTTTTACAAAAAAAATAAAAAATTAGCCAGGCATGATGGCATACACCTGTAGTCTCAGCTACTTGGGAGACTGAGGTGGGAGGATCACCTGAGCCCAGGAGGTCGAGGCTGCAGTGAGCCATGATCGTGCCACTGCACTCCAGCCTGGGTGACAGAGTCAAAAAAAAAAAAAAAAAAAAAAAAAACAACAACAACAAAAAAAACACAAGTCACAGAGCTGGTGCCATTCTCTATTAAGAGCATAAAGTGTCAAACAGCAAATCTGTCACACAGCTGTCAGTGCTTTTGCTCTCTCGTCGGTGTACTCTCCATTCTTTGAACCCAGAATTGCTCCACCAGCAAGTTCAAGCCAGCAACAGACCTGAGCCAAACACAGCAAAAACAGGACACTATTCCCACCCCTCATTTTCTCCCCAACTACTCCATGCAGCAAAGTTTGACTTGAAGCGAAGCTGCCTGGAACAGTCCGTTACTACTACCTGCCCAGTGTCCTTCCCCAATTCTGACAATAACACTTTTTGCCTTTGCAGAACTGCCCATCTTTCATATCCATGTGGGCCTGGCTGAGTGGCCAATTGCAGCTCTTCCCTCAAGCAGCCAGAGAGAGAGTCATAAGCAAGGCTGGGCCATCAAATACCCCAATACTCAGCACAGTGATTGATCCAGGAATAGGCTCCTGAATCCAGCAATCTCCTGGGTTTTTTTTCTGACATTCATTTACTGCTAATAAAGAATACCACGTTGACTCCATGCTTTAGCTTTGTTTGCTATTTGTGATTTGTGGAGAATCGCAGAAGTGAAAAGTAACAAACACATGTCAAGGGCCATCCACCTCACTCCAACCTTCACCTCAACCATCACCCAAGTAAAGTCCGGCTCCTTTAGCCTCCCTCTCTCTCAGTCCCCAGTGTTACTTATTGCCAAGAGACAAAGTGTGCAAAATCCACACACTTCTCCTTCTAAAGTAAATATAGTTTTAAAAATCTATTGAGATTTCATTTTAATTATTGCTTAGTAACCATTGCAAGATTGGAACTGTTTCCTAGCTTAAAAAATAACACTATAGAAAAGATCATTTAGGGCAGGGTGTGGTGGCTCACGCCTGTAATCCCAGCACTTTGGGAGGCCAAGGTGGGCAGATCATGAGGTCAAGAGTTGGAGACCAGCCTGACCAACATGGTGAAACCCCTTCTCTATTAAAAATACAAAAATTAGCTGGGTGTGGTGACACGTGCCTGTAATCCCAGCTACATGGGAGGCTGAGGCAGGAGAATTCCTTGAACCTGGGAGGCAGAGGTTGCAGTGATTCAAGATTGCACCACTGTATCCAGCCTGGGCAATAGAGTGAGACTCCGTCTCAAAAAAAAAAAAAAAAAAAAGGTGATTTAGATATTTAAAATTAAGCTGTCTAAAACCCGAGTTGTTTTACAACTCAGATGTTATAGTAGCTTTGCCTCAGAGAAACAATCCTAAAAAATTTAAAATAAAACAAAATGACTGGGTGCAATGCTTAACACCTGGAGTCCCAGCACTTTGGAAGGTCAACAGGAGTGAATCACTAGAGCTCAACCTTGTCTCGATAAAAAAAATTCTAAAAATTAGCTGGGCATAATGGTGAGCGCCTGTAGTTCCAGCTACTCAGAAGGCTGAGGTGAGAGGATCGCTTGAGCCCAAAATGTTGAGGCTGCAGTGAGCCATGATTGCACCACTGACTTTCACCTAGGCAATGGAGTAAGACCCTGTCTCAAAAATAAATAAATAAGTATAAAGCAAAATGTTTGAGGATTTTATTTCAATAATGCCAATCTATTCCTCTTGAATGTTTTGACCTAATTGTGACTCTGTCCTCTTGGCAACAAAAGTAACGCTGGGTCTTAGTCAACGTGCATTAGTATGCTAGCAAAACTATATTTCTTCCATATGTAGTTATATATTAAATATATAAAATAGAAGTGTTAGATATGGCTGTTATGATTAAGATATATCTTTATTTAAATAGCTATCCCTTATTGGAAAATAAATGTTGATTTATAAATTATTTGATTAATACATCAATACTTATTTATAATATTGATTTATAAATATTTTTGATTTACAAACATTTATTGATTTATAAAGTGCACATGATGTAATAATGGTTTCAGTGCCTCTGTCAACAATCACTGGCTGGTAAGAGTTGCTAGAGTAATGGATTGAGAAATGCAAAATGGCCTGAAAGCATGGTACAGAAGACCACAGTGAATGACCGGTTATGTCTGCCAAGGCTGTGGGACTCAGAAATGGTAGTAGGCACCTCAAGAGCTTTTTTTAAATCTACTGCCATGCGGAAAAGTCCAGTTGTTCTGCCAGTAGCTGCTTCAACTTTGTGAAGTCACAACTCTCTGGTTCTCTGTCTACTCATCTTTAAAACGAGAGTTTTGATTAGATGACCTCTTAGGTCCCTTCCAGTTTGAGTATTCTATGATATTTTGAAAAAAAAAATAATAATAGCTCTTGTATTAGCATCCCAAGCAGTCTAGTGTGGGGCTAGCTAAATACAGGCAGCAGTGAGCTTCCATGTGAAAGCTCTGCAGAAAAGGCAGAGTAGAGGAAGTAAACTTTCACTGAGCTGTTTAGCCTGGAGAATGATGCCTAAAAAGCAAATTATCCTGTAAGAGGACTTGGTAGGAAAGTGCACAGTGAATGGTAAGTCCATCATCTTCTCACATAGATTTTCAAAAATTATTTCTACAATTATTTCACAAAGGAATTAAATGTCCATGATTTCTTTAAAAAAATACACAATTTTCATGACAACCTTTCAAACATGTCTTTGTTTCATAGATGGAAATGTGCTTGAGTCTCAGGATGTTTGCAGCCACAGGAACTGGAAACTATTTCACAAAACAGGAAGTGTAGAGATCGGGCAGGTTCAGTGACTTCACAATGTTATTGGTGACCCCAGATCTTCTGAGCTTTTTGCTCTCTTAACCTTGTGAAGGCTTTGTCTTCAGGCTAGTTCTCTGAATGGTGATTAGATGGCTGCCTGTAGCAATTGGTGCTCTGTGCTTCCTTGTTCAATTCCTGAAAGAGACTAGTTGTTCTTCCTTAGAAGCATGAGCAAGGTTCTCCTTACTGCTATGTGGTCCAAATTGGTTCCTACCAGCTCATCTTTGAATCTCTGGCAAGACTGATGGAATTATTCTGATAAGGAAGCAAAGAAGAGAAAAGAAAACCCTTGACATCTGGAAACTGCTCAACACATATAGCTGGGCCTTACTGTTAGAAACTAACCTGGCACTCATAGCCAGGCCACATTATTATCCTGCTGGGCATAAACAATCTCACAGAACACAAGCAACTCAAGAAAACCCACTCTGAGACCATGATAAAGTAAGACAAAACGAGACTATTTCATAATTTCTTTTTTTTTTTTTTTTTTTTTTTTGAGACAGACTCTCTGCCCAGGCTGGAATGCAATGGAGCAATCTCTGCTCATTGCAACCTCTGCTTCCGGGGTTCAAACAATTCTCCTGCCTCAGCCTCCTGAGTAGCCGGGATTACAGATGCCTGCCACCAGTCATTATTACCTCCCAAGGAGCCTCTTGAGACTTTTTTTCTAATCACTCCCCACCATTTAATTCCACAGATATACTGTATATGCTTTTTGTTTGAGGGGAGGGGATTTGAGAGAGGGTCTCCCTCTGTTGCCCAGGCTGGAGTGCAGTAACCCAGTCATGACTCTCTGCAGCCTCAACCTCCTGGGTTCAGGTGATCCTCCTGCCTCAGCCCTCTAACTAGCTGGGACTACAGGCACATACCACCACACCCAGCTAATTTTTGTATTTTTAGCCTCTGCTAAATACAGGGTTTTGCCATGTTATCTAGACTGGTCTGAAACTCCTAGGCTCAAATGATCCCCATCTTGGTCTCCCAAAGTGCTGGAATTATAGGTGTGGGCCATCATACCCAGCCAATATGTGTGTTTTATATATACAAAGGGTAAGATTCTCTCCCCCTATACACATCCTCACAAGCCAATTTTTGTTTAGTTTAAACTAAATTATAAGGGGGTAGAAAGGAAGTTGAAGAGTCTACCACAGTATGTTTAAAAGCACACACCTTCTTAGCAATCTATCTCTTTAGCACAGAAATAGTAACATTCAATGTTTTTTATCCCTTTCCATACACCAGGCATTGCTCTTACACATCTATTAATTTTACACAGATTAAATAATTCTATCCATCTAAAAAATCTATGTGGTAGATGCTAGAATTATCCCCAGTTTAAAGTTGAGGAAACTGAAGGACAAATGAGCCAAGTGTCATGCCCCAAGTCACTAGGTTAATAAATGGTGGAGACACCAAATAACTGCCCTCTAACTCCAGGGGACATGCTCATAACCATGAGGACACATTGCCTCACACTCAACAGCGGCTCCAGAAACACTTGCTCAATGCATGCACAAATGAGCAAACGAGAGTCATAATTTGCGTGATACTACACTGCCTTGTTCCAAATACAAACAAGGCAGTAAAAATTACGAACATAGGGTAAGACGTAAAACTAAGATGTCTGTTACATAGAGAAACATATTGGTGGAGATCTTTCAGGGCACATTTTTATAGTCTCTGCTGCGTGACTGTCAAATGTTTCAGAAAACTAATCCCATTCTGTGCTTGTATGTGTGTGTGTGTATGTCTGTGTGTGTATGTTTACAGATGAAAAATGCCTTGGTTAAGAAAGGGAGGGAGAAAGGGAAGAGGAAAAGGTAGTATGTTTTCCCCTAAAAGTTAGAGACTCCAAAGTGATGATGACATCTTCCAACCACTAGAGGAACACAGTTCTCCCTCCCCGTGGCCATGACGGCTCATTTGAACTTGCTGTTTCATGGTCATAAGGCCGAGACTTCCTGGCCTCCTCATGAGCCACCACATTTTCCACATTTTTAGAGCATTCTTCCTACAGAAGAAATGGATTTTTTGCATTGCTTTTACAACTATCTTTTTTGTTGTTGTTCTAATGTTGTCAAGGAATCAAGAACCTCAACACCTATCTTCTACTGAGGTCAAGCCATCCACTCACAGGACGTCTTCCCAAGCTGCAGCCCTTCGTTGAGCTGATTTTACACAATCCAGTAGAGAAAGAAAATGGCTTTTGTGATGAGCATCTGCTGTTTTGTTAAAAATGTGGTTAAAGACATTAACAAAAGTGACATTACCAGCTGTTGTAATGTCAAGCAGCTTAGCTAAACTGTTTTTTATCAAATGACAACATATGACATCGAAATCAATTCCAAACCAATAACACATTGTTACTTGTAAAACAGAGCTGAATGAGAGTGAGAATGAGAGCATGTGTGTGAGTGTGAGAGAGAAAGAGAGGTTAATTAAAATACAAATTCAAATTTATCCTGAAGTAGGAACAACAGACAATAGGATCCTGAGAATTTTCATTAAGAAATTTTTAACTTTATTCCAAACAAAGCAAAAAAAAAAAAAATGACTATGCAATCCATATTCTTACACAAGAAACAATGTATTTCTTTTGTAAAATGCTTGTAATAGCAAAAAGATATGACTGAGTTTCTGGCCAGTTAAAATCTGACTTGGCTTCTGTCCTTCAGCCACATACCTCTTAACGAGTATGACAATCACAGGAGAAGAACTGTCTTGTGTGGCTATGTTCGGTCTCCCTATTTTTATCTGCCCATCACATTTAATTATCAGGCTACTAAAAGGTAGCACATCGGTCACATAGCCAACTGTGTTGTCTTTATGGCTGAAAAGCCTGTGGCAGCTGAAACAACCAACACCCTTCCCATGGGTATCAAGAAGCTTGTAAAAGCAAAACGGCACAACGTCTGCCTGCCTGCCTGCCATAGTCATGGCCAATCCTGAATAAATGGTTAATTTCCACAACTGTGATGAGGGTAGGGCCTGACTTGTGCCAGTGCTTAGGAATCTGTGGGTATTTCATGTGCACAATTATTAATAGTGTAATTCACAAATGCCAAGTCTACCCTTAAGGCCTGAGTTCAGTCCTGCTCTGCTAGAGTTGGCGTGACTTAGACATCAAGAAAGAAGACACTTCCAAGGGCATGATTCCTCCTGGAAGGAAAACAAAGGAGTGTGCTTAGGGGATAGGACGCTTGCCAGGAACAGAAGGTACGCTGCACATGGAGAGTGTTTCAAGGTAGGTAACTCAGGAGGGACCTGCATTTGGGGGGAAAAGAACCACCAGAACCAACAGAAGAAGCAGAAATAAACAAGCAGCTGCGTGCCTCTATGTCTACTACATGAAAGGAACACAGGGCTGAAAGTCACAATCAGCATATGGAGACACACAAAGAGGGGCACCTGGGAAAATCAATGTGCATCAGGCTCGATGGTGCCTGTTTCCTCAAGGAGCTCACTGCATTATCACAGGTGGATAAAGTCACCCCTTCAACTGGCACAAGGAGATGATGCTTCTCGGCTGAGATTGGATTAAAGGCGACACTGAAGGTAACAGCAAGAAGAAAGTAAACTAGATGTTGGAAAGAATTTTCAACAGCAAAGCCATGGTACAGGACAGATCACCAGGAGAAATGTATGGGGAAATGTTAGAAAAGTACGGAAAGCCCTAGAAATTTCAAAAGTCCAGCTCTGTGAGGGGACAGAGGAAGGGGCAGAATGACCTGAAAGGCCATTCTAGTGCTATTACTACAGGATAGGAAAGCTTCCTTAAGGGTATTAGGTTTTAGGTATCCAATAAAGGAAAGACTATTTTGAATATTTTTTTAAATGTTGTTGTGTCATTTTATAGTAACTTCCAACATAGAACTTTTAATTTTACTCTTGGAATAAACCTGTACATTTCCTATAGTCATCTGTCTATTTAAGTCCTCTATTACAGAAGAGGTAAAATTTAAGCCAAATGCCAGAAGTAGGGGTCCGTTACAAATTCTCAAGTGCTTGTTCATTTCTGGATTTGCTTATTGACTCATTTATTTAACCAATGAGATCTTGCAGTCCAGCCTCAGTTTCCCTAAATATTTAGAAAACAGATTGACCATGGGATCACAGTAGTGGGGAATCTGGTTTTCTTTTGATAGTGCTATTTGTTAAATATTCTGTATTATCAGATGCCCTACTGTGTGCTTGTATATAGACTTCATCTTATTCTAATGCTAGAATCATAAATCATAAGATTTACGAAATGTGTTTCATTTTCACCTTCTTTATAGATGAGAAACTGGCTAGCAATCACAATTAATAAGAGGAGAAGTTAAAATTGGAACCCAGAACTGATTTCAGAGCCAGCATTTGTTAGTCACTACACTACATTCCTCCCTACAAACTTCTAAAAACACTATTCACAAGTCCATCATTCCCCTATGGCTTCCCTGGATATTGACAGACCTGGATTATAATGGGAATTTTTGACTAAGGTAAACGTTTCAACCGCAAGACCTGATAGAATCTTTCCTATGAGAATTGGTCTCAGGCTTACAACAAAACTAGCAAGTTCTCTCAGGGTACAGGACACTCCTGTATGAGGCAAGACCCAGAACTTTAAAAAATTCTAACAAATGTCCTAGTTTCTCACACAGAGCTCCTGGTTTTGGATAAGACCCCTTTAGCCTAGGCTGGACTGAAGACATGAGGGGAAGTTCTGCAAAAGACATTGTGCACACATTATCTCTTTCACTGACCTATGGCTCTGCAAGATGTTCCTTACCTGGAAACTGAGAACTGCACAGGTCAAGTAAGGTGTCCAAACTCACCCAGGTCCTAAGAAACAGGGCACAGATTCAAGCCCAGTTGTATCTGCCTCCAAAATGACTGTGCTTTTCTGTTACAATACATGCTACTATGTCACCTCCAAAGGTAGGTAGGTACTGCCTTTACCCACACGAGTGTTCCTGAACTCACCTTACATCTCACCTAATGTGAAAAGCCCGCATGACCCTCTGGGATGTACAAGGCCCTGGGTAGTCCACAACCACCACCTCTCCATGTACACACCAGCCCCCTTTCTTCCTGTTAACTGCCACAGAAGCCTCCTTCTGTTCCTCCAAGGCCCTATGTGCTTTCCTTTGCACAGGTGTTTCCCCTGTCAAGAACACCGCTCCCTGCCCATCTCTGCCACCTTGCTGACTCCTGCTCACCCTTCAGACCTCCCTGGAGGAAGCCTCCCCAGCATCCCTGACCAGGCCAGATTTCCATGCTTTATAGCAGAGTTGCTCAACCTCAACACTATTGACATTTGCAGCCAGGTGATTCTTTGTTGTGAGCTCTGCACCGAGCATCATGGAAAGTTGAGCAGCATTCACTAGATGATGGTAGCAGCCACCCCTCAGTTCTGACAACCCAAAATGCCTCCAGACATTTCCAGAAGTCCCTGGAGGACAAAATCACTCCTAGTTGGGAATCACTGATCTATTGCTCTTTAGAATCACTTTCCTTATCTTCAGAGCACTGGTTCCAGAGCACAGCATGTGCTTCTGTCATTCTTTGACCATCTCCTCCATGTGACAGTGAGTTTCTTAAAGGCAGAGACAGTGCGGGCTTCTGCTTACCCTTAAATGCCCAGTATTCAGGGGCGTGCCTGGCTCAAAACAGGATTCCAAGAAAAACATCTTTTTTGGAATTTCTACCTAAAAAAGGTTTGGTGGGAGATCATAAACTTGAGTTAGCTAGTGGAAGATTGCTGAAGCTTTTCTGAATAAAAAATAATGCCAGCAGAGTTCAGCTCAGGGCAAATGAACCCCTGGCAGTATGGACATGAACTAAACACCCAACATATCAGGAGAACTTCCTGCCAAAGGTGTGAAGAGGTTATCAGCAGCCCTGACGGCACAAACAGGTGTCAGAACGACATCCCACCAAAACGACAGCAGGGCCCTAATTAAAAGAAGAGGCTGTTCTTTGGCAAGTATTGCCATGCAGCCATGGTACTGCTGGGATGTGGCAAATCACACCCATCTAAAAACACACACCATGACCTGGCATCTTTGCCCAGCTGTGCCATCCCATGCTTCCGTGATGGGAATGAGAAAATAATGTAACCTCAGCTGACAGGTTTATTAAGACACAGAAGACATTACAGAGGCCCTTTTGACATTCTAATCTCTAACACAGTCAGGGGGAGATGCTGACTTGCCATCATTATTGAAAGTAATTGGTCAAAAAAAAAATAAAAGAGGTGAGCAAGAAGGAGAGCAATCCTATAAAGCTGTCGAGTTAATTATTTGGCTTACAGGTGTGTTCAGTGCTCTGGATCTGCCTACCCCTGGGCTTGCCAGTGCTTTGCCAGTGTTTTCTCCACCCTCACCCCTAGTTTGGGATAGTTCAATCTAAAGCTATGAGAGTGCATTTAAAGCAGAATTTTACCTTAGTGAAGTTATTTCCTTGCCTAATTATACTTACATACCGGTCCAAATCTCCATTCTTCCCTATGGCTCTGCCCCGTTGGCATACCAAACTCCAATTTTCCAGGACAGATAACCAGTTAGAAACAACCAACTTGTGTGAAATGCCACACAGAGTCACAAACAAAAACAAGTTTTATTCAGATTGAATTTAATTTCCTAGCAGTTTCGATCACAGATACGAAACCCAGACATTTTCACAAGCCGGGCAAATAACCTGAATGAGTCAGGTAAGCCAGATGGGAAGAAATGATGAGGATGATGACAACAGGAACAGCAGGCTCTGAGCTCAGTGTTAGCAGAGAAAACCCACCATGCCAGGGAAGCTGCTGATACTACTCCCTGGCTGTAGGCCCACCACATCCAGAGTAAGATGCTCAATTAATATTCAGTGAATGAATGAATGAATGCCCGAGCATTCTCCCTGTTGTTTCCATGTCTGTTATTTCCACCAGAAGAATGTTTTTTAGGCTTAAATCTCCAGTGCCTTCAGCACAACTGTCATTTGGAAAGTGGCGAACTTTAAGAATTAAAGAATGGAAACAAAGGGTGCATGGGAGTCACTAATGCATGTGGGAGACACCATTAATGCCACTTCCAGGAATGGGGAATCCATACAGCTCACTGTCATAAGTGATGTTATTTCCAACTTGTTAAGGGTGAGCTTCATTTAGAATAGCTTGGAAGACCATAATATTTTGCAATAGGCGCAGTAGCCTGTCAGGGATACAAAATGAAGACTAAGACTAACAATGTCAAATGAGATTATAATGATACTTATCTTTGCTCAAATAAGCAAAGGGAAAAAGCACAACCCTGCCTCTTCTCCTGTCCTTAAAGAAATTCCTTTTCCCCTTACTTAGTACTCTCAAGGAGTAAATATATATGCTCATACATACCATCATAAAAAGGATATTGGTAGGAGCGAACAATACAGAAGAGTATAACAGGAAAAATACAGGTCCCACTACTGAGAGGTGTCCTCAGTGAACAATTTCAGGGCTGTGTGTGTATATTTATGTGTGAAACATAAATAGGATCGTGATACCTTACAGCAACTTCTGTTTTCTTTTTCACTCGACATCTATAGCTTTTTTTAATACTTATGAAAATGCCTTCTTTGCTCTTTTTATCTACTGTTCAGGAAAAACTAACTTTATAAACACAAAAGGCCAATTTTTCTCACATTCATCAAGGAAAGGCTCCTATAATATTGTGCTCTTTTTTCTATCTCTAATATTATGTGTAAACAAATCATGAGAATCAATTAAAAAGTGGCTGACATTGGCTTGTTTCTATTGTAAAGACTGTTTTTACATAATTTGGGCTTGAAAAAAAACAGGGTTGTCAAAGCATGAGGTAATTAGAAGAGAAGCATTACCAAGGGGTGTTAGGAACAGGAAATGGATTTTTGAGGGAGGTTTTGGAAGAGGAGTTATGCATCCAAAAGGTTCAGAATGATGGGCCAACTATTCCTATATACAAATTGAAGACATTATATAAACACTACAAGAATTGAATGTATACTTATCTTTGGCTGATATTTCAAACTTCCAGGTACAGATATTTGTCCTTATGATAAACATACATCCAATATGTGTTAAGCGCTCAGAACATGTCAAGCAGTGTGCTAAGCAGTACCCATGTACTATCTCACTTAATTCTCAGGCTCACCCTGAAAGTAAGGTACTATCATTATCTCCAGTGGAAAGATGAGGGAATTCAGGTTTAAGGCTACACAAAGATTGGTGAGGCAGAAAAGATGAATCCCAGCAATCTATCTCCAGAACTTGGACTCTATGACCTTCACATTATACGTGTTAAAATGCCACAGACTGACAGACACATAAAATAGTGTTGCCTTCATGTCCTGGGTTTCTCTTCTAAAAGCAAAGCAGATTTTTGTTGTCTCTTTCTCTAACTAGATTTCCATTTTGTTTGGTGAGCTTAAGGGAGTGCCCTGCCACATTAATACCAAATATTATATCTAGGGTGAGAAGGAGAGAAAAAGAAGAGCAAGCAGCAAGGGCCTTCAGAAACTATTTGTACCTGCCTCCCAAGATAGGGCAGGTTGACCTTATCAGTGTGGCTGACAGTCCAGTTGCTCTAGTCATGTACCTGTGAGACTACTTTCTGCTCCCTAAATATGCCAAACACATACCATGCTTTGCATGGGAACTCTCCACCCCTCGCCACCACCCAGTTATCCACAGGAAGGAGCCTTTACTTTCATCAGATTTCTGCTCAAAGACTGTCGTTCTCCCCTTTCTAAGGGTTCTGCCTCATTAATCTCTTATCGTGTAATCTGTTTTGTGTTATTTTTGGTACTTGTGGAAATAAAGTGCCATATATAGTCAAGTGTTTTGTGAATGTCACCATCACGTTAAGCCTCATAGACATCCCACTTCTGGAACAATAGAAGTATGATCTTGATAACTATTTGTTGACTAAAATAATACATTGCATACTACTTGAAACACATCTCTTGTTATTCTAGTAGGCATTATCTAATCAAAGTTTGTGCGTGTATGTACATATATCCATATATGCACACGCATATGTGTACACACACACACACACATATTTGCATTTTGCAGTTTAGACTCTTAATTACCAATAGGGGAAACTCAATAAATAGGATGATAGAAATGCAACTAGTATAAACCAACTGAATTACAAACACAGGACTTAGAGGATAACTGGGCATTGCAATAATTGTGAAGGAAGATGCTTAGTGAATGATTAGTGAGCAACTATGTTCTGATATTTGTGAATGAATTGTACAATCTTCATTAATTTCATGGAAAATTCATTTTTGTCCTGTTGCCTATCCTGCCATGAAAGTGGAGAACTGCTCAGAATCTAGCTTTAGATAATAACATTTGTAAAAATTAAAATTTGTGGCTGGGCGTAGTGGCTCATGCCTGTAATCCTAGCACTTTAGGAGGCTGAGGCAGATCAGTTGAGCTCAGGAATCTGAGACCAGTCTGGGCAGCACAGTGAGACCTCATCTCTACAAAAAAAAAAAAGCAAAATTAGCCAGGTGTAGTGGTGCGTACCTGTAGTCCCAGCTACTTGGGAGACTGAGGGGGGAAGATCGACTGAACCTGAGAGGTTGAGAACTTAGTGAGCTGTGATAACACCAGGGCACTCCAGCCTGGGTAACAAAGTGAGACCCTGTCTCAATAAGTAAGTAAATAATACATAAATTTACTATCGACTTGTCCTGAGTTGATCATACAGCTATAGTTAACTATGAATTTATTTCTCATTGTGATGTTCATGGTTGCAGAAACCCCAAAAATTCCTAGTCAGTACACAGACAGAACAAACATTTGAAAGAATTGCCCATTGGGTGAATGAATGAGACAAGAGACTGACAGACTTCATCCCTCCAGAGAGATATCTTCTACTCCTTCTCTACGATTGTTAGGCTGATGCAATTAATCTAACACATGGAGCAGATTTTACCCTTCACTTTCAAGTACATTGTCTATTAACAGTTTCCATGAGCCCTCTGATTATTCAAGATTCTTGTTAATGGATCTCTGCCAATACCAACCATCGAGCTAGTGATCTGAGCTTGCCAGCTCCAAGGTGAAGGACCACTCTTGGGCATATCTCTCCAGGACTCAAAGAAGAATCGCCTCTCCAAATGATCTTGGAGAAGCAGGTGTCCATTCTGCCTGCCAGAGACTCTACCAGCACAGGGTAGGGGCATCGAAGGAGGAGAAAATAAAACCCGGTAATTCATATTGGTTGAGATTATTGACTTCACTTTCAAAGAAGATAAAGTGAAAAAGGAAGAGCTGTGTTTCTGAAAGGTAAGACAGAGGACATTATCCTGCATTTCATCAATGTCAGCTTTTTCATGCCAGGCGACGGTATATCTCCTGTGACTTGTCAATGGCACCACACAGTGAAGCTAAAAGGTTGAAGGTTATTTTTGTAACGATTGATACTCTTTCTGCCACAGCAGTCAAGCATCTGAAGATTCTTCCTTTCTCTCCTCTGCTCTGGTGAATCCTGTTTAAAGCTCTTGGGTGAAAGAGCTGCAAGCCCCAGCAGATATCAAACGTGAAACACTCACTTGACATATCGGGATGTGTGCTGCTATTCACTGCTTGGTTTCAGGCCCCTTCCAAAGCACTTGCAATACAGTTGGATGATTCTTTGAATATGGAGTAAAAGTACATGGATGACCTAGATTGTCAATGGATTCTCTTCAATCAAGTAAGAAAGTAAGTTTGGGTCAGCACATGCCATCAGCTAATGGAAAGACTGCCTAAAATTGTGTGTGCCAAAATAATAAAAGAATGTGCCGATACATCAATCCACATTTGTTTCCTGCCCCCGTCCCTCCCACTTCATAGCACCAAATAGAAACACACGAACAGAAATTCCAATGAAACATAAGGAATATTTGAAGGATCTCATAGCTTTCAGGCGTAGTGTAATACCCTGAAAACAGTGTGGTCATTCGGGGCTCCACAAATTAGGTAGAAACAAACATGCATAATTGCATAGAGCAGGAAGAATAGCAAAAACAAGCTGGCTAATTTATAAATGTCACATACAGTGTTCTTTGTTTCATTGTGTTGGGAGGCCACATGTAATGAAAACATTAAAAACCATCTTTTGGTGATAATTGCTGTTTTAAACTGACAAATTTATATAAGTCAAAGTGAAATAATCTTTGAAACTCCATAGAGAAACAGAAAACTATTGAGGCCCTTGGAAACATCATAATCTATGTTCCCCTTTCAAAGGTTAGAATAATCCTTAGTATATTTTGGGAAACTAATATCCCAAGCCAATAAAAGGTCAGTGACAGTGCAGATTCTTCCACATCTTCAGGAGACAAACAGTCCCCTGGAGAAGAGAAGCCAGGTTCTCTGGTGACATTCAGCAGAAATCTCCAGCTGTTAGAAGAACTTGGATCTCCGGGGCCACTCAAACTTCAACTTAAGAATGCAACAAAGTGGGGATGAAACAATTCCCGGGAGGGAGGACGTAGAATAAAAATGGAAGCAAGGCTACCCTACAGCACTAATCTGTAAACCTGCTTAAATTGGCAAGAAAAAGAAGAAGAAAGAGGAAGTACTACACATGCCTGAAATCACAATGCTACATGGAATAGACCTCTGCTGTTTTCAATGATCTAGCATTCCTTCTGATTTTCCTTTGAGAGAATCATTTTGCACCTACTCTCAGTTCACATGATTGGAGAAGGGGCCTTCCAGGTGTAGGCATATAACTGAACTGAATAACCCATTCTCTGACCTCATCTTTCCTGTTGGAGTTGGTCCAAGGACTTTTGCTGAAACCACTGGAAGAGAGTGGATTTCTTGACAGCGGGTTAATAAGATGGATGGAGGTAGTCAGGTTGGCAAGTGGCTAGGCAACTGTCCTTATCACCATACAAAGGAAATCTTCCAGAGAACAAAGGAATCACAGAAGGAAGTGGATGTGAAAGATAGCCAGCCAGAGATTCCCAACAATATATGATTCTGTAAATCCAGCCATCAATGAAGCCCAGTATCCCCACTATTTGAGCCAATAACTCCTCCTGTTGACTGAAGTTACTTTGATATGCATTCTTATCACTTCCAACTGATAATCCATCCCACATGAGTATAAACGTGAAACAACCATTCTAAATACATCCACCTTACCAAATGGACCATGTCTTGCTCACCAGTGAGACCTCAGCACTTAGGACAAGAGCTGATGTTAGAAGACTTCAAATTATTGTTCAATAATTTTTTAAATGATTATTTGTTAACTCATGAATTATCTTCCATATTCATCTCTTTTAAAAATGAAAGAAAATCAAAACAGGTTTGTCCTTTCTGTCTAAATCCTAGCAAGATCAAACACTGGGAAAAACAATAACACTCTCCCACATCTATCGGACCCCAGAAAAATTATTACTTCCAAATAGTATTTCGTTTTTGGCAGCTATTTATGAACAGGTAATCTACATAATAGATAAACCTATTTAATTATCTATGTTTTCTCCCACAAACAGGAAGACCGGTGTCAAAATATTGAGCAACTCTTCTAAGAACAAGGCACGTAATCCCAAATTCCTGGTTTTCAGAAAATGTTAACTGGACAAGCTAAAACAAGGAGTCAACTTATTGGGGAGAATTAGAGGCCTAGTAAAAAGAAAAGACCCAACTTTCTATCCCCAACAGACACTTGGGGAACTGATAAAATTAAACATTTTTCAAAGACCCTCCATTTCCTATTACCACAAGAAAGTCAAAATATTTCTGTCTTTTAATTTAACGTTATTATCTTGTTTTTCTTTTTGAAATTTTAATTTAGGGCAATATTTCTAAGGGATGCTATTTTTTAAAAATACCTTCTTTCCTTCAGCTAATATAAAACAAATAGTTACTCATGGAAATTACTTTTTACTATTGGTTCTAAAGCTACAATTTGCAGCAAATAAAAGGACTCTTCCCTTCTACAGAAACATTCAGACAACTATATATTGAGAGGGAGGTTTATGTGTACCCGGAGCCTTTGGGTGATGTTCTCATTGGCCATATGATGTTGTACTCCCATCAGCCTGAAATTTAGTGACTCCTATCACAAAGCAAACCTCTCCAAAAACAGACACTTCAAAGAAGATGACTAATTGTGGATGCCAACTGGATACTGAACTGCTGAATGGTTTCCATCTCATTTTCTAAAGAAAATGTAAAATTTCAGAGTAAAACTGCCACTTTTCTTTTTTCACAATGTAGTATTTGGTGGCTTTTAAATTCACAGCCTCCTATTCTCGGAATTTTTTAAAATTTTAAATTAACTTGCCTTCCTTCATTCCACATTCATCCATTTGTTTAGTCATTCATTCATTCATTCGTTTTTTTGGAGACAGTATCTTTTGCTGTAGCCCAGGCTGGAATGCAGAGGCATGATTACAGTTCACTGTATCCTTGAACTCTGGGGCTCAAGAAATCCTCTTGCCTCAGCCTCCCAAATAGTTAAGATTATAACCATGTGCCACCCTGCCCAGCTAATTTTTTTTTTCTTTTAGTTTTTTTAATAAACGGGATCACACTATGTTGCCCAGACTTGTATCGTACTCCTGGCCTCCGTGATCCTTCCACCATGACCCCTCAGATCATTAAATATTTACTAAATGCCTTTCATGTATCAGATAGTGAGCCAATGCTGACAACATAATCATGAACAAAATTCCAGACAGCTCCAGTTTTTACAGAATATCCAGATTAGTAGGGGAGAGAGGTATTACTCAAACAAGCACATAAGTTTCTTAATACAACAAAAGGTGTATGGCTCTTCAAATACAAGCAACAGAGGAATAAAACAGAGCTCGGGAAGTTAGGAGAGCCAGTTAAAGGAGTGAAAATGTGAGTGGAGAGCTAGGTAATAAATAGGCCTAGAAGAAGTATGAGTTTGCTTGTTTGTTTATTTCTTTGTTTGTTTGGAGATGGAGTTTCACTCTTGTTGCCCAGGCTGGAGTACAATGGCACAATCTCGGCTCACCACAACCTCCGCCTCCTGGGTTCAAGCGATTCTCTTGCCTCAGCCTCCCGAGTAGCTGGGATTACAGGTGTGAGCCACCACACCAGGCCTGAAGTGTGTTTTGTTAGAATAAGAGAAAGAAAGGAGTGGGATAGGGGCAGAAAAAATGTTGAGAAAAAGGAAAAAACAGCAGGAACAGAGACCCTGTCGTGGAAAAAAGCTTAGTACACGTAAGGAACTAAAAGGCAGCCAGAGTGCCTGGATCCTGAGACAAGGTTGCTGTGAGATGGGCTGAGGGTCTTCCAAACAGGACTGTCCAGGCTGTTGCAGGGTGGAGGTCTTCTATCAACTAGTAATAGAAATGATCCAGTTTACTCCATTAAAGAAACAAAACTGGATATATTCAACACGTTTTCTCTGTACCTAACATTTGAGTAGAAGTGATAGAAAGATCGCTACCACATATTCTGCTTGCTTCACCTACAACTTACTGTATGATATGGGTAACGAATAAAACACGTTTCCCCTACCTCCATACTGCATGTATATAACATTTTTTATTTGATCATGGTATGAGAAAAGCAATTATAAATCATGATTACAGCAGCTGAAATTTGCTGAAGACTTACTATGAGCATGGCATTGGACCAACTACTTTCTGTCCATTTCTACACTGAAATCAGCTACAACCTTAAACAGACTGTCCCATCCAAAGCTAGCTAGCCTCTCAGGTTGGAAGATCATGATGGGTTATGCAACCGGGACCCACCATCCCCAGACTGGTATCTTAGGGTCCAGATTCCATCCACCAGGCACACCTGGGAAGAAGGCAACCTCACTTGTCCTTCTGTTGACCAGTGAATCTCAAGTATCTCTAATGATACCTGTGGTAGTGCAGTTTTCTGAGTCAGCCAGCCCAGTACGAATTAGACTGGGTAAAGTGAATGTTCATCCATGGATGCAGCTTTCCATTTTTTAGTGGCTTATAACCAAGGCACACTGCTCTTAAGAGTTTATTTCTGACAAAAAAAAAAAAAAAAGTATGAACAGCCACCATCCTTAAATGTACAACCTGTTCTCTGCAACAGCTTGTCTTTAAATCCAGGATGCAGGATGAGAAATGGGTTTCCCTGCCAGGTCCTGAGAGGTCTGCAGGAAGGTGAGGCCCAGGCAGGAGTGCAGATCAATGAAACATGAAATGATGGATGTCTCTGGGACCGCAGAACTTTGGAGAATTCCTCACACTGTCCACTCAACTGGTCCCAGTTCTCAGTGGGCTCTGTAGGGTCAGGAGGAGCCCTTTCTCTGGGTTTTCCCTCTTTCTCCCTCACACAGAAAATCGAGAAAAGGACATCAAATTCAGTGCAGTCACTGTGAGTGCTAAAATATTTTCAGGATCAATGGTAATGCTAAACTATCTCCATGTTTCTAATGTATATATTTTTTTCAGATGGAGTCTCACTCTGTCACTAGACTTGAGTGCAGTGGTGCAATCTCGGTTCACTGCAACCTCTGCCTTCCTGATTTAAGTGATTCTCCTGCCTCAGCCTCCTGAGTAGCTGGGATTACAGGAGTGTGCCACCACACCCAGCTACTTTTTGTATTTTCAGTAGAGACAGAGTTTCACCATGTTGGCCAGGATGGTCTCCATCTCTTGACCTCCTGATCCACCCACCTCGGCCTCCCAAAGTGCTGGGATTACGGGCATGAGCCACTGCAGTTAAGAGTGGAGTGCTTTTTTTAAAAAAATCTCATGACTATACCACAAAAATACAGTGTCCTTGGGTAAGGGACCCACCCGAGCCCCTTGGCCTTTTACTTTCCAGGTATCTTTTTCCCTTTGACAGTACTCTTGTGTCTGCAAAAACTGCTCTGTCTTGGTATGCTCCTAGACTGTCAGATTTGGATTGTTTTGTTTTATATTTTGTTTATGTTTATATGCATCTTATATTTCCCTGAAAACTAATTAACATTGTTGGCCTTTCTAACTGGAAAAAAAAGTCTATTATTTTTATCCTAGTGTTACAAAACAGAAGTTCAGAAAGAAAACATAATTTGGCCAAAATCACATGGCTAATGAGAAGTCAAATTGGAACATGATTATAAATCAATTTGCTTTCAAGGTCCATGCTTTTTTTTTTCAAACTGAGATAAATTTCACATAATATAAAATTAACCATTTAAAATAAACATCTCAGTGGCATTAATATCAATTCAAAATATTGTACAACTGTCACGTCTACCTAGTTCCAAAGCATTTTCATCATCCCAAAATAAAACACCATGCCTACTCAGCAGTTATTTCTTATTTTCCTTATCCCCCAGCCCCTAGAAACCACCAACGTGCTTTCTGTCTCTATGGATTTACTTATTCTGGATATCTCATATAAATGTAATCCTATATTTGAATCACTCCAGCAGTTAACACAGCGCCTGGCAAGTAGTGAACTTTAAAAAATATAGGTTGACTGTATGAATGAAAGGATAGGGCTGGATAATGATTAAACCACCATAAAATCCTGTGCTATTGTTCTAACATCTACTGCGTGCTCTCCACAAATGCTCCTTCAAATTTTATCTTCTGTGACAATGACACTATGTCAACCTATCCATAGAGCCCAGCAGTGTTAATGCCGCATGTTAATAAAACCCTCCTCTTTTACCACAGAGCTGGATTTTTATTAAAATGAAGCTTTAGAATCTAGATAACCAGGGCATAGTACACTGAATGTCTACTCCTAATATGTTTGCACAAAGCTAAACTACACATATTGCTACCTAAAATATAAAACTAATGTGAGTGCCTACAGAGGAAAATGGGGAATGCTGAATAGGGTGAGCCCCCTGCTATTAGCCTGGAAATGATGACTCTGTGGTGAATCTGTCCTACAGGGCATCTCAGGGTCTGAGATAATAGCATAATTATATATGCTAACTCTTCCTAGTTATAATATCTTAGATGTAGGATAGGAGGGAAGAAAAGTTAAGCCAAACAAAAAGAAAAGATTAAATTAGTTTTACTCAATATAATGACTCTTTGGGAAGTCTAAATGGCAATACTAGCAAAGTTACAACGCATACTTCAAGAAAGGAGAGGTAAGATAGAAGATAAAAACTGTGCACATTTAAAAACATATTCTACGTAGGACAATAAAATGAGAAATGCACAGTTTTTCAGAAGGGCAACAAGGAGAACACCTCTACCTCCTCTAAAAATTAGGGTATCACCAACAAATCTTTCACCAAGTTAGAAGTTGAAGCATTTTAGAACTCAATGCCATTAACAACAGCATACTTGATATAAGCAGAAGACAGTGGGATTTATTAATGTTAACTACCCTAGTACAACCCAGAGAAACCGTGACTCAGTTTGAAGTAGCACATTCCAATAGAACTTCCTGTGATAACAGAACTGTTCTATATCTGTTCTGTCCAATATGGTGGCCACTAACCACATATATTTATTGAGCATTTGAAATGGGGCTAATGTAACTGAAAGATGAGTTTTAAATTTCATTGAGTTAATTAAACTCAAAGTTAAATTTAAATAGCCACATGTGGCTGGCCATGGTGGCTCACGCCTGCAATGTCAGCACTTTGGGAGGACGAGGCAGGTGGAGGCAGGTGGATCACCTGAGTCAGGAGTTCGAAACTAGCCCAGCCAACATGGCAAAACCCCATATCTACTAAAAAATACAAAAATCAGCTGGGCATGTTGGTGTGTGCCTGTAATCCCAGCTACTCAGGGGGCTGAGGCAGGTGAGGTGCTTAAACCCAGGAGGCAGAGGTTGTAGTGAGCTGAGATTGTACCACTGCACTCCAGCCTGGGTAAGAGAGTGAGACTTCGCCTCAAAACAACAATAACAACAACAACAAAAGCCACATGCTGGTAGCTACTATATTAGAGCAACTCTATCAGATATTAATTAGTAAAGAATACAGAAATACTCTCAAGCATAGTTTACCTGCATTTCATAAAGGCAATCAAAATAGCTTTAAGCATGTGTAGTATGGGCATACTTCTCAAACTTTAAGGCTGTGTGATATATAAACAAACACCTGGCAACTGCCATATGGAAATGGACAAACACCTAGGTAGATGAGGTAGAGATGGAACAAAGTGAACACAAATCAGGTAAATAAGAAAGCTCATCCAGGGCTGAAATGTCCCAAAGACTTGGAGAGTCAGGCTTCCCTAGGAGCTTTCCATCTTACAAAGCTGAGTATTGGCAAATGCTACCAGAGAGATTTAGCACAAGGAGGAAGCAGGTTTAATGAAAAGAGCTGCCTCAATCATGAGCCACTGGAAGTCCTGCTATAGCCTTTGGCTATCAAGACATAAAATCAGTTGCTTGGAAATAGGAACCCCTTTTGGCTACTTAATGTTTTCTCCAATTTCTCTAACTCAGAGAAAAGGATCATGGAAAGAAACCAAGGAGGGCAAAGCAAGGAGATAGGCCGGAAATCCAAAGAGGAAGACCAAAAACAGGAAGAAAAAGTACCACATAAAATTGTGGGAGGAAAAAAAAATGCTCATAGGGAGATGGGATGCTCCCAGGGTGAAAATGATGAAAAATCTGTGGGAAAAGAGCATGCCCAAGCAGTTAGTAAAGACCTTTGTGAATTTATGTACAAAGCCACAAATCACACACATGCCTCCCAGGAACGACAAATGCTGCCCATAAAAATACCTGCCATTAAAATAAATAATAACTAGGGGAAGGAGAGAGAGGGTCAGGGAAATAATACAATAAGCCAAGGTTAAAAAAAAAAAAAAGCTAGAAGTTGAACTTGACCTAGAACTTGATAGTCAGTTACTTAATCCAGAAAAAATGAAACTGCCAGGCAAAAGTACTAGCACAACTGGCTATGAAAAAAACCAAAGGCATTCACACACGTATTGGTAACTCGTCTTATGATCAATTTCTCCCTAACACTGAAGTTTCCAATTAAAAATAAAAAACAAGTGAGGTAAAAGGAATGCTTCTAACTGTAGTCCCTCTGCATAAAAGTAGGTCAAAATAGAAGAGGCTTACTGGGATTGGGAAACGGACAAATTCCATTTTGTAACACACCATGGAGAAAGGTGTTTATTGAAAGTGCCAGCTTTAGCACCATTGTTTTGCACTCTGAGATTAGTGATTTTTGAATCACCTCCTATGGTATTACTTTTACTGTGCATTTAGCAACGTGAGTTGAGATATAATTATGCCTAACCAAGTGATAAACTCATCTATTTTTCGGGTTCAGCTAAAGAGTTCTCATTCCATCAAGACTTCTTCTTTTCTGAAAAGGATTCCCACTAAAATACTGTCATTTCCTTTGCTTTGTCACAATCACATTTTGGTATAGGTTGGACTGGGTCAGTGCTGTGAATCTGAGAGGAGATAATGTACTTCAAGTCCCAAAGCATTGTGAGTTGCTGGTATGCGACACAGGATTACAATCACAAAAGAAAGTTAATAGTGGGACTCAATGCTGAGAGTCCTAGCTATGGGAAAGGGAGACAAGATTGGTTTCATACCTGACGGCACCAGAATTTAAGGTTAATATGAAGTGTCCCGATTAGCTGTTACATAAAACACTGAAAGAAGAAATTTCTGTTCAGGAGGTTTTTCAGGAGAACTGAGGAGGATACCTGGCTAATCAGTGCCAGAGAGCCAAGTCAGCTTCCCAATCCCCATGGGCTTCTTCAGTGCACACCACCTATGGCCAAGCCCCATCTTTCTATTTCAGAACTGTTAACTTCCCAAATGGGTTAGCAAGGGAAAACTATCATTATAATAAAGAAGCACAGATAAGACAGACACAGTGGCTCACACCTGTAATCCCAGCACTTTGGGAGGCTGAGGTGGGTGGATCACTTGAGGTCAGGGGTTCAAGACCAGCCTGGCCAACATGGTGAAACCCTGTCTGTAATAAAAAATACAAAAATTAGCCGGGTGTTTTGGCGCACACCTGTAGTCCTAGCTACTCAGGAGACTGAGGCAGCAGAATAACTTGAACCCGGGAGGCAGAGGTTGCACTGAGCCGAGATCATACCACTGCACTCCAGCCTGGACGACAGAGCAGGACCCAGGGGAGGGGGGGAAGAAAAAGAAAAGAAAGAAAGAAAAAGCACAGATATATCAAGTCAGATTCACTTCATCAACTCTAAGATTTAAATAATACTAACACTTTACTCACTATTTAAACTCCGGTTTTTTTTTTTTTTTTTTTTTTTTGGTCCAATATCTCTTCTTCAGCAATCTGCTCCCATGTGGTATATATTGAAGAAAGACTTTCACAGATAAAATAAGGCAGGGAAATTCTGAAAAGTAAACTATCTTCCTAGATATATACCATGGTATGAGCATATTAAAGACCCTGAGAAGTTCTGTAGTAAAGAAATCTGATTTTGCCCTCTGTATTCTCCTAAAGTGTTTTAGCTTGGGGACCATTTTCCCTTTGTTCTTTATATAAAATACTTATTATCATTTCATATTCAGAGCCCTATAAAATATGCTTCAAGAAATACTGAGGGGCCCCTTAGTTACACTATAAGACTCTTAACAGACAGTAGGGTTTGTAAAAAGATAGTAAAAGAGATTAAAGATTCCTCAGAATTAGCTTTCCATGGGCAGCCAAAGAAGTGAGACAAGAATGGTATTTATTGCTATCTACCACGTGGCAGCAATTCCAACAGGAGCATTTCAATCTCAGTAAATCACGGCAACAATTCTCTAGTAAGTATCATTATTCTCTTTTATGCAGAACAGCAAACCAAAGTTCAGAGATGTCACACAGCCCACTCACGGTCCCAGAGTTAAGAGACGGCAGGGCAGCGATTTGAAAGGCCTGTGCCCTTTCCCCTATATCACAGTGGTGTAATCTTTTCACACTATGCATACTTCTATAAAGCAAAACCATTTTGAAATATCTGTCCTGTGTGACATCACAATATTGTTAATGGTTTCCTTCTGTTTCCAATTGTCTGCTTAGTATAATGAAATTAAACCATTAAAATGGAAATGGAACTTGTTCTGTGACCTTCCCTTTGTGAGAATATGCCAAAGTAAATCAACGCGGAATTTTTGGAGCACATGCCATTTTTTTAAAGAACAGGGTCTTTCTGCCAAGACAGAAAAACTTACAAGAAATTCAACTACCTAGCTACAGAACCTTAAATATCGGGTTACAATACATGTTTCTGTAGGTTGTAAGTGTGAAAAAAAAAAAAAAAAATCTCCTTTAGGTCATGAAAACAGGCATCTGGCCCAAGCTGGAACCCTGGTCTAGAGCACTAAGGAAAAACTAGGCCATCTTTCATTTCCTCCTGACATCTTGGCCTCTCTAAACGGGTTCTCTTTATTTTGCATGCTACATGAAAGGAAACAGCTACCATTAATTCTCCAGTATGATGCTCTCTCCTCATATATGAGGTCAAATAGATTCAAGATGGAATCTGAATGACAATTCTAAATTCTCTGAGGAACTAGAGCCCAACCTTGGATGCAGTCCTCCATAGGGACTATATGTAATATATTTATGTAATGTAAATATGGCCAATGGAAATTGCACAACTGTAACCACATGAACTGGGACAAGCAGCCTCTGGACAGCACAAAGAGCCGTGGTGTTTAGGCCACCAAAACAGTTTATACAAAGACTTGACAAACAGCACACAAGCTCTTCAATGGAAAATTTATGAGATAATGCTGAAGTGATTTTTAACTAGGAAAATCACGGGCAGCAAAGTGAGTTAAGTTTTAAATGAAAAGTAGAAAAAATATACCACGCTGTTGCAACAAAAATAACCCAACTTGTGCTTATGCTGAAGTTATAAAAAGGAGAAAGAGAAAAACTTCACACCTGCAACAGCATCGTTAAAACATGACAGGATGGTTTGGGTTTGTCAGAATTAAGGGCCACCTGCGGTTCCACACTTCACCCTCATCCCAATCCCAGTTCCTGAAAGAAATGAAAAGAAAGCTGAAGGAATTTTCGCAGAGACAAAATCGAGCAGAGACTGGATCTGCCAAAGACTATTTTTCTAGTCTTCAAGAAATATCCTGAAGTACTGTTTCTAACAGCTTCATTTTAAAAAATATTTTACCTCTTTGTTTGTCTTAGGTATGCAAAATACCAAATGTACATTTTATATTTTAATTCTCTGTTAGAAAAACAGGGCATATGTTGTAAAAATGTATGGAGGTCTTCATTTACAATTTGACATTGATGCTTTTTCACAGATAAGCATTTATCTTTCAGAATCTAAATAAAATACCATATTTAAATTTTGGAATTTTAATCTGTATCTGGAAAAACCACACAGAATTTTCACCATCTCTAAATTACTGGATTGCAAGATTAAAGAATCAAGTACTTTGATCTTATTTAACTTGTATGGCATTCATAAAATTTAAAACGCTGCACATATTTTAAACAAACTAAGCATTTACTTGTATTTGATAATCTGGATATTTTTAAAATGTTCTATTTTAAAATGAAGTTGAGTAGGAAAAATTATAGTCTCTTTAAAGTACCATGAGTTAAACTGCCACATTGATGTTACCATTTACCAACCAGCTATGAGAAGCAATAAAATAAAGTTGCATCAGGAATATTACTATTACCCTCTATAATCATTACACAGATTACAAAGTTTTGTTTTGTTTTGTTTTGTTTTGTTTTGAGACCGAGTCTCGCTCTATCACCAGGCTGGAGTACAGTGGTGCGATCTTGACTCATTGCAACCTCTGCCTCCTGGGTTCAAGAGATTCTCTTGCTTTAGCCTCCCGAGTAGCTGGGATTACAGGTGCCCACCACCACACCTGGCTAGTTTTTGTGTTTTTAGTAGATACGGGGTTCCACCATGTTGGCCAGGCTGGTCTCGAACTCCTGACTTCAAGTGATCTGCCCACCTCGGTCTCCCAAAGTGCTGGGATTACAGGTGTCAGGCACTGTGCCTGACCCCAGATTACAGATTATTATCCTCATTTTACAGATGGCAACACCTAGGTTCAAAAAGGTAAAGGAACTTCCCAAGGATATACAGCTATAGGCTAGGATTCATGCCCAGTCTGACGTCAGAACTACCCCCTATTACCACTGGCATCAACAGAAGACCAGAGTAGAGTTTAGGTTGTTAGGAAAGACATGTTTAATGAGCACAAAGCCTCTTGGTAATAATTAAAACTAAAATTCGAAATCTATACAGATTTGTGATCTGGTCTCACAAACACAAGGTGAAAAGCTCAATGCATTTCTTTTGCACTTATTGACTTTAATTTTCATTTCCACAGCTCTTTATAGCCTTCAAGATATTGTCACATTATCTCATTCTGACAGTTATATCCTTCATATTTTAGCATTTATTAACTCGTTACATGTCTGACTCCAAAAGAACTGGAGCTACACCCTCCTATATGTATGTGATACATCATAGCAACCACCTTATACATGCTGCTATGAAAAAAAAAAATCCGAAATATGTGACAGTATAGATAAATGGGATCACAAAATCCCCGGCGGGGATTTTTAATTATATGCTAAGTAAGAGGCAGGTTATTCAGGATTTTCTGAAAAAGGGGCAGAGAGTTTTCAGAACCATATAAGGTAACTTCTAGGCTGTTGCCATGGCACTTGTAAACTGTCCTTGTGCCAATGGGAGTGTCTTTATGCTAATGAGCAATGAAGGCAACTAGAGGTTGCTTTCCTCCTCACCTGGTAGTTTTGGCTGGCTTCTTCATTGCATCCTGAAAACAGGATTGACTGAATTTTCCTTCTATTAGTGGGGCCGAGACCTGAAAACAAGTCCTACAGGCCTCCTACCTCAACAAGGCAGCATCAACTGTTCTCACAATAAACCAAATGTCAATGATTCCACGATTTGGTGAGAGCAGTGCCTATTAGCATCTTTAGTACCACAAGGCATGGCAGCAGATGCTCTCCTTCATATTACGTTGCATCTACCCACTAGGTAAAATCTTGGTTAGTTTCCTCTCATTTTAAAAATCTGCTCAGAGGCCCAGTGGGCACAGTGGCTGACACCTATAATCCTAGCACTTTGGGAGGCTGAGACAGGCAGACAGCTTGAGCCCCAGTGTTTGAGAACAGCCTGGGCAACATGGCAAGTTCCTGTCTCTACAAAAAAACAAAACAAAAAAGTCAGGCACAGCAGCACGCACCTGTAGTCCCAGCTACTTGGGAGGCTGAGGTAGGAGGATCACTTGAACCTGGGAGCTTGAGGTTGCAGTGAGCTATGACGGCACCCTGCACTGCAGCCTGGGTGACAGAGCGAGACCCTGTCTCAATCAAACAATCAATCAATCAATCCTTGCTCAAATGAGTTATTAGTTCCTCCTTTTATTTTCTATAAATGCTGCCAGTTGGGGGCAGTATGTAAAAAGCAGAAAAACAAAGTCAAAAAATAATGGAGGGTTCCACTCCTTTAAAAGAGATTCTGCCCATGACGACCTCCCCCTGCCCATTTCCTGAAAGATAAAATAGGATGTGTAGTTCTTTTTCTCTGACATCCTCTGAATAAGTATCACTTTCAATTCAAACAGGTAAAATATATTGTAAAAGTGGTCAGAGGAGCTGGACAGGCATGGTGGCTCACACCTGCAATCCCAGCACTTTGGGAGGCCAAGGCGTGCAGATCACTTGAGGTCAGGAGTTCGAGAACATCCTGGCTAACATGGTGAAAACCTGTATCTACTAAAAATAAAAATATTAGCTGGGTGTGGTGGTGCATGCCTGTAATCCCAGCTACTCGGGAGGCTTAGGCAGGAGAATCACTTGAACCCAGGAGGTGGAGGTTGCAGTGAGCTGAGATCACATGAGTGCACTCCAGTCTGGGCAACAGAGTGACACTCTGTCTCAAACAAATAAACAAACAAACAAATAAATAAAAGTGGTGTGATGGAGGATTGTTTTGGAAGTGTTTTGTTCAGTTTGAAGTCAACACCGTGACCAACAAGTTTGACTGACAGTGTCCTTCAATCAGATACACTTAGCAACTCCACAGACTTGACTAGAGCTTCCATAGACATTCTGGGGACTTCAAAAAATCACACTGAAGGCTCAAGTGTGCCATGTCACACTCTTTTCAAAACTTGACACTGCCAAGTCAATCAAGGCAACTGATTAAGTGATGCTGACACCCTCTTGCCTCCCCAGAATCCCTTTAAAACCAACACCAGCTTTGTCCAATCTCTATTAGGGCCAGTAACTTTTACTTAGAAAAATCTTTCCTTCTGTGGCCCAGACCCTGATGAGTCAGCAGCGTTACGTTTTCTTTTACTTTTTTATTTTAGACTAGTTTTAAATCTACAGAAAAATTATAAAGAGTTCAGAGTTCCCATATATGCCACACCTAGTTTCCACTATTATCAGCAACTTCCATGTATGGTAGAGTTGTTACAATCATTGAACTAGCATTCATAAATTATTATTTATATTTATTTATTTTTCTTTTTCTTTTTTTTTTTTTTAGAGTCAGGGTCTTTGTCACCCAAGCTGGAGTACAGTGACGTGATCAGAGCTCACTGCAGCCTCAAACTCCTGGGCTCAAGTGATCCTCCTGCCTCAGCCTCCTGAGTAGCTGGGACTACCAGGCATTATCACACCTAATTTGTTTTTTATTTTTTGGTAGAGACCGACTCTTACTACTATGGTGCCCAGGCTGGTCTCAAACTCCTAATGTGAGCTACCACGCCTGGCCTCTGAGACATTACTATTAACAAAAGCTGGGCCGGGTGTGATGGCTCATGCTTGTAATCCCAGTACTTTGGGAGGCCGGGGTAGGCGGATCACGAGGTCAGGAGATTGAGACCATCCTGGCTAACATGGTGAAACCCCATCTCTACTAAAAATACAAAAAATTAGCTGGGCGTGGTGGTGGGCACCTGTAGTCCCAGCTACTCGGGAGGCTGAGGCAGGAGAATGGCGTGAACCCAGGAGGTGGAGCTTGTAGTGAGCCGAGATTGTGCCACTGCACTCCAGCCTGGGAGACAGCGAGACTCCATCTCAAACACACACACACACACACACAAAACCTCTACTTTATTCTATTTCCTTAGTTTTCAACCTAATATCCTTTTTCTATTCCAGGACCCCATCCAAGATACCATATTAACATAACTTATAATGTCTCTTAAGACTCTTCTTGGTTGTGACCGTTTATCAGACCCTTACTGTTTCTTATGACCTTAATAGCACTGAGGCAAGTATGTTGTTGAAGTCCCTTAATTAAGGTTTGTCTGCTGTCTTTCTCATGATTGGACTATGTCTATGGTCTTTTTGGGAGGAACACCACAAAGATAAGGTGCCATACTCATCACATAATAGCAACATCCATATTATCAACATGACTTATCACCAATGATGTTAACCTTGATCACTGATTGAAGTATTGTTTATTCAACTTTTCCATTCTGAAGTTACTCATTTTTCCTCCTTTTTAAGCTGTACACTTTGGACAAGAAACCATGTGTGGCCGACACTGAAGATGTGAGAACTAGGCTCCAGCTCCTTACAGGATTTATGAGAACTATCTGGAATTCTGCTAAACAGATTTTTCAATTCTACCTCATATATTTGTTTATTCAATCATTATTTCTATCCCTATTCATTCAAATCTTTTTTATATTTTGAGTTATAATTCAATACTCTTTATTCTGCTGTTCAAAGCAACCCATCTTTGGTGCTTGGAAACTCCTTGAGTTGGCTCTCAAGTCCATTTAACACACTCCCATTACTGTGATTTATTTTGTTGTGTTTTCTGAGCACTCTCTTACTTCTTGGCACTACAACATGCTCCAGGCTCATCATGTATATTTCTTGCTGGAGTCCTAGAATTTGCCATTTCTCCAAAGAGCCTTGGTTTCCTTTATTGGGAAATGGAATTAGAAACCAAGATCTGGGTGTTAGGTGTATTTGTTGCTCCCAGGGTTTATTCTTGGAGCAGAAATGTACCCTGGGTTTTAGTAAATGCAGAATGTCAGGTATCCACCATTTACAGTATCAAATTGAATAGTTTCATGGTGCGGGGGAAAACAAAGATTCCATGTTTCACCTATTAAACCTCACCCCAGAACCTCTGGTAACAATGGTTTGTTTACCATCTCCATGGTTTTGTCTTTACCAGAAAGTTATAAAGTTGCAGCATGCAGTAGATAGCCTTTTCAGACTACCTTCTTTCCTTAGCAATATGCATTTACTATTCATCCATGTTTTTATGTATAGTTCATTCTTTTATATTGCGGAGTAATGTTCCATTCTCCAGATGTAACAGAGCTTGTTTATTCATTCACTTATTGAAGGACATTTTCTTTGTTTCCAGTTTGGGGAATTATGAATAAAGCTGTGACAAACATTCCAGTGCAGGGTTTTCTAAGTTCGTAAGTTTTCATATCAGTTGGGTAAATACCTACAGATTGATGGATTGTATGGTAAAACTATGTTTAACTTTGTAGGAAACTGCAAAACTGTCTTCCAAAGTGCCTGTACTATTTTACATTCTCATAAGCAATGTATGAGTCTTTGTGGCTCTACATCCTCCCTATTAATGATATTGTCAGTTTTTGGTACGTAGTATTTGCTCTACCTCCTCCCTATTAATGGTATTGTCACACACCAGTGGCTGTGTGATAGTATCTTGTACTAATTTGCAACTCTCTACCAACATGTGATGTTGAACATCTTTTCATATGTACATTTTCCCTCTGCATACCTTTAGTGAGCTATGTATTCAGATCTTTTGATCATTTTTAAAATCAGCTTGTTTGTTTTCTTACTGTTGAGTTGTAAGGTTCTTTCTTTATTATGGATACAAGTCCTTTATCAGATTTGTATTTTGTGTTCTCCCAGACTCTGGCTTGGCTTTGCTTTTTCTTCATAGTGGCTTTTGCATAGCTCAAGTTTTAATTTTAATTAAGTGTAACTTATGATTTTTTTCATGCATTATGTTTTTGGTGTTGTATATATCAATTAACACGTTACCAAATATAAGATCCCATAGATTTTTTTCTAGATTTTATACTTTTGCATTTCACATTTAGGTCTATTATTCTTTTGAAGTTTTTTGTGACTTATGCAAGGTCTATGCTGAAGTTCATATTTTTACATTGGATGTTCAACTGTTCTATCACTATTTGTTGAAAAGTTATCCTTTCTCCATTTAGTCACTTTTGTGCCCTTGTCAAAGGTGGACTGAATTTGTGTGAGTAAGTCAACTGTTTTTCAAAAAGGCTCAGCATTTTTGAAAACCCAAGAAAACAGGAAGGTTTAACTTGAAGCCAACAGCCACTTGACAGTGGCAGGTCAATGTCATCACTACTGTATGTGGGTCAAACCAAGAATGTTACATAGTCGTAGTGGAGGTAGCCTGTGTACAGAACACCCTGCATCTCCTAAATGGTTTATAATCACTGATTAATCCTCTGCGAGTATAGGCGGGCCTCATTAGCTCTGGTAACAAGAAAAGACAGGGTTAGATTGACAAAGCTAAGGTTGGGAAAGAGAAATTAGAACAGAAGAGCTGTAAAAAGGATGGAAAGTACCATGCCCACGAACTTTGTAGATGGATCATGTTTTATTTTTTGTTTGTTTGTTTGTTTTTTAACATATACCTACCATCTTTTCATTTTCTTCCTATGTTCTACACTCCCTCAAATTAGGAGGCATAAGATATTTAAATTCGAATGGGAACTTTCTACTCTAGCTCCCAATGATGTGTATTTCTTATTAAAGCTGTGTGATTATTTTGTATTTTACTAGTTCATGCCTGTATAGTGTTGAGGCCTATTTTATCAAAACTGAAACAGCTCGTGATTAGAGTTTACCTAAAATATGCAAACCAAGACAAGGTCAAAGCAACCTTTCTTTCAGAGGGTCCTGTGGGGGATCAAATGGTATACATTGTGATTCATTTTCATTCTTCTTCTGCATGTTTACCCGTGATGGTCAGGGAACACAAAATACAAGCCTCTCATTGGAGTCAGCCTGTAAAATGTGAAACCCCCTAATGTCAACTTGGAATCAACACATCACAAGCCTGTCATTAAATTGGCTTCACAAAATAAAAGTGAGAAAAAAGACAAATGAAGTTACCACAGATAATACAGAATTGAAGTGGATGACGCTGAAGTTTAGAAGAGAGGTTGTCTTCTGAGGACCGAAGTATAAATGCGGTTTTTAAATTAGGCCATGGAGAGAAACTCTTAGATTATTCCATTGCCGGTGCCCTCGGAAGCCTGCACAGCTTTCCTGTGAAATATGCAATGTAAAACAGTGAATGCAGAGTAGTTGATCCCATCTTTGTGTTAATCAGTCTTCAATCTAGAGAGTGCGTGATCACTTACAAAAATGCCATTCTGCTGAATCACCAGCCCTGCCTATTACATTCACCCTGCTCATGCACAAAGCCAGAACAACTGAACAACAAGCAGCAAATAAATTTCAATAATCAGATTTATTGTCCTATTTCAATACAAATCACAGTCTATTAAGAATAATGCACTCTAGCCAGGTTCTGACAGTCAAAAATGCTGATTTAAGAAGAGAATTGTGCTCCTAATTTAATTCATTCATTTGCATCTCTCTCTTCTAAGTATGATATAATTCAGACTTACTGATCATAGCTGGTAATCACTCCTCTGTTTTGTGGCTAAAAACGTGCTTTTTAAAAAATTACAATTCTACCTATTTATGTGGGGATTTTTATATATTATGGTTCTAGGATGAATGGTCATTAGATGACAATAATGAAAGGCAAGGTTTATCCAAGTGACCTCTGAAATTATCCCCTACATTTTCAAAATGATGCACCTGTACTACAAGGAGCATCAAAGAATCCAAGCACATTTTCCATAACTAGTGATATGACTTGGACCATTTACACCTTTTGTCAGCACTGTTTTCTGATTTCAACATAGCACAACCCATTGAATGTTAGAACTCAGGGATCTTGACAGTTTCTTCTTTTTAATCATTGTTACATCAAAGGCAAACAGAATTCAGTTCCTTCAAAATTAGACATTTTTACCTTATGTCCTAGCTTTCTGTTATTCCACCTCACTTTTGTACTTGGTAAAATAAATAGATCACACTGTAGATGCTGACATGCTTCTATCACATATTACGATATTTTGGGTTTACTTTTTAGTTGAAAAGGTGACTGTATTTTGTAAAATTAGACACAACCAGGAGTTTAAATTGGATTCAATATGTGTATGTTTTCTTCTGAATGATTTCTTTTTCTCTGGGCCCTGCCTCAAACAAGAAATCCTTAATGAGTAGTGAAAGCTATGGACACAGATTTTGTGAAGTTTCATATGAGTTAAGGAGTGCCTTCATTTCATCCTTCAAATTTTGACAGTAACTATTTTTATAAAGAAATTAATTCAGCACTTCCAAACATCTTTACATTGCATCATAATATGTATCACACCATGATGACAAACATTGAATCTATTTCTATTTAAGACAAACACGCACAATTTCCATCTCAAGTGAAATCTTGAGCAGGGATGGAAACTTCTCAGAGAAAGAAATAATAATAAGCCACCTTGTATTCTTAAGAATGCAGAATTTCAAAATGAGACATTTCTGAGCTACCTCTCACAAAGCAATTTTTTTTTTTTTTTAGCTGCAGGGCACCCCAGTAGAAGTTAAAAATAGATTACACTTCTATTCATCTAAAAGAAGGACACTAATGTGAGCACTGTAGCTTTCTGCGTTTCAGTAAAAATCAGAAATGATCTGCAGCCCAGTGAATAAAGTTGATTCACCTAGAGAACACCAGCATTTCTCTCCTAACCTAGCTTTTGAAAGCCAGCCTGAAACAGCCCTTGCCTACAAAATTGCAGAGGAATTACTCTCAATTACAGGCTTCTGTCTGTTAAAAAGTAGAGCTGGTGATCAGTCTGACCTTTTTTCTCTGACAAGTCAAAGAAATGAAAGGAAAAAAAAATCTGACAGGTGTTCAATTTAGAAGCTGGGGGTGGGGGAAAGAGGAAAAAGAAAAGAAAAGCTTGTATTATCTAACTAGATCTCAGGATTTTTTTTTTTT
This sequence comes from Macaca mulatta, assembly GCF_049350105.2. Classification (NCBI taxonomy): domain Eukaryota; kingdom Metazoa; phylum Chordata; class Mammalia; order Primates; family Cercopithecidae; genus Macaca; species Macaca mulatta. The sequence goes on from NC_133407.1 coordinate 123,766,639, forward strand.
TTTTGTATTATTCATCTTATTTTAAAAGTTCCTTTCAGTGAATAAATTGCATGTGGCAATGTAATTTTGCTTAAAGTCACTCACTTAATGTTTTAATTTGAGTATCATTTACGGAAATCTTCCCACAATCAATCATTCAGCCTTTTAGATTCATACTTGAGGGCAATTCTGCTGAATACTACAACTTTGCCCTACACTGCTCTTCCTTCCTTCTTATAGGTAGATTACAAATGACCACAGAAGAATGACTTTTCTGGTTCGCTGCATTTGCTATATTTATTGCAAGACATGGCTTGTAAACACCAGCCTCCACATTTTATCTGACAATGCGATCATTACAGAATTCACTAGAATTTGGTTGGCACTGGTATTATTTGAATGTGAATGTTTCAGAAATGACATGAATCGTTTTTCAGCTCTCTGACATTTACCCATGTTTTTTCATTTCAAAAGAGTAACTACTTTGCTCAGGACTGAAAAAGTTGCTCTGATGAAAGTTAAATTCTAAAACATTCTGTATTCTTCGGAGTTGGTTAGTTAGGTTCTTGATAATCCAGGACTTATTCAGCAAAACTACTAATTAGAGGTGAAAGCCATGTATGCATTGAACAGTTAGCTCTTCAAGCTTCAAAGAGAGAAGAAGGACCAAAGGATGCTCTTTCCCTTAGGAACCCATCTGACCTGCATTTAGGCCAGTTAATGATGACTTCCATTCAGCTTTGAAACATGTGTCTTTTAAGTCAGCTACTTTTCACTAGGGAAAACGTATTTTGAGAATTAATCATTCTCAAACATCATACAGAAGCCAACCAGTTAAAATACCACAATCCTAAACAGACCTGCAAACAACATTTGGAAAGTTGAATTGTGATTGACTGATGACATCACAGACCAAAATAACATCCCACATTCACTTCTTGCTCTGCTATTTTTATTTCCTTCAGAACAGTCAGAACTGCTTTTCTGAGATGGCTGAGACAGTTTTCTTAGAAGTGACACAGTGAAATAGCTAATGGTCAGAGAGTGGGAGTGAGATTAGACTAGAAAAAAAAGAGAAAAACTAAAAGAAAAAAGGTGGAAAAGGACAAAGGTCATGTACACATACCCCTAAAAGGTGGCCAAAAGATAGTTATAGTAAAAATACTAAGGGAGGGCTGGGCGTGGTGGCTCTCACCTGTAATCCCAGCACTTTGGGAGGTCGAGGCAGGCAGATCATCTGAGGTCAGGAGTTTGAGACCAGCCCGGCCAACACGGTGAAACCCTCTCTCTACTAAAAATACAAAAATTAGCTGGGCGTGGTAGTGCACACCTGTAGTCCCAACTACTTGGGGAACTGAGGGAGGATAATTGCTTAAATCCGGAAGGTGGAGGTTGCAGTGAGCTGAGACTGCACCATTGCACTCCAGCCTGGGCAACAGAGTGAGACTCCATCTCAAAAAAACTAAGGGAGATTTTGAAGTTATGTCTTTTTCCTGTGAGTGGGAGGCCCTGGGAAGCTAAAAATATTTCATTGAACATCTGCTTTTCTTCCAGGAGGTAGAGTATTCCTGATACTTCCTTCTAATTTAAGTGAGGTGGTATCCCACAACAACAACAACAACAACAACAACAACAAATGGTTCCTTCCTCTAAAGAGTCAGCCAGCAATGATAAAGAAAACAGCACAGTGGTGTACACTATACAGCTTTGGTACCAATGCCAACAACCCAAAGTGATAAAAATTAAGAACAGAATTTATACCCAAATAATGCTTAAACAACATGTTTTATTAAAAGCTATAGGAAAAGGGATGCATTTGAAATAAAAATAGCAATATTTTCTGCTTTAATAACCAACTGTTGACTAGTCTTGTACTTAGAAAACGGCAAGGTGTCACCTAGTGAACTACTCAAAAATCTCTCCAACTAGAAAGAGAAAAAGCAGTATTTCAAGTCTGCTGACCTGAAATGAATATACCATATGAATATAATGGCAATGTACATTGCTCACATACAAAAACACATCATAAAGCTGTAGTGATTAGAAGGGCACAGTGATCAAAGCACGATCCTCGCCTCCAGAAATAGACTCAAACACACAGAAAAGTAGTATTTTTTATATGACATTGCAAATTCATGAGGCAAGATGAATTAATCAACAAATGTTATTATGGGAAAGTGAGGACATTGAAAAGAATAAATGTGAACCCTACCTCACACCTTATCCCAAATAAATTAGAGACAGATTAAAGATTAAAAATTTTAAAAACAAAAGTGTTTCATTTAAAACATAAAGCATTGAAAACAGCAAAATAATTTAAAATACTTTTAAAAAGTCATTTTTTAACATTTTTACAGTGGGAGAAACCCAAAAGAAAAGACTAACAAAGCTAATTACATAAAAAGAAAAGTTCAGATAATACAAACCAAAGAGAAAACAAACCAAAACACCTACAATCAAAAAAATAAAGGGCTGGGGTGGTGGCTCACGCCTGTAATCCCAGCACTTTTGGAGACTGAGGTGAGCGGATTACTTGAGGCCAGGAGTTCAAGACCAGCCTGGCAAACATGGTGAAACCCTGTCTCTACCAAAACTATAAATATAAAAATTAGCGAGGCATGGTGGTGGGCACCTGTAATCCCAGCTACTCAGGAGGCTGAGGTAAGAGAATCACTTGAGCCCGGGAGGCGGAGGTTGCAGTGAGCCAAGTTTGCGTCACTGCACTCCAGCCTGGGTATGCAAGACTCTGTTTCAAAAAAAAAAAAAAAAAAAACTAAAGGATAGATAGGCAATAGTTGAATGGTCTTTGAAATAGGTAAACTGAGGGCTGCCAAAAGCCCTAAAGCAAGCAGACAAATGCAGATGTAGGTTTAGGACTCAACATCAATGCTGTGGCTGGAGACACGGGGTATGGCAGATGCCTTTCATGAAAGCTAAGAGAGACTCATCTCCCTAACTCCCAAATGACTATAGAGGAGTTTCCACTCTATGACTCTACCTCTCCTCTATGGGTGGACACCTAGCCAGGGGTAAGCATCTCATCTATGAACAATCAACACAGAGGCTGAGTTGAGCCATGCTTTCTACAGGGCATTCAGAAGTAAATGGGATTTCCAAGTGCAATTAGCAGAGTTGCCTGAATCTCATATTTGACACCTTTACTCTACATGCTGCTTACCTACCCAGGATCTGAACTTCTGGATATGTATCTTTATTTCACCCCACACTCGGAGTCCAGATATGTATCTTTATTTCACCCCACACTCTCAGTCCTAACCTTCTACCCTCTAAAATGATTCCACCACCGTCCATTAAAGCAGAACTGATAACTACAGGCTGCGTGACTCATGTTTCGTTTTGACTTTTTGTAACCACAATCCACATTAAGAGCTTTTTCAATGTTGTATGAACTTCATAATTTTGAATGACACAAGTTTCTACTGAAGTGATTGGTCTGCCACATCCACTGCCAGTGAAAGAATATTCTCTCTGTGTTTTTAAAATCATTCATTCTAAATGACACTGGGGTAAGATGACCGAAAACTAAAGGGATGACATTTTGCTTAAAAGGTAGAATTGTAAACACCAGACTGCACTCAAGAAAATGGAGATTTCTTAAAATTTAAAATCCTCAACCATGAGAAGGATAATTAACAAAATACACTTCAGAAGTATGAACACTTAGAATGCACTTAGTCACTTTACAAGAACTACTGTAATCATTCCCAACCCTAAATGCAGGTGTGAGTATAATCACTGACCAGTTGCAGCAACGCTGCTGCTGAGAACGGACGTGCATCAGGCCACATGCCAAGGGACAGAGCTGGTCTCAGCACCCTTAGGTCTCAAGGCATATAAGAGCCAATGTTCAGGCTGCAAAGGTCTGGGCATATGTCTTTCCAGGCTAACAGAGGAGGAGACATTGAGACTCTACATCAATTTCCCAGTAATATTCTGCAAAGTGATAATGAATTTCTAAAAGAAAACTAAATAAAAATATCATTTAGTTGGATAAAGAGCTTCCAAAAGAAAGGCCTCAGACCATTTCAAAAAGAAAATGAACAACTCTCAAACGCAGGGACATAGATGAGGCAGAAAAGAAGAAATATGCAGACCTATGACCATGGCCTTGACAATTCATTTTATAGAAAGGTAAGATCCAAGTCTTGAGGCACTTGCTCAAGCATTCAAATATTTCTGGGGCCAACCAAGCGCTGGCTGTGGAGATGCCAGACCCTGCAAACAGTCTAGTGGGGGACACGGGCTTTCACATATATGACTGTAGCACAGTGTGATACGTCCAATGTCAGGGGCCAGTACTGAGAATGTGGAGGCAAGAAAGGAAGGAGAGAGTCCTCACATCTCAGCCAAAGTGGTTCAGGAAAACATCCCAGGAAAAGAGGCGTTTGATATGGGTGTTAAAAAATGGGCTCATTTTCCAATCTAAAGAACTTGAAAGTATCATGTGACACAAATGTGAAGGCATCCAGTGATCATAGATTGGAAGAATATCATGAAATTGACCATAATCTGATTATCCAAAGCAATCTACATATTCAATGCAATTCCTATCAAAACACCAATAGATTTTTTTTCCACAGAAATAAAAAAAAAATCGTAAAATTCATATGGAACCAAAAAGAGCCCAAATAGCCAAAGAAATCCTAAACGGAACAAATCTGGAGGCATCACATTGCCTGACTTCAAATTATACTACAAAGCAATAGTAACCAAGACAGCATGGTACTGGTATAAAAGTAGATTTACAGGCCAATGGAACAGAATAGGGAACCTAGAAATAAAGCTAAATACTTAGGACCAAGTGATCTGAAACAAAGCATCAAAAAACAAAATTGGGGAAAGGACACTCTATTCAATAAATGGTACTGGGAAACCTGGATAGCCACATGTAGAAGAATTAAACTGGATCCTTATCTCTCACCATATACAAAAAATCAACTCAAAAGGGATTAAAGACCTAAATCTAAGACATGAAACCATAAGAATCTTAGAAGAAAACCTAGGAAAAACTCTTCTGGATATTGGCCTAGGCAAACAATTTATGACTAAGACTCCAAAGCAAATGAAACAAAAACAAAAATAAATAAGTGATAAATTAAACTAAAAAGCTTCTGCACAGCAAAAGAAACAATCATCACAGTAAACAAACAGCCCACAGAATGGGAGAAAATATTTGCAAACTATGCATCTGACAAAGGACTAATACCCAGAATCTGCTAGGAACTCAAACAAATCAGCAAGAATAAAAAACATAATCACATTTAAAAATGGGCAAAGGACATGAACAGACCTTCCTCAAAAGAAGATATACAAGTGGCCAAGAAACATGAAAAAAATGGTCAACATCACTAATCATCAGGGAAATGCAAATTATAACTACAGTGAGGGCCGGGCGCGGTGGCTCACGCCTGTAATCCCAGCACTTTAGGAGGCTGAGGTGGGTGGATCACCTGAGGTCAGGAGTTCTAGACCAGCTTGGCCAACATGGTGAAACCCTGTCTCAACCAAAAATACAAAAGTTAGCCGGGCATAGTGGCAGGGAACTATAATCCCAGCTACCCAGTGGGCTGAGGCAGAAGAATTGCTTGAACCCGGGAGGTGAAGTTGCAGTGAGCCGAGATTGCGCCATTGCACTCCAGCCTGGGGGACAAGAGTGAGACTTTGTCTCAGAAAAACGAAAAGAGGGGGCGGAGCAAGATGGCCGAATAGGAACAGCTCCAGTCTCCAACTCCCAGCGCGAGCGACACAGAAGACCGGTGATTTCTGCATTTTCAACTGAGGTACTGGGTTCATCTCACTGGGGAGTGCCGGACGATCCGTGCTGGTCAGCTGCTGCAGCCCGACCAGCGAGAGCTGAAGCAGGGCGAGGCATCGCCTCACCTGGGAAGCGCAAGGGGGAAGGGAATCCCTTTTCCTAGCCAGGGGAACTGAGACACACAACACCTGGAAAATCGGGTAACTCCCACCCCAATACTGCGCTTTAAGCAAACAGGCACACCAGGAGATCATATCCCACACCTGGCCGGGAGGGTCCCACACCCATGGAGCCTCCCTCATTGCTAGCACAGCAGTCTGTGATCTACCGGCAAGGCAGCAGCGAGGCTGGGGGAGGGGCGCCCGCCATTGCTGAGGCTTAAGTAGGTAAACAAAGCTGCTGGGAAGCTCGAACTGGGTGGAGCTCACAGCAGCTCAAGGAAACCTGCCTGTCTCTGTAGACTCCACCTCTGGGGACAGGGCAATAACAAACACAGCCAAAACCTCTGCAGACACAAAGGACTCTGTCTGACAGCTTTGAAGAGAGCAGTGGATCTCCCAACACGGAGGTTGAGATCTGAGAAGGGACAGACTCCCTGCTCAAGTGGGTCCCTGACCCCTGAGTAGCCTAACTGGGAGACATCCCCCACTAGGGGCAGTCTGACACCCCACACCTCACAGGGTGGAGTACACCCCTGAGAGGAAGCTTCCAAAGCAAGAATCAGACAGGTACACTCGCTGTTCAGAAATATTCTATCTTCTGCAGCCTCTGCTGCTGATACCCAGGCAAACAGGGTCTGGAGTGGACCTCAAGCAATCTCCAACAGACCTACAGCTGAGGGTCCTGACTGTTAGAAGGAAAACTATCAAACAGGAAGGACACCTACACCAAAACCCCATCAGTACATCACCATCATCAAAGACCAGAGGCAGATAAAACCACAAAGATGGGGAAAAAGCAGGGCAGAAAAGCTGGAAATTCAAAAAATAAGAGCGCATCTTCCCCGGCAAAGGAGCGCAGCTCATTGCCAGCAACGGATCAAAGCTGGACGGAGAATGACTTTGACGAGATGAGAGAAGAAGGCTTCAGTCCATCAAATTTCTCAGAGCTAAAGGAGGAATTACGTACCCAGCGCAAAGAAACTAAAAATCTTGAAAAAAAAGTGGAAGAATTGATGGCTAGAGTAATTAATGCAGAGAAGGTCATAAACGAAATGAAAGAGATGAAAACCATGACACGAGAAATACGTGACAAATGCACAAGCTTCAGTAACCGACTCGATCAACTGGAAGAAAGAGTATCTGCGATTGAGGATCAAATGAATGAAATGAAGCGAGAAGAGAAACCAAAAGAAAAAAGAAGAAAAAGAAATGAACAAAGCCTGCAAGAAGTATGGGATTATGTAAAAAGACCAAATCTACATCTGATTGGGGTGCCTGAAAGTGAGGGGGAAAATGGAACCAAGTTGGAAAACACTCTTCAGGATATCATCCAGGAGAACTTCCCCAACCTAGTAGGGCAGGCCAACATTCAAATCCAGGAAATACAGAGAACGCCACAAAGATACTCCTCGAGAAGAGCAACTCCAAGACACATAATTGCCAGATTCACCAAAGTTGAAATGAAGGAAAAAATCTTAAGGGCAGCCAGAGAGAAAGGTCGGGTTACCCACAAAGGGAAGCCCATCAGACTAACAGCAGATCTCTCGGCAGAAACTCTCCAAGCCAGAAGAGAGTGGGGGCCAATATTCAACATTCTTAAAGAAAAGAATTTTAAACCCAGAATTTCATATCCAGCCAAACTAAGTTTCATAAGTGAAGGAGAAATAAAATCCTTTACAGATAAGCAAATACTTAGAGATTTTGTCACCACTAGGCCTGCCTTACAAGAGACCCTGAAGGAAGCACTAAACATGGAAAGGAACAACCGGTACCAGCCATTGCAAAAACATGCCAAAATGTAAAGACCATCGAGGCTAGGAAGAAACTGCATCAACTAACGAGCAAAATAACCAGTTAATATCATAATGGCAGGATCAAGTTCACACATAACAATCTTAACCTTAAATGTAAATGGACTAAATGCTCCAATTAAAAGACACAGACTGGCAAACTGGATAAAGAGTCAAGACCCATCAGTCTGCTGTATTCAGGAGACCCATCTCACACGCAGAGACATACATAGGCTCAAAATAAAGGGATGGAGGAAGATTTACCAAGCAAATGGAGAACAAAAAAAAGTGAGGGTTGCAATACTAGTCTCTGATAAAACAGACTTTAAACCATCAAAGATCAAAAGAGACAAAGAAGGCCATTACATAATGGTAAAGGGATCAATTCAACAGGAAGAGCTAACTATCCTAAATATATATGCACCCAATACAGGAGCACCCAGATTCATAAAGCAAGTCCTTAGAGACTTACAAAGAGACTTAGACTCCCATACAATAATAATGGGAGACTTCAACACTCCACTGTCAACATTAGACAGATCAACGAGACAGAAAGTTAACAAGGATATCCAGGAATTGAACTCATCTCTGCAGCAAGCAGACCTAATAGACATCTATAGAACTCTCCACCCCAAATCAACAGAATATACATTCTTCTCAGCACCACATCGTACTTACTCCAAAATCGACCACGTAATTGGAAGTAAAGCACTCCTCAGCAAATGTACAAGAACAGAAATTATAACAAACTGTCTCTCAGACCACAGTGCAATCAAACTAGAACTCAGGACTAAGAAACTCAATCAAAACCGCTCAACTACATGGAAACTGAACAACCTGCTCCTGAATGACTACTGGGTACATAACGAAATGAAGGCAGAAATAAAGATGTTCTTTGAAACCAATGAGAACAAAGATACAACATACCAGAATCTCTGGGACACATTTAAAGCAGTGTGTAGAGGGAAATTTATAGCACTAAATGCCCACAAGAGAAAGCAGGAAAGATCTAAAATTGACACTCTAACATCGCAATTAAAAGAACTAGAGAAGCAAGAGCAAACACATTCGAAAGCTAGCAGAAGGCAAGAAATAACTAAGATCAGAGCAGAACTGAAGGAGATAGAGACACAAAAAACTCTCCAAAAAATCAATGAATCCAGGAGTTGGTTTTTTGAAAAGATCAACAAAATTGACAGACCGCTAGCAAGACTAATAAAGAAGAAAAGAGAGAAGAATCAAATCGACGCAATTAAAAATGATAAAGGGGATATCACCACCGACCCCAAAGAAATACAAACTACCATCAGAGAATACTATAAACACCTCTACGCAAATAAACTGGGAAATCTAGAAGAAATGGATAATTTCCTGGACACTTACACTCTTCCAAGACTAAACCAGGAAGAAGTTGAATCCCTGAATAGACCAATAGCAGGCTCTGAAATTGAGGCAATAATTAATAGCCTACCAACCAAAAAAAGTCCAGGGGCAGATGGATTCACAGCTGAATTCTACCAGAGGTACAAGGAGGAGTTGGTACCATTCCTTCTGAAACTATTCCAATCAATAGAAAAAGAGGGAATCCTCCCTAACTCATTTTATGAGGCCAACAGCATCCTGATACCAAAGCCTGGCAGAGACACAACAAAAAAAGAGAATTTTAGACCAATATCTCTGATGAACATCGATGCAAAAATCCTCAATAAAATACTGGCAAACCGGATTCAGCAACACATCAAAAAGCTTATCCACCATGATCAAGTGGGCTTCATCCCTGGGATGCAAGGCTGGTTCAACATTCGCAAATCAATAAACATAATCCAGCATATAAACAGAACCAAAGACAAGAACCACATGATTATCTCAATAGATGCAGAAAAGGCTTTTGACAAAATTCAACAGCCCTTCATGCTAAAAACGCTCAATAAATTCGGTATTGATGGAACGTACCTCAAAATAATAAGAGCTATTTATGACAAACCCACAGCCAATATCATACTGAATGGGCAAAAACTGGAAAAATTCCCTTTGAAAACTGGCACAAGACAGGGATGCCCTCTCTCACCACTCCTATTCAACATAGTGTTGGAAGTTCTGGCTAGGGCAATTAGGCAAGAGAAAGAAATCAAGGGTATTCAGTTAGGAAAAGAAGAAGTCAAATTGTCCCTGTTTGCAGATGACATGATTGTATATTTAGAAAACCCCATTGTCTCAGCCCAAAATCTCCTTAAGCTGAGAAGCAACTTCAGCAAAGTCTCAGGATACAAAATTAATGTGCAAAAATCACAAGCATTCTTATACACCAGTAACAGACAAACAGAGAGCCAAATCAGGAATGAACTTCCATTCACAATTGCTTCAAAGAGAATCAAATACCTAGGAATCCAACTTACAAGGGATGTAAAGGACCTCTTCAAGGAGAACTACAAACCACTGCTCAGTGAAATAAAAGAGGACACAAACAAATGGAAGAACATACCATGCTCATGGATAGGAAGAATCAATATCGTGAAAATGGCCATACTGCCCAAGGTAATTTATAGATTCAATGCCATCCCCATTAAGCTACCAATGACTTTCTTCACAGAATTGGAAAAAACCGCTTTAAAGTTCATATGGAACCAAAAAAGAGCCCGCATCTCCAAGGCAATCCTAAGTCAAAAGAACAAAGCTGGAGGCATCACGCTACCTGACTTCAAACTACTACAAGGCTACAGTAACCAAAACAGCATGGTACTGGTACCAAAACAGAGATATAGACCAATGGAACAGAACAGAGTCCTCAGAAATAATACCACACATCTACAGCCATCTGATCTTTGACAAACCTGACAAAAACAAGAAATGGGGAAAGGATTCCCTATTTAATAAATGGTGCTGGGAAAATTGGCTAGCCATAAGTAGAAAGCTCAAACTGGATCCTTTCCTTACTCCTTATACGAAAATTAATTCAAGATGGATTAGAGCCTTAAATGTTAGACCTAATACCATAAAAATCCTAGAGGAAAACCTAGGTAGTACCATTCAGGACATAGGCATGGGCAAAGACTTCATGTCTAAAACACCAAAAGCAACGGCAGCAAAAGCCAAAATTGACAAATGGGATCTCATTAAACTAAAGAGCTTCTGCACAGCAAAAGAAAATACCATCAGAGTGAACAGGCAACCTACAGAATGGGAGAAAAGTTTTGCAATCTACTCATCTGACAAAGGGCTAATATCCAGAACCAACAAAGAACTCAAACAAATTTACAAGAAAAAAACAAGCAACCCCATCAAAAAGTGGGCAAAGGATATGAACAGACATTTCTCAAAAGAAGACATTCATACAGCCAACAGACACATGAAAAAATGCTCATCATCACTGGCCATCAGAGAAATGCAAATCAAAACCACAATGAGATACCATCTCACACCAGTTAGAATGGCGATCATTAAAAAGTCAGGAAACAACAGGTGCTGGAGAGGATGTGGAGAAATAGGAACGCTTTTACACTGTTGGTGGGATTGTAAACTAGTTCAACCATTATGGAAAACAGTATGGCGATATTCAAGGATCTAGAACTTGATGTACCATATGACCCAGCCATCCCATTACTGGGTATATACCCAAAGGATTATAAATTATGCTGCTATAAAGACACATGCACACGTATGTTTATTGCAGCACTATTCACAATAGCAAAGACTTGGAATCAACCCAAATGTCCATCAGTGACAGACTGGATTAAGAAAATGTGGCACATATACACCATGGAATACTATGCAGCCATCAAAAAGGATGAGTTTGTGTCCTTTGTAGGGACATGGATGCAGCTGGAAACCATCATTCTTAGCAAACTATCACAAGAACAGAAAACGAAACACCGCATGTTCTCACTCATAGGTGGGAACTGAACAATGAGATCACTTGGACTCAGGAAGGGGAACATCACACACAGGGGCCTATCATGGGGAGGGGGGAGGGGGGAGGGATTGCATTGGGAGATATACCTGATGTAAATGATGAGTTGATGGGTGCAGCACACCAACATGGCAGAAGTATACATATGTAACAAACCTGCACGTTATGCACATGTACCCTACAACTTAAAGTATAATAATAATAAATAAATTAAAAAAAAAAAAGAAAAACGAAAACAAACAAACAAACAAAAAACCACAGTAAGACATCACTTTACCCCACTAGAATGGTCATTCTTAAAAAGTCCAAAAACGATAGATGTTGACAGGGATGTGGTGAAAAGGAAACATTTATACACTTCTGGTGGGAATGTAAATTAGCACAACCTTTATGGAAAACAATACAGTGATTTCTCAAAGAACTAAAAGTTGACCTCGCATTCTATCCAGCAATCCCAATACTGGGTTTCTACCCAAAGGAAAGTAAGTCATGAGATGAAAAAAAAACACCTGCACACATATGTTTATTGCAACACAATTCACAATTGAAAAGACATGGAACCAACCTAAGTGACCATAAACCAATAAGTGGATAAGGAAAATGTGAGAGAGAGATATATATGTCTATATGTGTATGTGTGTGTGTGTGTGTGTGTGTGTGTGTGCGCGTGCGTGCACACCATGGAATACTACTCAATCATAAACAAGAAAAAAATAATGTCTTTTGCAGCAACTTTCACGGAACTGGAGGCCATTATTCTAAGTGAAGTAACTCAGAAAAGGAAAACCAAATACCAAGTGTTCTCACACATACAGAGGAGCTAAGCTATGGGTATGCAAAGGCATACAGAGTGTTTTAATGGACACTGGAGACTCAGAAGGGAGGATGTAAGGGGCGTGGGAGATTTTAAAAAACACATATTGGGTACCATGTGCACAACTCAGGTGATGCATGCACTAAAATTTCAGACTTGACTACTATACAATTCGTTCACATAACCAAAAACTACTTGTACCCCTAAAGCTACTGAAATTTGTTTAAATGAAAAAAAACTTGACAGTGATACAGTTTTAATCAACCAATTACTGAGGATGGACATATTAGTTTATTATTGCCTCTGTCACAAATTATTACATACTTAGGGCTTGAAACAACACGTATTTATCCCAGTTTTGCAAGTCAGAAGTCTGAAATGGCTCTCACTGGAATAAAACCAAAAAGTCAGCAGGGCTATGTTCCTGCTGGGGTTCTAGATCAGAATCCATTTTCTCACCTTGTCCAGCTTCTAGGGGAAGCCCACATTCCTTGCCTTATGGTGCCTTCCCACATCTTCAAAGCCAGCAACATCAGGTCAAGTCTTGCTCACACCACATCACTCAGACCTCTGCATCCCTCATCACACCTTCTCTCACTCTGACTCGCTTGCCTCCCTCTTTCATTTATAAGGACCATTGTGAATACATTGGACCTACCTGAATAATACCAGATAATCCCCCTATCTCAAGATCCTTAACTTAATCACATCTGCCAAGTCCCTTTGGTCATGTAAGGTAACATTCACAGGTGTTGGGGATTAGAATTAATACTCCTTCGGGGGACCATTATTCCACCTACCAAAGTGGGTTAGGGACCACACAACAGCCCTAAGTGCAGATGGAAGCAGCAATGGCCTAGGATGTGTGACATACATACATATAAACATATATACAGACATACATATATGTTACATATATTACACATATATACATGCACACACATATTCATTACATAGATGGTATCACACATATGTACAATATATACATACTATGATAGTAAATGTTTCATTTGTAAAAAAATAAATCAAGTAGGGTTATATTAGTCTCATTTCTTATACTTTGCTGTGCTTTTGTGTGGGCAAAAAGCTGTATGGATCATGTGCTGGGGACCACAGGTAAGTACATACAGCCATGCAGAGACCCATGCATATAAACTCCATCCATCATGCATATTACTGCACCCCAAATAGATAGATCCATATATACATAGAGAGATACAAGAACTGCTTTTCAAGTCAGTGTTCCCCACAGTGTGGTACATATTCCGTTTACTAATTCAAACTTGAAAATTCGAAAAGCAGCATATTTGTTTAACATGCATTTAAAAATATATAACCATCATGTCAGTCATGATTTCATAAATGCCACAGCTTGGAACTATTCTGCCCATAGTAGTCCCTAGCCACATGTGGCTTTGTCCATGTAAAATGTGACTAGTCCAAACTGAGATGTGCTATAAGTGTAAAATACACACAAGATTTCATAGTATAAAAAAAAAATCTCATTTAAAATTTCTTATTGATTGCATGTTGAAATAATAGGATATAGTGGGTTAAATAAAATATATAATTAATTTCACCTGCTTCTTTAATATGACAACTAGAAAATCTCACATATGCCTTGCATTATATTTCTTTTAACAGTACTGGATTAAAACAATGCCAAAGTAGTTGTGAAGTGAAAACAAAATGAGTTGAGCTAAAGTAAATATTAGCAAAGTTAGCATAAAGATATTACAAATATCTTGAAATCTGAAAGCTAATAACTGATGTTGGTAACACTATACAACATCCCTGGAAAATGGAATCCAGCTTTTGAATATTTTCTGGAAAGGGTATCTTACTACTTCTGAGGTTGTTCAATGTAGTGGTAGTGGGGGCCAAATGAAAAACATTTCTTCTTTGTATTGACTGGATATCTGAAAAACCTTTGTACATTTCTCTCCATTGGCCTTAGTTCATAAAGCACAGCACAAACCTACCCACTACTATCCATAACTAGCTGATTCTGGCCTTTTGAACCTTTAGTTTCAAGGCTCCCATGAAACTAACACAGCAGCTTTGTAACTTCACAAACTTGAAAGACCACATTGTTGGAGGAAGATTCTTACTGCAGGCCCTGGCATTCCCCATTGATGAGCTGAAATCAGTTATTATGAGGTTCTGTATACACCTTCTGATGATGGATAAAACAAATGGATATGCCTCACAGGCACAGCAGGAATTAAAAATACATTAGTTCAACGCAACTTCAGATCTGGGATTGAGGAACGTTTGGATGACTTTTTTTCCTTTTCAAATAAAGTTTAGATGAGGCAGGAATTCACTATAGAGTAGAGTTCTGAGACTCTCCAGGTCCAGTTCAGTACTTGGAGAGAAATCAAATACATCTTATCTTAGGTATGGCACTAACTTTCATCAAAAAATTATCATATGCTCAGTCACAAATGGTTATTGTAAAATCTTTATTAACCTAAGTGCATATAAAAATTGTGAATTCCTAATACAAAGCAGTATTTGACTTTTAAATTTCATTTTAAGCTTGGCCCGTTCACTTGGAATGTGATTACAGAGTAAATTAAAAAGTAATCACATGTGAATTACATTTCCTCATGAATGTAATGACTTCAGGAGGCTGATTAATGTTAAGCAGTGCCTGTCCTACTGCATGCATACCTTCCCAGGTGAGATATGCAAGATAGCTGTCGTGAGTTGATTTAATTTTCTTTTACTGGTATTCCAGGGAGACTGCCTGAACACATAATAGGCTCAGCACGTTCATTAGGACTGAGGATGTTCTTCCCTTTGGACTGTTCAAGTCCCACCTGCAAAATACCATCACTGTCAACTTACGGTTATGAGAAAAGCCCAAGGGAGGCGGTGCAGCTCTGGTACCATTTTCTACCTAGCCAAGTTTCAATTTCTAAATCTCTCTTTATATCTTTTTTGGCAAATTCTTCATATTTGAATGGAATAATTCCAGAGAATCATTGAAAAATGCATTTGCACCAGTGTAAAGGTAACGAATTGTCTCACAAGGAATGAAGGCTTATTAATAATCTACAACAGTACTACTGCAGAGAACAAAATTTAAACTATAAATTTAAACTATGTGGAGCACAGGATCATTAACATATTTCCTCTCAGGTAATGGGGAATGTAGTAGTCTAAAATATTTACTCCTTTCTATATAGTCAGGTGAAGGTATTGCTTTCTAAAGGAGTTGTCAGAGGAATCATGCTATTGTTAGAAGTGGAAAAGGCCTGCTGCTTCATTATTTCTGTGCAAAAGAAGAGCAAATACAGTGGAGTTAGTAGCAAGCCAAGTAAAGTCAGGTACTAAAAATTACCTTGGGTCAAGAGTTGGTCTTTATTCCTGTGATTCCCCATTCCACTGGGTGGAACAATGAACCAGTAGAGGAGCCTGAGAACATGTTACATCATAATCTAGAACATATAGACAGCTGATGTCATGAAACTGCCATACTATATGTGATGCTCTCTGACATCACCTATTCTATAAAATTTCTTTTGTTTTTCTTTCTTAAGTTTGGTGAGACATACCAAATTGAATTCAAAATCCATCAATGACTCATGACCATCAGTTAGAAACATTCCGGACCAGGAACCTTTGGAATCACAGGAGTTGAGAGCCTGCCAGCTTACTTCATTGTCATCTAATTGTGGGCCCTCAAACGGCAATGTTCCAAATGTCATCTCTTCCCAGCTTTGTGGGGGGGGGGGGGTGGGAAAATGAAGAGGGGTAATAGGGAGAGAATTAATGTCAGGAGAATAAGACAGAAAGGGCCGACAATTCTGTAGTTTCTTCTAAGACTGGCTTCAGGATTCCTTTGAGTTTAATATTTCTGTTACATTTTTATCCTGAGATATGTAAATTTCCAGAACATTCAGGGTCAATTATAAGACTATTAGAAAGATTTTTATTTAAACATAAACTCAAAATCATTCAAGGATAAAGAAGAAATCTACGAGAACTCTGAGTAGGTAACCTACAATTCTTCCGTATTAAGAAGCGAGTAGAGAAAATTACTCTTGTGTTTCTAACTGGGGGTGTCAAACATAGGCGACTAAAAATGTGCAATATACCAATGTACAATATAACTCCATTGCTTTAATTGAGATGGCGGATACTAATATTCTTTTGCTGTACCTTATCTAAACATTTTTAAGGCCTTTACTAACCCACTGTGTGATATTCAGAAGAGGGTGATCAAGAAAGTGAGTGACCTAGAGAACACATCACGGGATAACCAATAAACATAGACAAGGTAAGACTTGGGCACTAGGGATGGGATTAGGAACACAGTGTCTCCATCCAGAGGACACTACTGGGTCCAGGCTATCAAGTAGACACATTGGATTGTGGTGTTCCCTGAGGTGCTAATGAGAGTTCTGTTACCAACAGGACTGGGATAATCAATTCCCCTTCTCTGCATCCCCTTTCCACTATTTTAGGGCCTGATGTTTGACAGTCACCTAATGAGCTAAATGAATTCTACAAATTCTGCTCTACCATGTTGGGTTTGCTCTTGTGGATAATACTCAGCAGACCACTACAATTTCTAGCATGTCAAAAATCTACTTTTGATCTCCCTCTTCTCTAGGACATGTCCCTGGCATTTTCCTACACAGGAACAAAATCACTTTTAGAAAATGTAATTTTGTATAAAATGGGAAAAATAAATTATGTCATTAAAATATGAAAAGGATCCTCTTCTAACGAGATCTGTCCTCCACAGGGCATCCATGCTTTGAACTTTAGGAACAGCATTAAACTGAAGCACCAGTGTCTTTCTTCTGGAATCAGAATTCTTTTGTTGTCTTTTTTGGGGGGTGGGTGGGAAAGGCTGTCATTGAACTTATAATTAGGTTTCAAAAATGTGACCAAAGGCAATAATAGAATGACTTATTTTAATGTTACACTGCTCTTAATGGCATTTGCTTAAAAATGGGCCAGCCTTTGAAACACCCTGACACCACACACTGGCATCTACAATGTTGAGGCTACTGATTCAGTTTCATTTCCCAAGATGCCTTTCTTTACTCCTTTGTCCAACCACCCATTCTTCTATCCATTCATCCATTCAACAAACACCAACATTTATTGCCAGGCCTTAAGGACAGACAAGCGGCAAGAATAAAATGCTCCCTGCCTCCAACAGAACTTATTAAAGTTCGACTGAGAAGACAACTACTTACCCAACTTAAAATAGAACAATGTGGGTGGACAATACTCAGTCCAGTTTAAAGAGACCATAATACCTAAGTTTTGGTCATTACTCTTCCCTCTAGCCTGGGCTTTACGTTTGGTTTAGCCATTTAACCACCATTATGTCTAACAGCATGCATGTTCCAACAGAGGCCAGTCTCACGATAGGAAACATGGCTCCCAATGGTACCTTATAAACCAACATGATCATCTATGCTAGATTTCAATCATCATTCTAAATTCTATATTGTGGGTTTGTATTTCTCAGTGCCAATACAAACCACAATAATATCTATTTTTTAAGAGATGGGCTCTCACTATATTGCCCAGGCTGGCCTTGAACTCCTGGGCTCAAGTGATCCTCCCACTTCAGCCTCCCAAGTAGAATATCTTAAAGTCCAGGGCCACACAGAGGAAGAAAGATGCTACACTGGGTAGATAACCAGAAGAAAAAAATCATTTAACAACCACCCCACCCCACAAAAAACCCTTTCTCTCTGCAAAATGGAAGAGCCATCTAGAAAGAAACAGAATCATTCATACATATTTATTTTAAACCCAATAATTGGCCACCTATTGCAGTACTGAAGTTCATGGCCTACATGGGATTTATTATACTGATTAGTCCACTTCTGTGTATATTTAACCTATCTCATAACTTTTTTTAAACAGTCGATACTGATAAATAGCTAAGTTAATCTAAAATATATTGAATCTAAGACTACCCAAGTTTTCCTCAAACACCCTAACTAGACCCCAGTTAAACTTCTTTTGGAGATTCAGGGAGAAAAACAAAAAATAGAATGCTTTAGAAATCCTTGACTGAATTTTGTGACATTAGCTCGGTAGAAGCATTACAGCCACCAAAACCACTCTTACCAGTCAGTTCTCCATAGCAAGAGATGGCTGCCTGTCCCAGGAATGGCCACTCATGTCTTCTTAGGATACTTCAGGAACAAAGAGGAGAAAAATAATCTTGGAAATTCTGTAGACTGTTATGACTTTTTAACCCATTCATTCAATCCATAAAAATGAACAAAGTGCTATAATGTTACAGTGGAAAGAGCATCTTTTCAGAGGAAAATAGCTGGAGTTTTAGTCAAGACTTTGTCACTAATTATCATTGTGCCTTTAAAGCTTATCACTTCACTTTTCTGGACCACATTTACTTACAACAAACATGAGGAGGTTGGACCAATGACCGAGTAGCGCTTGTTTCTGATTCTCACAGTCTGAAGTCAATGGATGTTTCCTGCAGGGGCAAAGCAATGCTTCCTCCGCTTTTTCTGACACCTTTCAAGTTCTCCCAGAGAACCCCTAAGATGATTCATAAAGAGAAAGGAGGTGCTGCTGCCCAAGCACACAAACTTTGTCATGGTGTGTGGTCAGCCACTAGTTGGCATTAATTTACTTGTTCACAGTTGTACATGAGACATTACTGGTAGAGAAGTTATGGTTGCCTGACTGTGGATGTGTAATTAATTCTGGAAAAGGATGCTATAAAATTACAACCCAAACAATCTCGGCAGGTGTCACTGTAGTCAGGAGAACATATCTTCACAAACACTCATTATTTATTTATCCTTAAGTAAGAGAAGGTCCCTACCAGCCAGCCTAAAAGTGCTGAGCTCTGTTTCCCATCATAAGGCCAAGAATTAGCAACTTTGTAAGATCAAAAGGGGGTTTTATGTATGCTCTGTCTTCATGCAGGTCTAAGTGGAGCCATGACAACTTGAGGCACCTTTGTAGATTTTTTTCAAGGTTATATGCAGAATGGCACTCCGTAGCATCAGTCAGAAAGCTACTCCCATGCCCCACTTTGTCTATGACCTCAGTTTTATCTACTTATATTTATGATTGTAGAGCTTAGGATTTCAGTGATAGAATAATTTGTTTGACACACTACAGTTAAAAAAATAACTCCAATAGAAGTATACAGACACACACACACACAGAGCTGTAAAACTGGTAAAATATGAATAAACTCTGTGGATTGTACCAATGTTAATTTTCCAATTCTTACATGAGGCTATAGTTACTATAGTTAAGCAAGATGCTAACTATAGAGAGTTTTCATGAAGTGTGCGTGGGTCTTTTCTTTGCATTTGTGCAACTCCTGTGAATGCTGAATTATTTCAAAACACAAAGTAAAAAAAATGACAACCACCAAATAATTAAGAAACCTACACCTTTAAAGGCAAGGTTTAAAAAGTAACTGGAAAAGTTCAGGAAATTGTGTGATGACATGGTTCATCATCAGTGAATACCTCTCCTTCAAAAAATATTTGTGTGATAATAAATATCCCTCAACAAAGGCATATAAGTCACCAATATTCACTCCCAGGAAATAAGGACTGTCTCTTTCAAAAAATATTTAGAGGACCTGAGATGACCCTTTTCCCCCAGGTTACACCAAGAGTTTTCATCACTGAAAACTCCTTTTTGCAATTCATAGTTTTGACAAATAAGATTTTAGTGATGTGTCTGTGTCTGCAGATGCACCGCTCTGTGCAGCTATATAATAACTATTACCTGGTCAACCTATGTCAGCCCATTTGAACTGATCTTTAAGGAACACAAAAACATATGTGTACACACTGGTATGAACATCAAATCATTCTTAAAATATTTGATTTAGAAAAAAATACAAGAGAGATGATAGTTAATATCCACAAAAGGTAACACAATCTCACAAATAGACAAGAAGGGGACAAAGAAAAACTAAAAGAAAAAAATGGGGGCAAAGACAGGCACAGGAAGACAAACTTCGCATGTTCTCACTCATTAGTGGGAGCTAAAAATCAGAACAATTGAACTCGTGAAGACAGAGAGTAGAAGGATGGTTAACAGAGGCTGGGAAGCATCGTGGGGAGGTGGGTGAATAGTTAGTGAGTACAAAAAATAGAAAGAATGAAGAATAACAGCTAGTGTTTGATAGCACAAGGTGATTGTAGTAAATAATTTAATTGTACATTTTAAAATAAAAGAGTATAATTGGATTGTTTCTAACACAAAGGAAAATTGCTTAGGGGGATGGATACTCCATTTACCTTGGTGAGCTTATTACTCATTGCATGCCTGTATCAAAATAGCTCATGTACTCCATTAATATGTACACCTACTATGTATCCTTAAAAATTAGAAATTAAAAAATGGGCAAACATATGAAGAGGTATTTTATTTATTTTATTAGAGACAAGGTCTCAGTTTGTCACCCAGGCTGGAGTTCTGTAGCATGATCTCAGCTCACCACAGCCTCCACCTCCTAGACTCAAGCTATCCTCCCACTTTAGCCTTCCGAGTAGCTGGGATTACAAGCACATATCACCATGCCCGGCATATATATATATATATATATATATATATATATATATATATATATACACACACATTTTTTTTTTAGTAGGGATGGGGTTTCACCATGTTGCCCAGACTGATCTCAAACTCCTGGGCTCAAGCAATCTGCATGACTCGGCCTCCCAAAGTGCTGGGATTACAGGGGTGAGCCACCCTGCCCGGCCTGAAAAGGTATTTTTAAGGTGGAACAATATAAAGAGTCAATAAAAATGAAAAGATGCTCAAATTTAATAGAAGACAGAAAATGTTAAATAGAGAAAACAATGAGATGTCATTTAGACCTAATGCACTAATACAAATGAAAATAAGGGGAAACACTTAGTCTGTATTTAGATAAATGGATATTCTGATACATGGCAGATTAAAATATTACTTTTAAGGCTTTATGAAATGTAATCTAGCAATATCTATAAAGATTTAAAAAGTACATTTTCTTAAATCTAGTACTTTCATACCTGACAATCTAACCCATTAAAAGTAGGTTATTAGTGAGACCCCATTTCTACCAAAAAAAAAATGTAGCAAGGTATGGTGGCATGCACCTGTAGTCTCAGCTACTCAGGAGGCTGAGGTGGGAAAATAGCTTGAGCCTGGGAGGCGGAGGTTAGGGCGAGCCAAGATTGCGCCACTGCTCTCCAGCTTGTGTGACAGTGAGACTCTGTCTCAAAAAAAAAAGAAAAAAAAAAAATATATATATATATATATATGAGTTTTTTGTACAGTGATAAGACAAAACAAAACCACACAAAGGCTGGATCCCACCAGCAGAAAATAGTTTTAAAATTATGTTACAGCCACTGGATATAATGAATTAGATTTTTACAGTAGCCTGGAAGGGATTTCCTCAAAGAATTATTGAAAGATATAAGAATGAGTAAGACTCCATTTTTGTAAAACAATGACTGAAAAATCCCTCTAGATATGTATGTATAAATACACATACGCATTAACATATTAGCAGGTTGACAAATACAGAAGTATAATCATAGGTCACAACGTCCCAAATTCTGCATCCTGGCACAAGTATGAGATAAAAACTTTTATCTAACACTCAGGTGGAAAGATAAAGGCTGTTCATCACCAGAAATGACGAGCCAAAGGATACTGCCACCTAAAAAGCAGTATTTGAGCAAAAGAGCTGGGGAGTTCGAAAGGAAGTTGTTGCCTAAGGAGGATTCTGGGAGCACTCCAGGAAGAGGGAGGATAGAGCATGGTGGATGAGGCGGGTCGCGTGAATGGGAATGGGATAGTACCGAGTGAAAACATGGCAACAAAAGGACCCAAATTTCAGAAATATACATATATACGTGTACATAGATGAATACATATGTGTATTCTTGAATTTCATGGTCATATTTATGCATTTTTTTGTGAAACTGTGTTTTTAAAACTTACTTTATGTCTTAAAAATAACACTTCAGACTGGGCGTGGTGACTCACGCCTGTAATCCCAGCACTTTGGGAGGCTGACGCAGGTGGATCACAAGGCCAAGAGATGGAGACCATCCTGGCTAACACTGTGAAACACTATCTCTACTAAAAATACAAAAACAAACAAACAAAAACAAATATTAGCTGGGCGAGGTGGCAGGCTCCTGTAGTCCCAGCTACTCGGGAGGCTGAGGCAGGAGAATGACATGAACCCGGGAGGCGGAGCTTGCAGTGAGCCGAGATCACGCCACTGCACTCCAGTCTGGGCGACAGAGCGAGACTCCGTCTCAAAACAAAAAACAAAAAACAAAAAACAAAAAAAAAAAACACTTAAAAACGAGCCCAGGTAAATGATCTTCCAGTAATTTCTCCCTTGAATTTCTTGTTCTTGCTGCTGTTAAAATCAAGAGGGCACCGTATTTCTCCCTTTGCTCATCTAAGATCCAGTGCTTATGATAAGAAAACCATAGTCCAACACACCCTATGTAAGTTATTCTGTATGTCTGAGCTTCAGACGTAAAGGAGCTCTTTCAGACTTCAGAGTTATGAGAGTTTCTGAATAGCCACCTGGCAAATCTGGGTAGATGTTGACTTTCCCAGCAGGCCATGATTTATTGCCAAAAGCACAATTTTTTTCTTTTGTTTTGACTTAGCATGCCAGAAAAACAACACAGGACTATAAGAATTAAACCTAATCCATTATAGCTAAGCTCTCTAAGGCATAAACGCGGTAAGGGCTGCAGCAAAACGAATTTATCAATCATGCAATGCAGGACCCCTTTAAGCTTAATTATTTAAAGAATGCAAAACAGGTGGACAGTTCTACCATTAAATTATCCTGTTTAAAGAAAACGCCAACTCGGTAAGCATTTCGAAGTGGACAGGCTATTTCAATAGAGTACATTGCTGAATGTGCGTGTGTGTAATAATAAAAGAGGCTGCCCTTTAAAAATCCCCACACCATGTATTTTTACTAATTTAATTTTGTGTCAACTGTACTTTTTGGTTCGCTCCAGTTGCAATTACTACTCTAGTTTAATTTCACATATATTTGCATTATTTCATTGAAACCCTTACCTCAGTAAAGAGTAAAAATAGGCCGGGTGTGGTGGCTCACACCTGTAATCCCAGCACTTTGGGAGGCCGAGACGGGCAGATCACGAGGTCAGGAGATCGAGACCATCCTGGCTAACATGGTGAAACCCCGTCTCTACTAAAATACAAAAAAAAAAAAAAAAAAAAATTAGCCAGGCGTGGTGGCGGTCGCCTGTAGTCCCAGGTACTTGGGAGGCTGAGGCAGGAGAATGGCGTGAACCCGGGCGGCGGAGCTTGCAGTGAGCCGAGAGCACACCACTGCACGCCAGCCTGGGCAACAGAGTGAGATTCTGTCTCAAAAAGAAAAAGAAAAAAGAAAAAAAAAAGGGAGTAAAAATAGATACCTCCCATTAGACCCACCTCAAAAGAATATATGTGTGTGACAACATACACACACAACTAAATGGGATGAAAGTGAGCTTTAGAGATGTGGGATAAAGGAAAAACCATTTGGAAAAAGTCTCAGAACACTTCTTTTTTTTTTTTTTTTTTTTTTTTTGAGACAGAGTCTTGCTCTGTCACCCAGGCTGGGGTGCAGTGGCCGGATCTCAGCTCACTGCAAGCTCCGCCTCCCGGGTTTAGACCATTCTCCTGCCTCAGCCTCCCGAGTAGCTGGGACTACAGGCGCCCGCCACCTCGCCCGGCTAGTTTTTTGTATTTTTTAGTAGAGACGGGTTTTCACCGTGTTAGCCAGGATGGTCTCGATCTCCTGACCTCGTGATCCACTTCTAGGAAGACCGTATTTACTTCCTCATCCAGCAAAGTGCTATTTCAAATGTGTTAAATAAGTAGGGAGTGTGTCAGTGTCTGTGTGTGTCTCTGTATCAAGAAGCATCCAGAAAAAAAGAGGGGAAAAAGTCAATATAAAAATTTAGAAATTAGAATATTTACTTTTAGTTAAGAAAATTTCTAGAAAGCTTTATTTTGGTATACAAAATGTAACACAGCCATCTCAACAATCATGTCTAGTCATTCAGCAATCAGCCGCCACTGACAACATATACCTATCCTTCCTTTCAATAATGGTCTTCCAACAGACCTCAAAAGGCTTCTATATGGGTCACTTTTCTTACTATATCTATATTTTTTTCCAGCCCTAATCCTCTATGTTCTGAATGATATTGAGTTTCTGGTAAACTTTAAAATGTTTTTCTTAGATCCAGCTGCACTGAGTATACAGCAAATTTAGAATCACCACCCCACAGTCCCTCCCTTGACAAATCATACTATTTAATATGGTGATGATGAGAACAACATATGTGACCACCTTTGCTTTTTAAAAAGGCAGAAACCTATAGAATCTGTATGTGAGTTCCACTCATTGTTTCTATAAAATATTACTCTGATATGTTTTAGGGCATTGTCATGAGAATGTGTGAAAAATCTATAGGCTTACAAAACATGAAAACTCAAGATACTGGCTGGTAAGGGCATGGTAGGAGCTATGTATTCTTAGAAGAGAGGCTGCATCATTTCTGCAGACAAATCTGAAATTTTCTGTGTGCAATTTAGAATGTAATCTCTTACTAGATTAAATTTTACAGTTTGGGAAGGTGAGGAGGCTAGTAAGAGAAAACTGCATGAGACAAGAGTATAGATATCCAACAAACACTGAGGCAACCAACCTGAGCCAGTTAGTACTTGACGGCAATGCTTTTATTAGAAACGCTTTACTTACGACCTATTACCAGCGGTTCCTCTACTATTGAGATACATTTAAATCTGTCATTTTAAATGTGTTTACACTTAATCTGTGTACAAGAACTGCTGACAAAGGCAAGCGTGACATGTCATACTGATGACGTGTTAAGCAGAGGAAATTTCCACCGCCACAGGCAACACTTTAACCTTATGAAACATTTTAATCACATTTTTATTGAAGAAGATTATTAAAAGATGCAGACTTTCAGAACTTGAAATTTTCTTGATCCTTCGCCAAATCAGAGGTAGGCAAAGTGTGCTCTGAAATCACCTCCCCACAAATTGTAAATTCATTTTCTGAAATGAGATATTGACATTTAAGTATCATATAAAAGTCAAACTTTTCTAGGATGGCTGAGAAGTTGAAAATCCTAAATGCCCACATTATGAGAAAAGAAGTTAAGGCAAAGGCCAATATGGTGAGTAATTTTAACATTATACTTAGCATTTAGCCGCTTTTCTGCATTAGTCCCATGTTAAGAACCAATTCATTCTTTTATATCCAACATATGTATTTTCAGTATTTGCTAAGAAATAATCCTCTTTTCAAAACATTGGTTATTATTTTTTACAAAACTTGGTTTCTCAACAGTATAATTCTGTGTTTGCAGACTATAAAAGTATAGCTCTGAGAATATGAAAGAATATAATCACTAGGACAGGCAATTGATTTCTGTGTGGGCAAAAATTTTAGACCTTTTTTTTTAGGTGAATGACATCAGACAGCCATTTAGCGCTAAGTTTCCATGACTACCTGTAAAATTGAGATATCATTCATTCATTCATTCATTTGATAAATATCAAAAAAACATCCACAATATTTCAGGTACAGAGCTACGTGGCATTGGGGTGACAGAGAACACATTGGTTTTGCCTTTAAGGACATTTATAGTCCATTTGCTTTCTATCCACTTCGACTCAGACATAAAGAATATTTATCAAATATACTGGAAGTCCCAGAATAAGGGTACTCTAAACACATCATTCAAATTTCAAAACAGAACCCAAAAAACAAATGCCAAAACATTTACCCAACATATTCAGGTCTTATGAACCTAGTGATTAACATATTTTTAATACGTTATTTCAGCTATACTATAGCTAAATGGTAAAACACAACGAAACAAACTACTTGGTTTATTTAGTTTATTATAAAGCCACACTTAGTAGTATTCCAACTCAGTGCTCTTCAGCAAGTATGTGCACACCTATATTATGTCTAGGCACTGTAATAGTGGCTAGGGATATGATGACATGATGACCTGTTACAACCCCGTGACCTTGAGAAGCTTATGGTCCAGAAAGACAGACAAATGTGTCATTCACTATGCGATATTCCTCTTGATCTCTTCCTCTCACCATCTTTCTTATATTCCTACCCCTGATTTGGTCCAGGCAATCCACCCATCTTCCAGAGCCAAGAATGTTGTTGAGCCAATAGTAGAAATCTCATTCCCTCTGCAAAGGATTTGTTTAGCAAAGTTGTGTGACCCAGTTTCAGCCAACAAGGAAAGTGAGGGAAAAACTGTTCAACAGGGCTTTTGAAAAAGACATGGAACCAATCCAAATGCCCATCGATGATGAACTGGATAAAGAAAATGTGGTACACATACACCATGGACCACACAGCCATAAAAAGGAATGAGATCATGTCATTTGCAGGGACATGGATGAAACTGGAAGCCATCATCCTCAGCAAACTAACACAGGAACAGAAAACCAAACACCACATGTTCTCACTCATAAGTGGGAGTTGAACAATGAGAACACATGGACACAGGGAGGGCAAAAACACACACTGGGGCCTGTTGGGGGTGGAGGGGTATGGGGAGGGAACCTAGAGGATGGGTCAATAGGTGCAGCAAACCACCATGGCACATGTATACCTATGTAACAAACCTGCACATTCTGCGCAGGTAATCCAGAACTTAAAATAAAAAATAAAGTGTCAATCCAAAAAAAACCAAAAACAAAAACAAAAAAAAGTTTCTTCACTCTTTCCAAAAAGAGGTAAAAGATAAACCCCACTGAACGTAGAATTTGGCATATGATAAATACGCTATCCTTAAATCATTGGGGAGAAGATGGAGTTTTGATAGGAACTGTTGGGACAAGTGGATAGTCACATGAAGAAAGGTAAAATCATATCCATTCCTTAGACTTTAAACCAGGATAAATTCCAAATGGATCAACTGTTTAACTACGAAAATTAAAATTAAGGACTAGGAAAAAAAAAACATGGTAATATGTCATCTCAATAATCTAGGAACTGGGAAAACTTTTCTAACAATGATTTAAAATCCCAAAGTAATAAGGAAAAACATGGATACCTGTGATTACATAAAATATTCCAGAAACAAACTGGGAGGACATATTTGTAAGCTTCACTAGAGATAAAATCTGCAATATACAAAGGGCTTCAAAATCAGAAGAAAAAGAGCCAACAATCACACCGAAAAATGAGTGAGAAATATGAATTGATTAGCTCATAAATCAATGCAAATGGGTCTTATACATCAGAAAACACACTGGACTGTGCTTTTGACAAATGCAATCTAAAACAATACTGAGATACCATCCCTCACCTATCTGACAGAAAAATCTTAAAGTTCAACAACATAGTATGTTGACCAGACTTAGGGAACTAGGAATTCTCATATAGTTGTGGTATAAATACAAAGTGATGTACACAAACCCTATGGATGGGTGTTCATCAATACCTAGCAAAATTACATACGTATTTATCCTTTGACACAGAATTCCACTTCTGGAAGTCTATCCAAAAGACACACTGGCAAAGATAAAATATATGTTTGCACAAAGCAATCCACTGCAGCATTATTTATAATAACAAGAGATTGAAAATAAAAATGTTTATAAATAGGGGATGGAGTGAGAAAAAATCACGGTACATCCCCATGATGGAGTACCATAAAACTGTAAAAAAAAAAAAAAAAAAAAAGAAGAGGAGGAGGAGGAAGAGGAGGAGGAGGAGGAGGAGGAGGAAGAAGAAGAAAAGAAATCATTCTAGAAAGTGCAACTGAATGCTCTCCAGGCTATTTTTCTAAGGAACAAAAGAAAGTTGGAGAAAAATGTATAGAGTATATATAACTTTTCAAAGAAAGGATGGAACACAAATATAAATGTATTTATATAGATAAGTGTATGTATATCCACACATATATGCAACCTTATGTATATATTGTATTTATATTTAATAAACAAAGTAAGTATTAAAAATTTGGGGGAGGAAGAAATAGGGTATAAGAGAGATATAGAAGTTATACTACTTTGAACATACTGGTTTTATAGATCGATTTTGAAATCATAAATATTCTACATAATTATAATGCAAAATTAAATCTAAAAAAGCAATCTCTATAAATTGGAAGTAAAAGAAACCTAATTTCATATCCAGTTGCTGTCATAAGTACTCACAGAGGTGCTATTTCTAGTGATTTTATTTAAAATACATAACAATTTAAAGGAAAAGTCTAAACTGTTCATGATAATTATATTATTTGTAGTAGGATTGATATTGATATTCTGAGACTCTTGTGCATGTACTGTGAATAAATCAAAGCATTATGATGGTATCATTAAACGCTGAAGTTTTTGTTGGGAAAGGAGAGTGTGGCTGAAATGACATAAAGGTACGAGATCCGTGGGGTAGGGCATTCTGACTGGGGAAAATCACACTCCCAAAGACGAGCTTACAAGTTGCCTTAGCTGATTCTCCAGGCTTCTGTTTCTAAAGCTATTGCCATGACGTCTTTTAGTGTTTGTTTTTCATATGATGAGGTCAATATATACACAAATATTAAAGTACATTTACATGTATATACACACATAAACTTATTTAGATAGCATGTTCTCATGCATCGATCACATTTCTGATTTGAAATAATTGTACACTAGTTAAATTCTTCCAAGTTGACTGTGGCCGAATCTGCCATGCCCAGCATCAGACCTCGCATTCTTTCCCACCTACTTGTTTTAAGCTGCTGGATCCTTGCAGTCACTTGGCAGAAAACGCTTCTCCTCAAACTTGTGTTGTATTTCTAGCTTTCACTCATCAATATGAATTTTGAAGCTCACAGTGAAAACCAATTTAAGGTATGGAGCGTGTTTAAAACAAGGAGTGGCTCCAGCCACACCCTTATTTGCAGAAAACGAGCCTCTGAGGCACTCCCAACATAGGGACACGCAGCCAGGAAGCCATGTGGTATCTTTTGGTAGAAAGAATAAAAAACAACTTAGTATAAAAACAACGTTAGGGTATTTGTTGAATTTAAAAGTTTAGCTAATGTACATGACAGCAGACCTCAAAGTATCAAAAGAAAGACTCCCAAAACGTCTGTAACAGAGCTTCAGATAGAACACATCTCTTGAAATAATACTAATATCTATTTTGGGGATAATATAAGACATTTTCTCCAAAACACATATCTCTTTACCATAACGGGAGACATATAAGTAAGTAGAAATATCTCTGAAGACAACTAAGTGTTGTTTAAGCAGTAAAATAACAATCTAATGAATTAGTAAGATAAGAAAAAAATCTATGGGGAGAGGAATATTATTTAGTTTGGGAAAATAAATATAGTTTTCAAAGTAGGTGAAATATTACTGGGACAGAGGACAGGAAATAATACTAGGACTGGGACAGGATATGAGAAAAAAAGGATGAAATGGAAGATGTGAGAATTCAGAATAGACACAGAAAAAGGACATGGCGGAGCAATCCTGGGCACTAATGATTTTCTAAGAAACCAGGAGATCCAGGTGCCTGAGGACTGTTCCGAGTGGAGCAGCTGTCTATCTCAAGGATTTTGCTAACCCCAGAAGCCATTAGCCTAGTGCCCAGGGAATGTTTAATACTGAGATGCTTTCATTCCACCTGAAAGAAAAGCAAGAGAGGGATCTCTCTCTCTCTCTCTCTCAAAGTACCTAGTACTTTATGATAGCTTCATTGGTTTCTTGTGTTGATTATTCAAGATTCCTTGGCTGACGATGACAAGAACACAAATCAAACTAGCCTCAACTAGAAAGAGAATTGGCTTATATAACTAGGTATTCCAATGATAGAGAGAACATCAGACAAATCTGGATCAAGGCACATACCCTTTCTTGCTCTCTCTCCCCCCATCTCCTTCTCTTTCCATCTCCCAATTTTGTTTGTCTCTGAACAGCTTTTGGCCTCATATTCTTCTTCCATGAGCAGGCTCTGAAACCCAAAACCCATAGCTTTTTTGTATCAAGTCTTCTCTCTACATAGATCAGATTTCACCAAAGGAATCTTACTGACAGCCACGTAGGAGATGCTTCAGCTTCCTGGAACAATCACTGGGGCATATTCCTGTGACTCAGACATTGGACAGACCCAAGTCAAGCTCCCACAGGCCACTACACTGGCCATTCCCAGCACAACCACACAGGATGGGGAAATAGTTTTTTCCAATGAATCCCAAAAACAGATTTTTCCCACTATCCTTCCAATAAGACTATTTTTCCTTCAAGGGCATGGCCATCTCAAATACTTTTGGCCTTTTCCATACTTTACCATAACATCTCCTAAATATATGCTTCATAATTAAACAAATGGAAACCAGAATTTTTATTGTGAACATCAACAATAAATTATTTTCAGATTGCAAACACATTCCTTCAATATTTCATTAGCTGATTGTGATCACCTAATCAGCACATGAAATCTATTCAGAGTATCAGGAACATAAGAGAGACAAGGACATGTCAATTTGAAAATGCCATCCTTAGAAAGCATGTCTATCTACATCTCCAATCTCTAAGTCATAAATGGATAGCATTTAATGTACTACTAAAGATTTTTATACCTGAAAAATGGGATGGTTCAGGTAGCCTAAGGATCCTGCAACTGTGATGTGTGGAACACAGGTGTTGCGCAGAATAATCTCATGTAATAAGAAGTACAGAGAATGGTCATGACTAGTGCAATGGGGAGAGCTAAGTAGATATGATTCCAGGCCCTACCCTCACTACAAGCAGAAGGTCCAAGCTTTCATCCTCTTTTTTATTTGAGAGTTTCACATTAGGTTTTTCTGGAAGAGCAATTGTACTGCCAAACCAAAAAACATACAAACAGCCAAAAAATTGTATTAGTCTAATCACCTCATTATACTACAGATGAAACAGTTTCTAAATACAGATTCTAAACTTGCTGTCATTCAAATTTCAATACAGCTATCCTTTTACTTCACCAGGCTGCCTTTCTTAATTTGATTTTACAAAGGAAAGCTTTTTTAAAAAAACTAAAACTAAAAAATCATATGCTTGAGTTCTTAGACTACACATAAATATTTAGTCTGTGCTTATCAGAATTTTAGAATTCTGAAAAGCCTCCCTGAACTCTCAAAACTTCTAAAAGCCATACCATGCTGGTGAGGCTGCAGAGCAAAGGGAACACTTACATACTGCTGGTAGAAATGTAAATTAGTTCAGTCACTGTGGAAAGCAGTGTGGAAATTTCTCAAAGATCTTAATAACAGAACTACCATTCGAACCAGCAATCCCACTACTGGGTATATAACCAAAGGAAAATAAATCTTTCTACAAAGAAAGACATGTACATTCCTATGTTCATCGCAGTACTATTCACAACAGCAAAGACATGGAATCAACCAAGATGCCCATCAACAGTGAACTGGATAAAGAAAACATGGTACATATACACCATAGAATACTATGCAGCTTTAAAAAGAATGCAATTATGTCCTTTGCAGCAACATGGATGAAGCTGGAGGCCATTATCCTAAGCAAACTAACACAGGAACAGGAAACCAAATACAACACATTCTCATTCTCACTTATAAGTGGGAGCTAAATATTGAATACATATAGACACAAAGATGGGAACAAGAGACAGTGGGGACTGATTGAGGAGGGAGATGAGGAGGGGGACATGGATTCAAAGCCTGCCAATCATGTACTATACTCACTACCTGGGTGACAGAATCATTCATCCACCAAGCTTCAGCAACACTCAATTTACCCATGTAACAAACCTGCATGCACACCCCCGGAATCTAAAATAAAAGAAGATAAAAGTAATTTATTCAATTAAAAAAAAAATGGGCCAGATGCGGTGGCTCATAGCTGTAATCCCAGCACTTTGGGAGGCCAAGCTGGGTGGATCATGAGGTCAGGAGTTCGAGACCAGCTGGCCAATATGGTGAAACTGAAAATACAAAAATGAGCTGGGCATGGTGGTGCACACCTGTAATCCCAGCTACTGGGGAGGCTGAGGCAGGAGAATCGCTTGAACCTGGGAGGCAGAGTTTGCAGTGAGCCGAGATCATGCCACTGCACTCCAGTCTGGGCGACAGAGCGATACTCCATCTCAAAAAAATAAAATGAAATAAAAAAATAAAATAAAATGACACACAAGCATCAAATGTGGATAGAAGAAGAAATATCTACCTACGCCTCTGCTGAAATGTCAATGAATCTATCTAATAAATGCCTGCAGTAGGCTACTTAACTAAAATGAATAGCTTTAGCAATCACCTTGGTTGACAACATTCAGAATCAGGAGCAAATAATAGTTAATGCTTATTCTACAGAATTTCTCTTCCCTTCCGTACACAAAACATATACAGAGTCTAGGCTTGGTAACACAAAATTTCCAATAATCTATGAGAGAACACTTAAAGACTTTACACTTAAGAAGAGTAATTTTTGGATTAATTTTGAATCTATTTTCCAAAACTAAATGACTTTTTAAAGGCCTAATCAATTACCATTATAAATAAAGACATACACTGCAAGTATTTGGCACATGTAATTATAGTAAAATGAACACACCTCACATCAAGCACGTCTTTGTAGGTCAAGATGGCAATAAGAAAATATTTTTCACTCTGGTCCACAGTGATCAAAGGGAGATCAACACTGAAACTGTATTTCAGAATGCCACCAAAAGCTTTGACCAGGAAAGAAAAGCAGTGCTGGCCAGTTGCCCACAAGATTGCATACTACATTAGATTTTAATACTTTTCAAAAACAAAGAGAATTTATATAGAAACTATGACAGTTTGAAGAAGTTCATTGGGATAATCTTAGAAGACTGATCTAAAGACAGTCTAGGAAAGCTGCATGCAATTCTAGGAGTCAGATCTGTTTGTTTCCGAAATAAGCATCAAATACTAACACAGATAAGAACTAAAACTAAAATACCAATTCAGTGAAAAAGCTAAAACCCAGAAGACGTTTTATTTCATTACCTGTCTAAAGTTCTTTTTAACTGTGATAGGTCATGTTCTGTTTCTTCACTGGGGTAAGGTAGAATATTTGAGTGTCCCAAATATACTGAAATTATAGACAAAAAGAAGATTCATTGTACTGTCTACCTAATACTGAGCCGAAATACATTGACTGCTTAGAGTACGTTTACAATCTGCTAATCCTATAGCTGGCACTTAAACAAGGCTGGTTGGATAGATAATCCAGACAAATGCAGGGTTCCATAACAGAGCAGTTTCAAATGTCTTAGGCTATCACCTAAGCCACAAACAAAATTGATTTTTCCAGACATGTTCCAGTGTCTGCTTACCCTTTCCTGCGACCAACTGTCATCTCACTCCCCTGATAAAACTCTTGACATGTTTTGCAGTATCCTCTACTCCTTTCCCATTCCAAACAGCTGTCTTCCCTTCCTGGCAGAAACTCCCTGACATCTGGATACTCAGGATGGCTACTGTTATGATGGACAGATTCCATTTTATCCAACTACCCAGCTCCGAGAATATAAAAATGAGCAAAAGGAGGAGGAGTGTAATAGTTTCACCAGCTACACAAATACTAGTTCAAGTAATGACTGTATTAAAGCATTAGCATGTTGAATAAATTTCTTTTAAAAGTCCAATTTTGTGACTTCTGTAAAATGATACAGAATGTTAAAATGCAATGATTCTGAAAGAATACACAATTACAGGCTTCCTAAATTTCTACCCAGGTAATGACAACACATCCAATCCCATAGCTCAAACATAGGATTTCTGCTTCATGGCCTAATTTGATGTTTTGTTTACTAGATTTAAGAACAAGAACATGTGTGTTAGATGAAGACAGATGAGTCGAAGAAAAGACAAAACATGAGTCACTTTCCTTGAGCTCACTGCCCATATCCCATCAATCACCAGTTCCACTTTGTGCTGCTTCCTAAATATGTATCATCTCTTGCATATTCTGCTACACTGCTTTCTTAAACTGTTTTCCTATATCCATTCTTCCCTCTACTTCAGTCTATTCTCCATAAGCAGCCAGAGTGATTTTTTTTCGAAGTGCAAATTGGGTCATATCACCCCACTATCCCCTTTCTAAATCCAATCAATGGTCCCCCTTCCTTGTAGAATAAAAGCTACACTAGTCCACATGGACTTTAAAGCTTTGCATAACTCTTGTCCCAGCTTCTCTCTGGCTTCATCAGGAGCCTGTCTCCCTCTCACTCAACATATTCAAACCACAGTGGCCTTCCCTCCATTATCCAGATGCATCAAATTTCTCCCATCCCTAAGGTCTGCTTTAGTGCTTTTCTCTTTGCCTGGCTCCCTCCTGCCCATGGTTCAGATCTCAATTTATATGTCACTTCCTCAAGGAATTACTCTGCAATCAACAGCAATGTGTTAGGTATCCTTTTATATCTCTCATGGGATCATGGAATTTTTCTTAGTAGCACTTTTAACAACTGTATTTAATTAACATATTAAATCAGACATTAAAGAGATTTGCAAAACTATAAAGCAATGCCATTCTCAATTTTTGGTTTTGAATAACAGTTAATTTTTGTTTAAAAATATTATCTTAATGTGCAAAATGTTAATTATTGTTTTAAATAGAGTATTTTTTTAAAAAAGTTTAATTTCTAATATGGCAAATATCAATAGATTTAACAACATAAGCAAAACTTCTTTCGGTCATCAATAATTTTTAGGAGTATAAAAGGATTCTGAGATCAAAAATTTTAAGAACCACTGAATAAGAAATTAAACTATGGCTTGTGAAATTATGAGATACTGCATTTTAAATCCTTTAGGAATACTTAAAATTGTACTTAACTACACTTTATGTAGGAAACAAAGCTTTCATGTAATGTTGCTACCTTAGAAAGAAAAGGCTTAATTCTTATATACTGCTAAGAGAATTACAACAGGATTGTTCAGCTAGGTCATAAGCAATGTGTCAATTATAGAAGAGTTGATAAGAAAGTTCAACTTCCTATGACAAACATAGTTTACAGCTTTAAATGAATAATTTTTTCTTTGAAAGCATTCTAACAAATGTTATCTTTAATAACAAACACATATGGCCTTTAAACTTTCAAGCAAAGGTTCTTGAAAATCATAATTAAAACAAACCTTTTGATCTTACAGAAAAGTTCTTAACAGAAGAGTAATAAACAATTTTGCAATGACAAGATGGTGAATATGTACTCAATACTAACTACTGTCATGATGACTGTGATATCAACAAACCCATATATGGTACTTTTCTGAGAGCTTTACAACTTATAACAAAATAAATCCTTCCTAAATTTAACTTATTAAATGTAAACTTATTTTTTAACTTATTAATCAGACTTAGTTACTATTATTATTAGCCCAAGGATATGTAACTTACCCCACGTCTGACAGCTAAATAACTGACATAAGTGAGGTTTGAATCCAGGGTCTGAGTTCTTAACTCTATACTGCCTGCCTACATACATACATACATACATATATATAAATTAACCTTTCTTATTCTGCTTCTAAACAAAGGTAAGGGCTACCCAATCAATGCTTTGTGTTCTCCCAATACTCTTTCCTAGAGCTTCTTCAAAGGCTCCCATGAAGCACTGGTGAAACTGGAAATCACTGAATTTTACTACCATTTTAACCAAAGCTGAATCAAATAATTTAGAACTTAATATTGTTTATTTACCTAGGGTCTATCTACCCACATTACTCTTAGTTTGTTCACAAATTATCTAATTTCCTATTACATTTGGCTTTGCTTATTTTGGGTTTTCATTGTTCTTGAAGATTTTTCTGGCAAATTCTGGGTTTCTGCCCCTCGTAATTCTTCTGTGGACATTCAATATGAAATACTAATGTTCCTAGGCCACCGGACTCTTGGGAAGCTAATGCTGTGAAATCTTTGCTTTGTAATAACCCTATACTTTGTTCAATATCTATTTCATCTGTGCAACAAATATGATAAATAATAAAAGTTGGGAGTCTCCAGTAATTGAAAGGAAATTCTACCCAAGGTCAATGTATTTATGTTAAACAAAAGGTAGTTTGTATTCTCAAAATGAATTGAGTTACTGGGTCTGAATCCTCCTGATTAAAATGTAAACTTATTATTGAGTAAGGAACTTTGAACATAGTCAAAATTTTAGAGAAACATCAGTTTAAAATATATAATTAAACAGAAGGCTGTAAGTTCACCTGACAGAATATGTTTACTTTTGCTGAAATGTTAATGATGTCAGTGATACCTCCCTGTCCCTTCATTAATGTTGGGAAAATAAACTATATGTTTCTCCTCACAGCTTTGTTCTCCTCACTCCATTTCTTCTTGTCTTCACCCAGAAGCTAATGAAATAAAAGCTTTAGGGCTTCTTACGCTAACACCCCTTCTAAGATCTTATATATAAATGTGTGGTTACAATTGTGTAGGCTTTATCCTAAGGAGGATAAAAATTGCATAAGATTCAGATGCTACGCAACATGGATCTGCCTTACCAGAGTTGTAAATATTTCAGTCAACTTGCAATTACTGCTCATATTTTTGTTTCTCTGTACTTGCAGCCAAGGAAAATCCTTTGGAGTGGCTCATAGACATCAGTGCCCTGGATACAAAAGCTTATTTTGGCAAGAAATTGGCAAAGAATTAAAAGTCAGGATAGATGGTAAACAAGAATTTTAGATCTAAATTTCTATCAATAGATAATTAGATGAAAAACAATAATAAGGTAGATCCATATCAGAGACAAAGTGGAGGCCTCTAGTCCTAAATTAGTCTCAATAATTTAGAAATGTAACTTTAAAATGTTTGGTTTGGGGAAGATTTTATGTAAAAATTCAGGTGTCAAAAATTAGACCTGATAAAACTGGGTATAAGTGCTCTGGCCTGAATATATTTCCTACCTATCTCCCTTCACTCATTTCCAAGGCCTGCCTGTCCCCACCTAAGTTAAATTTAGGCAAGCCCAAAAGTTTATTATTAAAGCTTATTATTATTAGTCTTCAAATTATAGAAATAATGCCCAAGAGATACTAATTATTAAAAAATAAATAAATAAACTGACATAATAGCATTCATAGTATGTTTTAACTTTTATTTTAAATGATTTATATAATAAACTCTAAGATGAATTCATATTATTTATTATGGTATGCAGTATTTTTCAATATTCAGCAGAAAAAAGCAAGCACAAATTTTATTTTAAATAACATTTCCTATCACCTTTAAACATAACTTCAGTAGCAGACATTATGTTGACGGTTTGGCTAAAGACGGACAAGAAAATAGAACCTGCTCAAATTCATGCATGGTGGCAACAAAAATTCAGGGATCATGGCACCAAATATCTTGTTTTCCAGGATGGAGCACAGGCTGAGGAAGCACAGATTATACATTTAGAGCCTACATTCATTTCTTCACAGCAGTATTAGAAAAGCCACAGTCGATGCCATTTCCATCTAGCTGCATCCAAGCCTTTCTCGGTACAGAGAAATATCTAATTACCCAATACCACTGGAGCAACTTGTGGGGATTGTTTTAATATATATTCACAGCATGTGTCATTATGGCTCCTGGCGGCTATTAAAAGGGTGGGCTAGCAACATGAATTAACAATAACACATTTGGTATATTATGGCTTTATAATGCCTAAAGCATTTAGCTAGTCTCCTTATTATTCTTAATGTGCCTTACAGCTCAGAAGAATCATGTAAGTGTGTATTCGGCTGGTCCCAAATGCTAAATGGAAAGCAAAATATCTCCTAAAAGTAGTTCTGAGTAACTGCTATGTCTAGTTTTCTTCCTTTTTCATCAACTAACATGGCATATGTTATAACCAACAGATTGTTCTGTTTTCAGAACCTTTTTTCTGTTTTTTTTTTTGTTTGTTTGTTTTTTTTTAGATGAGCAGAACAACTCTTAACAGTAGACAACTTCACCAGGAGAACAGCAGTTAAGTACAACAGGAAGGGCAGTGTCTCCCCAGTACCACCTGCCTAAGCTACTACAAGGGTCCCCCTAACAGAGGTACCTGCCTCTATTCACTCTCCTACAGCCCATGCTCCAGTCAGCAACTACAGTCATCTGTGAAAACTATCAGATCATATCACATTAGTCTTCAGCTTAAAGTGCTCCAGTGGCTTTGATATGTGCTTAGAATAAAATGCAAACTTCTCGTCATTGCCCACAAGGCTCCTTCATGCAGTGGCTGCCTACTTATCTCTGCAACTTCTCTTTGTACCATTCTCATTACTAAACCTGAAACATGTCAGCTCATAGTCATTCCACACTTTTGACATTTCATGGACCCTCAGCCTGGAATACCTTTTCATAGATCTTTTAATGACTGGCTTCTTCTCCATCTTCAGAATTCTGTCTAAAAGTCACCTCCTCAGAGACTACCCTATCTATAGCATCCAATTTTTCCCAATTCTCTATTGCTGTCCTATTTAAGTTTTTTTTTTTTAAATTAGGCCTAGTATAATGAAATTAGTTGCTTTTTCTTAGCATGATTTCTTGACTATCCCTATATAAATATGGGTATGCACACACATGCATACGCACACAGAAATTCGCATTCCATTAGGTGCATGGCCTTATCTATCTTTCCTATTATCACCTCCCCAGTACCTGGAACAGATACTGGTAGGCAGTGAGTGCTCAAAAAATTATCTGGCATGGACAAACGAACCTTCTAGTTAAGTATTTCCATCCAGGAGACAATCAAGGGAGCTCAACTTGGGAATATATTCAACTCAACTGTTTGAAATTACATCTAACAACACAGGAAATCATTCTCTCTTATTTGTTTATTTATTCATTCATTCATTTATTCATTCATTCATTCTGGGCCAGTATTCAAGTCCTAGTCCCTCTTAATAGGGCAGAAAAAGTATAAGCTCTCGAGAAGAAATTATATTCTTCTACCCTCCCTCGCATGTTCTTCAACTTCAGTCACTCACCCACCCTCTGGTATGGTTTCTGCCATTTCTGTGTATAACAGGTACCAACTTTCACACAATGCTCTTTTCACCTTTTTACAGTAGCCACACACTAAGTATTAGGTTGGTGCAAAAGTAATTGTGGTTCTTGCCATCAAAAGTAATGGCAAAGGCCAGACGCGGTGGCTCACGCCTGTAATCTCAGCACTTTGGGAGGTCGAGGCGGGCAGATCACGATGTCAGGAGTTTGAGACCAGCCTGGCAAACATGGTGAAACCCTGTCTCTACTAAAAATACAAAAATGAGCTGGGTGTGGTGGCACACGCCTATAATCCCAGCTACTCAGGAGGCTGAGGCAGGAGAATTACTTGAACCCGTGAGGCAAAGGTTGCAGTGAGCCAAGATCACGCCACTGCACTCCGGCCTGGATGACAGAGCGAGACTCCATCTCAAAACAAAAACAAAAGGTAATGGCAAAAACTACAATTACTTTTGCACCAGCCTAACAGTAATAACTTTAAGATAAAGAGTTTGCTAGGATAGTTTTTCCCGAATTATATTATAATTGCTCCTTGGCTATTAAAACACATACCCATAGGTATTCATTTTCACATATTTTTCCATCTAATAGTCTCTTCGAACATTTGGGAAAACTGGATTAGAGATGAAGGGAGACTTTCTTCCAGGGATAGAAGCTCCCCTCAGGCAGCAGGACATTGCAGAGTCCCTAGAGGGCTCCTAGTTTTTACTAGGCACTCAATGGTGTCACGCTCTGTGCTTTATTTATTACAATACCCCTTTGAGGAGGTATCCATATAATGTGTTTTGCAGGGGAGGACCCAGGTACAGGGAGTTTCAGTCAATAGGTCAAGGTCACATAGCTAGCAAAAGGCAGAAGTCATATTCAAATTCAGGTCCGTCTGGGCACCAGATCCATTCTTGGAACCACTGAATCATACATCATCTTTGCAATGCATAAGTGATCCGTGCTTTGTTTTACAATACACTTCTTTCCTAAGGTAGTAATGCAAGAGCTTTTATTTACTTCTTTTAGCTACTAATCTAAAAACTGCACACACACAGCTTCCCTTCAATATTCCCAAGTAACAAGCTTGTTGAAAAACCCTACTGAAAACAAGCGGAGTTTTCTTTTCATTACTCAGTGATGTTTAAGTGTCGCTAGTCTAATCATTGTCTTTTATACCATTAGACTTATATTTTCATAATTATAGGCTGCCATGGGCTTCTTCCAA
The DNA here is from genome assembly GCF_049350105.2 of Macaca mulatta. Lineage (NCBI taxonomy): Eukaryota > Metazoa > Chordata > Mammalia > Primates > Cercopithecidae > Macaca > Macaca mulatta. Next base: position 123,807,339 of record NC_133407.1, read on the forward strand.
AGCCCCCTGCCAAGTCTTCATTCCTACATACAGTTGCTAATTGCTTTCTTAGCACCACTGGTTATTCTCTGAACCTTTGGATTTCACTACCTACAATAGGCCCCTGGGTTTTTCTCCCCTTCAGTAGCCCTTAGCACAATGGTCACAGCACTCCGTGGCTGACTTGGTTCTGCCCCACAAGTCTCATCTCCTCATTCTCAGAGTGGGGTCAAGTCAGTTCTGTGCCTGTGCTGCCTCCCGTTCTCTCTCAATGCTTGGTTGTGATGCTTGATCCTAAGGTTAAAGCAACTAAACTGTAGTGGCTTTGAAACAAACTTGTATGTTTCCTCCTCCCCTCCATATAGTGTGAACTATATATAATTTAAACATTAACAATAACAGCAAACTCTTATTGAGTTCCTATTAGTCTCCACCACACCAAAGCCTCTCAACAAATTTATTTCGTAAAAAACAAACAAAAATGAGCAAACCTCCCTGTGGAGGAGTACTGATTTTATTTCCCTTCCCTATCTTCCAGAAGAGAACACTGAGGTTCACAGAGGAGAACCTATTCTTCCTGGTTCCAGAGTCCCTACTCTAAAGAGCCACTACCCACTATCCTTCCTGTGAAAACTGTCCCAACCTGATCCTGATGCAAAAAGATGGCAAATAACAGGCAGTAGATAGATTTTTAGAGTAAAAGAGAAAGAGAAGATAATTAATTTAAGTTGTGAAAAAAATTCAAGAAGGGAGATGCTTCCTTTCAAGACCTATAATCTGTTCCTGTATGTCTTTCACTTGTTCGTCGGGGAATCTCTGAAATGCTCCCTTCACAAAGTTTCTCCTTATGCTCATATCCCTCCTAAGCCATCCATGAGGGTTCCCATGAAGGCCCAGTTCACTGGAGCTGCCTGACATACTGATTATCACTCTCTAAAGCACCCTCTTTTGGACAACAAATTATATGGCCACCCAAACCATAATCTCTATGAGGGCAGGGCTGTACATTATTCTCGTTTTTATCTCTCACCAGGATTTTCAGATTATTTTTATTTTATTTTATTTTATTTTATTTTATTTTATTTTATTTCATTTCATTTCACTTCATTTCATTTTATTTGAGACAGGGTCTCGCTCTGTCACCCAAGCTGGAATGCAGTGGTGTGATCTTGGCTGAAACCTGTGGCTCCCAGGTTCAAGCAATTCTCTTGCCTCAGCCTTTCTAGTAGCTGGGATTACAGGCACACACCACCATACCTGGCTTATTTTTGCATTTTTAGTAGAGACGGGGTTTCACCATGTTGGCCAGGCTGGTCTCGAACTCCTGACCTTAAGAGATCTATTCGCCTAGGCCTCCCAAAGTGCTGGGATTACAGGAATGAGCCACCGCGCCCAGCGAGGATTTTCCGATTTTAAATCAGTACTGGAATAATGCTTGCTAAGTATTCTTCCTCCCAGGCTAGGCAGAATTTCGCCATTGCTAAATCCTTCATAGCATTTTGTGTTGGTGTCTCTTACAGAAACTACCACATGCCAACCTTAATAGTTCACAGACCATATATGCCATGCCTTCGTGGCAGGCCTGAGTCTCCAATAATCTCTGTATCCCTAGATACCTGGTTAGATACTTTTTGTTGTTGTTGTTGTTGTTGTTGTTGTTGTTGTTGAGACAGAGTCTCGCTTTGTCACCCAGACTGGAGTGCAGTGGCCGGATCTCAGCTCACTGCAAGCTCCGCCTCCCGGGTTCACACCATTCTCCTGCCTCAGCCTCCCGAGTAGCTGGGACTACAGACGCCCGCCACCTCGCCCAGCTAGGTTTTTGTATTTTTTAGTAGAGACGGGGTTTCACCGTGTTAGCCAGATGGTCTCGATCTCCTGACCTTGTGATCCGCCCGTCTCGGCCTCCCAAAGTGCTGGGATTACAGGCTTGAGCCACCACGCCCGGCCACCTGGTTACATACTTTATCCGGTGATGTGGGTAACTATATGCTGACCAACTGAACTCAATATTATTTTGATGTCCTCATTTTGCATGCAAACTCTTACTGTCCTTCTGCCAATGGAAGAGAAAATTTGAGAGTTGTGAGATCAGTGATACAACAAGTGCTGGAGGAAAGAAGACAATCTGTCTGCACCTGGAGAACAGGAGAAAGTTTAGAAACAGGGTTAAAGGACTAGGAGGTGTTCTCTAGGTATAAATGTCTGGGTGTTAGGGATGGGAGAGAGTTGAGAGAACCTCCCAGGAAGAGGGAAAATACAGGGCACATACAAGAGAGTCTGCACACAGAATGGTGTGAGTAGGTTGGGTGGCTCCTGATGGCTGAAGTTTAAAATCAGAAGGGAGATTTGAGTAGACGTTTACTTCTCAACAGGCAGTTCTGTTAAATACCAGAGCAACAGTAAATAAGCATTTAATGCAAAACTTGCCCTCTTAAAACAGTGACTTTGGGATCATCCAAACTGCATTGTAACTGAAGATAACAGACGAACAGGGGAGCAAATCGAAGACCTCAGGACAGCTTATTCGAGGCTGAGACAGAATACAGCATTCTCTCTCTCCATTTTTGCACTTCCCTCAACAGATCTACAGAACTGCAGACGACCAAGTCCTGACCAGGAATGTGATCATACTGAAGGGAAAACAGTCATTTCAACATTTCTGTGGGTCCCTGTGCTGAAGGGATGCAGGGAGGCTGGGTGCTCTGTTTACAAAACATAATACCAATCATGGGACAAAGCTATTTAGCAGAGCAGCAATGGGACAGCCCCATAGGGAGAGAAAGGGTGAAGAGATGTTAACAAATGGTCTCAGGGGAATGCATTTGAGGAAGAAGGACCAGAGGACTTGTACAACAGAGCTGTCTTCTGTTCAACTAAAAAGCATTGTTGGCTGGGCATGGTGGCTCATACCTGTAATCCCAGCACTTTGGGAGGCCGAGATGGGCGGACCACCTGAGGTCAGGAGTTCGAGACCAGCCTGACCAACAGGGAGAAATCCTGTCTCTACTAAAAATACAAAATTAGCTGGGCATAGTGGTGCATGCCTGTCATCCCAGCTACTCAGGAGGCTGAGGCAGGAGAATCGCTTGAACCCAGGATGTGGAGGTTGCGGTGAGCTGAGATTGCACCATTGCACTTCAGCCTGGGCAACAAGAGTGAAACTCCATCTCAAAAAAAAAAAATCAAAAACCAAAAACCAAAAACACTGCCTGCACTATACTAACAAATTCTGTAATCCTTCTCCTTTACCCTAAGCCTTTACTTTGTCTGCTGCACACAATGATTGCAGGATTAAAGCACTTTGGGAAAATGAAAAACTGGGAAAGCATCCAGGCTGAAAGGAAGTATGGAGGGAAAACAACAGTTGGTTGTCTCTCGAGACAAGATACAGAGAAAGGAGGGAGATTCAGGAAGGGGACTTATGGGGGCATGTGCATGTGTTTAGGGATAAGAATGAGAAGCAAATAATCATACAGCCCTTTGGCCTTGAGAACTGCTGGTTTTGGAGCATGCATCTATCTGTGGACACTGATATCCCATCTTGTCTCTATTGTCACGCCATTTCTCTATGTGAATGTGAGCCGTTATCTTCTCCTCTGGCTAGAACATCTATCTACCTAACGTAGTAAATGAATCAATTTTAATTTAAAGAAAAATCAAAAGTCATTTCCATGCACTGACATAAGAAAGCACTTAATCTCAATAAACTAGCAGTTAGGATGATGGGAAAATCTACAAGGGCTCAGAGGTATGTAGCAAATCAAAATTCTCCCCATTTGTATAATGGAATAAAGCCAAAGTAAGCTTTCTTCCTGGCCTAAACCACATAACCTAACACATATTAGAAAGATGGGCTGGGGCAATGAGCTGTGACCACTGCTGATTCAAAGGAGTCCCTAACCTCTCCCCACCAGTTTCACAGAACTGCACCGGCTCTGGAAAATGACATTTACCAAGATTCTTAATAAAATGAACATCTTTGCCTGTTTCATACATTATTAGATTTTTTGGCATGCATTTCAGAACTCTAATACCTTAACGCTGTCTACGAGTGAGGTGGGAGTCCCCACAGGACCACCATCCCACCCCTGAAAATATTTTCATTACCCAAGTCAGAGGAAGTGAGGAAATGAAAGTTTCCTGACTCTTGCCAGCTAAATAGCTTGATTCAAGTGTGTTATGTTTTCATTATTTACATTTCTCTTGGAATGTGAGGGCTGTCTTCAAATTTTGTGACATCTGTTTGTTTTGTTTTGTTTTGTTTTTTTCAGGTACTTCTGTTCAGTGATTTCCTGGAAGAAGGAAGAACATGGCTGAAATGAACAATCAACGAACACTGATTTAATCTATACCACACTTACCTCCAATGAGGTAAACCATGGATCACTGTTGAAAAATATTCTTATAAGGCCATTGGATAAAAACAAGTATTAGATATCAATCAGTGCTCTGATTTGGGAAGAGCAATTTATGGTCTCTAAGCTTATGTCATCTCGTCTACAGATTGAAAGTGACTGATTCCTCACATGGCTTCCAACTCCAAGAATTTCTGGAATGCTGTACTGACACTCATACAGAGCTGTTTGGGGGTTAATGATTGTTCTTCATTTCTGTTTCCTTTTCTTGATAGATTTTATCAAAAAGTGAGCCATTTTAAAAAGCAGTTATTGGACATTTTTTAAGAACTGCAGGAGAGGTGGAGATAGTTGCAAGAGCGAGACCTGTTAGGTTTCCTTTTTCTTTTACTACCATTTAACTTTTTCCTCCAAGCCTCTTGCCTTACAATAAACAAAAAAACAGATGACCATGTCACTCCAGACTGTCCTTCATAATGGCAACAGCAACAATAATATAAGCTTTTAATTTTTGAACTCCCACTGTACGGCAGACCTTTATCTCATTACTAGAAGGAGTATAAAGGCATGAAACCACTGGCCCTGATGTGCTGTATTGATCCCAGTTATGTAAAATGTCCAGAATAAACAAATCCGTAGAGACAGCAAAGAAGATGAGTGGTTGCCAGGAACATTAAGCACAGGAGAATGGGGGTGACTTCTTAACCAGCACAGGGCTTTCTTTTGGGAAGATGAAAATGTTCTGGAGCTATTAATATACAGGAGTAGTTATGGTTGTATGACCTTGGGAATACACTTAAAAAGCCACTGAATTGCATACTTTCAAATGGTGATTTTTTTTGGTATGTGAATTATATCTACTAAAAAGATAAAATTAAAAAAAATAAAACACACACCCATGGCTCTGGATGGAGATTGCCCAGGTTCAAATCCTAGTCCTACCACTTCTCAGCTTTTCTAAATCGAAGTTTCTACATGCATAAAATGAGAGAAATAACAAACACCTCACAGGGAAATTAGAGGACTGAATAATGCTATGACTTTTAGGTACAAAGGCCAATTTATAGCATGTTTAAAAATATTCTGGCCAGGCGCGGTGGCTCACACCTGTAATCCCAGCACTTTGGGAGGCTGAGGCTGGCGGATAACAAGGTCAGGAGATGGAGACCACGGTGAAACCCCGTCTCTACTAAAAATACAAAAAATTAGCCGGGCGAGGTGGCGGGCGCCTGTAGTCCCAGCTACTCGGGAGGCTGAGGCAGGAGAATGGCGTGAACCCGGGAGGCAGAGCTTGCAGTGAGCCGAGATTGCACCACTGCACTACAGTCTGGGTGACAGAGCGAGACTCCATCTTATATTAAAAAAAAAAAATCTTACAACCTGTTTTTTGACTTGAGAAAAGCCACTCCTGGTCTCTAAGCTTAAGTCATTGTGTCTGCAGAATGAAGGAGACTGGTTCCCTACATAAGCACCCCATAAATTTTCCTGTTATTATTATTTAATCTCCACAATAGTTCTATAAAATACATAGAACATTACTGATTTTAGAGATGAAGAAACACCTGTAAAGGGCAAGGAAGTTGCTGAAGTTGCAGAGCCACTAAGTGGCAGAGGTGAGATTTGAGAAATGTCAGAATGGAGCCTCACACTCTTGAGTGACACATCATTCCCTCCTGACCCACATATTAATAACCCAGCATATGCACGAGCTGCTTACTGACTTCTTACTATGTTATAGAAACTCAGGGACACTGCCCTCAAGAAAGCCATTACCTGGCCAGTTGTAGTGGCTCATGCCTGTAATCCCAGTACTTTGGGAGGCTAAGGTGGGCAGATTACTTGAGGCCAGGAGTTTGAGACCAGCCTGGGCAGCATGGTGAAACCCTGCCTCTACTAAAAAGACAAAAATTAGCCAGGTGTAGTGGTGAGCATCTGTAATCCCAGCTGCTTGGGAGGCTGAGGCAGGAGAATCACTTGAACCAGGGAGGCGGAGGTTGCAGTGAGCCAAGCTTGCGCCACTGCACTCCAGCTTGAGCAGCAAAGTGAGTGAGACACCATCTCAAAAAAAAAAAAAAAAAAAAAGAAAGAAAGAAAGAAAAGAAAAGAAAAAAGCAAAGCAAAGCAAGCCATTACCCAAGATGGGAGAAGAACAACAGTGCCCAGGGATTAAGGAAATTAAGAAACAGGTGAACACAGTAAAAGTATAAAAGTAGATATTTTTATCATGTGATTCAGAACCTTCTGTCTTTAGAAGGTGACTTGCCTATCAGGGAAAACCCAGAGTAACTGGGCTGAGAAAAAAACAATACGTAGATGAACTTTGGAGAGTTTCTAAGAAAATAATTAAGAGGCTGAACACCGTGGCTCACACTTACTTATAATCCCAGCACTGTGGGAGGCCAAGGTGAGAGGATCGTGGCCAGGCATTGAAGACTGGCTTGGGTGACATAGCAAGACCCTATCTCCAAAAGGACTTTTTTAAAGTTAGCCGGGCATGGTGACGCATGCCTATAATCCCAGCTTCTCAAGAGGCTGTGGCAGGACAGCTTGAGCCCAAGACTTTGAGGCTGCAGTGAGCTATGATTGTGCCACTGCACTCCAGCCTGGCCAACAGCACAAGACCCTATCTCTAAAAAAGAAAACAAGAATTAAGCGTAATCAGCCACTCACCTCTATGCCAAATACCATATTTTACTTAAGATTTCAAATCTCATTGTTCTATACCGTGGCCACTAGCCACATGTAGCTAAATTTAAATATATTAAAATTAAATAATATGAAAATTTTGGTTCCTCAGTTCATACCACCACATTTTTTGCTCGCAAGAGCCACATGTGGCCACTGGCTGCCATATTGGACAGCCCAGATAATAGAGCATATCCTTCACTGCAGAAAGTTTTATGGGATCCACTAATCTAAATATAAAATCACATCATTCACAGTCAAATAATAAGAGAAAATGCAATACTTTATTTCATATCCTAAAAATAGATTTGGTATCCAAGTGAATACCTGGAACTACTATAAATGCTCACGGAAGTTGTAAGATGACATTATAATTTCTTATTTACACTTTAAAAATAACATTATCTGATCATATTGCTCTGGTGTAAAGACTTTCCAGAAAATAAATCACTTTCCTAGACTACCTTATTTTTAAAAATCGCAGATAGCATAGACAAACAGATAATGAACACGTAAGCTCACTTCATCTCAGTTTTGAAATGGATACAATTCATTGGTCTTGAAAAGAAAAGTTCAGGACATCGGGGAAAACTCAGTTGCTCTGGTCTCTGAGTTAGTAGCCTTATGAGTAGAATGCCTTTTTGTCCAAAGAATTCTCAAAATGTTATTATTTTTGTTTATTTGTGTTTTTTGAGATTGAGTCTCACTCTGTCTGCTCAGGATGGAGTGCAGTGGCATGATCTTGGCTGACTATGACCTCCCCATCCTGGGTTCAAGCAGTTCTCCTGCCTCAGCCTCCTAAGTAGCTGGGATTACAGCCACAAACCACCACGCCTGGCTAATTTTTGGATTTTTAGTAGAGACGAGGTTTTGCCATGTTGGCCAGGCTGGTCTCGAACTTTTGGCCTCAAGTGATCTGCCCTCCTTGACCTCCCAAAGTGCTGGGATTGCAGGCATGAGCCACCACTCCTGGCCTCAAAATATTTCAATAACCATTCTAATTTGAGCAGACATGGTAGTGGCAACAACTCGGAAATAAAATAATCTTATGAGGTTTGGTCAAATATGCCAATAAAGTTCCTCTCCCATCTTGCCTCTGAGCCATGCTCATATTTGTGAAATGGGAGGAAAAATTTTTCTCCTTCTTTGCAGATATATTACTCTCCTTCTTTGCAGATATATATGTGTGTATATATGTGTGTATGTGTGTACACATACACACATACACACACAGAAGCACACACACATCCAACAGAAGTTGATATCTATCATCCAGTACTTAAGTTTTTAAGTATAACTGACACACATATACATATAAATTCAATCAATTACTTTACAATCTGAACACTTTCATGTAACCAATGCCCAGATCCAGAAATACAGTATTATCAACACCTCAGAGCCTACCTGCCACAGCCTTCCAGGTACCTCCTCCTCAAGGGTAACTAACATCCTGACTTCTAGCACCATTGGTGAACTTTGACAGTTTCCACACTTTATGTATGTGGCACTCTTTTTTGTCTAGCTTCTATCACTGAACAAGACACCATCTAGTTTTGACGGATCCTCCTTGTTACCACAAGGCAACCATTTAATGCTTTCCTGCTTTATAGAGTAACTAATCCTTACTGAGCACATATTATGTGTCAAGTGCTTTACATGCCTTAACTCCTTTAATTCCCCAAAACAAGCCTATCAGTAAAGTATTATTATTATCCCTGTGAAATAGATGAAGACATTGACGTGTAAAATTGGTGAGGCTATAGTTCCCACTTATTCAATTACATACTAATCTAGGTGTTCCTGTGAAAGGATTTTGCAGATGTAATTCAAGTCTCTAATCATTTGACTTTAAATTAGGGAGATTATCCTGAGTGGACCTGATTTAATCAATTGAAGGCCTTAAACATAGGGCTGAGGCTTCCAGGAGACAGGGAGCAGAAAATAAGGAGGGAAGGGGGCACTTTTTCTGGAGCAGATAACCATGAGCAACAATCATCCATTAACTTATACATGCCAATAATAGATGTCACACCAACTCAAAGACAAGTGTCTTCAGTTCATTCTTATATAGGAACTTGGGGTAAATATGTTATGCGCCATGTTATTTTTCAAGCCAGCCCTGATGTCATTTGTTCATGCACGCTGTCCCTGTAAGAACACTCTCATTTTTCAAGTCCTGCATCAGATTTCAAGTTGGGAAAAATAATGTCACTCTATCCATGGTAGGGTGATGGAGGTGTTTTTGGACAGCCAGACTTTTCAGATTTACTCATCTTTCAAAGCAGACTCAGTGAAAGGCTTCTCTTGAGCAGATCTAAACAGATCTCAAGTAAACCTAGGAGATTTTTTAAGAACGGAAGCAATTTCTTCCATTATCATATCCCCCTTAACATATATCATTGAGCAGGACTGAAGGGAAGTCTTGGTACATATGGATGCATATTATCATTTGTCTTCTCTTTTCCTATTTAAGGCTGATTTTAAGGATTTTCCATTTTCGGAGATGAAATTAAATGGAATTCTTAGTTTTCTCTTCCAACCCTCAAGAGTTCCTCCTCAAGTCTTCTCCCTCTCAATTATTAGTGTGCCACATTCGCTGGGTTTCCTGGGCCAAACTCAGTAGTGATCAGCAAGTCAGTTCTGCCTCCAGGCATATCCCAAAGCTAACATCTTATCTCCATCTCCATCATAAGCACCCTTGTTCTGACCACACTCTTTGCTAAACACAAGAGGCCTGAGTGATCTCCCAGCTTCCACTCCTGCCCCTCTAAAGCCATGTCATATACAACAGAGAGCGCTTTTCAAAGCTGCAAATTTAATAATATCACTCTCTGCATAAAATTCCAAATGAGACTAGATATGTGATGATACTAAGGAATCACTGTAAACTTTTACTAGTGATAATGATACTACGGCTATGGTTTTAAAAAGAGTTCTGATGTTCTAGAGATCTGTGGTGACAAATGACACCATGTCTCCTTCAAATAACACTGTGCGGTGGTGGTGACTGGGGAGGGGCGCAGTTGGAGAGAAGGGATAGGTAAAATAAGATAAACCATGAGCTGATAATCATTGAAACTAGGCAATAGGTACATCGGGAGTCACTATACTTTTCTATTTTTGTATCTGTATAAAATTTTTATAATAAAAAAAAACTGTTAAATCCCCAATGACTCCTGATTGAACTTAGAGGGTAAAATCTTAAGAACCTGTATGGCTCAAAAGGTACTTTATGATCTGACTGATGCCTGGAAATCCTTGATTTTATCCAGTACCCAGCTTTGTCCACTAACTGCCAAACAGCTGTAACAGCCAACCCGTGCCTTCACCATGCTGAGCCCTTTGCTGCCATAGAGCCTTCAGACAGGTTCTTTTCAGCCTTAGAGGGCTCCTCCCCAAGATGTGCCATATGAGCCCAGTGTTGGCTCCTTCTCCTTCAGGTGTCCACTCCAACACACTCCTCAGAGAGGGCCTCCTCCACCATGCTACCTAAGGCATCTTCCCTCCCCGCTCTCCTCCTGCCCACCCCTCTGCACTCTTCCCACTCTACCTCCTACTTTCTTTCATTGTTCTTTCTTCATAATCCTTATTAATTTTTGAAATCGTCTTTTTTCTTAAGCCTTTTTGAAACATAAGCTATGGTTTGGCTGTGTTCCCACTCAAATCTCATCTTGAATTCTAGCTCCCATGATTCCCATGTGTCATGGGAGGGACCCGGTGGCAGGTAATTGAATCACGGGGGCAGGTCTTTCCCATGCTGTTCTCGTGATAGTAAATCTCACAAGATCTGATGGTTTTATGAAGGGGAGTCCCCCTGTACATGCCCCTCTTGCCTGCCGCCATGTAAGATGTGCCTTTGCACCTTTATCTTCCACCATGAGTGTGGTGTCTCCCCAGCCATGTGGAACTGTGAATCCATTAAACCTCCTTCCTTTATAAATTACCACGTCTCAGGTACATCTTTATTAGCAGCATGAGAACAGACTAACACACAAGTCATTTATTGTCAGTATCCTCCCCATACTAGAATACATGCTCTGAGATCACTGGGACCTTGTCTGTCCAGTTCACTTGCATGCTTCCTGTGCCTACGATAGTGCCTAGCATAGAAGTAGGATTCCAATGATGACACATTAAACAAATCCTTTGAATCAGACCAGACAATTAAAGCTGTGTACATAGTACATGAACAACAAAATAATAATAATGCCTTGGAAAGTGAAATTATCCTTACATGTATATATCTGTAGTATTAATGAATAATTAATACTAATGGACTTCACTTGAATTAAACATATGTCAACATAATGAATAACTACTTACACATATTAACACAATTAATGAATAATTAATACCTGTGAGTTTTCTCTGAATTACATTCAATATATCCATATACATTATGTGCATATACACACACAGTCTTTATTTCATTATTCTGATACCAAATATATTAGATAATTGTTGGCTTATATGTAACGAATATGACAGTTTATGATTGCTATATCTTGAGCAGGAGATTTTGCTAAATGTATTGTTGCCAGAGCTTAGATTTTAAAATTCATTTCTAAGAGTCTCAGCTGGTGTTAAACCATGTCAGCATAATAAGCAAGTTTTGATTTCCTTTCAGATGTTCCTGGCTGCTGAAAGAATTGATTTTGAAGGTTTTCCCATTGACCTATAAGTCTGTGAAGAAGAGATAGCTCTTCTTAATCTCAAAGATCCAAACTGAGCTTACATTCCCTGGCCTTTGTTCGGATGTCACCTTCAGAGCTTGCTTCATTATGTATCTCAGGAGAAACACAAAAGTATTAGTGATAGGACATTGACTGGTAGGCTTTAATCCTTCTCTGAGATGTTGTTTAATACTGATGGTTTAGTATCACATTCGAGGATAACTGTAGTTAGTATACCTACTTTCCCAAGTATAAATTTACCCTGGGGCTATGTAGAGGACCCAAGAGTGTCAGGAGCAGTTTTGAACTAGGTGTAACTTCTCAGTGTTACATGGAATAAGAGAGAGATTCAAAAATCACATCCAAACTCAAACATCATTTCGAAGGTCCTTTCCCATCTTCCTCTCTCCAAAAACAACTAAAACATGGGATATTACATCTTTCAACAATGGCCAAAACCCTTCTCTGTTAAGGAGATTCTATGCATTTTTAAATATCTCTGCTTTTTTTTTTTTTTTTTTTTTGTGAGACAGAGTCTCACTCTGTCACCCAGGCTGGAGTGCAATGGCTTGGTCTTGGCTCACTGCAATCTCCGCCTCCCAGGTTCAAATGATTCTCCTGCCTCAACCTCCCGAGTAGCTGGGACTACAGGCACCTGACACTAAGCCCAGCTAATTTTTGTATTTTTTTAGTAGAGATGGGGTTTCACCATGGTGGTCAGTCTGGTCTCGAACTCCTGACCTCGTGATCTGCCTGCCTCAGCCCCCAAAGTGCTGGGATTACAGGCGTGAGCCACCGTGCCCGGCCATATCTATGCTTTTCCTTCCCAGACGTTTGAGAAACTCAAGAAGGAAACATTGTATACAGTCTCATACTTAACCTGACTGTGAACATACATAGCAACACCATTATCAGTCTACTGTTACATGATCTAAATGGTAAGTGGGGCCCAGTGTGATGCCAATTTTATAAAGGGAAGCCTGAAAAACATCACAACAGAAAGAGAGTTGTCATGCTTGCTTTGATTAAACAGGGTGTAGTATGTTTCATAAACAGGTTTGTTCTCACAGGAAGGTTCAATAAACAGAAGCAAAAAGCAAAAACTCACAACGGAGATCCTCCCGCTGTTTGAATTTAAAAAATAAAGGTCACTTTATCACTAGAGCTTTCAGTTGGCTCCCGTGTTCATAGGGTATTGTTAGACGAGAGTTCCTTTTGCTAAAAAAACCCCAGGACTTCTTGTATTTTGCCTCTGGCTATCTGGGTCTGCTTATAATTCCCCAGACGTAATCTTCTGCTGCACGTAGTTCTCATACCTCAAGACCCATGAGTCTGCTGTCTGCCCAAATGCATCTTCTCTATCTTTCAAGATCCAAGTTGAATGCAACTTCTTTCAGAAAGCCTTCCATTTCCATGAATAGTACCTCATTTTCAAATCAATTCCATCATTTTAAGTGGTTTGACCTTGCTGGGTCCATGCTTTAATTCCTGTGATTGTAACAATAAATAGTAATTTACTTTCTATGTGTACAGTACATACTGGATGAGGCCCTTAAGGACAAAGATAGCATCTCATTTGGGTCTGTGTTCCCAGAGCCTTGCTCCTCAGAAAATGTTGAATGAAATAATCAAATAAATAAAGGAATGATGAAGCAAGCCAACAGTACCCTTCAACTCCCAGTTTGCTTCCAATCCCCACTACTACCCTTCCATTCTATCCCCAGTAGAATTTTTCTTAAACAGTCTTAAACACTGTTAAAATTTCAAGGTAATCATCGCTGAAGACTGAAGTGCTGTGGCACAATGGGTTTTTCTACTGAACAATTTATCTGTAGTAGTTCATATTCACATATCTGCAGTAGTTCATATTCACATATTTTTTAGAGACCAGTTGCCTTTCTTTGTGAATGTATGTGTTCATATATCCATCTATTAGATGCTACTGTCTTGTTTTGCAAGGCAATTGTTTTATTTCCTTTTTTAGTTATACAGTAATATGTGAAAATATTCTCACTGTAAAAAAATCAAACCATATAGAAAAGTATAAAAACTCACTCATTACTCCTTTTAATCCACTTTCCTCCCCAAAAGCAATCTTTATTATCAGTTTCAGATCTTTTTCTATGCATTTAGCTACATATGCACACATACAAGCTTTGTGTTTGGGTAGGAGTCTCATGCATATGTAGAATCATAAGGTTTTATAAACTTCTCCCTTCAATTAACCATGTATCTCAGAGATAGATAGTCCCAGATAAGGAACATACCTCATACTTTTGAAGTACTAGGATTCCATACTTTGGATATACCAAAATTTATTAATCATTCCCATGTTGACTAAAATATATTGATATTCCATTTTCACTCTTACAAATCCTTGAATATACTTCTTTATGAAAAAGCACCAAGAGTTTTCAAAAATAGAATTACTAGGTTGAAAGGTATGCATAGACAGGCTTCCCAGGGTATGGAACTGTTTATTTCTCCATATCCTTACAAATTGTGAATATTAACAGGTTTTGTTTTTCAATTTTTTTTTTTTTTTTTTTTTTTTTTGGTTAATCTGATGATAGCAACTATTTCCTACATGACCTAAACCAGTTGAGAAATGCCTATATTTACACCTACTCTGGTGTGTTGTGTCTGGAACAGGTTCAAGTGAAACATACCAAGTGAACACTAACAGCCTCCTAGCTAACTCCTTTCAGTTTACGTCCCAGTGACATGAACAGAGTCCACACTGAATTCATGTTTAATTATCAGAAGACAGGGACCTTGATGAATGTCTTCACATAAACTATCTTGTTTAATCCTCTTTGAATCCTATGAAATAGAAACTTTTATTCCTGTTTTATGTTTGACCACAGTGAGGCAGGCTACCCAAGATCACAAGATTGTACTTGATTCCACAAAGCGCTCCATTGCCCCCAAAGTAACAAACTGCCCCATCCTTGCATTCAGTTTGCAGTTTTCCACTGTTATTGCTTCTTGATGCCTAATGTAATTACCCACATAAAAATTGAAGATGTCTCCACCTATTATTTTAGGAAAAACTCTGGCTTTGAAAATATTGAGTTTTTCTGGGAGAGGCAGATGGTTAGAGGCAGGTAGAAATTAAGAATTTGTGGGCCGGGCGCAGTGGCTCATGCCTGTAATCCCAGTACTTTGGGAGGCCGAGGCAGGTGGATCACCTGAGGTCAGGAGTTTGAGACTAGCCTGGCTAACATGGTGAAACTTCGTCTCTACTAAAAATAATTGTTTAAAAATTAGCCAGGCATGGTGGTACATGCCTGTAACCCCAGATACTCGGGAGGCTGAGGCAGGAGAATCGCTTGAACCTTGGAGGCAGAGGTGGCAGTGATCCGAGATCGCGCCACTGCACTCCAGCCTGGCACCAAGTGAGACTCCATATCAAAAAAAAAAGAATTTATGTATCAGTAACAAATACAAACGTTATTGGACACCCCCTCCCTTTCTTAATGAGTTCCTCAGGTTTTTTTCCAGAACTAAACCAAGTCATAAAATGTCAGATAATAAAACCCTTAAGGATTAATGTACAGTATAGGTGAATGGCTACTGTACTTACTCTACCTTAGCGATATTTAATAATATTAAACATTTTTAAACTATCCTATCTAAAAATGAAATAAAAGAAAGCCATAGTTTTATTATCTTAAGAAATTTATACCATTCAAGTAGTTGTAATAAGCGCAAAAAAAAAAAAAAAAAGAAAAAAAGTCACGGTTTAGCACCATGGAAAATGAACAGAAAAGATGCTTTCTAAAATGTTGAAAAGCATAAAATAAAAGGTTAAAACATTTCACTGTGCATATGTTATGCTGGAACCTTGAAGCTATCGCCTACATGAGAATGGTACTTTAAAGATTACTGACTATGTTTTCTGAAAGTATAGAATGATCGATTCATTTTTCAAACCCGTAGTGTAGTGGCACTCTTCCTTTTCCTGACAGATGACAAGGCTCAGGGAAAGCAAAGATCAGAGCTGAGGAACAACAAAAAAAAGTTGGCACCAGATTCACTTCCCCTTCATGCCAATCCTTTTTTTCTGCCTTATCATACAACAAAGCAAAAAGAAAAGTACTGAATATGAAAACCAAAAAGATTCCCCGTGACTGAGCTTTGGCAAGTACAAATGCATTAGGAATGGAGCTGATTCCTGTGACCTTTTCAATTATGATAATCCCGCAAAGAAAATTAAAACCATTTTCTAAAACATGGTCCAAGGAGTTCCATAGATAATTGAAGAAAACATTTAGAAACATCCCTGGCATTTTTCTAAGAATGTATATACTTAGCCCAGGTCTGTTGCACACTGCAGCCATTCCAGCCATGAGTATTTGTGAGCAAAAGGTCAAATAAACTTGAGAGATATTTTTGCAAAGCCTGTTTCCAGAGTTTTTGCCCTTCATTTTTTCTTTTGCACATATTTGCATTTTGAAATGGGAAGATCAAAAAAGAGGGAAGCTATATACTTGTTTCTGCTTTGTTCTGAAAATTTGATAGTTGAATGTACTTCTTTTTGAAAGGATCTTTTTGGCGGGTGCAGAGGCTTATGTCTGTAGTCCCACTAACTTGACTTGGGAGGCTAAGATGGGAGGATTGGGTGAGCCCAGCAATTTGAGAGCACCCTGGGCAACATAAGGGGACCCCAGGCTTTTAAAAAATAAAAAACTTGGCTGGGCATGGTGGCACATACCTGTAGTCCTAGCTACTCAGGGGGCTGAGGCAGGAGTATGGTTTATGGCCAGGAGTTCAAGGCTGCAGTGAACTATGGTCATAGCACTGCATTACAGCCTGGGCAACAGACCACAACTCATAAAGCAAACAAACAAAAAAACAGAATCTTTTTATTTTGGGCATGAAAAATAAGTGAAGAGGCTGTAGAGTTCCTAGGATCTCCATTGGATTTCTGATAAGCAAAAGTTTCCCTAAAGCATGCAAACACACGCAGATTTAACTATATTTAAAGTAAAATGATCCACAAAGCTCATCCTTGCCAAATTCTCATTTAATTCATAAGAAGACTAAATACTTAAGAAAATCAAAGACTACCTTACTAATAGACTTAGATGAACTGATTTTAATTTAGACTCAAGAAGGGAAGTCAAATCTATAGATACAACATCTAAGAAGTTGAGACCTTGGTTCTCTATTCTACTCTCCCTCTTTTTGGCCTTATGACTACAAGTTGGTCAGTTCACCTCCTTAAGTTTCAGTTTCTCATAGAGAAAATGGGAATATTAGCAAATGACAGAGCAAACTCACAGGACTGCTCTCATGGGATTAATTAAATAAAACAACATGAAAAAAATTGTAAAAATTATATAATGCAATGTAAACAAGCAAATGGCATAATAATTATTCATTCTTATTCATCAAGTTAGGTGTTCAGTATCAATATGTATCTCTCTACCACAGCAGGACAGAGACAGCTACAGTTACTGGAAACTATAACATGGGTTCCAGTCAACAAAAGCCATTGGACTGCTTTCTGATTCTTCTAATAGAAAATCAGAGCATTAGTAGGAGAGAATGGGGAAAAAGGCTCAGTTTCAAATTTATATTTCTGTTCCTGATACCTATTAAGGGCCAGTTATGTAGCTATTAAGCTACAGCTTGCAATTTAAAATAAATAAACTGATAACAAAACCCTTAAAATTCCATCATCAGAGCAGATCAAACTACAACATATGCTACAGAGGATGCAAAGCACCTAATGAAGACTTCAATATCAGTATTATGACCCTTAATTTCAATAGGAATGTGTTCTGTTGTTTGAGCTCACACATAATGAGAAAAATCATCATGAAAGCACAAATAAACTATCTCATAAAAGAGCACTTTGCCTTGGTCCAAGTATAATTTCATTTTTATACAATTCAAATGCCATAGAACAAAGAAAGAGAAGGAAGAGGGATGATAAATGCAGAGGACTTGGAAGAGAAGCCTGTTCTGCAATAACTGGGATGGGAAAGGAGGGTTCAGCCTGCACTCTTTTGTTTGTGGAGACAAAGTCCTAAACAGCTGGCAGATAGCAGGAAGTAGAATGCTGATGACTTTGCAGTTAGCTTCAAAACCTATTAGCAACCCTCAGATCCAAGAGCTGTACCTGCTTTGAAATAAACCAGCAAATAGGGAATAAATCATTTCTTCTGGAGGGAAAAAAAAAAATGTTTAATGTGATTAAAATATGCCACGGATTTCTCACACAAGAAGAATTAAGGAAACTATTTCAGAACTTACGGGGACTTGTTAATAAAAACAGATTTGTAAGAATTTAGAAGTAAATGTTCCTTTATGCAAACTAATCACAGTGAGTACCTTTTAAATACTAACACTAGGAATGCACTTGCAACAGTTTTTAGGGAATGGCAGTGGAATGGGGAATCAGTTCACTGAAGAAGTTGAAAGACATATTTATTTCTCTGTGGATTTGGTTTCTTAAAAGACTCCCCTGAAACTTCTTCCTAAATTCTGTCATAATTTCCTAAGATAGTATCAAGGGAATTATCATTGTTTATTAGATGCCAAGGAAACATAATAGGGATCACAAACAAAACACCAGAAAATTTATCAAATAAGATTGGATATACAGACCCATTCTAAAGAGCATTCCTTCTCCTCCATGTTTTCAGTCAAATTTATATTAAAAATCTTGAATTTTCTAGGAATTTTAACTATTGTCCCCTAATTTTCCATTAATAAGCATGCTCATGAGTATGAAAACAATACATTTATTTACAGGCATTTATTACAATGGGCCAAGAAACTATTTCTATATAAAGGTACTATCCTCCTATTAATCTGTAGTTTTTTTTTTGCTTTTTTTCTGTAAGGGTTGAAAGAAAGAGAAAAGCAACAGATTACAGGTGGGGATAGAGGCAAAGAGATAAATGGTACAGAAACAAGTTCTGAAATGTCAGGGAATTGCCTGGAAAGAGTTAAATATGCTGTTTCTGTGGACCCATTCCCAGATAGGTACCGCCTATTCTTACATACAAAGAGAAAAAAGATGAGTTATGTTCATGACTAAGTAGGAGTTAGTTTATCTTGCTTCTGTTTTTTAATTTTACTCTAAGAACAAAGGGACTGCTGTAAAAGAGGAAGAAGTAGAGCTTACTCTAATTACTCTTTATTATTCTCTTGATCATCATCACCTCTAGTAATTTTGTAATTCATTACAGTAATTTACCTAAGTTTCCAAAGATTTTAATATGTTCTTTAGCTCCTAGGTAGAGAAAAATTGTGGTAACAATCAAATGACTAATCACAATTATTGGTTAGGAAAATGAAAATCACAAGGTAGTCATTATAAAAACAGGGTGTGTATGTAATGATACTAAAACTTCATTGATTTAGGCCATTATTAATATTGGGTAACTAAAAATAACTAAAAATATGTACATATTGGTAACTAAAAATATGTACATCTTTCACATTTTATTTCTTCCCAGCTTCTCCAGTATGAATAAGAATGTATACAACAGGATGTTAACAAAAACAATCTTACAGCATCATATGGTATTAAATAGATTTTTATCTGTAGCTGTGTATTTCAAATAAAATTGATATTTTACTTATTTTCAAAGGAAATTTGTTTAAAATCCTATAATATTTCATGTTGGCTTCAAACCCTATATGTTTCACCCCAAACCGTTTCTCAGTACATACTTACATCCTTTTTTCATTAACATTTTCACAAAACCCATTTGGGTCCTTATTTTTCTGCAAAGTACATATTATTTCCAGGCATGTTGTATATTCATGTGTATGTATGCTCACTTCTCCAGAATCCATGTAATCTTCATGAGATAACTTACATTTCCTTCTTCACTACTATCTATAGCTTCAACACTTAGAACAATGCCTTGCAGAGAGCAGGTACTTCAGGCAAAGTTAACTGTTTAGATAACTCTTAAAACCTCTTCACCTCTTCCCATCAGTAACTATACTCTTTATTTTTAGCTGAGCACATGGTTCCCCGAAATAAACACCACATCTTCCAATCTCAAATTGACTGCTTTTGCCCCTTCTTCTTTCATTCTTTCTGTTGGTTAGAAGATGGTCATAATGGCTGAAAACTCTATTAGACAGCACTGCTTTCAGTCCTTCCTCCTCATACAAACATGTATGTTCATATATATATATATATATATATACACACACACACACACACACACACACATACACGCGCGCGCACACACACACACACACACTGCTTTCAGTCCTTCCTCCTCAAACACGTATGTTCACACACACACACACACATGAACACCTCCTCAAGCTTCCTCATCTCCTTCCTTTTTGTCAGCATATTAACACACTAAGAGAAGTAGATATTAGTCTAATCTCCAAGCCACTAGATCTTTACTTGAATTGATAGGCACATTTTCAAGTGAACCACAATGACCTTGAATCAGCTTTCTCATTTTATCACTGTAATGTCAATATTCAGTCCAAAACTAAATATATATATATGGGCCACTCACATTTAACATTGAATATGAAGCAAATGGAATGTTTGCCTTTGGGAGGGTGGTCTACATTTAAACAGAAATACAGGGTTACCTCTAAGTAGCTTCATTTTGCTCACTTGGATGACTACCTGGTTAAATGGTATTCACAGATGGGAAAAGACTTAACACTCAATGAATGTTATACCGTCATTAATTCAACAACTGAACAACAGGGACATGATCCCCACACTCATAAAGCTAACATTGTAGTGGGGCAAACAAAGAAACAAATAACATCAACAAACCACAGTCAATTGGTTTCTTCAGAGAATTTAACACTACTGACAAATTAGTAATGTCAAGAACTACTTGCCATGGAGAGGTGATGGAGAGAGCTTGACCTGTGCTCAGTCTATGGACTGAGCTTAAAATCACGACTTTAAGCTCAACAGATGGCTACATCTTTTGACCAAATTCCACCATGCTTTACGTTCCACACTTTAAGCTACTGAAGCCCTTTAGAAGATAGAGGCAACGGCTCTTATTGAATCTATAGATACCCGTTCAACAGCAGAAACTATTATCTTGAACAGGGTAACATCTATAACCATGAGGAATGATAACTACCTTCTTAAACTTTGAAGATATAATCGGTACGACAGTGGCAAGTGATGCTTTACATTGTTTTATAATATTATTCCAACACCCAGTTCTAAAAAACTTTTTTGTTTTTTAGAGCCAGGAAAGGAGATAAAGAATCGATGTGAGGTCAACACAGAACAGACAAAAAATACCAGATGTACTCTCTAAATTATGTTCTCTAAGAGTCAGCAGGGAGAACAGAAATAATTTATTCCAGGAATCCTGACGTTACCATCATCTACACTCGGTTAAATGGTTTGTATAGCTGAAAAACTCAGACAGGTCTTACACCATTATCCTTTACTTCTACCACTTATAGAAATTCAATCAAAGGCTGAGGTTAAAGACACCAGTTCCCATCAAGTCAGTATATTAAAAGTGGCTTTTCTGATCATAACAATTCTCAGGCAGTTTAGGTGTAGTGATAAGCCTAAATATATAATCTGACACATCTTCAACTGTTCATTCTAATGTTCAATACTTCAGTTATTTACTTCATATTTTTCCATATAAATGGCAAGGAAAGGCTTTAGGAGTCTATAGGATACACGCACACATATATACACATAGATGTATGGGGGGAGGGATGGAATTTCCATTAAATAAAGAGAGAAGGATAAAAGGTCACACCATTGTCACTTTCTAAAAATAATTACCCAGGATCTATAATTTCTCAGAGCTGCAGTAAATTATTCATTTAAACTTATTACAACCAGAAATTTAAGGAATACCTCTGAATATAACTCAGAATAACGTAAAAAGATAATCATGAGCCTTTACAAGATTTCATGTTGATTAACAGTAAATAGCTTTTTACTGACTGATTTCTGCTTCCAAATGACAACATCGCCTAAACAAACTTTGGTGCCACAGAAGCCACAAAATGGGAAAGCAATGAATTTCTGAATTGAGGCCTCAATGAGAAGTTTGATTTTTAGGATCTTGAGTGTTCTGAATTGTGCTCAACAGTATTTACCACATGTGTTACTTGTTTATGAGACAGAGACTACAAACATCTTGAATGGGACCTTTATTTAAAATTCTAGATGTTTCACATTTATATTTTAAAGCAAAAGATCTTATATTTGATCAGCTTGGCTTTTAATTTTAGTTATCATTATTTAAAAATATGCTAAGATATTCCTGACATCTCAAAAGAACAAATTATTACTGTCAATGCATTTTTAGAAAAGCTGTATCATAAAAAATGTATAGCTTCATATAATTAAAACATTCAAGCAGTGTACATTGACTAAAGTAATATGGACTATTAAATAATTCAAAATTGTGTTTAGCGGCAGCAGCTGTTTAATTAAAAGGTATAAACTGCAACTAATCCACTATGGTTGACAGAAATACAGCCTGTATCAGCAGTGAGATCCCCTAGGATAGAGAATATGGATATGAATTCAAGAAGTCATGAGCTTCATTTAATGAATATAACGAAAATAACCACAATAAATCAGTACCGAAACATACTTTATATCTAAAATTATCTGAATGTTGCCTCAATTTTCATTTTCTTGCGGCTAATAATTTTGCATTTCAATGTAGCAAAAAATCCTTTAACATACATATAGTCAACCATCAATGCACACAGCTTTTATCAGAGGGTCCATAGCATAAGCTGAGCTTATAAGGAGGCTAGAAATGTTCTAAGAATCAGTTGATCCCATCAAAGTTCTAAACTTTAGGGTTCAATATTCAAAGTAATCACTCATAATTACCTTCTATCATGGAGAAATACAAAATGGCCAATAAGCTCATAAAGTTAATCAACCTTACCAACAAGTAACTAACTGAACATTACAATTTCATTACAACATTATTTTCACTTACGATATTAGGGGAAAAACCTTTTTGTTAATTGAAAAAAGAAACTAGTGATGATGAGGATGATATAGTCATTTGTAAAGATAATTAAGCAATATATATGATATTCCCAGCCCTTGATCCAGAACTTCCAATTTTAGTCGAATGACACATGTGGGCAAAACTGTATGTACAAAGATGTTTATTGCAGAAATTTTTAATATCAGGAAAATTTTTAAAAATATAAAGCAACATTGGGAACTGATCCAGAAACTATGGTAACCATATAATGGACAATTATCTGGCCATTAAGAAGAATTCGAAAAAAACTGTATGTATGTTCTTTGTGACAAAACTAAAACAAGCCATTGGACAATAAATGTGGAATAAATTCATTTTTATACAATGAATAATTGTAAAATCAAAAGATATAAAAAATAAAAATATTTTATTTAATTTGCCTGTGCTTATGCTAAAGTAAACTGTTTAATTCCTTTCATAATTTTCTGCTTAAAAATGTTTATTTTTATATTGTTTACCCTGGCTGTGCTTTAGGAAATAGATCAGAAGTATGGAATGAGGCAGACCAGTAAAAAGGCATTGCAGTAATACAGGCAAATGAGGTAGAAATGGAAATGTGGAGAAAAACAAAATTATAAAAGGCAGATAAAGGAATTCTTTTTAGCACAGTTATACTAAAATAAAAAGTCTACCTCCAGCAAATGTATATATATAAATACATATATAAAGATATAGTTATCTTTAAAGGAAGAAAACCAAACCATTTCAACAGTGTTCTTTTATTTCCAGAAGAAGGAGGGGAAAAATTTTCCTCTTAAAATGGCAGGAGAGAAAAGGGGAAGGAAGGGGAAGGGTCTCTCTTTCACTTTACAAACTAGAAACAAATAGTTCTCAGGTTTCTTAACATTCCTATCAAATGTCCTGTGGATTTTATTTGCAAATTATGAGGCCAGCAGAGCAGAAAATGGGAGTCTTTAATTAGGAAGAACAGGTGGCTGAGAGGCACCAGGTGAATATTAGCCACATCTCTGTCTGCTGCCAAAAAACACAGATCTGACCTACAGAACAAATTTTAAGGGTGAGAGCGTAACTGTCTCCAGTTGGATTAGAGCTTGAGTGGAGTTCAAGCTCTGCGTTCAGCTTTTCTGAATTATATTTACTCCTATTTAACATGAATTGGTTTGCTCTTCAGCTTTGGTTGCAATTTACCAATTACAAATTATCGACATTCTTCATATTGACATTCTCCACACAGTCTACAACCCTCTCTGCTGCAGTTGAAGCAAATTCTTGACCTGCCAAATGTTCCTGTTTCTCTTACTGGGTTTTCAAAATGATTCTCCTAAACAGCTGATTACGTATTTTAAGTTAGAATGACAATATAGGGCTTATAAAAGTGGAACACAGAGGATTTTCAGTGCCTTGAAACTACTCTGTATGATACACTAATGGTAGATTACATGTAAGTACGTATTTGTCCAAACTCATCAAATACACATCACTAAGAGTGAACCCTAATAGAAACTATGGACTTTGGGTGACAATGATGTGTCAGCTCATCAATTGTAACAAATGTAACACTCTGATAGGGGATATTGATATGTATACGTGGAAGGGGAGGGAGTATATGGGATGACTCTGTACCGTCTGCTAAATTTTGTTATAAACCTAAAACTGTTCTACCAAGTAAGGCCTATTAAAAAGTACTCAGAGCTGGGTATGGTGGTGTGTACCTGTAGTCCTAGCTACTTGGGAATCTGAGGCAAGAGGATCACTTGTGCCCAGCCTGGGCAATATCGCAAGACCTCGCATCTAAAAACAGAAGAAAGAAGGAGGAAAGAGGAAAAAGGGAGGATGGAGGAGGGAGGAGTAGGCGGAGGGAGGAGGAGGAGGAGAAAAAGAAGGAGAAGGAGAAGAAGGAGAAGGGGGAGGAGAAGGAGGAGGAGAAGGAGGAGGAGAAGGAGGAGGAGGAGGAAATGAAGGAGGAGGAGGAGGAGAAGAGAAATTTAAAAATCACTTATACATAGATACATATCTTTAAAGCTTTTCTGTCATGAAATGTTTTGGGTTTACAAAATTAAACATCTGGCATTCTTGCTCAAAAACAGCAGTAACCTTATCTTAAAGTTCATAATAATCATATATGCCCAGGCTCTGGCTCTCAAATTATGAGTCTGTCACATTCAGGCAAATTTTTATGAATTGAACCAATGGCATTTCATAGTAACATAAGTTAATGTCCAAGTGCCATAGCTTGCCACTTGCTTGATTTTAGGCAAGTTTCATAACATCTTATTCCTCAGTTTCCTTATCTCTAAAATGAGAGAAATTAATGGTGTCTACTTCACTGAGTTGTGACAATTAAATGAAAGAAGGCAGTTAGGATCTCAGTGAAGTGCTTAGCACACAGTAAAGAAATGTTAACTCTTTTTGTTATGACTAGCTACAACTTAATGCAAAGGGGAACTACAAATAATTTTTTTAATCAATAAGCACATGGAGGCTCCGAGGAGAAAACATGACACCTTCAAAAATGAATATGTAAGGTTTGGAATTCATTACTTCAGTGTAGAATTTTACCAGGCTAGAGGAATGACTTATAACCAGAACTAAAAATTGTCATTCTTCAGTGCATGGTTCTTCATCTGCATTTGAAGCTGCCTCGCTGTAAAAAAGCTGTAAAACGTCCTCAAAGTAATTTTACTTCTTCCCCCTAAGAGTTCAAAATCTACTCCCTAGGTTTATTCTTTGGTACAAAAACCTTCAAAAGCTGATTTGCTGATGATAACAAATTTGTTTTCAGAAATAATATTCCTGATCTAATATGAAGTGATAAATAATTCAGAACTTTCATATTATCAGGGAATTACATTTAAGAGATCAACTGGGGATCTCTGAAATAAGCATTTACCTTGCTAGAGGAACGCTAGCCTGCATTTAATTGTATAATATTCCCCCTTTAGGGTGTATGAGACAGCTTGTTGGAAAATGGAATGATTCTTGGCTCTATTCAGAAAGAGAACAAAGGAGAAAAGGCAGGTGAAGGACACAGCACCATGGAAATGACATTTCGTTTCCATTTGAATTCTAAAGTACTGAACTTTTAAAATCTTCATTTGAAGAAACTCTGAGAAATTTGTCAGGAGGGAGTAAGAAAAATGATATAGCCTGCCACTTAAGATAGGGTGCCAAAAAGCACTAACAATTGTTCAACCTAAATGGTTAGTATTCAGGTTAAAGGGTGGCAGAATATGCCACCCCTACATATGCCACTTTAGCATAAGGATTATTTTGAGCTAAAGGCACTTAAAAAACAGCAGGTGCTAGAAGGGTGCTGTGACTCACCCCTTTTTCTTCCCGAACGCAGGGATAAAACCTCCATACGGAAGATGTCCTCTCTATAGCAGAAGGAAAGTCACATTTTTATCATCAAGGATGGAAAGGTGAGACCTGGAGAATTCTGCACAAAGAGACTTTGTTAAAATAATTATTATCTTCCTTTAGCCTGCCTACAGAGTTCACTCACTTTTCCACAATTGCATCTTTTTAGTCAATTGAATATAAAAGCATCTAAGTTTTGCCATTTCTGTACATCTTCATTTCCTAATGAGGGCTCCATAAAACTTCTATTAAATATATTTGCATGCTTTTCTTCTGTTAATCTGTTTTACATCAGTTTAATTCTCAGGTCCAACCAAAAAACTCTAACAAGGCAGGGGTAGAATTTTTGCCTTCCCCACAAGGTGTTCGTTTTTGTATTCTTGAAACTTTCCGTATGTCTGACAATTTTTATAAACAAAAGTTGGGGGAATGAACTATTACTAAAAAACTTGGAAGACAAAATTCTGTTTTTCTCATTTGACACACCAAGTATCTATTTACACTTTTCTTGGAAACAGCATCTTCTCCTCCTCCACAAAACCCATGTGCTCTGAGGGAGGCTAATTCCATCACTTGGGCTGTAAGGATAAGCCACAGCTCTGGCGAGGACAACTGGCAAAATCCCATCACCCTGTTCATTTGATTGGTTCAGAAGATGAGCCAGAGACGAAAGTTGGACCAACAAGGATGAAGGATTTTTTTTTTCAACAGTTATCAGAAGAGGTTTTCCATTTTCCTACAGGACATGAATGGACAAATTAGAAAGGCCCAGTGCCAGGAGTGACCACATGAGAAGCATGATCTGAGAGTCTTCTGGAAACTGGGCACAATATTAAGGAAATACAACCAAGACACCCACACACACACACACACACACACACAAAGGGGAGAAGGGTGAAAGAAAAAGAGGGAGAGGGAGAGTGTATTAGTCTGTTCTCACACTGCTTATAAAGACTTACCTGAGACTGGGCAATTTACAAAGGAAAGAGATTTAGTGGACTCACAGTTCCACATGGCTGGGGAGGCCTCACAATCATGGCAGGTGAATGAAGAGTAAAGGCACACCTTACATGGCAGCAGGCAGGAGAGCTTATATAGAGAAACTCCCATTTATACAACCATCAGATCTTGTGAGACTTATTCACTACCACAAGAACAGTATGGGAAAACTATCCCCATGATTTAATTATCTCCACCTGTCCCTGCCCTTGACACATGGAGATTATTGTTATTCAAGGTGAGATCTGGGTGGGGACACAACCAAACCATATCAAAGAAAAACGTAGAGAGGGAGAGAGAAAAAAAGGGGGAAAGAGAAAAAAAAGAGAAGGAAAGGTAGACGAAGAGAGGCCGTACATGCACTAGATAGTCACACCTACAGCGAAGCAAGATACTTTCCAATCAACCTAGCCAATAAATTCTATTGTCTGCTTAAGCTAGAATGAGTCACATTTTTAGTTGCTTACTAGTGAAATTATCCTAACATGCTAACAGGCAAGATAAAAATAGTCTGAGCAATGACTAAAGGAGCACATTTTTTTACCTCATATACTGACACTTCAAGAGCATTATTGCATCATTTGCTGCTGAATGGAGAGGAAAGTTGGTTCCTAAGGACCCCCTCGGCCAGAAAAGTAGAAAACATCTGTTGAAGTCATGAGTGACTTGTTAGCAAAGTTCAGCAGCAGTAAAGCTCCCTAAAAAACAGACCTTTTCTCACCAGTGGGTATTGATATAATTAGGGTCAATTACAATTTAGAATTTCCGGGGCATGGGGCTAAATTACAGTGGCATTTAAGAGCTCTGCTAAATTTTCTCATTCATCTTAAAGATTTCTGGAGGAACATGTTATAATTAAGTAATCTCCTTCTTTTCATTTTTATTACAATTTTCTTCTTCAGGCTTTGCAACTACCCATGACTCCAAGGTAAATTCCTTAAGAAGGAAAAAAAAAAAAAAAAAGATCACCTGATTTTCAATCAACAATGAGACTGGGTTTTGCTGTCTGCTAAGTGATGAATTGTAATGTGTACAGCAATCTCTAAATGAGTTGCTTCAACAAGATTTTTTTAAACCACCCTCACCAAACCCAGATAATCCCAAAAACTCTGAGTGGGTGATCGAAACCAAAAGAGTTGAAATTATGATTGCCAGGCATCCTTTACCCACCTGGGTTGTAAGTATCCCTGGGAGATGTACAAACAAACCCTATTACTTCCTTGTGGGTTTTCACATATGCTTCACCCACACAGATTTTATGAAGACATACCTTTTGAGCCTTATGCAATCGAGGGGAAAGAGCTTTCACTGGATTAAGCTATTCCAATTGTATTTACTGTGGGCAACAAAGTACACTATATCCACAAAAAACAGCCAGAGGCTTTTAAGTATTAGGTCAACAGCACTTGAGTATCATATATTCCCAAGAGAAGCTACAACAGATCATGTTGATTTTATGGAATGTCTTGGCTCTCTCTGGGAAGGGAGTACATAGGGAGTGAGGAACATGATGACACCTACTACCATCAACCACTGTTAAGTGATGGCTTTCTACGCAAGCACGTAACCACCCTGAGAAAAAAATACTGACAGCTTCAATTGCACAAAAGGAGAGGGAAAAATAATTATAGGTAGTTGTCTGGTCTGTGATCATCCAGCTCAAGAGAAAAACCTAAAATTTGAAAACCTCATCTTTCCAATTCCAAAGTTTATATTTGTACTTCCAGTGTTGAGAAGTATCTTTGGGAATCGTTATGCCAGTTTCTGACTCATAAGAAGATACACCCCATGCATGTTGTGTGTGTGTGTGTGTATGTGTGTATCTAAAATCATTCTTGACCCAGTACAGGCACTTCTAGTTAATCTTTCAACTGATGTTATCCTTGTCCAGCATCTGGGCCACTGCTCATGCCATTTCTTCTACACAGTGTACCTTTTTTTCCCCTCCCATTTCTACCTATGGAAATCTTCCTTGTAAGTCAAAGTCCTGGTACTTCTTCATTCCACAAGTATTTATTGTGGGCTAACTATGTGCAAGACGTGACAAACACAGCAGTGTGACAGATGTAGCCTCTCTGTTATTTATTCCATAATAATACACGGTAGGTAATAGTGTTTCACAGTTTGTGAAGCCATTCCAATGCACTTCCAGAATGGCCAAAATTCCAACTAACTCTGGAAAATGCATTCCAAAGATAACTAACTAGAATAGCTGGGGAAAAATTGTGGGTCATCAGTACCAAACGTGTGCCAAGTATTTCCATATAAGCCTAACTTAATCAGTGGCTGTATGACAAAATATGAATGCAAGCATATTAATCTATTAATTCAAAAATATTTTTGCAACAGCTCTATTGTTAAAGGTGCTGTGTTAGATACTTGATGCAAACAACACAAAGATGAATCAGTGCAGAGGAAATAAAGTCTACACAAGTGGACAAAGCAATAGCAGTGCTTTATATTGGAGATTAACAAACAGAAGGAACCTGTAATCCCAGAACTTTGGGAGACCAAAGTGGGAAGATTGCTTGAATCCAGGAGTTGAAGACCAGCCCGGGCAACATAGCAAAACCCTGTCTCTAAAAAAATATTTAAAAAATAGTAGGTCATAATGGCAAGGGCTACTAGAAAGGCTGAGGTGAGAGGATCACTTGAGCTTGGGGGCGTCGAGACTGCAGTGAGGCATGATCATGCTACTGCACTCTAGCCTGGGTGACAGCGAGACTCTGCCTCAAAAAGAAAAAAAAAATAGAAGGAAATAAACATGTGCTCAAAGGGTATTATGGTAGTAGACACCTTTATTCCAGCAGCTAGTACTATACCTGGGAAAGAGCAAATAACCATTATTTAATAAATAGATAATAAAAAAGACTGTGGTGTCATGGAGTTTCTACTGTAATATACCATCAAAAGAGCACAGAATGTTGACGTATTCATTGCTACTTATATTTTTAAGTTTTTATTTCCATTCTACACTCGAGTGAGCAAA
This sequence comes from Macaca mulatta, assembly GCF_049350105.2. Classification (NCBI taxonomy): domain Eukaryota; kingdom Metazoa; phylum Chordata; class Mammalia; order Primates; family Cercopithecidae; genus Macaca; species Macaca mulatta. Next base: position 123,837,355 of record NC_133407.1, read on the forward strand.
TCAAAATACCTACTGCCAAAAAAGACTCAAAATTAATACATTTTTACTTACAATGAAGGCTATCATTAGTATATCATCAATTAATGACAGAAAAGGAAGATCTGTCATGATATTCTGAATCGACATTGTAAAAAGGAGAAAATATATGGATGGAAAGTATTCTGGCATGTTTCCAATTATTAAGAACAACTCTTTTGAACGGCAATTTGGGATGATGTGAAATGAAACAAATGATATCACTTATTGTATTCAGTGTGGTGATCAGTTGGCAACAATTATAAAAATGTGCCAGTAAGGATATAATATCAAATGTCTATAGATAGTCAAAATTGCAAATGTCATGGAAAAAACATAAGAGCAAACCATCACACTTTCTCTCTGTTTTGCAGTCAATGACTTTCTCATTTGTATTCTCCAATACTGTAGACTTCCCAGGACAGAGATTACCTGAGGTTCTTCTCTGGATCTCTAGACAAAGCCCACTGTCCAATACTTATTATATGACTGTTAACTATGGAAACAAGGAAGGAAGGAAGTCACAATTTCATTCTGAAAACTAATCCACCTTCTTATCAGCCAGTATGTCCTGCTTCAAGGAGCAGCACTGGAAAAACTAGTGAAACAAAAGACCAGGACAAAACGTGGTATCCTTCTCCAGAATGCACAGGAAATTTCTAAATATTACCAAGAATTAAATATATTTGATTAGTATATAGCCTCAAACTGGCCAGCACTCACTTGTGAGTGACTCATCTATTCTCAACTATTTTTCTTTACAACATTGTATTTCAAAATAACTCTAACCTATAATTGGCTGCAAGATAGTACAATGAATACCTGCAACACCCTACTTCAACTGTTAAGGTTTTATCATATCTGCTTTCTCTCTTTTACACACACAGATGCACATAGAGGCACACACTCAGCAATATCATCATCATTTGTCCAATTGCTTCTTAGGACACAATGGTTTGTGTATTCTAGAAAACAAGATGAAAAGTCACGGCATCCTGCAGACCAAAGGAAGACCTAACCCTTGTGTGAGGTTTAATCAGTATCTTGAGTAAAATCATTTCTCTGGAGTGATGAGTTCCCACTGCAATGAATGGTGAGAACTATGACTGGAAAGACAGGTGGCAAAGACCCTAATAACTCTATATTTTATCTAATAAGAAATGAAGTGCTGAAGATTTGTGAGTGGGCTTGTAACCAAATAAAATGATTTTTCCCAACATAAATTAGAGATACTATATCAAAGGCACAGCAGAGACAAGAGGGTGGTGGCAGGAAAATCAGGCAAGTTTAAAACACCTACAGTATTAGCAAAAATATATATATAATATAACCGGACTTGCTCTATTCCTCTAACAAAATATAACTAAAAGGGTTTGAAAAGTCATCGGCCAACAATATTTAATATAACATACTCAAATCACATATATTTCAATTAATTAGGTTTCTACAGGAGTAATGTGGTATTTGGACTTGGACATTAAATCAATACTGGCCTTACAGATACTTCCCATGTTCTTCAGCCCTCCATTACCATCTACTCCCCTACCCAAAAATCAATACCAAAGCCTTATATCAGACAGAAAGGACAGTAATCTTTAAGTGGAAATAGGAATCTAAATTACAATTGTAAATGTCTGAGGCTTGTAGTCTGGGGATTTTCCTAATGGGAGTATTTGATGTGACTTTTTGTTATTCTTATGATTGTGCTCATGAGCACATCACAAGGATGGTTTAAAGGCCTGAGCACCATAAATTAGATATTCTTTAAGAAATCATGTCCTTGACATATTTTTTCATTATCTGAGAAGAATGAAACAGATTTTTTTCGTTAATTAGTGCTAAGGCATGTATTTTGCATTAGCATTAAGTTTACCAAAATGGCTTTAAAAACTTGAACAGATGGCAGAATTATAATAACTTTTCCTTATGATTTAGGTTAAGAATAAAGTGTCATGAGAATTCTCCTCCTACCTAACTTTTCTATAAATTTAATGCATTTAATAGATATGTTTGTTTTTCTCATTGGGGTGTAAACAACTCTATCACACCTCAGATGAGTATAATGAGATGTGGGAATACATTTCAATACTCTCTACCTAGGGTAAAGGGATTTTCCAGGGTTTAAACACGAAACCACACAGAAACAACTCCAAACCTTCGACAATAACTGCACAGGATGGCACAGGGGTTGCAAAGACAGATGTCTTTAGGGGCCTGGCAGGTACTGAAAACGAGTAAAGTAGACTTGCTCAGAGGATAATAGGGAGTAGTGGGAACTGCAGCCAACTGGACAGGGCAAGCACCACCCAGGGCGAAAGACTCAGCATCTCACCAACTGCTTTCGGGAATGGAATGAAGGCCCTGAGTAGCTGGAATTACTTATTTTCCAAAAGCCGCCCCAAATCTAACTTTTCTATGTGAAATGTCCCAATAAAAATTTCGGTGGCTATTTTATATTTTCTTAAAGAAAAAATAAAAATAAATGAGGACTAAAGAAAACAGTCAGTGGCCTCCAGGGAGAACCATGAGACATTAGTCTGCAACATTAAATGGAGGTCTATAACTGGTGCTCATGGACCTTGGAGGTGGAGGTTGCAGTGAGCCGAGATCACGCCACTGCACTCCAGCCTGGGCAATAGAGCGAGACTCCATCTCGGAAAAAAAAAAAAAAAAAACCTGGCATTCATGGTTAGTTCTATGGCTTATTTCATGCCCTGTCCTTGAGGGGGAACTCAGCCCCTAAGTGAAATACTTGAAATTAGTAAACTGGGTCTGCTTTCGAGCCTGATTTTCAAAAATGTATTATGGTGAAACCCAGAAACCTGCATGAATTCTAATGCGGCCCACCTTTATACCTATGTGAGATGATCTTGAGCTCTGTAATATCCACTGATCTTACCAGTGCTCAGCTAGCTCTCATTTCATTTGTCTTCTTGACTCTCCCTTAAATTCCCCATCATGCCTATTCCCAATTCATGCCTCTTGAAAGTCATTAGTAACTGAAATGAGCAAAGTTTAAGAATGGGTGCCTCTTCCTGGCCTCCGTATACTTCAATTTCATTGCAGCATTGGATATCTCATCTTCCCATGTTTCTCATCATCAACCTCAAGCTCCCCAAACTTCCCTGCTCTCACTAAATTTACCCATTTTTCTCAAGCCTTTGAAGATTTCTCAGAATCCAGAACTGTAAGCAATAAATATTTGTTGTTTCTAAATCACCCAGGCTAAGGTATTTTGTTATAGAAGCTGGAACTGACTGAGGTGAAATGTTATCTTGCTTAATTTAGAAGACAGATCCTATTGTTATGCCCTTTTGTAGATGAGCTAACTAGGCCTAAAAAAGGACAGGTAATTTGCCTGCGGTTACACAACTAGGCAGATGCGGAATCCAAATACCAGTCAAGCATTAGCCACCAGGCTCTCCTTTCTCATCTCCCACTTCTAATCAATTGATAACTTTAGTAGATCTCACCTTGGTTTAGTACCTTGCGTCCACCCCTTATGCTATCCCAGCAGCATCATAATTCTAATCATACCTTTCAGTATGACTGGTCAGGTGCAATAGTCTCCTAACCTCCTTAATGTCTCTAGTTTCTTTCTCTTCAATCCAGATTTCCACACTCTACGATCTTACTAACATTCAGCCCCCAACATGTTCTTCAGAAAAGAAAAATGTGTGGAACCTATGCAATGTCTAGCTCTGTTCAGTGCCTTTAAGGTATTTTACAACTCTGTTATGTTACAGGTAACTAATAGCAATACAAAATATTAAGACATGCAAATTATTTCCTGTTTGATAGAGGTTTACTTTGACCTCCTTCCTTCCTGCCACTTGCAGGAAGAAAACAGCTTTGCCTCCATTTTCACACTCATTTCAATATTCCTGTTTTATAAACATGCCTGTTGTTTGGATTATCTTTTAAACCAGTCATATCATCTGCAGCTTCCCTTGTGAATTAAATAAAATCTTTAACACAGGTTCACTTCTGTATCTGTCTGAGAGTCATGACTTAACCTATTGCTGAAAATGATCTTCTAAAATGTTTAGCTCCTAACAGGTTCTTGCTCTGAAACCTTCAATGGACACCAGTTGCCAAATGAATTAAATCCAGAAACGTTACTCTGGAATTCAAAACTAACAGTCTCATCTACTCTGTCAGTCGTATATTACACTGCTTGACCATTCACATCCTGCATGGACAATAAAAGAAACTCCATGGGTGCTACACATTTCACTCTCCCAGTTTTCTTCCTCTGCTGATGCTACTCTTTCACCCTGGATTGTGGCTTTTCATAGAGTGTTCAACATAGTAGCTGCTGTGGATGCCCTAACCCATGCTTCTCAAACTTTTCACAGTAGTAACACGGCATAGGGGTTAACATTTGCTTCACTAAAGTAGGGGGGCAGGAGGAGGACAAGAAAGGTGGAGGTAAAGTAGACTGCTAAAAGCAGAAATTTCTTTGATGTCTCATACTTTATCTTAAAAATATATGCAGATTAAAAAGGAATGAGATCATGTCCTTTGGAGGGACATGGATGAAACTAGAGGTCATTATCCTTAGCAAACTAACTCAGGAACAGAAAACTGAATACCACATGTTCTCACTTATAAGTGGGAGCTGAATGATGAGAACACATAGACACATGGCAGGAGCAAAACAAACTGAGGCCTGTCAGAGGGTCAGAGGGTCAGAGGGCATGAAAGAGGACATCAGGAAGAAGAGCTAATGGATGCTGGGCTTAATACTTGGGTGATGGGTTGATCTGTGCAGAAAACCACCATGGCACATGCTTACCTATGTAACAAACCTGCAATCCTGCACATGTAAACCTGCAATCCTGCACATGTAAACCTGCAATCCTGCACATGTAATCCTGCACATTAACCCTGAACTTAAAAGTTGGAAATTAAACACACACACACACACACCCCTCTGCAGATTTTGAACACACTCTATCATACATCAGCAGGGGCTTTTGTGAAAAATAATACTACCACCTCCAAATATTACAATAAAATTTCCCTTCCAGTTAGGTGACTAGTCTGTGGCATTGTACGTCCCATGAAACACGCTGTGACAATGTTCAACTTTACCTGAGCCCTGTGCTCCCAGAAAACCAGAATTAAGAAATCCTCAATCCTTTCTGTAAGATCCCACCTCCATGCTTCCTCAGGATTCCGTTGTTTACCAGCCTCTCTCAAACTACAGGCCCACTTCCTCTTCTTCAAGATGTTCTACTGTAATTAATGCTCTCCCTGTAGCAGTATCCTAAATAAAATCACCTCCTTAACTTTCCATTGCATTATCTTTGACACATGGCATCCCTTCTTTGAAAAGCCCATGATTTTATGTGGTGCTTCTTAAGATTATTACTTTAAAATATTAAATTGTGATAGTAGTATAGGGGAAAAATATATTTTCCTCACTCATCACTAAGTTCATGGCAGAGGCACCTATAACAAAAGGTAGATCAACAAGGAAAAAGCATGTAAATCTATTCAATGAATTTTATGTGACATGGGAGCCTTCACAGGAAAATGAAAACCCTCAAAATAGGGAAGCCTGTGTGTTTTTCTATGTTGGTTTCATGGAAAAGTGGATAGTAATGAAAAAGTATTATTGCATTAAAAAGTATGATCTAATGGTAATAAGTTGGGAGGGGCTTTGGAAGGCCTGCTTGCTAAATCTTGTTTGTGTCCCTGTATCTTCAGAGATAAGGATGTTCCCTTTCTCCAGATCTAAGGAGGGTACCTCTTGAATGAGGCTCTTATGAGAAGGGGAATGGAAAGGTAAGAGAGACCTTCCTGCTTCTGTTATCTTCTCAGATATCAAGATGCCATATTTTGAAATCATGTGTCCTGAACACTGTTCAGTCAAAAAAAAAAAAAAAAATCCAACCTTGAAGTGGTTCTGAAAGATTTTTTTCACCTGTCCCCATTTAAAATGACTACCAAAGTTATAGCCATCAAAACTACATAGGAATCTCTGCAGCAGGCCAGGAATTGCTGAGGTAGAGAAACAGGAAGAAGTAGGCAGAGACCTTTCCTATCACCCTTAAAGTATCTGAAAACTAAAACTACTGGAAATAGACACTAGTTTTCATTCGATCTTTCAACAAATGTTGCTCAGACATAGCAGATGAGAGGCTGGGTACTGGTTATACAATCTGTTCAGGCGAAAGCTATGGAATCTTGATTAAAACTTTGAAATCCAAACCAGAGATAAGATGAAAAGGAAGAAGATGCGTAGTGGGTGTGGAGAGACCTTCAAGACTGGAAGGCTACAAAACAAAACATTCTGAGCACAGGATGGGAAGACCTTAAGTTATGGCAACTGCAAATAATAATGGCTTACGTTTGTTTTACGGGAGTATCTTAAAATATGAAGGAACTAAGCTTAGTAATTTACATTCATTACCTTGCTTAATTCTTACAGTAACTCTAGGAACTAAGTACTATTATTCTCCCCACTTAACATAAAAAGCAACACAGCCTCAGAGAGGTTAATTAACTTGCCCAGGGACTTGTAGACAGTAAGTAGCTAGGCTGCCCAACTCAAAATCATGTTGGAATAATGCACCACAAGTGCTGTTACCATGGGTTTTCTAGAAAGGGTATCCAATATAAATTGGAACCTAGAGTGAGGTGGAGAAAGAGTAAAGAGTGGGTCAGATTTCCTATGCCAACTCAGGGAGTGTGAACTTCACCCTGGCCATGGAAAGACAAGGAAATACTTCAAGGGGAGGCAAAGCAAGAGGCTGGTCACCCGGCCCCTTCCGGAGCAAAAAAATGAATGAGAATAGAGTAAAATATAACCACAAGCTCAAGTTCCTCAATAACCACAAGGTCAGAAAGGATTTGCTTTAAGGCAATTTTTAAAACACCCTTAAATGCCAGTGAACACTCAAGTCTGAATTCTGTGCATCTAACCACTACAAGTTAGAAGAGAAAAAAATGTTAGCGTTCTTAGGGAAGATCTAGCAAAAACATCCTTTCAGTTCTAAGGGCCTTTGAGGGTGTGGGAGGTTGGTTCACACTTCAGGGTGTGCCAATTAAGTATGATGACTGCAGCAAACTAGTGAATAACACAGCTAGATATTTGAAAGCCTCAGTTACTGGATTACTGCCACTGCAGGAGACTTCTCTCTCCACTAAATTAAAAAAAAAAAAGAAAAGAAAGAAATGGTGTCAGGAGAAACAAAGTGTAAAATACGGAACTTATTTTTCTTCCTGCAAGGTGTAAGTGTTAAAATTTGGTGTATTCACTATCGTTTAGAAGTTTGAAAACTTCTAGTAAAACAATAGAACACAAAAGTGAAAAGAAAATGATTGTTGGGATTTTAGACTTAACACAAATTTTTTGCAAATAAATGCCTCTATAACCTTAATGAATTCCAATAAAATATATTATGCTATTTTTTTCTTGTATCTGTCAGAGGTGTATGAACCAGAGCAACTCTATCTTGAATAGGGGCTGGGTAAAATAAGGCTGAGACCTCCAGGAGGTTAGACATTCTAAGTCACAGATGAGACAGAAGGTTGACACAAGGTGCATATCACAAAGACCTTGCTGATAAAACAGGATGCGGATGCGTAAAGAAGCTGGCCAAAACCCATCTAAACCAAGATGGTGATAAAAGTGACCTCTGGTTGTCCTCACTCCTCATTACATGATAATTGTAATGTATCAGTGTGCTAAAACACACTGCTACCAGCTCCATGACAGTTTACAAATGCCATGGCAAAGTCCGGAAGTTACACTATATGATCTAAAAAGAGGGGGAACCCAACAACCCTCAGCTCCTGGAATTGCCTACCCCATTCCCAGGAAAGTCATGAATAATCCACCCCTTGTTCAGCATATAATCAAGAAATAATTATAAGTATTTTCAGTCGAGCAGCCCAAACTACTTTCCAAATAAACTTGCTTTCACTTTACTTTTTGGAATAAAAAAGTATTTTGGAATAAAAAATTACTTATTCCTTTACTTTCCTAATAAAGTTGCTTTCATTTTACTCTTTGGACTCACCCTGAATTCTTCCTTGCATGAGGTCCAAGAACCCTTTCTTGGGGTCTGGATTGGGACCCCTTCCCAGTAACATATCCATGACAGGTGAGAAAAGAAAAACAAAAGACATACATACCATATTACATCCCACCTAAGATGGTACCAGTCGCAAGGAACATATTAATTTCAGAGATGGTGAATATTAGAATCAATAAAATACAATATAGTTATCACCTTCATGAGCCCTGTTGATAAATTTTTTGTACTGTCAAAAATTCAGGAGTTTATGGTAAGGGAGTCTATTTGTAAGAGACCCTGTTGATTTTCACAAGTCAAGAAAGAATAAACTTCAAGGCATACTAAAAAGAAACCAGACTGATGTCAGATCCTCTTCAGCATAAAAACTATCCTCATAGTAAATTAAATTGAGGAAATATTTAATAGATAAGCTTGACTTTGTGCATGTGCCTTCCTGACCAATATGTATGTTATTAATGAGGTTCAGGACACCCCACTTTGGCACTGGAGGAAACAGTGGAAGCAAGAAGGTCTCTTGGACCTTCTTCCTGCCCTTCTCCTCTGAAGCTGACTACACAATAATTCTCTGACCTCTGCAGTACATCATAAGACTCTCATTTCAGAGGTTCTCTCCCTGTACCTGAAGAAAAGGAACATCTCTCTCTCTCTGAAGACAAAGGGACACAGAAGAATCTGAGCAAACAGGCCTTCCTAAGTCAGCCCAGTTTATTACCATTAGATGATAACCTTTTGTCCTCCAATCGTATTTCTCCCCTACCATCCACTTTATCAAACTGAACCTTAAAACACACAGATTTCCCTATGTCTTTGGGTCTTCATTTTGGAATGCTCATGTGTCACATAAAACTTATGTTAAACAAAGTTGTATGCTTTTCTCTGGTTAATCTGTCTTTTGTCATAGTGTCTCAGTCATGAGGCTAGTGACAGATGAAAAATCTTTTATCCCCTACAGCATCTATGAAGCATGTCAAAGTATAATTTTTTAAAAGTTATGAATATTGCTTTTAGATGAATATAAAGCAAACATATCAAAATTAATTTCTTAATGAGGAAACCAGTAGCATGGTGTATTCATACAAAAAGAATTAAAGAATCTAAGTACAAATAGGCCCTGACAATGTCAAACTTTACCTGAGCCCCGTGCTTGCAGAAAAGTGATGGTTAACAACCACCCCTACAAATCTTTTGAAGATTGAAGGCAAAACATCCCCACCCTTTTTGGTTCTGGGAAATGGCTGCTGAAGAGAACTACCCTTCCCCAAATGACTTAGCTATGACTATTCTTACTCTATCACAATTTTCACAAAATGTGCAGACCACCCCTTTTATTTACCTGTAACAAGGCCAGAAAGAGACCCAACCCTTTTTATCTCTAGCCAATTTCCCACTCTTTGGCTCAGGATTGATTAGCTAAGATTAGAACTCTTTTTACTCCTGAAACTGCTAGATGCTGAAATAAGCATTTCCTGTTCAGCTAACTGATTGAAATTCCCCAACTGCCAAACAATCCCAGCTGTGACTCTCTTACCTAAAGAGTTAATCTAATAAACTCTTTATGTGGTCAGGTACTTTATATAACTTAGTAATTATAAAGTACAAACAAAAAAAAAGAAAAAAATGACTTGGATTTGAAGAATGAAGAACTTAATTCTTTGAAAGGCAGTTTAGGAAATAAAAAGCCAAGTCACAGACTAGAAGAACATATTTTTAATGCAAATACTTGATAAATGACTTATATCTAGAATAAAAAATCACTCATATCTCAGTAGTAAGATAGTAAACCCAATTAAAAATGAGCAAAGTACCAAAAATGACACTGTACAAAAGAAGATATAATTACAGGAAAAAAATGCTTATCATTAGTCATTAGGGAAATGCCAATTAAAACCCAAATGAGATACTGCTACACAGCTAAATGGAATGGCTAAAATAAAAAAGATTGACAATATCAAGTGTTGACAAGGATTGGCAGCAATTAAGAACTTCCAAATGTTGACGGTAGAGTGAAAACTGATATAACCATTTTAGAATACCACTGGCAATTCATTGTAAATTTAACTTTAAATATAGCATGTGACTCGGTAACTCCACTTTTAGGTATGTATCCAAGAAAAATGCAAACATATTCTCCAAAAGACTCATCTATGAAAAATTATAGCTTTCTGCATAATAGCCATAAAGTAAACAACCTAAATGTCCATTATCAGATGACTCAACAGACTGTAGTATAATCATACAACAATACTACTCAGCAATGGAAAGGAATGAACTATTGATACATGTAGTAACAAGAAGGAGAAAAGGCCCCAGGCACAAAAAGATACATGCTACATGATTCCATTTATACAAAATATTTAAAAAGCCAAACCTAATTTATAGCATCACAAAGCAGATCAGTGGATGCCTGAGGCCAGGGGTGGTAGGGAGGGGGTGGAATGCAAAACTGTGTGAATAAACTTTTTGATTTGAGGACAGTATTCTACAGCAATCTATGGTGTACGTAGATTTCATGTATTGTCGTATATAAATGATATCAAAAAATTAAAACTAAAGAAATAAAGTCTTTAGCTTAAATGCATCTTTCAACAAGTTCTTCATTTGCAATCTAGCTGATCACACTAGAATAACTGGCAGTCTCCTAGGAAACTGGTGCGGAGAAAGTGAGTTGTTTCATTTTTTTAATGAAGAGATTTTAGGTTTCTGTTGGGAATTGTACCAACCATCTTAAACATTTTCCCTTTGAATCTATTTGATCTGTTGAAATTAAACTCATTGTGTCCTGAGGTAGTTGACTAAGGGTACCACAACAAAATATGTGGCGTCAGCTTCCACTGTATTCCCCAAAGTAGGGGAGAAAAATATTAGAGATGGATCCAAAGAGAAAGCCTTTCGCCAAGATCTCCATTCAGCCTTGCTTTTCATTACTTAAATTCCAGAAGAAAATGTTGAGGACTACTCTGTGGGTAGGAGTAGCATGATGAGCAAACAATACTTCTCAAGTACAGACATGATAAAGCAGCAAAGTCAAAACTATGGATAGATCCAAGTCACAAAAGGATTTCGAATATGTTTAGCCATGCAGTCACTGATAAAGCCTTCCTACCAATAGTTCAGCCCATATTATACATAACAAGACCAATAGCTATAAAAGCTAAAGCTTAAAAAAAAAATTATCACAGTGGAAAATTATCATAAGAGATACTCAATTTAAGAAAAGACTTGAAAACCTCTTCTGTACACACAGTACTTTATCACTATAAGACACAGGTTCTATTATCTTATTTAATCCTAATAACACTAACAATAAATATACTAAGAGAGTTAATATAAAAGCACAATAGAGCCAACACTGCATGTAGAGCATTTAGAAGTCCTTCAGAAGTCTCTACTAGGAATGGCTTCAAAACCCAGAAAGTTGAATGTGGACCCTCCTTTTCTCCTTTATTTCAGTGGTTCTCAAATGTTCAAGTACATATCAATATATGAAAACCATGTACACATTAATGATCCACTTAAGGAAGGAATTTTTAAGGAAATTTTGATGAAATGCAACTTTCACCTCACTGTTTCTCAATCTTTTTTTCATCATCATCCTTGCAAGGAGACTTTTCTAACTGCCCCCCTGAAATTTTAATACCATAGATTTTCTTTATATCTTTGTATGTATCGTCTCTATGTCTGTGCTTTACACATAAAAAGAAGAAGATTTTTTATTGCTCCCAAGAATTAATTTTCACCTGCTTGGGGGTGATATCACTCCTGCTGAGAATGCATGACCTAACCTGGACCTCTAGCTTAATGTGAACCTCTCCTGTTTATCTTCAAGGGCTTCTTTCAACGAAAAGTCTACATCCCAGAGCCTTCTTGGTTGCAGCATATCTATTAAAGTTTGTTTTCTTTATACCAAGTTTTTCCAAACATTTCTGCTGAAGTACACAGTGACAGTGGAGAAGGAACATACACGCCAAAAATAAAAAACATATGTAGACATATTTAGCACAGTAGGAAATGTATTTGAGCTCTGGTATCTTAAAACATTAAGTGAACAGAGAAAGAGTAGTCTTTTTAACAGATGGTCCTTGGAAAAGTGGATATCTACACACAAAAGAGTGAAAGGCTCCTACTTCATAGCATATATAAAAATTAACTCAAAATAGATCAAAGACCTAAGAGTTTAAACTATAAAACTTAGACGAAAACGTACACGTAAACCTTCATGAGCATGGATGAGACATGGGTCTCTTAGCTATGTCACCAAAAGCACAAGCAATGACAGCCACAAAAAAGAAACACAATATATAAATTAGACTTCATCAAAGTGTAAAAGTCTGTATTTTGAATGACGTTATTAATAAAGTGAGAAGACAATCAAAGAGGAATGAGAGAAAATATATGCAAATCATGTATCTGAGAAGGGACTTGTATCTAGAATATATAAAGAACTATTTCAACTCAATAATAAACAGCTGATTCAAATTTTTTAAATGGGTAAAGATTCTAAATAGACATTTCTCCAAACAAGATACACAAACGGCCAATACACAAATGAAAAGATACTCAGCATCGATGTTCATCAGGGATATTGGTCTAAAATTCTTTTTTTTTGTATCTCTGTCAGGCTTTGGTATCAGAATGATGTTGGTCTTGTAAAATGAGTTAGGGAGGATTCCTTCTTTTTCTATTGATTGGAATAGTTTCAGAAGGAATGGTACCAACTCCTCCTTGTACCTCTGGTAGAATTCAGCTGTGAATCCGTCTGGTCCTGGACTTTTTTTGGTTGGTAGGCTATTAATTATTGCCTCAATTTCAGAGCCTGCTATTGGTCTATTCAGGGATTCAACTTCTTCCTGGTTTAGTCTTGGGAGAGTGTAAGTGTCCAGGAAATTATCCATTTCTTCTAGGTTTTGTAGTTAATTTGCATAGAGCTGTTTATAGTATTCTCTGATGGTACTTTGTATTTCTGTGGGGTCAGTGGTGATATCCCCTTTTACATTTTTTATTGCATCTATTTGATTCTTCTCTATTTTCTTATTAGTCTTGCTAGTGGTCTATCAATTTTGTTGATCTTTTCAAAAAACCAGCTCCTGGATTCATTGATTTTTTGGAGGGGTTTTTGTGTCTCTATCTCCTTCAGTTCTGCTCTGATCTTAGTTATTTCTTGCCTTCCGCTAGCTTTTGAATGTTTGCTCTTGCTTCTCTAGTTCTTTTAATTGTGATGTTAGGGTGTCAATTTTAGATCTTTCCTGCTTTCTCTTGGGGGCATTTAGTGCTATAAATTTCCCTCTACACACTGCTTTAAATGTGTCCCAGAGATTCTGGTATGTTATATCTTTGTTCTCATTGGTTTCAAAGAACATCTTTATTTCTGCCTTCATTTCGTTATGTACCCAGTAGTCATTCAGGAGTAGGCTGTTCAGTTTCCATGTAGTTCAGCGGTTTTGATTGAGTTTCTTAGTCCCGAGTTCTAGCTTAATTGCACTGTGGTCTGAGAGACAGTTTGTTATAATTTCTGTTTTTTACATTTGCTGAGGAGTGCTTTACTTCCAACTATGTGGTCAATTTTGGAATAAGTGTGATGTGGTGCTGAGAAGAATGTATATTCTGTTGATTTGGGGTGGAGAGTTCTGTAGATGTCTTATTAGGTCCACTTGGTGCAGAGTTGAGTTCAATTCCTGGATATCCTTGTTAACTTTCTGTCTCGTTGATCTGTCTAATGTTGACTACTGGGGTGTTAGAGTCTCCCATTATTGTTGTATGGGAGTCTAAGTCTCTTTGTAAGTCTCTAAGGACTTGCTTTATGAATCTGAGTGCTCCTGTATTGGGTGCATATATATTTAGGATAGTTAGCTCTTCCTGATGAATTGATCCCTTTACCATTATGTAATGGCCTTGTCTCTTTTGATCTTTGATGGTTTAAAGTCTGTTTTATCAGAGACTAAGATTGCAATCCCTGCTTTTTTTTGTTTTCCATTTGCTTCGTAGATCTTCCTCCATCCCTTTATTTTGAGCTTAAGTGTGTCTCTGCATGTGAGATGGGTCTCCTGAATACAGCAAACTGATGGGTCTTGACTCTTTATCCAATTTGCTAGCCTGTGTCTTTTAATTGGACCGTTTAGTCTATTTACATTTAAGGTTAACACTGTTATGAAGCAAAAATCCTCAATAAAATACTGGCAAACCGAATCCAGCACATCAAAAAGCTTATCCACCATGATCAAGTGGGCTTCATCCCTGGGATGCAAGGCTGGTTCAACATACGCAAATCAATAAACGTCATCCAGCATATAAACAGAACCAAAGACAAAAACCACATGATTATTTCAATAGATTCAGAAAAGGCCTTCGACAAAATTCAACAGCCCTTCATGCTAAAAACTCTCAATAAATTCGGTATTGAGGGAACGTATCTCAAAATAATAAGAGCTATTTATGACAAACCCACAGCCAATATCATAGTGAATGGGCAAAAACTGGAAGCATTCCCTTTGAAAACTGGCACAAGACAGGGATGCCCTCTCTCACCACTCCTATTCAACATAGTGTTGGAAGTTCTGGCTAGGGCAATCAGGCAAGAGAAAGAAATAAAGGGTATTCAGCTAGGAAAAGAAGAAGTCAAATTGTCCCTGTTTGCAGATGACATGATTGTATATTTAGAAAACCCCATCATCTCAGCCCAAAATCTCCTTAAGCTGATAAGCAACTTCAGCAAAGTCTCAGGATACAAAATCAATGTGCAAAATTCACAAGCATTCTTATACACCAGTAACAGACAAACAGAGAGCCAAATCATGAATGAACTCCCATTCACAATTGCTTCAAAGAGAATAAAATACTTAGGAATCCAACTTACAAGGGATATGAAGGACCTCTTCAAGGAGAACTACAAACCACTGCTCAATGAAATAAAAGAGGACACAAACAAATGGAAGAATATTCCATGCTCATGGATAGGAAGAATCAATATTGTGAAAATGGCCATACTGCCCAAGGTAATTTATAGATTCAATGCCATCCCCATTAAGCTACCAATGACTTTCTTCACAGAATTGGAAAAAATTGCTTTAAAGTTCATTTGGAATTGAAAAAGACCCTGCATTGCCAAGACAATCCTAAGTCAAAAGAACAAAGCTGGAGACATCATGCTACCTGATTTCAAACTATATTACAAGGCTACAGTAACCAAAACAGCATGGTACTGGTACCAAAACAGAGACATAGACCAATGGAACAGAACAGAGCCCTCAGAAATAATACCACACATCTACAGCCATCTGATCTTTGACAAATCTGACAAAAACAAGAAATGGGGAAAGGATTCCCTATTTAATAAATGGTGCTGGGAAAATTGGCTAGCCATAAGTAGAAAGCTGAAACTGGATCCTTTCCTTACTCCTTATATGAAAATTAATTCAAGATGGATTACAGACTTAAATGTTAGACCTAAAACCATAAAAACCCTAGAAGAAAACCTAGTTAATACCATTCAGGACATAGGCATGGGCAAGGACTTCATGTCTAAAACACCAAAAGCAATGGCAACAAAAGCCAAAATTGACAAATGGGATCTCATTAAACTAAAGAGCTTCTGCACAGCAAAAGAAACTACCATCAGAGTGAACAGGCAACCTACAGAATGGGAGAAAATTTTTGCAATCTACTCATCTGACAAACGGCTAATATCCAGAATCTATAAAGAACTCAATCAAATTTACAAGAAAAAAACAAACAACTCCATCAAAAAGTAGGCAAAGGATATGAACAGACACTTCTCAAAAGAAGACATTCATACAGCCAACAGACACATGAAAAAATGCTCATCATCACTCGTCATCAGAGAAATGCAAATCAAAACCACAATGAGATACCATCTCACACCAGTTAGAATGACAATCATTAAAAAATCAGGAAACAACAGGTGCTGGAGAGGATGTGGAGAAATAGGAACACTTTTACACTGTTGGTGGGACTGTAAACTAGTTCAATCATTGTGGAAAACAGTGTGGTGATTCCTCAAGGATCTAGAACTAGAAATACCATTTGACCCAGCCAACCCATTACTGGGGATATACCCAAAGGATTATAAGTCATGCTGCTATAAAGACACATGCACACGTATGTTTATTGCAGCACTATTCACAATAGCAAAGACTTGGAATCAACCCAAATGTCCATCAGTGACAGACTGGATTAAGAAAATGTGGCACATATACACCATGGAATACTATGCAGCCATAAAAAAGGATGAGTTCGTGTCCTTTGTGGGGACATGGATGCAGCTGGAAACCATCATTCTCAGCAAACTATCGCAAGAACAGAAAACCAAATACCGCATGTTCTCAGTCATAGGTGGGAATTGAACAATGAGACCATTTGGATACAGGAAGGGGAACATCACACAACGGGTCATATTGTGGGGAGGGGGTGTGGGGAGGGTTAACATTAGGAGATATACCTAACGTAAATGACGAGTTAATGGGTGCAGCACACCAACATGGCACATGTATACATATGTAACAAACCTGCACATTGTGCACATGTACCCTAGAACTTAAAGTATAATAAAAGAAAAAAAAAGAAAAGATACTCAGCATTACCAGCCATCAGAGAAATGGTAGTCTAAACACCATGAGTCACCATTTGGCACCCAGAAGGTCACCAATAACTAAAACCACAATTAATAATGATGGGGGGAAATCAGAACCCTTACATCCTGCAAGTGATGATGTAAAATGATGCATCTAATTTATTATATACATAAAGGTAGTGTACATAAAGGTACATATATTACCCAGCAATTCCACTCCTAGTTATATAACCAAGAGAAATGAAAACATACGTTCACACAAAAGTTGTATATGAATGTTTGTAACAGCATCATCCATAAAAGCCTAAAAGTGGAAACACCCCAAATTTCCATTGATTGATGAAAAGATAAATAATGTAGTACACACATACAATGGAATATTATTAGCAATAAAGAAAGTACCGAGACACATTACAGCATGATGAACTGTGAAAACATTATTCTAGCTGAAAAAAGCCAGTCACAAAAGACCACAACTGTGTGATTTCCTTTATAGGAAATGCCCAGAAGAGGCCAAGATACAAAAACATAAAATGGAATCATAATGCCCAGGACTGTGGAGGGGGGTTTCAGAGAAACGGAAATGACCGCTAATGCATCTGGGGTTTCTTTTGGAGGTGATGAAAATGGTCTAAAAATCACTATGGCGATGGTTGCACAACCCTGAGAATGTTCCGAAAACCACAGAATATACACTATAAATGGGTGAATGGTATGCTACATATATTATATCTCACTAAAGATGTTCAACCCGGGGAAGGGAAAGGAGTAAGAAGGAGTTGGATCCTCAGATCCCATCTCTCACTCCTGACAGCTGGGAGACTGCCACACCCCCTCATCCTGGCCAGTGACTTAAGCTTTGTTCCTGTAGAGAGTAAAATAGAGGGTCTCTGACATAGAGTACACCAGCAAAATTAGAGAGCAGGGCTGCTGGAGAGACGTCTCCAGGAAGATGAAATTGTCAGAATACCACAAGTGCATGAACATCTTGAGAAGGTATTTAGACAACCAGTGAACACTTTGGGGGCTGAGACAGTGATAAGCATTTACAAAACCAAGCAAATTAAAAAGCAAGATAATTATTACATCCAGATAAATCAAAAGTCAGGAAGGACAGAAACGGTGATGGTAGTTTACTCCACAGTTCAGCTTTAGATGACATTTCAATAGTGTACTAATATGAATATTAATTTCATCAAATTTGCAGTAAAATTACATTGAGATAAAGAAGGGACAGAAGGAGAGTGTGTGCAATAGAAGTGAAGGGAAGATTAGCGATGTTAGTTATGTTCTCTGCTTCCATTGTGCAAAATCAAGAGAAAGAGCTTGAAATGTAAAAAAGAAAAAAAGTATACGTATTACTTAGAGATACAGAGACAAATACTAAAATAATCCATTTAAAAGAAGTGAGGGAGAGGGAGGAGGGACACTGTAGGGGTTCTGAATTATTTTTTAGTAACAAGCCTTATAGGGCTACATGAGGTCACATATACACACACATACAATAAATGGGAAATGCTTGCAAATTGCATAATGAAAATTTCTGAATACTTTATAAAAATATAGCATGGAAAAATTATGCTGCTATAAAAAATGTTATGTGAATTGTGTTCTCAATAATATGATTTTTGTCATAACACAAAAATATTTTAAATTTCTCAGCAGGTAAAGTATTTAACTTTGTTCTCAAATATCTAAGCAAAACTCCTCAAAAGGTGCAGCATGTTTATCCCAGGTCTCCATGGGCCTCTGAACACACACAATACCAATTACCGCTATAAAATCCCAGTCTGACATTTTGTGCTTAACATATGACTATTCTTCCACACTTAGCATTTTCTACCGTATACATCATTAACTCGCTTAGTAAATATTTAAGCATTTACTAATGATCAATTCAAGTAAATAAAAATATCTGATCTAGGACTAATCCTAACAAATTAGTTTTCTGGAATTATATATTTTCTAGATTGTTGATCACCATGTACATGAATACAAAACCATTTATTGAAGATGTGTGATATTTAGCCTAAATCTTGTAAAACTTGAACTTGATAGTCTAAGAAGCTATTATGTGCACACGTATTTGAAGGACATTTTTAAAAGTGCTAAGTTATAAATATTCTTATTCACTGCTCTCTCACACACACTAAAAATGACTTTGTGCAATCACTAATCAGGAGGTAGGTTTTGTATCTTACTGAAAATGTCACTTAATAAATAACCTTCAAATTTAAATGCAAACTAAGGATATCATTCACAGAACCTCAAACTTGCCCTTGAAGTCTAAACGGGCATACAAGGTAACTACAAAAAGCTTTTCTGCCATTAACACCCTATTGCTTCAACTCCTTGAAAAGTAGTCTAAACTTTTAAGTTTTTAACATAATATTCTTATGCTGAATAATCTGTATCTCCTATAGCATTTAGGCCGAGGATGTTAAGTATGATGTAACGTTGGGATAATCTGCAATCTTCACTTCTCATTCTCAGATTAGATTACTAACAGTGTTGGAGGAAATTACTTCATTGCATAATTCATTCATAGCAATTCATTTGTCTCTTCAAAATCTGATGTCTTGTTTATGGCTATATACCCTAATGTGTTGCATTTAGGTGTTAATAGAACTGGTTGCTCAATAGCTGCAACCCTAACATTGGACTAGGCAACATGACTTAGGCCTGGCACAGTCAGAGACCATGTTTTTTTGAGTAAGAAGAAAGGGAAATTTTGACACAGAAAAGAATTTGCAATTATATATTATTTAGATTATCTGAGGTTGACTTTTTCATTAGCCAGTACATATCCTTGATTGAGAATGCTATATATAGTTTACTTTTATATCCTCCATAGTATCTGTGTTCACAGTAGGTGTAGGTGTGGTCGACAGAATCCTGCCCACCTATAGATGTCCATGTCCTAATACTCAGAATGTCTGAATATGCTGACATGGCAAAGGGGCATTAAGGTTGCAGATGATGAAGGTTGCTAATCCACTGGCCTTAAGGCAGGGAGATGATCCTGGATTATCTAGGTGGGCCCAACGTAATCACAGGGGTCCTTAAAAGATGGAAGAGTCAGGCTGAAGAGAAGGTCACAGTGATGAAGACTGAGAAGTCAGCTTGCCCTTTCTGGCTTTAAAGATAGAGAAAGGGGTCATGAGAAGCTGGAAAAGTCAAAGAAATGGATTCTCTACTAGAGCTTCCAGTGGGAACACAACCCTGCTCACATCTTGATTTTAGACCAAATAGAGCCATTTAAGACTTCTGGCCTCCAAAGTTGTTAAATGGTTTTAGTTTTGTTGTTTTATGTCACTCTGTTTTCAGCAATCTGTTACGGAAGCCATCAAAAACTAGTAAATGATTAATTTAAAACTTTCAAAGTAAAAAATAAGAACTAAAAAGAACACCTAAAGGAATAAGTATGAGCCCTCAAGATATTTTCAGTTTTCTCTCTCTTTAACCTTATTGGAAACCTTTGGTTGATAATAGTCAATCACTGGAATTTTCCTGTCCATTCATTTGAAATCTAGAATTTCTTTCCATTTGAAATAGTTTTCTTTTACTGACCAGAAGCTACACTGTCTTGAATCACCTGCTGGCTGTTCTTGTGTAAAAGCTTGGTATTTTCCAGTGAGTTATGGCTGCACTATGGGGTACTAGTTCCTGAGAACACAAAAGTTGCTTCAGCTTATCACTGTAGGCAGGTATTTCTGCCTCAGTTATCTTCTAGCTATCTGACTTAAGCAGAAAAATTTCAAAAATGTGGGAGTGCAAAGAAATAACTTTTGAGGTAGGCAATCTTTTATCTGTTTCTCCATTCAACCAGCATTTGCTAAGCATTTAAAATATCCTAGCACTGTGCCAGGCATTGAGGATGTGAAGATTGAACAACACAGGGTCATTTTCTTCAAGAAGCTCACAGTCTAGTGAAGGAGACAGAAATGTTGAAACAAATAAGAGTTTAAGAAAGGATCTATAAGTGTTACAGGAACTTTGAGGGAGAAATGTCTAACTTCATTTAAAAAAATTGCCATTCCGGGTCATAAAAAATGGGGAGTTACACACCTATGGGTAAACATTTGCTGACCTTGTAATTAGTTGTAAATTCATGGGTTGGTTAGAAGATTCTTTTAAGTATCTATTTAGGCCCATAGCCTTCTCTGAAAATGACCAGGCCTCATACAACCCCAGAACTAAAATGACCGAGGGGGTGTATCTGACTCTACACTGGGCCAGCCAATCAGATTCTCAGTCCAGAGAATTTGGAATTAGAATTCATGGGATGAGTTTGTATCTGTTGTTCCAGTGAAGTCAGGTGATAGAGACTCAGTGGTCTAAGCAACCATGTCACGCAGGCACATGGGGCCCCAGCACAGAAGGCAGCAGAGAAAAAGGAGAGCAAAGCAGAGACTCCGACCACAACTGCAGTTCTTGCTTGCCTCTCCTAGTGAGGCTTTGTTGCACTCTCTCTTTTCTGCTGCAGCAAGAGACACACTTGTGTCCTTCATATACAATCCCTATTTTGGTTAAAGTTACTTTGCGTTTCTATTACTTGCACAGTGAGATGGTGCTACCCTTTTAAAACAGATTCCACATTTTCACCAGCCCATTTGCCTCAATAACCTCACCTGCAATATGGGAACAGGAAAGCAGTTTCCTTTCAGGGAAAAGGCAGTAGAATTCACAAAAGGTGCTCCAGTATAAAAGCACTTGGACTCTAAATGATCACACACATGCAAAACATTCAAATCTGTAACTGGTTAGGAAATATTGTTCACAAATGACCCCTATTAAAAGCCAAATGGAAGCATTTTCCAGCAAAAATGAGGTAGGAAAAAAAGCTCAGATAAAAATGGGCCAAGATTCTAAGCAGGGCTCCAGCATTCAGCTTCAGAGATTAGTTCGGCTTTGGCCATTTCCAAGTGTGAGAGAGGGATGGGGCGAAGGAGGTAACGGCAAAAAGGGGAAGAATCTACAAAGAACCATGGAGGGGAACACTGGCAAGGATTGTATCCTTCCAGAGAAAGCCACATTTGCTGTTAAACCACAGTGCACAGCAGACTGACGATGATCTTCTTGCAATAGGTCATAGAAAGGGCATTAAAAGACAACTTTCAAAGGTCTCAAACTAGATAAACCGAAATCAGTAAAAGAGGACTTATGCTTGACCTATGGGAGATTTTCTTCCAGGTGACTATTACCAGGGGAATCTATATAACAGTGGACTACTGCTATTTGGGGGCTAACTTTTGCTGCCCACCTTTGAAGTCACTAATAGCTTGTTAGCACAGAGGCCAGGCTCTGTGACTCACGCCTATAATCCTAGAACTTTGGGAGGCCAGGGGGGCAGTTCTCTTGAGCTCAGGAGCTCAAGACCAGCCTGGCCAACATGGTGAAACCCTGTCTCTACAAAAAAATACAAAAATTAGCATGGTGGCGCACATCTGTACTCCTAGCTACTCAGGAGGCTGAGGCAGGTGAATCACTTGAGCCCAGGAGGCAAAGGTTGCAGTGAGCTGAGATCCTGCCACTGCACTCCAGCCTGGGCAAAGGGAGTGAAACCTGATCTCAAGAAAAGTAAAATAAAAGCCCATTAGCATAGACAAAGAGAAAGACAAGAAAGTAAAACCTTAGTTTACGTTATTCCCCATTGGCATCTCTGATAATGGATTCGTTCACTAACAAGTTAGGAACTAACTGAACTGGAGATTAGAAATAATCTAAAAATTTCAGTTCTGGATGTTAGTACCACTGTCTCTATGCACTATCAAGTACACGGTAAGTATAGAGGTCAATGCATGGCACATCTGCTTTCCATTACCGTGAAATTCACTTCAACACATCATTGTCTTAAAAAAGTCCTATACTAAACATTCTGTTGTTGGTATTGATCCTTCTCTTCCGTGTTATGAAGATACTTATCATTCATTTTTGCAGACTCAACATGGCATAATGCCTGGCATAGAGCTAATACTCAACATCTGTGAATGCATAAAAGAGCAGCTAGTAGAGGCTCCAAGTGCTTCTGAATTGCTGACCTTAATTGTTAACGTTTTCTGAAAACTTACCAAACTCCAGGTGTAGTACCAAGTGTTTTATGTACACTGTTTTACTAAACCCCCACAACAACCCAATGAGGAAACTGAGGCACAGAGACCTGTCCAAGATCATAAAGACTACTAACTGGAGGAAGTGAGATCCAGACAGAGGCAGCCTGGTTCCAGAGCTCAAGCTCTACACCACACTGTAGTACTGCCTCCCATATTCTAGTCCTCTCATGAAGGCTTTGCTGATGCTCTAGCACATCCTTCACGCTCTGCAGCATACAAAACCAGACACAATTGTAACCTTGCTCTTCAGAGTTAAGAGTGAGAGCTAAGTGATCTTTACACAATTAACTCCAATATGAAGCAGAATTTAACAAGTATGCCTAGAAATGAGGCTGAAGGTACAGAAGACAGGAACACAACTCTTAGCTAGGATGGGAGAGGCAGGGAAGGCTGCATAGACCAGGGACACACGTGCTGGGCCTTAAATTATATAGAAGATCTGCAAAGGCAGAGACAAGAGACCAGACTATAGTCAGCAAAATCATCACATGTCGGAAAAGGCAGTGTGTGTCCGGGGCTATCTGGGGCACAGGGTATCTTCAGGAAGCAGTAATGATGAATCTTTTACTGATACTCTACCAATTTCCCCAGTGTGAAAACAACAAATCCTGAGGTACAGAAAGGGGGACAAACTGAGGACTCCCAAGACTAATCAAAGTATACTCTTGAAGTTCTGAACATTAGTGAGGATGAGGACCTCACTGAATGGCCACTGAAGGACCTCACTGAATGACTACAAACTGAGTTTGAAGTCACAGGAACAGAAATGTTAGAACTGCAATGCTGAAACTCAGTAAAGAGGGAAGTGCATCTACAAATCAAGACAGACCTCCAGCTGAAAATGCCTCAGCAGACACTTGCGTAGGCCTTGCTTCCAACTTTCCACGTGCAAGCGGATACTGTGATTTTGAGAATGAAACACGATAGCTCCTGCATCCACCACTAACAAAAGCAGATGACTGGAAATGAGGGTAAATTAGGTCTCCCTTGAATTGGGCCTTGAAGGCGCTATCAAATTAACCTATGTGTAACAATTCTATCTCCATTCAAACCAATTCACCCAGGTAGCTAATCTGCTCACTGTTTATCTAACAAGGTAAACAACGGATTAGTAAAAACTACGCATATCAGACCTGGTGTCTTACAACATTAGGCTCAAAATGCAAGATTCACATATAGAGAACATCTATGGTGAGAAATAATTTGCTTAGACAGGAAGTTTTGTCACTGCCATTCAGTTAGTTGGAAAATGAAGATTTAGAGATTTCGGGAATTCTCTAATGTTCTGCATAAGTATAGGGTAAAATAAAAACTTCATACTTCTTTGAATTAATATCCAATTCTCTTCCAGAGGAAATTTTGTTGAAGTGGAAGTGTAATTCTTCTGTTTAAAAGAAAAGAAGCCTCAGCCAGGCACAGTGGCTCACACTTGTAATCCCAGCATTTTGGGAGGCTGAGGCAGGTGGATCAGGCAGGTCAGGAGTTCGAGACCAGCCTGGCCAACATAGTGAAATCCTGTCTCTACTAAAAATACAAAAAAATTATCCAGGGGTGGTAGCGGGTGCCTGTAATCCCAGCTACTCAGGAGGCTGAGGCAGGAGAAGTGCTTGAACCCGGAAGGCGGAGGTTGCAGTGAGCTGAGATCGCGCCATTATACTCCAGCCAGGGCAACAGTGCAAGACTCCATTGTCTAAAAAAAAAAAAAAAAAAAAAAGAAAAGAAAAAGAAAAAGAAAACAGAGAAAGAAAGAGAAAAAAGCCTCACTATCTTTTATAATGATCATGCTAATCATACTGCTAGTGTGATTCTAGTCACTGTCAACAAACAAAATGACAATAAATAACCATTACAAGGCAGCAATTAACATGATGGTACCTCCTAAGTTTGAAGTTTTTTTCTTTAATGTGAAAACACTATTTCTGTTGGCAAGTATATAGATGAGAGCTGAGTCTTCCTGAAAGACAGGTTGAAAGAATTTTCACAAATATTTAAAATCACAGAAAAAATAATGTTCTGAAACATTTAGAGAAATTAATAAAAGTATCTCATCTTTGTGTAGATTAAATATTAAAATACACTTATATAACTTTTATTAAAATAATTAATATTTAAAGAAGACAATTGAAAGGACACAACTATGACAAATTACATTTTGGCAGTAATGATAAGCCTTTGAGTTCTAGTTCGCTCTCCTTAGGGATGTTACACATCTGTTTTCTCTACTTAGATCACTCTGCCTCATTACTATCTCTGCCTTCTACTCTCAGTTCAACTTGAAAGTTCATCTCCTTATACAGGGTCACATGATTTTATAACGTCAGATAACTCTCACACCACTTACCAGAGCTCTAATACTAACTTACGTGTCTCATTCTTGGTTGAGCATTTCTCTACCTCACTAGATTATAAACTCCTTGAGAGCAGGCACCGGTTCCACTCTCTTCTACTAAATCCCCAACACCAAAACCCTAACACCTTAACACCTAATATATATAGCACCATCTACATATCAGTCACTCAATAAATACTGGAGAATGAAACGACAAAATACCCTTTATGCGAATGCTTGCCTAAAACTGTATCTTATATAGGGAATGAATGTTCCACACTTATTACATGGATGTATAAACTCAAACATTATACTTTTCTTTGCACATTTGAGAATATGTGTCATAAGCTATATTTACAATGATATGGAAACAAAAACTTGTCTATAACAAAAACATGCCCATAGCAGTAACAGCAACAACGAGAAGTGGTTCCAAATTCAAGGTGGTATCCTAGCTTTTTCAAAAACTTGAGAAAAGACAAATCTATTAAAACAGAAGACGTAGTATCTTGGACTCCACTAAAATGAATCTGTTCAGGTCTACTACATATACATCTTTAAGACAGATTCATGGCCTTAGTAGCCAGACAGTAGGTATAGCCCAACGCTGCCCAGCACAGCCTATGTATTGAAGACTTCAGTGAAAACACTCATGTCAGCAAATTTAGCATGGATAATTGCAATTGCAATAGGAAGTCTATAACTTCGCTTGAGGAAAAAAAAAATAGTATTTTAATTTTCATTCCCAACCAGAATTATGTTAGAAGAACAAAATAAATTTCCCCACATTTATCTGTTTTTTAAAAATGATAGTCTCAAGGAAGAGAAACTTTCTTTCCAATCATTTAATAAAGATTTTTGCATTTTATTTAAAGGCTCCTTATGGCTATACTTCAAGGATTCAAGTTCATTTATTTGTGACAACTAGAACAATTTTTTGTCCCTTTGTGAAAATTTTGGAACTAGGCATATTTTCATTACTGTTCTCATTATTACTGACCACTTGGCTCCCTGCTCTGGGAAATATTTCTGGAAGAAAAGAAAAAAAAAAAAAAAAACTATGAATCAACTGAAATAACTTACTTAGCAAGGTCATCAGCTAACTCGCCAGGGCTTATTTCAAGATGCTCTCTGTGCCACAAACACAAGACTACTTTGTCCAAACTCTTGCCCAATTCCAATCATTTATCTGACTTGCAATACCTGCCTTAAAGTAATGCAGAACAAGCCCAAAACTCCATAAATGTGCTCTCCTAAGTTATCCATTTTGAGCAACTAATCAGATTCTATCCACCTTGTATATTCTTTTACTACAGATCTAAAATCATAGCTTTGTTTGATCAACAGGTTTTTCTGGTAGTCTTGTGGAAAGTTGACAGTAGGCATTCATCTTATATCCACTACACAGAAACCTGAGTTTACAGATGTTGTCTTAGTCAATGCCATACACACATACCTGTGACCAGCACAGTTGTTGGCACATAATATGTGATCAATAAATGCATACTTACGAAAGAAGATTTTGTTCTATAGCATTACAGAGGGTCAAAGTTCTTATAAAGGAGAGTCAGTTACTAAAACTAAACTGATATTCTTTCTTCTCATGTGGTCTCTTGGCATCAATCCTAAGGTTATCATACAATAATGCTCGCAATCTGTAGTTGTGAAATTAGACTTCTTTTTATGTGTGCACAAATTAAGCCAGTTTCTACAAATTAAAGAACTTCCAGCAATTAT
This sequence comes from Macaca mulatta, assembly GCF_049350105.2. Taxonomy (NCBI): domain Eukaryota; kingdom Metazoa; phylum Chordata; class Mammalia; order Primates; family Cercopithecidae; genus Macaca; species Macaca mulatta. The sequence continues at coordinate 123,864,184 of NC_133407.1, forward strand.
TACTCTCCTTCAAGCTGCTTAAACAGGATAAGTTTAAGCAGTAGTTTTGAGAATTTGTTTTTGTGGGGTTTTTTTGGTTTTTTTTTTGTTTGTTTGTTTGTTTTTGAGACAGAGTCTCTCTGTCACCCAGGCTGGAGTGCAGTAGCGTGATCTCAGCTCACTGCAAGCTCCACCTTCTGGGTTCATGCCATTCTCCTGCCTCAGCCTCTGGAGTAGCTGGGACTACAGGTACCTGCCATCAGGCTGGCTAATTTTTTGTATATTTAGTAGAGACAGGGTTTCACCATTTTAGCCAGGATAATCTCGATCTCCTGACCTCGTGATCCACCTGCCTCGGCTTCCCAAAGTACTGGGATTACAGGCATAAGCCACCGCGCCTGGCCTGTTTTGTAATTTCTTACGCTACAATGTTTTCTTCTGGAGACAGTGGAAGTTCAACAGATGAAGTCTAAAATACTCTGCTTATTTTGTGAAAAGACCAGGCATTCACACAAGCATTTTTCTCAAAGCTGAGAAAAAGGAGGCTGAAGGTACAAAAGATATCAGAGTACTCATTCAGAATCCAAGAGTCTATAAAATATAAACCTAGTGAGAGAACTGGCCTCAGCCAATGGAGATGCCTCAACAGTGTTTGTGTAACCAGCGAAAAAGGTAAATCACAAAAATATATTTTAAACTCCTGTTTCAAAGGTGCAAAAGGTATATATGTTATTCTCTTTGCATTACTCTAAAGGAATACCTGAGACTGGGTAACTTTTAAAGAAAAGAGGTTTATTTGGCTCATGGTTCTGTAGGCTGTATAGGAAGCATGACAGGAGCATTTGCTTGGCCTCTGGTGAGGGCCTTGGGGAGCTTACAATCATGGCAGAAAGCAAAGGTGAGCCAGCATGTCACAAGGCAAGAGAGGGAGAAAGAGACAGAGTGGAGGGATTCTCAGCCTCTTTTAAACAACCAGATCTCATGTGAACTCACAGACTGAAAACAAACTCACTCATTACTGCAAGGATGCCACCAAGCCATTCATGAGGATCCACCCTCATGTCCCAAATGCCTCCCACCAGGCCCCTCAACCAACATTGGGGATTACATTTCAACATGAGATTTGGAGCGGCCAAGCATCCAAAGTATACAAGTACAGTATCTAGAACTTTTAGTTACTTAAAAAAAAATCTTGGTGACATCTTAATTACCTTCTGAAGTCCTGGTGGTAGGCAAGAAAGCAGTGAAAACATTTAAAAAATTCAATTTTCATATTAATTGTCCCAATTTCTGGATCTGGTTTTCTCTATCAACCATTTGCATAAAAATGTCTTGGGATGGACATATAAAGAAGTTGGAAGCTGTTGATATAGGCGTTAAAAAGGAATTATTTAGCAGATAGTGAGGGTATTGAGTCCTCAGTAAGGTTTTCCTTCGAATGAAATCAGCCCCCAAATCACTTTTTTTCCTAACAAAGAGCAGCCTGTAAAATCAAGCTGCAGACACAGACAAGCAAGTTGGAAGCTTGCAATGGATGATGTGGATGAATGCCAGCAGTTGTGCCAATAAGAAAAAGCTACCTGGTACTAAGCATGTTCAAAATGGCAGCTCCATCTTCCCTTTTCTTTGCCAGCCACATGAAGAATAAGGAGCAGGCAACATAGCGCCAGCCAGGAGAAGTCATCATTTGCATAAGATCGGGGCATCCAGCTTCCTCGCATCTTACGTAAACATCACACCTCGTCCAACCAATCTTGGGCCCTATGTAAATCAGACACCACCTCCTCAAGCCTGTCTATAAAATCCAGTGCACTCTGCCGCAGGCTGGAAGTCTCATTCGGGCGCCCCTGAGAGAAAGCTGTGCTCCTTTCTCTTTCTTTTGCCTATTAATCCTCCGCTCCTAAACTTACTCCTTGTGTGTGTGTCCGTGTCCTTACATTTCCTGGCATGAGATGACAAATCTCGGGTATTATCCCAGCCAATGACACTGCTTCACTGCAATTTGCAACAAGAAAAATATTTACAATAAGGAAAAAAGATGAACCAACGGGAAATTAATGACTTTTTTAGATTCATCAGAGAGCTGAGGTCACAAAGCAAACTACTAGCCCCAAATCTGGAGAAACATGTAAACACAAAGAATCATAAGATCAGATTACCCGAAGCAAAAACAGAAGGACCTAGGAACTGATAGGAACACATGTATGATAATTTTGACAAATTGCTGGAGGCTCAGGGCAGACTAGCTTGAGAGTTAAAAACTCTTTCTGCCTAGTCTTAGGGGAGACTGTATACTTTTTTGAGTTTTATCTCCAAGAACCCTACCATGTTCTCATGGGGAAGGCTGGAGAAAAATCTCAGGGGAGAGAAAAAGTAACCATTTTGAAAGTTTCCCAGATTGTTCCCTGTAAGAAAGACATGTCCTTCAAGGGAAACTATCTTATCAGAATTTTATCTGACTTGGGGGAAGGGTAATTAGTCCCCTGCAGACTCTTTCAGCCTTCCTATGTAATGTCAGGGGACCAAAAAACGGCTCAGAACATTTCAGAAGATCGCAGCCTAGAAACTCAGGCTCACTAAGAAAACTGAGATGTAATCATAATATTATAGAACAATTATCCCTCCTGAGACCTCATCGCCATGTGAAGAGGGCTTTGGTATAATAACAGTGGATTACAAATGAGAGGTGAAACACACAGACTCTATTTAATAAGGAGCTCTTAGGAAAGCCCAAAAACAACAGGGAAGACAACAAACACAAGCACACAGAAGCATCTGGCACTTAAAGCTACAGCAAGCATTAAACACAGTTCAGCTCTAAGCTAGATTAACACAAAACCTCGTAACAAAAAACCAATATTCTTAGTTCCCATCACTCGAGGTATTATTTCCAGCTTTCAGCAATAAAAAATAAGGCATGCTAAAAGAAATTTCTGAAAGATAAATTTTAAAATATGTTAAACTAAATAAAAGTGAAAATTTGTGGAATGCAAGGAAAACAATGCTTTGCAGGAAATTTAAAGCACTGAACACATAGATCAAAAAAAGAAGGAAGATTAAAATCAATAATCTAAACTTCTATGTTAGAAACCCACAGAAACAAAAACAATTTAGGCCTAAAGCAATCAGAAGAAAAACAGGAATATAAATTAGAGCAGAGATCAATTACATTGAAAATAGGAAATCAATCAGAGAAAATTAACAAAACCAAAAGCTAATCATTTTTAAAAGATCAATAAAATTACTAAACCTCTAATAAGGCTGACCAGGAAAAAAAGAGCAACAATACAGATTACTAACATTAGAAATGAAAGAGGGGTCATCACTACTGATCTCATGGATATTAAAAAGATGATAAAGAAATATGATGAACAACTCTGTGATCTCAAATTTGATAACTTAGATAAACAGAGCCAATTTCCTAAAAGAAACAAACTACCAAAACTCACACAAAGAGAAATAGATAATCTGAATAGGACTATTCAGGTTTTATCTATATCTGTATCTTTTTAAAAAATTGAATCAATAAATAACTTTCTAAAAATAAATTATAAATTGGGTCCAGACAGTTTAACTGATGAATTCTATCAAATATTTAAGCACAAAATGATACCAATTCTCTACAACCTGTAAAGCAGAGGGAACACTTCCTAAGTCATTATGTTATATCAGCATTACGCTATAGCAAAAATCAGAACACATGTGAAAATCCCATTAAAAGAAAGAAAAACTAGAAATTAATATCACTTGTGAACATGATACAAAAAGCCTCAACAAAATCTTAGCAAATCAAATCTAATAATGTATAAAAGTAATTATACACTACAACCAGGATTTATTTCAGGTACACAGCTGGTGGAATATTCAAAAACTCAACAAATGTAATTTATCGTATCAACTGGCCAGAGAAGAAAAATCATATAATAGCAACAGATACAGAAAAGCATTGACAAAATCCCACACTCATTTATGAGTAGAAACTCTCAGCAAACTAGGAATAGATGAAACTACCTCAACTTGATACCAAAAATCCTACAGCTAACATGACATCATACTCAATGCAGAGAAATCAGATGCTTTAAGATCAGTGTAGTATAGTAGGCTGACTAATGATCTCCCAAAGATATTAAGTCTTAACTTTTAAAACATGAAAATGTTACCTTGTTTGAAAGAAAGGATTTTGTAGCTGTAACTAAATTAAGAATTTTAAGGTGATACGACTACCCTAAGTTATCTGAGTGGGCCTTAATGCTATTGATCATAAATATCCTCATAAGGTAGAGGCAAGGGTGAAATAACACAGACTCATCAAGAAGCCAGTGTGACGAGGAACACAGAGATCAGTGTCACACCCACACCCACACCCACAACCCAAGGAACGTATGGAGCTACCACAAGCTGACAAGGAATGGATTTCCCCCAACAGCTTCTGTGGGAGTATGACACTGCTGACACCTAGATTGTAGACTTCTGGCTTTCAGAACTGTGAGAGAACAAATTTCTACTGTTTGAAGCTACTAGTCTGTAGTAATTTGATATAGCAGCTACTGAGAACGAGGCAAGAGTTTCCCCTGTCGATACTTCTATTCAACAGCATAATAGAAGACCTTGGTAAAAGTAAGACAAGAAAAGGAAAGAATATTAAGAAAAAGATATAAAGATTGAGAAGAAGAAAATAAAACTTTTTTTACTCTCAGATGATATGGCTGACTACGTAGAAAAATCCCCCAAAATTGAAAAAATATTCTCTAGAACAAATAAGCAATTGCAGCAATGTTTCAGGATAAAATTTAATATAAAAACATTTCTTTCCAATATGCCACAAAATAACAAATGGAACTTGAAATTAGAAGCAAAATTCCATTTATATTAGCATAAAAAATAGAACACATAGATGTAAAAATCTAACAATATATGTACAGGATTTGTATGAGAAATATAAAAAATTCTGATGAAAGAAATAAAAGAAAATCTAAATAAATGAATAGATATTCTGTGTTCATAGACAGGAAGACTCGATACTGTTATCAGTTCTTCCCAACTTGATTATAGATTCAACGCAGTTTCAATCAAAATCCCAGCAAGTTATTCTGTGAATATCGAAAAGCTGATTGTAAAGTTCATAGAGAAAGGTTCAAGATCCAGAATAGCCAATAAAATATTGAAGAACAAAGTTGAAGGAGTGAGACTACTGAACTTTAAGACTTGCTACAAAGCTACAGTGATCAAGACAGCATGGTACTGGTGACAGAATAGGTAAGTGAATCAGAAGAACAGAAGAGGAAATCCAGAAATAGACCAACACAAATATAAACAACTTGCCCTGGACAAAGGAGCAAAGGCAATTCAATAGACAACAAATAGTGCTAGAATAACTGGACATCCATATGCCAAAAATAAAAAGGGATCTACACACAGACCTTACACCTTTCACAAAAATAAGCTCAAAATACATCATAGAACTAAATGTAAAATGAAAAATGCAAAATGTGAAACCTCTAAAAGACAACATCGGGAAAAAAACTAGATTTGAGTTTGGCAATTTATTTATAGACATAACACCAAAAAATTATCTACAAAAAAATTTAAATTGAATTGTATTAAAATTTTAAACTTTTGCTCTACAAAAAGTACTGTTAAGAGAATGAAAAGACAAGTCACAGAGTGGTAGAAAATATTAACATCATATGTCATTAGGGAATTACAAATTAAAACAATGACATACCAGTATATACCTATTAGGAAAGGTAAATCCATAAGACTGATAATACAAAATACTGGCGAGAAAGTGGAGTGATGGGAACTCTCATGTATTGTTGGTGGAAATAATAGTAAAATGGTATAGCCACTTTGGACTACAGTTTTACAGTTTCTTATAAATCTAAACATAGTTTCACCATAGAATCCAGTAATCAAGTTCCTAAGCATTTACTCAACTGAGTTGAAAACTAATGTTCACACAAAAGCCTGCTTAGGGAAGCTTATAGAAGCTTTATTCATAATAATCTGTCTTTCAACATGAGAATGTATAAACAAACTGTGGCAAATCCATACAATAGACTATTACTCTATGATTTTGTTTTAAAGAGCTCTCATGCCATAAAAAGTTACGGCAGCACCTTACAGACATACTGCTAAGTGAAACAAATCAGTCGGAAAAGACTACCTACCATAGGATACCAACCGTATGACATTATGGAAAAGGGAAAACTATAGAGGCAATAAAGAGATTAGTAGTTACCAGAGATTCAATACAGAAAATTTCTTAGGGCAATGTAAACTATTCTATATGAAAGTGTAATGGTGGATACACGACAATATGCATCTGGAAAAATCCATAGAGCCGTAGAAGGCCAAGAGTTAACTTTAAAGTCTTTAAAGTAAACTATGAACTTCAGTTAATATAAATGTGTCAATATTGGTTCATTAACTTAAGTAATAAATGTGCCACACTAATTCAAGGTGTTAATAATAGGAGACACGTGGTGGTGGGGTGGGGGTGGGGGAATAGTGGTAACAGGGAGAGAAAATGTTATGAGAAGTCTCTCAACTATCTGCATAATTTTTCTGAAAATCTAAAACTGTCCTAAAAAATAAAGTATTTTAATTTTTTTTTAAAAAGTACATCTTAGAAAAAATACCTGGGATGATCTCTAGGCTCAGGATCCAGAAACCCCTATTTCAAACAAGTAGGAAGATTCTTATGGCTGCTAAATTATCAGCAGTCCATGGCTTCAGGAATACAGAGCCCCAAGGTGAATACAACAACCAGACTGAAATAAGTGCAATTCCAAGAATGGAGCTTAAATTGGAAAGACTAGAGAGCAGCTGGCTAGCTGTTTAGAGGTAATAGACATCAGAACCCTCAGGATCAAGTTATCCTGAATGAAGAAAGACCTTTGGAAAGTGCACACTTGAGTAAGTAGTGGCCTTTGTTCATGTTCTTCAGTAACAAAGAAATAAACTAATTAGATGGCGTTCATAAGCAAGCTAAAATTCCTTTCACTGGAAATCTGGAAAGAACTGATTTAGGAGAGTGAAAAACAGGGATATATATATATATACACACACACACACACACACAGACACACACACACATAACATACATGTTTACAGTATCAGGAAATGCTCAACTTTGCTCCCTCAAGTCATTCAGTTCCAATGTTTTATATATGCTACTCTATGTGACAAAATCATATAAAATATATTAATACATATCATTAAAATACATAACTATTAATATATTATAGATATATGTTTTTTCACATACCATAACACTTATCCTTCTAAAATATGCAATTCAATGCTTTTTAGTATATTCGGAAAAACCTGCATCCATCACCATTATCTAATTCCAGGACCCAATTTTGTTTTTAACACATCTCAAATGTAGATTACAAAAAAGGATTGATCCACTAGGGATATGGCCTGTAAGAAGCAGCCTAGATTTTTTTTAATGTTTTTCTTCTACTCTACATGTAAATAAGTCTCCATCCTGTCAGTATTTAAGGTTTTCTTTCTTTCCAACAATCATGTAGCCTGGTACTTTTTAAAGTTTCCACTCAGAAGACTGTCTTCCTGACCTGTAAAGAAATTAAGTGTAGAAATGTATGCAAGTGGACTAAATAATGAAAAAGAGGTTCAGAAGAGTGTACCGAAAGAGGAAAAAAGGAGACTACAGGCCAAAGGTATACAATAGGGAAAATAAAAAAAGTTTCTAGGGCACTGCAGAAAGACAATGTATTCTAGTGATTACCTTTATTAGACTCTATTGGATCAGGAGCCAATTCATTAAACATTAATGGCAGGGGAATGCCATCCATATATTATAAATAGCCATTAAGTTGAGATAGACAGCTCTGCCCAGGGTCAGTATGAATTAATAAAAAAAACTGAAGCTGGCATTTCAGAATCATAAAAAGATAGGTTTAGTAGAAAATATTCAATAAGAAGGAAGAACAGTATATATTACACTATTTGTCTGAAGAGCAAACTAAAAATGAGAACAAACTTACCATAAACCTAAAAAATACCCTTCATGAATGAAACACTTATTTCTTGAAAATGGATGTCACTTACATTTAAGAATCTTAACAGTACAATGTGTGACATTGGCAAATGGTAAATGTAAAGACAAATGAGGTGTAGATGTTCAGCTAGAAATTAGACCAAATGTGAATGCAAACCGAATATCCTCACTGAACACAGTTCCACACGTAGTCTGTGGCAGCAGGAGAAGTGAAGTTATTAACAGATAAGGTCTAATTTCCAATTTATCTATTAGGTTAATTCTGAAACCTATCCCACTGTATTTACAAGGTAGGTCATCTACAAAATAACTCTAATTTTGTTAGTTTTACTCTTTTAAGAGAGAAATCATGTTATAAACGATGGTATGGATAGATACTTACAAAAATAGCTACACTTCTATAATTTATTTTTATCATTTTCTTTGCTAATTTACACCCATTGTTTCAGAGTAATCTGAAGAAAGAATTGAGACTTTTTTACATATCATAATGTTTCTAAGATAATGCGTAGACTTTTGTAAGAATTTCATCGTAGCAAATATTATGACACAAAGTTAATATGACTGGTTAACAAAAATGATCAAAAACTAGGAAATACGGTAAGAGACGTGGTGGCAATGATGTATGTGGCATGTCCGTTCAATATTGCACTAAAATATTGTTCCCAAAGGCCACCCAAGGATTATTTAATTCTCCAAAAGAACATATCTGTGTTTGGCTCTGCCATAGACTTTTTGATTATTGGACCACCATTGTCAAGTTGTAGGCTAACTTGTAGATTTTTGTCTAGTACGAAAGAACCACTGAAGTTTATGGTTTAATTGCCCTGTGGGATACTAATCAGTCTTGTATAAAACCTAGTAATTGTATTCAAATATTCTCCCTCTCCAACTCCTTTTTAACAAAACGTCTAGAAGTACCCAGGTCCTCAAAATGCCCCTGGATTGCACTGATTTCTTCATTAAAGACTTATTAAATGTTGGTATACATTTATTCTGTATTTTTATTATAGTTATATTAACTCTTAGAAAGTAGTATTTTTTACTCCACCAAGCACCTGTGTAAGATTTTTTTTTTAAAAATAAACTAACATTTGCCAATGTTTTGAGAGGTGAATTAACTCAAGTAAGGTATAACCAGCAATGCCAAAAATTGGTTTATGCCTCACAAATTATCACTCCAGCAGTCTGCTACCCACCCGTAAAAGCACATTTTTAAGTTATATTATAGAATAAGAGAGAGAAATAAAATGAACAAGGAATGGTTTATTTATAAATTATGACATTTTCATAACCTTCATAAAGCCTGTGATGGATTTTTCATTTGTCTACTTGGCTAAGCTGAACTACAGTCCCTCCCCACTTGTTCAAACACGAATCTAGAAGCTGCTGTAAAGAGATGTTTCAGGCATAATTACAGTCCCTAATCAGTTGAGTTTAATTTTAGGAGATCATCTTGGGTGGGCCTAACTTAACCAGTTTGAATACCTTAAAGGAAGACTGAGAAAGTCTTATACTTAGTGTTGGCTTCCAGCTGAGATCTTGGCTGAGATTGTCAGCTAGAACTCTATTTATTTTTAATTTTATTGTTTTAAATTGACACATAGTCGTTGTACATAGTTTTGAACTATATGTGATAATGTAATACATTCATACAATTCAGCATTGGGATATCCATCACCTTAAATATTTGTCTTTTCTTTATGCTAGACACATTTATATTATTTTCTTCCATCAACTAGAACTCTTACAACTCAGGGCTAGCCACTCCACATGATTTGGCTTCTGTCCCAGCATGGCTGTTGGATTCCAAAGAAAAGCATTCCAGGAGAGGGTAAGTGGGTGTAGAGGGAGAGGAAGCAGGGGTAGGGAGCACACACCCACATGCACGAGGTGAATCCTATTCACTCCGCATGCACTAAGTGCATCCTACTCTATTCTCTATCCTAGGTTCAACAGAAGGAAGGGGAAATAGACTGTAACTCCTGATGGTGCATGGCTAGAATCTGGAACACCACAATGAACTAGAGAAAGGCAGATGTGGCCATTTTTGGAAAATGTAATTATGCCACAACATTCTTTGACTATATTTCTATTGTATACGGTTCATTTTCATAATGGTTTTTAGAAATTTGGAATAAATTAGAGTCATTAACCCTATGTATATAGTATGAGTTGCAAATATGTTTCCCTCAACCAAATGTATTTTTGTTATTTTTATGTATCTTTTATCTCTTCTAAGTCCCTTGGAAGTATGCAAATTTTATTGAAGGGAATTGAATTTTGAAAAGAAGCACTTACAGAGGACATTTTCAGTATTAGTGCATATCAGTTAAGTAATTTACAGTAACTCTTATGGTACCCAATCTTTCTCTCACAGTGATATTTACAAGTTTAAACATTTTTTATCCCAAATAGAGTTGCCTCTGAATTTTCCTCCTAACAAGGAGTTTAATCTACTATAGCAACCATAATGAAAATGTTATTTAAAAATCAGACAAGAGCAACAGGGAAAGTCGGTGTTTGCTATTTAAATTCTGTTTTTATATCAATGGTCTTAGAACACTGTAGAGCTGTATCATTTTATTCAGTTTTCTTTCATTTTAATGTCACTGAAAGGTCAAGCAATAATCCAGAGATCAATTTACCATCCCATGCACATTGCTCCCCTCCAATTTGGGAATATAAATTCAAATGTAAGATGGTCTTCACCCAAGCTCTTCCCCTGCAAAAAAAAAAAGTTAAGGCCTCAGATATTTTTATATCTACAGAGCAGAGAAGGCTTTATTTGAAATAAATGTTGTTGCAATTAGCCTGATGACCCTTCTTTTGTCTTTTAATATTTTGGTATTAGCAGGTTCTACTTTTGCTCCTGTTGCAGAAAAAACCATGTCATGTTAACAAATTCCTTAAACGTTGAACTCAGTCAGATCATCTATAAAATGCAACAATATCATCTCCCTGCCTGTCAAGTTTATTAAGAAGACGAAGTAAAATGTTTCTTTTTTTTTTTTTTTTTTTTTTTTTTTTGAGACAGAGTCTTGCTCTGTCACCCAGGCTGGAGTGCATTGGCACGATCTTGGCTCACTGCAGCCTCTGCCTCCCATATTCAAACAATTCTCCTGCCTCAGCCTCCCCAGTAGCTGGGATTACAGGCATGCACCACCAGACCAGGCTAATTTTTGTATTTTTAGTAGAGATGGGGTTTCACCATGTTGGCCAGGCTGGTCTCAAACTCCTAGCCTCAGGTGATCTGCTGGCCTCAGCCTCCCAAAGTTCTGGGATTATAGGCATGAGCCACCACACCCGGCCAAAATTTCTGTCTACTTCTTATGACATTAGACTGCTGAGAGTATTACATATGTGATAGTTTATTAGGGTTGCTTTTAATACTTAGAATACTGTTTGGGACACATATTAAGTGCTTAATAAATTTTACCTGGTGTTTTTGTAATATGCTTTATTTTATTTAAGGATTTAAGGGGATCAAGTGTGGAAACAGATGACCTACCACTTCATCATCAAGTACCATGTGCATATGGCATACAAGAGGAAGAGAGAAGAAAAATGGGAAGACAAAGAAGGAAAAGGAAAAGAAGGGATTCAGGGTTCTCTGTTCATCTCTGTCCAGGTAAGCTGAGAGAAACTGCACACTTCATCAGCAATAGCTGGGTTCCCATCCAGCCTCTTTCATTTACTACTGCTATGACCTTGGGAAAGATACATAACCCCTTTGTATCAGTTATCTATTGCGACTTGACAAATTAACCCGTAAAACTCAGTGGCTTCAAACCACCATAAGCATTTATTATCTTATACAGGTTCTGCAGGTCATGAAGTTTGGAAGCTGATTAGCTGAGTGGTTCCGACTCAAGGTCTCTAGGAAATTGGAGTCACAACGCCCACCAGGTTGAGAATAATCTGCAGACTTGGATGAAGCTGAAGGACCCACCTCAAGTTCACTTACAAGGCTGGAAGTTGGCGCTGGCTGTTAGAAAGAGACTTTATTCCTTGCTACAGGAAGCTCTTCATAAGGCTGTTTAAGTGTTCTCACAAAATGGTGACTAGCTTCTCCCAAAGTAAGATTTTATGACTCAGTCTCTGAAGATGCACACTGTTGCTTTCACTGTATTCTACTGGTCAAAGTGGTAACATAATACAAAGTGGGAGGAGACGTCACTAGGAGCAGAATTTAAAAAGGTAAGGATCACTGGAAGCCACCTGGAAGACTGGTTACCATGCCCTCAAATTCTCTGATCCAGCATCTATAAAATGAGAATAATAATGACTTCTACCTCACAATGTTGGTGGAAAGATTAAATGACACCATGTATTCAAAGTGACTGTGGTCCAGCACCTGCTCCTTGAATTGCAAGTCTCCTTAATCATTCTGTTTTCTAGGTTCTGGCACAATGTGTGTGTGTGTGTGTGTGTGGGCGGAGGGGGGTGTGTGTGCCCACATGTGTGCGCAGATACCTGGGTCCATTTGACCACCTGATGAAGCCTGCATACGACTTCCAAAAATCATACTTTTAATAAAAAGTACATAGTATTATGAGAATACAAATTATACTAGAACATAGCCATCAAAAGATTTAACATACGTGATACACTAATATTTGTTTCTTTAAGACATTATACAATGAAACCCAATGGCAGCTTTAACTACTGTATTTTCAAAGGAAAGATAAACACAAATGTTTTGGGATACATATAATAACTGTAATATGATTAGACACTATCTGTGATTTCTATTGGTGAGAAAGTCCCAAGTACTGCCAATGCCACCGTGGTCTTTTGTTTACATTCACACTTGAAAGAAAGGCTAAATTCTAGTCAGAGGTTAGTGTAAGTGAAGATACCGTTTTTTTTTTTAAATCCAAGTTGAAAGTTTTCATAAACACTCTCCACAAACCCAGTAGGGTTCACTGGACCCTGGACTAAACTTCTTACTTGATTTATTTTAAAAGAAAGAGAAAGAAAGAAGAAAAAGAAGATCATTCTAATATTTAATATTCTCTACAAATCATTTTCTTCCTATTAAATTTCCTGCTGTACACAGGAATATCTATTCTCCATGGTTCTCTCATTTCAAAATGATCACTCGTTGAATTGGACACGTACCTACATAATGCTTTCATTTAAACGTATTTTAATGAATCTTTAGACCTAGATAAATGGATTTACGGAAGTGCTACATTAAAAGGCCATTTTAAGTTTGGGATCGAAAGGACCTTTAATTTATAGCTCCAGAAAATATCCATCCCATGGCTCAAAGATCCTTGTGGATTATAAAAGAGGAAACGACTAACAGAAAAGGAATTATTCACCACATTATTAAACATGACAAAAAGCTTCTGAATTGGAGCTTAAAACGGGCTATTTAAGATTCCAGCAATCCCTAGGACTTTGGCAACAAAAATGTTCAAAAGCCTTTTATAGTTGCTGTCAGATTTCTGTAAAGCATTTGAGATTCCTGTGAACTTATTTATATAACAAGCTAAAACCTGAAGCCGACTTGAAAGTCTTTCTATTCTAATTATGTAGAAATGGAAACGCCTAGAAATGATGTTCCATGTTCTCCCAAGAATATCCTCTTGAAATGGTGGTTTCAGAATCAGGTATTTGGAAGGAGGAAAGAGAGTGTAACTGCTATGCCTTATTATATGGAACCATTACAGCAGATATACAAACTACAGTTTAGTAAAGTGGTTTCAAAGAACTGCCAGTTAGCTATTCTCTCTGCAGCAGCACATTCTAAATGACTGTTCATATTGTTCCCTCCTGGCCTACTATAGTGGTTTATTTCTGAAGCTCTATAGTTCATGTGTAATCATGTAGCAAAATAATTCAGGATATAATGACCCACCAGGATCTCAGCTGATTGTGGTTCTTATCACAATACTGTTTCTGATGCTATGCGTGGCTTTCCAAGCCAAGTTTTTAACCTCTTATGCTTCAGCATTCCAATTTGGTAACAGGCCCCTCTGTGTTCCGAGAAGTCAGCACATACCCTAAGCTAGAAATGCTAGGAGATATTCCAAAAGAAAAAATAAGATGGGTTTTGGGAAAGAATACTGTGCCTGACAGCTTCTAAAACGGCTCCTAATCAGCCCACCACCTCCTGCTATTCAAACCCTTACATAATCTTCTCTCGCTTTTAATGTGGGCTGGACCTAGTTACTTCCTTTTAACAAATAGAAATGTGATTTGTTTATAAATGACTGTGACTTCATCTTTTTCACCCTTTCTCTGCCCTCTTCTTTCTTCCTTGATGAGACAAGGCAAGCTGACCTATGGAGAGCCTCACGTGGCAGAGAACTGAGACCAACAGTCAACAACCCTAGAAGAACTGAGTCCTGCCAACAACCAGGTGAGTGAACCTGGAAGTGGAATGTCTCTAATCCTGAAAATAAGACATTGACACCAATAGCAGAGATGTTAAAAGACGTAGGGTCTCAGACCTAGCAAGGAAAGGTCTAGAAAAGGAATATGAAACCATTTTGTTTCTAGTTCCAAAGCCTGTGCTTAATTCAGCGCATTATACTGTGCCTCCAGATGAGTCCTGTTCCAAATATCAAATTGGGTTTTGCCTGTTGGGAAGTCAGAACTCATTTCCCTAGAGATAAAATGGCATGACTGAAATTAACAGGGATCTGACACAATAGCAGAGAGAGGAAGGCAGAGGACATGGGGTGGGAGGGCTCACAAAGGTGCCTGTGCCAAGAACTCTTGAGTTTTAGCAGTCTGATCCAGGCAGCTCATGGGGGCTGGAGGAGTGAAGTCCAAGGGCTGGACTGAGAAAAAAATCACTTCCTGATTTGAGTTAGCTTTCACTTGATACTAGGATCTTTGCAGATTAATTAAAAATCTCAAGATGAGAGGGAAGCGGCCTCATTGTCTGGGATAATACCCAAGGTTCATCATCTCACAGCTGAGGAAATCAAGGATGCAGACACACAAGGAGTGAGGTTAAGTAGGGGAGGTTTAATAGGCCAAAGAAAGAGAACGGCTCTCTGCTGGAGAGAGGGGTCCTGGAGAAATGGGTTTCTGGACCACAGTGAAATGCAGGGGGTTTTATAGATACCTGGTGAGGAGGCAGTGTCTGATTTACATAGAGTGAAAGACTGGTTGGACCAGGTGTACCACTTGTATAGGGCATGAAAAACTGGTTAGGACTAGGTTTGCCATTTGCATAGGATGCAAACTTCTGGTCGCCTCCACCCTAATCTTTTATTATGCTGTCACGTCCTCTACCTGAGCTGTGCCATGTTGCCCATTTCTTTACTGTACATATGGTAATGAAAAAAAAAAAAAAAAAGGGAAGATGGAGCCTCCATGTTGGACATGCCTGGGCCCCAGGTAGCCCTTTTCTATTAGCACAGCTGCCAGCATTCCCCTGTGCAAGTTTCCAGCTTGCTTATTTATGTTTTCAGCTCAATTTTTCAGGCTGCCTTTTGTTAGGAAAAAAATAATTTCTTGGGATGCTTTTCATTAGAAGGAAAATTTTCCTGAGAACTCTTTTACCCTTACTATTTGCTTAAATAATTTCTACCTCCTGTATCAAAATCATCCATATTTAGAGTAAGCCTTAAATCCAACAACTGGTATCTTTATGAGAGAAAGGACTGGGAGATTTAGGCACAGTGACCCAGAGGAAAAGATCACATGGAGACAGAGGAAAGATTGTAGCCAGAGTGCCACAGCCTAGAAATATCAGGAACCACTAGAAGCTAAAAGAGGCAAGGAAGGATGCTCCCCTGAAGCCTTCCCAGGGAGTCTGGCCCTGCCCATATCTTGATTTCAGATTTTTGGCCTCCAGAACTGTGAGAGGATAGATTCCGGTGATTTTTAAGCCACCAAGTTTGTGATAACTTGGCACAGCAGCCCTTGGAAATGAATACCAACACCAGTGACACTAATATTCAGCTAGACGTGAGAGCCACCACTTTAAACTGTCACGCCAACCTTGCCAGGTGAACCGTTATTTAGCTCAAGGTAGGCCTAGGTGGAAATTACTAGCAATGAGAACACTAGCTGCAATAATCACCAGAAAACTACCTTCACCTTCAAAACAAAATATTAAAAACCCGATGTGTTAAAAAGTCTTTTTTTTCTAAATAAGGTTGTTGTGAGATGCTTTGAAATAGTGAGTATAAACCAAGACCTATATTGTACTGTAGTGAGATATTATCTCAGGATTAGCATAGTGTGAGCAAATCCTCAACAAGTGGGAGTTCCCCTTCCCCTTCCAGATAAAAGTTGAAAAGCCTGAGAAAATCAGGGGTGTCCTCCTAACTTGGATGTTAGCTGTCGTCCACTTCTCTTGAGGTTTTCCTTTCTTTCTTTAACTTTTACAACCAAATATTTATCATTATTCCTGCTCTAAGAAAGCCTTAGAAGCCAGGATAAGGGCATATAATACTCAGAACAAAACTGTGTGAAACAGCAATATTATTCTATCTGTGACTTAATAATTAGATGTAACTAAATTGCTGGCCAAGACATCCCATACCCAAGTAATTATAAATACCAACCGATAAAGACAGAAAATCAAAGAATGAAAGCTGAATGCTATCAGTGGACATACCAGAAAACAACAAGAAAAGATTTCTATGAAGAAAAAAGTGTGTAACTCTTTTAAAGAAAGCATAGTTGTAAAATGAAATTGAAATGTGTATTTTTTTTGTTTTATTGGCTTTATTTCAAATGGCTATTATTAAATCCTGATAGTCAATTAAAAAATATTCACCAAACTAGAAATCTGCTGAAGTATATATGTATAAGCATGCCTAAATATATTACACACTATTGAACTGAAACATTAAAACATTCTCCATAGCAACCCTAAATCAAACTGATATTTCATTTTGGTTCCCCTGATGCCCATACATATAGTACATTACAGCTTTCAAAGCATAAAAATGTCTTTGAAAACAAGTAATCTAGAGACAATGTTCAAATATAGTATAATATACACCTTGGTTTATAGTTGTTATTTCTTTCCCAAGATTACATTTCTAAGAGAAGAAAGAGGAGTCTAAATACCATGTAGGGCCATTAATTTTAATGACGAAAAGAGAAATTTTGACTTTGCCAATTCTGACCATTGGAGAATCTGTGCCCATAGTAATAGATTACTTATGTCTTACTTGCACTTTTCCCAAAAATCTCAAGTCAAAGACTACAGAATTTATAAGCTAGAAAAGAAACGATAAAAGGACACAGGAGCTAAACAAGAAGAGGAAAAAGATTCCAGTTATGGCTTCAAAGTCACTAATTTCCATGGAAGGAGATTAAACATATACTTTATCAACCTTCTCTGCCAGCAAACAACGTTTTATACATGTCACTTAATGGGGAAGGAGGTCAGGTACAGATCTGAAGGTCACCTAACTATATGCTTTCTTCCACAGTATTAGGGGGCATAGGGAAAGAGCCTAAAATATGCCTGCCGGTTAGAATTGAAAATGAAACGGTCCCTTGTTTAATGCCAGAAAAAGTATCCGGAAAAGGTGTAGCTCTTAGCCTTTTCCTCTCCGAGGATTTAGGGAAAATCAACAGTGCCCACTGGACAAAACCACTTTAGATAAAGAGTAATGGCAGATTTAAGGGCTCACAAAATGTACTTAAAAGTTTAGAAATTGGGCTTTCAAATTATGTCAGTCAAGTTTTACATGAATTAAGTCCTATTTTGAGCTAGGATGCATCATTATGGGAGCTAAACCAAAATCTTAAAAAATATATTAGTTTAGAATGTGAACTATGCCTCGGGAGGTGCCATGGAATTCACTAGGAGGTAAACCTACTGCAAGTTACATTTTAAAAAGCAATCTCAGCAATATGTTCTTCCCTAAAACCACAAATTCCTTTTGAATCAATATTTGTTATGAGTCCTTTTCAACATTTTTCCAGGAGCAACACAACACCGTGTCTTCAGGGGTCCAAGAGAGAATCCACAGGACTTAAAAAAGCATAAGGGAGTGAATGGGTCGTAGCTTTCGTCATTGCTGAAAAGAGATGCCGGTAAGTTCCATGAGTTAAAACAGATCATGCAAAGCATATTTGATGGAATAAGATAAATAACATAACAGACTCACTCTTGCATGTCCAAGTGTACTTTTGAGATGGTGAAATGCATTTGATGCACTGAAACATGAAACCATCAAAATCTACAGCTGGAAGGGACCTCAGAGATGAATCATTTGAAAGCCCTCCAGAGGAACCCAAGTTCCAGGAAATATGAAGAATGTGACCAAGGTCACAAGTTAGCTGGCAGCAAAACTTGGACCAGAATACTGATCTAATTTTATTATACACACTTTTAGTTTCTAAACACCAAGAGGCATGAATGTACAAACAATGAGTACAACCACATGCTGTGCCTAAAATAACAATTACAAAAGTAAACCTACAGCCTCAGTTAAATTACTCACCTGTGTTTTTCCCCCACCATACAGAACATTTCCATTAGCACAAAGATCCCTCATGTTGCCCCTTTCTGGCCACATCAATTTCCTCCCACCCTCACTACCCTATCCATCCTTAATCACTGCCAATCACTGATATGTTCTCCATTTCTATACTTTTGTCATTTTAAGGATGTTATACAAATGGAATCATACAACACATAGCCTTTTAAATTGTCTTTTTACACTCAGTGAAATGCTCTGGAGATTAAGCTGTATGTATCAATAGTTCATTTGAATGCAGAGCAGCCTCCGTGGTATGGATGTACCACAGTTCATTTAACTATTCACCTGCAGAAGGACATCTGGATTGCTTCTAATTTTTGGCCATTATGAGTAAAGCTGCTAGGAACGTTTGTGTAAGGGTTTTTGTGTTGATCTAAGTTTTTGTGTTTCTTGGATAAATGACCATGATCACAAATGCTGGGTTGTCTTAGTCTGCTTGTGTTGCTATAAAGGAATACCTGAGTAGCCAGGTCAGTGGCACAGGCCTGCAGTCCCAGCTACTCAGAAGGCTGAAGTGGGAAGATCTGTTGAGTCCAGGAGTTTGAGGCTACAGTGGGCTATGATTACTCCTATGAATAGCCACTGCATTCCACCCTGGGCAACATAGAAAAAAAAAAAAGAATCTCTTAAAAAATAGATATAAAGGAAGACATGAAACTGGGTAACTCACAAAGAAAAAAGGTTTATTTGGCTCATGGTTCTGCAAGGTTTACAAGCAGCATGATGCCAACATCTGCTTCTGATGAGAACCTCAGGAAGCTCCCACTTATAGCTGAAGGAGAAGGGGAGCCAGCATGTAGAGATTACATGGCGAGACAGGAAGCAAGAGAGACAGTCAAGGTGCCAGGTAGTTTTGAACAACCAGCTCTCAGGGAAATGCTCCAGGAACTAAGAGTGAGAGCTTGCTCATTACTACCTGGACAGCACCAAGCCATTCATGAGGGATCTGCCCCCAAGACCCAAACACCTCCTGTTAGGCCCCACCTCTAACACGGGGTCAAATTTTGACGTGAGGTGTGGAGGCTATCCAAACTGTAGTAAGTTGTAAAGCAGTTATATGTTTAGTTTTTAAGAAACTACTAAACTGTCTATCAAGAGTGACTATCATTTTACATTCTTACCAGCAAAGATGAAAAAGTAGTTTAATAGAGAAAGGATAGCTTTTCCAACAAATGGTGCTAACACAGTTGGGCATACAATGAGAAGGAGGGTGATATGGTTTGGCTGTGCCCTCACCCAAATCTCATCTTGAATTGTAGCTCCCACAATTCCCATGTGTTGTGGGAGGGACCAGGTGGGAGATAATTAAATCATGGAGGTAGTTTCCTTCATACTGTTCTTGTGATAGTGAAGAAGTCTCACAAGATCTGATGGTTTTATAAGGAGTTTCCTCTTTCACCTTTTGCTTGGCTCATTCTTTCTTACCTGCTTCCATGTAAGATATGCCTTTCACCTTCTGCCATGATTGTGTGGCCTCCCCAGCCACGTGGAACTGTGAGTTCATTAAACCTCTTTTTCTTTATAAATTACCCAATCTTGGGTATGTCCTTATCAGCAGTGTGAAATGAACTAACACAGAGAGGAAGCGGGGAGGGGGAAGGGGAAAGAAGAGGAACAGGGAAGAAAAGCAAGAAGAAGAACTTTCACATAGACCTCACTACCTGAATAAAAATCAACACAAAATGAATCCTTTTCCCCACATCTTCACCAGCATTTAGTGTTGTCACCCTTTGTCACTCTAATAGATGTGCATTGATATCTCAACGTGGTTTTAATTAGCATTTTCCTTAGAGTTAATGATGTAGAACATCTTTTTATGTGTTTATCAGTTAAATGGCTGTCCATGTCTTTTGCCCAATTCCAACTGGTCTGTCTTTTGTTGTTGAGTTTTGCGAGTTCATTATAAATGCCAGATAATAGGCCTGTTTTGGATATGTGGTTTTCAAATATTTACGCCCAGTGCAGCTTCTTTTAAGCCTCTTAACAGTCTTTCAGAGAGCAAATTTTTAAATTTTGAAGTCAAACTAATCAATTTTTCCTTTTATGGCTCATGCATTTGATGCCAAGTCTAAGGACCCTTTGCCTAGACATAGATCCCAGTGAGGTTTTCCTCTGCTAGTTTCTAAAAGTTTTATTTTCTAAAAGGGTTACATTAATGTTTATGATCCATTTTGAATTAATTTTGTGCAAGGTGTCAGGTATAGGTTAATTTTTTTTCCTAACTGTACAATTTGTTGAAAAGGCTATTCTTTCTCTAACTGAATTGCTTTTTTATTTTTGGAAGAAAAAAATAACAGTGGGCATATTTGTGTAGGTCTGTTTCTGGGTTCTCTATTCTGTTGCATTCATCTATGTGTCTATACTTCTGTCAATGACACACAGTCATAAACATTACAAGTATGTAAGTCTTGAAACTGGATGATAGACTAATTCCTATCACCTTCTTCTTTTTCAAATCTGTTTTAGTTATTCTAGTTCCTGTGCCTTTACATATGAATTTCAGGATAATCTTGTCTACATCTACTAAAATTTTTGCTGATATTTTGATAAGAATTATATTAAAACTCTATATCAACTTGGGAGAACTGACATCTTTACTATGATGAGTCTTCCATTTATTGAGATCGTCTTTGCTTTCTCTCATCAGCATTTTGTAGTTTTCACCATACAAGCTCTATACCTTTTTTGATAAATTCACATGTATTTCTTTTTCTGTGTATGTATGTAAAAGGTGCTGTAGTTTTTATTTGGTATCTGTTGATTGCTAATATAAATAAACATGTTGGTTTCTATATGCTGGTCTTATATCCTGGGGCCTTTCTGAACTCATCTATTATTTCTAGGATTTTTAAAAAAGATTCCTTAGGCTTTCCTATGTATGACTTCCAAGGAAGTCACCTGTGAAAAAAGGCTAGTTTTACTGCTTCCTTTCTAATCTGTATGTCTTTTATTTCCTTTCCTTGGCTCAGTGTGCTGGCAAGATCAATAATGAGAGTATTAAAAGTATCAGAACTTGCGTAGGGAGGCATAAAAAACCAAAGCGTTTTCCTACTCTCACACACTACTCAACACTTCTCACACCAGATTCTCCAGCAGACACTAACTGGGTATCCAAGAATTCAATTCAATTCACACATTATCTACCCGGAGATATTGTCAGATCCAACAGGTTAGGTGTTCAGTTCCACAAGATAGCTCCCACTTCGGATGTCAGTTGTATACCCCAGGCTGTGAACTGTGGTTCTGACTGGTCAGCTATGAATCAGGATTCCTACCATCTCCTCTTCATGTGCAAGAAATTTGCTACAGTGGCTCACAGGACTCAGGGAAATGCTTTACTTATGCAGATAAACAACCAGATGGAAGAGATGGAGAGGACAAGGTATGTGGGAAGGCATGTAGACCTTCCCTTTCTGGGAAGGTGCCCTCTCTATGAGCACCACCCTCCAGGCACCATTACATGTTCTGCAAACTGGAAGGTCTCCGAATCCTGTCCTTTTCAGGTGTTTATGAAGACTTTATTTCTTATGCATGATTGATTACGGCATTGGCTATTGATGATCATCCCAACCTTCAGACCCTCTTCCCTCCCTAGAGTCAGGTGATAAGGCTGAAAGTTCTATTGCTTATACCAAATAGACTGGCAACCAGTCCCCATTCTGATGCTATCTAGGGGCCCCAGCCACCAGTTATATCAGCATTAAAAAACACTCTTATCTCCAGAGATTTCATGAGTTTTGAATTGTGCACCAGGAACCAGGGGCAGAGGCCAAATGTGTTTATTACGTCGAAATATCACAAAAATATTCGATCTTCCAACTCTGTGTTGAATAGTGGTGAGAATCACCATCTTTGACTTTTTCCCAATCATAAAGAAAAGCATTCAGTCTTTCAACATTAAGTATGTTAGCTTTTTGCAGATATTATCAATTTGAGAACATTCTCTTCCTTTTCTAGTGTTCTGAGTGTTTTCATCACAAAGGGGTATTAAATTTCGCCACATGCTTTTTCTGTGTGAATTGATATGATCATGTCATTTTTCTTTCTTAGCCTGCTAATGTGTATGAAATTAAATAATTTAAACTTAAAATAATTCAATTTAAAAGTGGTGGAGCTTTAAATCATTCTGAACCTTGAGAGGTGGCTCTGCAGTCTGAGTCAAGTGGCATGCAGCTGCAACTTCTGCCTTTTTCCTTGTAAATAATTAAGACCAAGCAGTGCCAGGGACAGGACCCTCTCAGATCATTGCCATTTCTCACAGAGTAATAAAGTAATCTTCCTTGGAATGTAGCAATCCATAACCAATCAAATTACTGTGGCATGTGCACTGGGCTTGTATGGAAAATGTTGTAATCCTGCTGGAACTTCTCTGTCCCTGCCTATGTAAGTGAAACCTCAACTTCACCACTTTGGGCTGCTGATCCATTTGTGTGGAGTCAGTGTTTCCAGGTGACTATCCTCAAGCTTTGCACTAGGATAAACTCCACATTTAATTGTATTCTTTGAACCCCATTATTTACAGTTGACTTGTGGTAGATTCCATTGCTGATTTTCAAATAAATCCTACTTGATCATGATGTATACTTCTCTTTATATATTGCTGAATTCAATTTGCTAGCATTTTGTTAAGAAATTTTGACATCTCTGTCTATGAAGGATATTGGTCTGCAGGGATTTTCCTACTATTTTTGTTTGGGGCAATATAATTTCAAAAATTAAAAAATAAATGAATATTCTTCCTTCATCTGAGAATGTCTTGATTTCCCTTTCACATATGAAGGACATTTTCCGTAGACATAGAATTCTAAGTTGACAGTTATTTTCTTTCAGTACGGAAAAAATATGATGCCACTTTTGCCTGCCTGGAAAACATTGGCCTCATTATCATTGGGCAGGGGAGAAAGTACTAATTGTCTATCATGCCTCTTCTGATATCGCCCCTGAGAGGGGGAAAAGGTACTTCTGTACTGTTGGTGGAGGTGAAAATCCAGGGTCCCCATGTGGACTTCTTACCAACCACTGGATATGAGAATTCTGGCTCTCTACTTGGCTTTCTGTACTACTAACCTGACGAGGAGGTTGGAGTGTCTCCTTACAACCCAGCAAGGATAGAAGTTTTGGCTCCCACTTGGCCTTTGCTGTTGGAGGTAGGGGTAGGTAGGCCACAGGTTTTTCAATGTGTGTATGTGTGGTGTTTAGCTGGAGTAGTACAGACATTATCTAAAAGTTTTCTCTATACTGCTAGACTGCCCCTTTCCCAGTCCTTCACCTACAGTGAGCAGGCTTTTGCTGTAACCTTTCCTCTTGTCTGTGCCCTCTGGCAGCTAAGGGTTACTAGCTTCTTTAGTTCCAGGGCTGGGGTGTCTAAGGCAAAAACAACATCTAGGGAATTAATTACCATATTGTTTCTTGTGTCTCCAGGTCTCTAGCTGATCTGACTTCTCTCCACCCCTCGGAATATTTTCAGTTTTGTCTTATATCCATGATTTCTTACTTGTCCTAAATGAGAGGAAGAGGAAAAAGTATACCTTTTTCCCAGAAGTGGAAGTCCCTTTGTTTTACTTTTTGAAAAATACTAAAGTCTTTCTCTTTACTGTTATCACAACAGATCCTATTAAAGAAGATAAATTAAGACAGAAAAAGAATAATAGAGGGATAGTAAGAGAATATTCACAGCTTTACTTAAGAAAAAAGGAAGGGTTACAAAGTGGGGACGATTAGAGTCAAAAGACTCAAGTTCTAATGGAAAGATGGTCAGCTACTAGCCTTGCATCTCTAAATATCACTTAAATACTCAGGCAGCCTCATGTTTTGTTTTGTTTTGTTTTTTCCTGTAAGATAGGGATGATACCGCCTAGGTGCCCTTCCACAGTTGTGGTCATATAAGATAGGGTATCGGATGGTGCTTTGTCAATTTTCAGTCAAGGTATAAATAAATGGCATGTTATTGCATTCCAATGATGAGCTCCCTGCCTCTACTTCCCACCTGCTCCAACAAAACCCAGTTCTTTCCTGTTTGTCCTGTGTTTCAGCATTGATCCAGCAACTACTGATCCACCTGCATAAACTGGAAATATGCGAGGCATTTTGGATACCTCTGACTCCCCCTAATCCCCGCCAGTCAAAATAAGAATATCACAGTACCGATGTTCTCCTTCCAGATAGCTCTCAAATCTGTCTGCTTTACTCCATCAGCCCTAGATCGAGCCCCCACTCTCTCTTACCTATACTGTAATAGTCATCTTCCAAGTTTCCCCGCTTCCAAACTCATCTCTAAAAAGCAGCTAGATCATCTTTCCAGCACCCAAAGCATCTCTCCCAAGTCCGTTCTAGATTCCCCCAGATCCCTAGAGTTCCCATTTGGGCTTCCCCTTTCTCAGGAGCCTTATCTGTTCATTTATATTTTAAAAACTGAAATGGTTTTCTTTTATCCTAAAATAAAATTTTGACCCAAAAGCATGATTTTAAAACTCTTTAATATAAAACAATATTTCATAATAGGAAAATCATTATGTGACATATCATATTGGCATTGCTTCGCAAGGACAAGAAAAAAACTGGACATGTAAAGTAGAGATAGTATGTTTAACCAGAGCCTTGTGTACATATTACTTAAGAATGAAAACATCAACCATAACTTGCAAATCTGCATTATGACTCATGAAACAAGTACACTCTACCTCGCCAAGCTATAATTACTGACTAAACCTAAACTTCTTTATCACAAGCTCATTCAGCCTCATGTGCTCAACCCACACAAACTCTGTTCTAGAAACTGCCTAGTTAACCAATTCTGACCCAAATCTACTACGACCATTTCATGACTAGTTCTAGCTCCCAAAACCTTCTCCAATTCCTTTTGAGACACCCCCTAGTTTCCCTAGTGTCGGTTCACCTTTGCAACAGCAAGCTCATAACGTGCCTTAGAATCTAAAAACTGTTCTGATATTATTTAATGGGTTTTAGCAAAATAAATGATTAGGATAAATACTTAAAATTTTACACCTATTTTAACAGTTACTAATATTACTTCTAGTTAGAGGAGAAGGACTATGGGGTAGGGAGCAGGTGTAGAAGGATAGATTACTCTTATTTTTCTGTAATGATTGAAGTTCAAACAATAAAAAGGCTTTCACACATTTCCTCAGAAATTTTAAAAACATGCATTAAAGGCTAAATATATGTCCTGTCAATTAAAAACTGTAAGATTAACCTTATAAAAGAAAAAAAAAATGTTTGCTCTCGGGAGATGATTAAATACCCATATTGACTAAATATATTTAAAGTGGTTATGATTCAATGTCAGACTAATATTTTTGCCTCTACTTAATTGCTTTTTAAAAGAAGTATCAGGAGGTTCCAATTAGAAATTTAACTGAAGGGCACTTTGAATCAATATGCTGTGGGATTTAAATGTTGCTGTTTTCATGTTTTCCTTTTTGAAGATATATTGGTCATTCTTTTTTAAAATTTTTATCACTAAGAGTTCAAGGAAAGCTTGGTTTTTATTGGAAAGGCAAGAAATACAGCTTCTGACTAAATGTTTATAGCTTCAGTGTGGGATGCCCTTCTCCCTTTCCCACCTCCTGGCATATTTAATCAACAGAATATTCACAGATCTTTTACCTCCTACAACAGGCCTACTCCAACCCTGCATAATTTCTCCTGTCTTAGGTCCTCTGACATTTATCTTGAAAACCACAACTAAGTACTTCATTCGATATTTTACCATATTTCTTTTATTCCTCTATATCTCACTTTTTATTTTTAGAAAATGCCTCTAATGCAATGTAGTGATCATCACAGTGCCTAAGATATTGCTTTGAACTAAATAACTATTTAAAAGAAAAAACAAACATGGTTGATTAGTATAAGCAATTACTTTGCAGAAGAACTTTGAAATGTGACTTCCCATGTCAAAGGTTCTCTTTACTATTCCCCAGTTTTCCAAGAATCATCTCTCACTGACGTCTAACACATATACCTGACTTCAGAATATTCTGAGGCTGAGTTCCTTCATGAAAGTTAATTAGTAGAAAGTGTCACTCACCAGAAAATTCCGCCTAATTGAAAACTGGACTGAAATGGCTAGGCTCAAATGCGGGCTGATCTAAATTTCTCACCAAGCAGCACTTTAAGGTATCTTAGACAAGACTGCCTTGAGCTGTAAAAAGCTTTGATGCCATCAGCCTTATACCAGGATCAAAAACAATTTTCAACTTTTATTGCAAGCTTTGTTAATAAATTTCTCCCCTGTTCATCACAGTTATGAAAAACCTTTAATATTTTTGTTGCATGGGAATAAAGCTAGGAAGGATATAAATTTCAGGCAAATTGGAGATACATTTTAAAAATATTGTCATCGAGACTGACAACTGCCAAACCTGGAAACCACTTTCTCCCAGATCAAACACAGCCTGGAGTAATGGTGAATTCAAATCGATACGCAAGCCTGTGAGAGAGGCTATCAGAAGAAACTATTTCTTTACACTTCTAAAATATAATTCACTAAGCATGACATCCAAATTCCTATTGCCATAGGCATTTCCACTGGTTTAGAAGAAGACTGTGGGATGGCTAATGTGTTTTAGTTCTCAGATAAGTCTAATGGGTTTCAGCTCTCTTGCCAGTTTTGATTGCCAAATACTGCCTGTGACACAGTAAAGAATTCTGAAGTTGCTTATGAGCTTTGTGGAAGAGAGTAACACAGTCTAGCAGTAACATTTACCAGTATGGCAAAGCAGCATTCACGAAAGAATCTAGGCCCTCTCCCATTGCTGGACACATGGAAGACTATTTCCAGAGCTTTCAGTGCAGTTGGACAGGGCCACATGACCAGTTCTGTCCCATGGGCTGTGATCAGTGTTGATGTGTGCCACTTCGCAGCCCATATGTGATTTTCTATACTTCTCATCCCTGAAGGCTTGAGATAAATGTGCCATAAGACAGCAGTAGACAAAAATGCTGAGCCACCCCTTGGAGATGAGAGCTGTCCTGGAGCATCACCTGGAACCTCCGTGGGCTTTGCAAGGATGAGAAATTATCCCAGTTGGTTAAGCCACTGTGATTTTCGTATTGTTTGTTATTGCATTATAACCCAGCCCACTCTGACTTCTACACACAGCTCTCAGATGAGGGCTTGGAGACAGGGCTGCCCAGCACTTAGAGAATTACAGATGAATAGTCAGGAACACTGGCTCCTCTCACATTTAAGACACCCACAACATCATGATGCATTTCCCTTTGATGGGATGGGAATTCTTGTACCCGTGCATAGCTTACTTTCATTTTGATGACAACTAATTGTGACCTGCACCTTGGCTCTTGCTTGTCTCCTTTATCCTTTCTCTCCTTCTTTACATAGGCACACAGATGTTCTAGAGCATGCCTCATCTATCACACTAATAAATATATTAAGTATCCCTTTGAAAACCAAAAGGAAACATTACAATTTTTGTGGCTCTTTTAAATGCCTGTGAACACACTAGCACATTACACTTTTAAGTATTTCAGTCAAGGAGTCACTTGGGTTAGCCTACATTTTGGCAAGTAAATCAACAATTGCTGCCAATTGCATCAGAGAGATTCCTTTACTTTTAGCAGATTGGTATCAGCAGAAAAGGAGCAAATGTATCAGCTCATTGGAGCAAATGACCACCACACCTCAGGAACAAAAGCGTATACTTCCACATCGCTTACTAGATGCCAGGAAATGGTCTATAAGCTTTACTGGTATCAATGAATTTAATCGTCCCAACAACCTTAGAGATCATGGCTACTTTTACTCCCATTTTACAGATGAGACAAGTGTGTGAGTTTACACGCTTACAAAAAGCACTTATCTTTTATCATAAAATAGAGTTTTTAGATAAAACATAGGATGAGCAGTTAAACTTCAGATAAATAATAAAATAGTATTAGTATATGTGCCATATTTTGCATGGGACATACTTATTCTAAACTGTTTATTACATTTATCTGAAATTCAAATTCAGCCGGACCCCTGTATTCTTATTTGCTAACTCTGGCAACTCTAAATTAGAAGATGGATTTCAAATGTCATCAATTCTCAATATCTAACTTTATTAAGCAACGAAAATAAGCTGATTGTACATCTCCATCAAACAAAGTTAAAGACAAGTTTTTATTAAAATCTCTGAATCTAATCTACTATAAAAGTAAAATGCCGATTTTTACTACAAAAAAATTTGCTTTTGCTTTCCTACTACCCAATCTGTGGTATTTGAGAAGGATCCAGATATTAATATGTAGATTCTACCAGTTGTCACATTTTATATCTAAATTGGTGAAATTCCTACCACTTGTGTCTGTAAGGCATTCACTTTGTTTGGATTGGGGTTGGGGTTTGCAAGAAAACACAGAATATTCCTTTTTGTTCTTTTTTTTTTTTTTTTAACTTTTATAACATGGGACCTGTTAAAACAGAAGTATGAATATTCTAGGTCAGGCAGAGATGAAAGGACATAATAAATAGGAAACACTGCTCTCCCAGTGTACCCTGAAGAAGTCCTTGTCAATCATTTCCAGTAAAGTCAATAAAAAATAATGCTTACCATGGCAAGAGCATACACTGAGTTTGATGTGGTGGGGACAAATCATAAAATAGGTGTAGGCTGAGGCCAAATTTGAAAATGTAAGGTACCTTGGAATAATGTACTTCCAGAGATTCTCAATAACAGCATTTTAAATTCTTCTTCTCTCTTCCAGGTTCTGTTTCATGCAGGACCATGAGTTACTGCCAAAAAGTTAATATCTACTCTCAGCTGTTGATTCAGCCCAAACACTGTGCGTCTCCAATCTCCATTCATCAAGGGCTTCAAAACAATGCGTTTATCTTTCTACTTGTTGTGAATATTAATAAATTAAGATCTTTAAACTGTCTAGGAAGAAGTAAGAAATAACTGCCAAGAGCTTGGGTACAGATGAGGTATTTACATACATTAGAGAAGTACCATTAGCAGTAATTAATGGTGCTTTTACATTCTCAGAATGCAGTGCAATAGACTGTCGATTTGTTTTGGAGGTGTCTGCAATCATAACACATATCTCATGCTAAATGGATACTTAGCAATTTTTAATAATTTTAAACTGATGTGCTATTTAATGCTTTGGTGATAACACACAGTTTCATTAAGATAGTTTTTGAATTTAGAATTTTTATTGAACTTTATTAAATTTAATGAGACTGCATTACGTACATTCTACCTTAATTCTTAATGTTTATAAAGGTCACAACAACTAATTTAAAAAGTTGTATTTTAGAAAAGCAAATTATGTCAGTTAATGACTATACAATTAAACCATAATTCCACTATTTTCTAAAGCTAGCCTACATTTAGTGCTGTGCTATGTCTTCATGAGGGGTATTAAAGCGTAAAAGTTTAAGACATATCACTGTTGTGAAGGAGAACAGACACAAATAGGAGAATTTTATTAACTCCAGATTCTTTTCTTGACTTTGTCTGGCTTTTGATTAGAACTAGAGTACACAAAACTCAGCAGACTACGGTAAAGAGGATTTACATCAACTCAACTTCCCAAGAAGTTAAAATTAAAAATGTATCTCCCCTAAATCAATACATTCCACAATATTTCACTGGTGACTTTAGTCCCAATTTGCTTGAGGAAACTAAAAGTAAAATAGAAAACAAATTTGCTTTGAAGGAGTCAAGGCTATGTGGAATAGAAATTTGTGCAAAAATACTTAACCCAGTCTGTAGCCTTTCCACGAAGGAAAGAAACTGTAAAACAGATTTTGGGGAATTCTGACACAAATTACTAAGATATCACTTATATGCCTGTTTTTAGACTGAGAGGTTCCTCAATTCTTTTTTCTTTCTATCTGCTTCATTTCCATCAGGAACAACTGTTCGACCCTTACTTGTAGATCTTCATAATAATTCTTGGCAATATATGTGCAAAATTGAGATGGGTCTCTTCACACTGTTTGCAGTATGGCAAGAGAGTTTACAAGGCAATAATTCTAAATATAAAATAAAAAACAAACACGTTACATGATTTTACAAATTTAAGGGAATGTGTAGAAGGAGTACTAATCACACTTGGCATGTTTAAAAATACACTTGGTGCTCGTCAGCGCTCAAAGAGTAGAGACATATTGTTTGAATTATCAATAATAACAAAATCATGGAGGATTGATCATGAGAATATTTTCCTTCGTCTTAGCCACGGTAATAAGACCTCTATGCTGTACTTCTTTTATAATTAGGCAAAAATCTGACACAAATCCTGTGAAGGCAGAGGTAGTTATTTCTGTGTATTCTTTAGACTTCCACATCAAGAAACCATGCCCCCTTTTGACATGACTATCTCCTTCTTCCCCACACAACAAAACTGAGAACATAAAGAGAAATTATTGACACACCTTGGCAGCTAAATGCAGACATGCTGACTGCAAAAAGGCTCTCATCTCACAGAGGAGGAGGCAGTACAGAACTCTGTCTCCAGTATAGCATCTCCTCAAAAGCTTCACACTTCCTTAACATCTACAGAGAAGTCTTAATAGAAAAGTCGGTAAATTCACCAGCCACACACCATCTTGTCATTTGACCTTTGATTTCTATAGTTCAGCACTCCCTAATTCCAGTAGACAAGATTCAAAGAAATGTCTGTAATACTTCATCTGCCCGAAGGAAGACAGTGAGATAATATCCACACAAGTCTTGAACTTTTAAAATCCATTCTCACTGATACAGGGGAATATGAACTGGAAGAAGGATTGAATGCCATGCTTGAGTTTTTACCATCAAATAAAATCTACAGTGTGTTGTGTGACAATGATATTTACTTTGAGTGTGTTTTAAAAAATGACACCTGCTACAAATATCATGGATCTGTATATCCTTAAAGTCTCACAGGTTATAAAACAGCAAGAGCAAATATTTTATGAGCTACACTGCAATGTTGTTTTGTTCCCAGGAAAAGAGGTATTTCCTTAAATACTAAGCGACCAGTCTATTCTTGGGGTCAGCTGAAGCCAGTGTTCATACTGGACAAACACTAGGAGACAGCTGGTTCCCTACCATGATGCTCCCTGGAGCTCAGATGCTATCTGTACCCAGACTCTCAGGGCAACCGTGGCCAAGGTAGAGAAGGTAAGGACACTGCCCTTTTCAAGACACATGTGGGTTCAGCGCACACGTTTATTGTGATGACTGTTGCTAATGATGCTGACAGTAGCCAACATTTACCAAGGGATCACGATGCGGTGAGCACTGTGCACGGCGTTTTATGTGTTGACTCACTGAATCCTCATAACGTCATTTGGAGGTAAGTACTATCAGCAACACTACTTCACAGAGAGAGAAAAACAACGGACAATAATCACCCTGCACAGCAGCAACTTTGGGAGTTGAACTTGATAAATCCATGTGTTTATCAAGCTCAGGTCACCCATATAAGGAGTCAGACTGTAGTCAGTGTCAGCTCCACCTTTACTACAACCTTGGCCGAGTTACTTAACCTCACAAAGCCTCAGTTTCTTCATTTGTCACATGACAGTATTACTTGCCTTACAGAAATGTCATCTCAAACTTGGAAAGAGGTGACTGAGTTTACTGCATTCCTTCAATGTAGAGTCCCCACTACCGGGCCTTTCTGTTTACAAGGTTAACTAACAACTCTCAGGACAGGGAATAATCGGTATGGGCTGTTATAGACCAGGAGGACATCATCCTTTCTGTATCTAACCCAACAATCTACCAAATTGCACGTACAGGTATATATATATGCCTCTCAAATGCTCTTTGGACTGACTTTAACATTACACTGGGTCCCCTAACAATTAATGAGCGGAACAAAATCTTCACGTGTTCATTTTCTATTTGCATGAGAGCATGAATTTGCCGTTCTGCCAACTCTCTTAACACAAGATTGTCTTGAGAACCGCGATAATGCATATGAAATGTTCGGCATAGGACCTGTGTTACCGATGATTCACTAAAAGTCAACTATCACATCACTACTATAATCATCTCTATAACCGATCACCACAAGTACACTATTTAACACTTTTAATGTGAGGAATGGTTGTTTCTATTTACTCATATTCAAATACAAACAGAGAGAAGTTAATCACTAACCGTGAGAATAGCTCCAAAATTATATACTGTTATCCACAGCTGGGGCCACTTTAAAATCTGGCCTTGAGAGTGATTATCTCACACATCACACACCCAATATGAAAATGGAGTTTTTAAGATATCCACTTTCTATGCACAGAAGGTTGTGCACCAGACAGGCTGCTTGGAGCCTTAGTGCCGCCACCTCTGGTAAACAGGATTCATTAGAGTGATAATTGACAGTTGTTTCCCTTTCTAAGTGATTGCTCTGTAGTTCCATTATGTTCTGTCAGGGAAGTGCTAGCAATTAATTACCAATAAACTAAACACCAACTCTGCTTGCAGTGGAAGGTTTGGAACCATTTATCTTGGGGGTTGAAGGAGGTGGCTGGGAGAGGGGAAAAATCCACCTCACCAAATACATAAAGTGCTGTGTAAAAACCTTATTACACGGGTGGGTGGGGATGGATAGAGCCTGTGGGAGGACAAGAGACCCCCATTTCCACTTTTGAGGCTTTGGTATATTAAAAGAAAGAAACCTCAAACCAGTGGTCAAAAAAGTATGGTCCATTTTAACATAGGTTACTTTGAACACTAAAAAAAATACATTGCAGAATAATTATGACAGTCACAAGATCATGACAAAACTTTTTGTTTAAGCCAAATGCATAGCAAGGAAATACTCCAGTGGTGTGACAGAGGACTTTTTACATTCTATTAAAGACTTTCTGTGCATTCCTTCTATTGGAAATTATATATAAACTCTAAATTGAGGCTTTTTGTGAAACCCTGAGATCCAAGGGTTTGAGCTTCCTCTCCTCTATAAGCCATCAGACTCTGAGGTCTGATTCTTCTGCAAACCATCTGAGATCCTATACCGTAGTTGCTTGCTTCCTTTCCTGTTTGCTTATTTTTATTTTTATTTTTCCAGTATACATCCATGTGGTGGCTTTTTATATAGATCCTGGGGATACATCCTTGCAGCTCTCCAACTTCTTCTATCAGCTCAATTTGCTCCCAGAGCCACAATGGTCTCTGGGTTCCCTAGATTCTTACTACATATTACTTACCATAATTTCTAAAATATACTTAATCACACATGCTTTCAGTCCACTTCACATTCGAGTGTCTCATTTCATAAGACTGTAGCTCCTTGAGGACAAGGACACGTCTTCACAGGATAATTAACAATTACTGAGCACCTGCCTGCCGTCTGGAATCAGGTCATGCAGGCAGAGCAGGCAGGCAAGAAAGCAAGTAAACAAAAGCAACCTTTATTTACTTCTCCCACATTTCTCTGCCGTGGGAAAGGCAAGTCAAAGCTGATAAAAAACCAAAATGGATTTCATGGACTTCAGGTCTCCACAGAACCCAAGACCCGTTATTTGAAGGCCAAAAGCCCACAAAAACCCACCAGTATGTCCAAACATCTGTTGACATCTGTGTCTCTGTCCTGCAGTGTTTTTCAAGGGATGCTAGGTGTTCTTCAAGGTCAAAAGGGAATTGTGGTCTCTCAAAGAAACTGGTGCTGAAAAGAGTAAGGGTTCAGTTACCTGGGGCAAGAAGCAGAACAAGAACTGGGTGGCAGTCAAGAAAAGCCTAAGGCCAAGTGAGAAAGACCAACAGAAGCAAGGGAGGCAGCCAATCAATGATAAATTTCCCCCACCCTAGGCCTAGGGGTCAGTACTGATAAAAGAGGAACAGACCAAAAAGGCACCGGCAGGAGGTGACCAGTCCAGGCCTCTCCAGTTAGCTTCTGAGAGAGCTAACAGCTACTGGGGAATACTGGAGTCTCCAGTCCAACCTAACCTGGCCTTAAAAGGCACAACTCCCAAGACAGAAGCACTCTAGGTATTCCAGAAACACACAAGGACACAGATTAGAGGAAAGAAAGAAAACAAAGGGCTCATTTACAAATTTTTATTTTGAAATTTATTTCAAACTTATCTACATGGTCCAATAATTAGATGAGTACAGGGGACAACTGTGTATGCCCCAGATTCACTGGTTATTATATTTTTCCCCATCTGCTTATCATTTGTGCACTTTCTTGCTTGCTTTCTCTCTATATACACACTATTTTTTCCTGCCTCATTTGAAAATAAATTGCATTTAGTGCATACTTCTTAAAACTAACGATATTCTTTTCCACCACAGTATAGTAACTAATTTCAATAAATGGAGCATTGGTACAACATTATATCCAGTCCACTGTCTTCTGTTTCTCAATTTTGTCAGTTAACCCAATGTCATCCCTTTTGAGATCTTCCCCTCTTCAATATAAAATCCAGTATAGGATCTTATTTAGTGTTCCTATCTCTTAAATCTCCTTTAATCTCAAATATTACTTTGTCTTTCTGTTTTCTTTTTTAACAATATATCTCCATGCCCCAAACTCCTCTACCCCCACGTGTGTGTGTGTGTGTTTTAATATAACTATTACTCATTTGGGGGGTCCTTGCTGTGTCCTTGAGTTTAGATTCAGGTTCTATATTCCGGACCCAAATGCCATATTGGTTATGCTTCTCAGGGTACCACATCAGGAGACACACAAATATCTATTTGCCCATTAATGGTGATGTGAATTCTGATCACCAGTCAAGATACTGTCCGGTTTCTTGACTATATGGCTACTGTTTTTTTTTCCCCCAAACACAAGACTGCTTAATATTCTCAGCGTATCTTAGGCAGGCAAAGAATCTAGCTCATTATGTTTTAGTTATACACTAACAAAGTATGCACATTTATACAAGCTTACAGTTGTATTTTGTTTGTCTAAAATAATGACACATTAGGACCAATGCATAATTGCTCATTCTATGTTGTCTACCATTCTGAGCTATAAGCTTTTATTATGCAAAAGCTGTGGTTTGTGAGCCATCGTTTGTATGGGCTCCTTCAGGCCCTCTCAATAAAACAACACATACAACAACCAATAAACATGCCCTTTCTTAAATATGGTCGGTTGGATTTTCACATTTCATAGAGCATCTCAGGGCTGTTCAAGCTGAGAGATATCTGAAATCAATTGGTCCAGCCCACACATTTTTACAGTTGAGAAAATCAAGACCTAAGGAAGAAAAAACGACTTGCCTAAGGTAATACAGTATAATGGTTCTTTATAAACTGAATTATAAAATCAATTTAGTGGGCCGTGACCAGCGTGTTTTAAACTGAAATACAATTTTTTTAAAAATGTGAGTACTTAGCATATAGCAAGGGTAAACACTGGTGAAACCTTTATTTTAATTGTATATGTTTAGGAGTGTAGATGCTCTCCTATGCTAATGCGATAAAAAATATATATATTTTTAAGATGGGGGTAGCCCAGGCTGGAGTGCAGCGGCATGGTCATAGCTCACTATAACCTCAAACCCCTAGGTTCAAGCAATCCTCCCACCTTAGCCTCCTGAGTAGCTAGAACTACAGGCATACACCACCATGCCTGGCTAATTTTTTTTTAAAAAAATTTCTGTACAGGCAAGGTCTCACTATGCTGCTTAGGCTGGTCTCGAACTCCTGAGCTCAAGTGATCCTCCTGCCTCGGCCTCCCAAAGTGCCAGGACCACCGGCATAAGCCACCTCACCCAGCCACAAAATGTATTTCTTACTGAATTCTGTGATTAAAATCCTTTAAAGAACGCCATTAGAACTAACCCCAAACCAGTGGTCATTCTACCAGGAAAGTGTTTTTGCAAAGTTTAGTGTGAAAACAAATAAAGGTTGAAATGCAGCTTCTGATTTAACAGTTCTGGTATGGACCTGAGATTCTGCATTTCCAATAGGCTCGTAGGGGTGATCTAAGCTGCTAGTGCTGGCCTATCAACTACCTTTGAAAAGTATGATCAGAAAACACAGCATCTGAGGGAGGACCTACTTCATTTTAAAGACCCGTCTCCCTGAAGTAGGTACTATGTATATACATGCATATATACACGCACACAATTTTTTTTGCTAGCAATTTGAATGGGAACAACCAATTCTTGAAAATGTTTAAAAATAACAAAACAAAACCTTCCACAAAGAATCACCTCAATTCACTATAGAGAAAATGTGCTAATTATGACAGTAGTAAGAGCGCTGGTATTTACTGGTGTTCACAATGACACGCATGAGACCCAGTGCCTCCATAACCCAGTTGATTCAGGTTGATAAGATTTCCCCCAGATTACAGATGAAGCAATAGACCCAAATTAGTTTATTTTCCCCAAGGTCATCTGGCTTGAGAGTAGAGGGACACAGATTAGAATCCAGCCAATTAATTCCTAAGGCC
Source organism: Macaca mulatta (assembly GCF_049350105.2). Lineage (NCBI taxonomy): Eukaryota > Metazoa > Chordata > Mammalia > Primates > Cercopithecidae > Macaca > Macaca mulatta. The sequence goes on from NC_133407.1 coordinate 123,901,042, forward strand.
ATGCTCCTATCATACTCACTGACTTACAGATGTATATTATCTACACACCTATACACATGCTCTAAACATTACATATGACATAAATACATATTCAGATATGTACATTAGCACCTTGGCATACACTTTTATAAACTCTACAATATTCAGGAGTCAGGGATCAGAAGAGGAAACTAGTATATCAAGACCCAGTTCTCTAAAATTAGGTGCCTTCTCAAACAGGTCAAGCAACCACGTTTATATTGTCTACATTAAAGGGATCTCTTGAAAACAGCCACAATAGCAGAATACAGGGGCTGAGTGGGTAGGCTGGCAGGGGAGGAGTGTGAGCAGGCAAACGACTAGAGCTACAAACAAGATTCCATCACCTATAACTTAGACTTCATGTGGTATATTTAGTTCAAACCCTGGCACTTTATACAAATAGGTTGTCACATAAAGTGCAAACAACTCTCTTTTGACAAAGTGATACTGCTGTGGTGCTGGGTTGATGGCTTTATATTCCACAAAGCTCTTTAAGTGACAAATGAAAGCAAAGTCTTGAAAATATGGTGATATGAAATGACTGCATAAATCCTTTCAGGGCTCCCGGGGGGAGCAAAAGGATAGCATTTTGCAATTAATTAAAAAGAAAATCTGAGAGGATGAGGTTAGATCTTTCCAATCTTGACTCTGTACAAACGGACTTTGAAGTTTCTGGCACAAAATCGGGAGATGGCCCCAGAAAAGTCTTCAAATGAGATGTATGATGTTGTTTAAAGATCAGGCTCAAGTGCTGCTCTTGGCCCAAATTATGCCAGGCAAGGGTGCAATAATTATCTCTGCTAGAGATAGTTGGTGTACTGGAGTTGAAATCTTTTGATACGTTGGATAATGCAGCTTTTTGTGTGCACACATTGCTTTCCCAAGCTGTCTACATCAGTGTCATGTTCAAATGAAGCCGAATAGTTTAAAAGGCTCCACTTTCACGCTGGCTTTATTTAGCTTGCATAAACATTTCCCTTCAATCTCATATAAAGTCTTGCTGCATAAATGCAGCTGTCCTGTTCTTGTCTCTTAATAAAGATCTTTACAAAGAGGCCTGTTGGGCAACATATTTCTGATAGATGATTAATAAGAGATATAGGATTTCTTTTTTTAAAAAATCATACTCTGACTACAGAGGGCAAATTCATTATCCATAAATCAAAAGGAGCAAGGGATTTCAGTAGTATCAGAAGCTTTATCTGGCTTCAATCTGACAGTTAACTCTAGGCCGTGAATGATTAAATAAAAGTCTAAGTTCACCCGAGCCTGGATAAAATAAAACTCAAAGCCCAGAAACTTCAAATAAAATAAGAAAAAGCCATATAATTTTTAACCTCAAAAGCAAACTGAGAAGAGAAGTATGATGTGACAGAAACTATGATTTCAAATGGAGGGTTTCTTTTGTTGTGTGTGTTTTTCAGAACTAGACTTAAATTTTACAAGAGGCTCCCTACCCATACGGATGAAAGTTTTGAGAGTAATGAGGTTGATTTGAACTGTTAAAAACTTTCTAATTGAGAAATAGCAACATATGGTGCGGCTGAATAAAAATGGCCACAAAATCTTTAACATTCCTTCCATCCAGAAGTGAGGGGTCTATGTTCCTTCTTGAGTATGGTGGGGCCACTGAGTATTTTCACTAAGAGAATTCAGCAGAGGCTGGGTGTGGCGGCTTATGCCTGTAATCCCAGCACTTAGGGAGGCCAATGCAGGAGGATCACTCCAGTCCAGGAGTTCAAGAATAGCCTGGGTAACACAGTGAGAGCCTGTCTCTATTTTTAAAATTAAAATAATAATAAAAGAATCCAACAGAACTTACTGTGCCCAGGTCTCAAGAAACTGATGTTTCTCTTAAAACACTAGCTTTCAAATCCTGAATTGCTCTAAAATAAGAAGTCGGCCACCCCGAGGCTACCAGATTATGAGGAAGCCCAAGACAGCACATGGCGAGAGAAAGGGAAAGATGCCCACTCAACCTCCAGTTATCTGAGTCATCCTGGCTGGGGCTCCAGACATTAATGAATTGCAGTAAGCTATTCATCCTAATGCCCTGTGGGAATCTCTCACCCACAACCTTGGGAGATATAATAATAATAAATTGTCTTCAGCTGTTGTGTTTTGGAGTCGTTTGTTACACCGCAATAGATAGCCAGAACATACAATAAAATGGGCTAATCTCAAGTGTACAGCTCTGCTCTTTTGCGTGTGTATGCACACAAGTAACCACCACCAAAGTCATAAGACAGGTTTCCAGACGCCTTTCTCTGACCCTACTTAGACATTTCCTTCAATAAACATCTGCATCCCACGCCAACACAAATAAGAAACCAGTATCGTAGCTTCTGTTATCATAGACGAGTTTTGTCAGTTCTTGAATTTCATGTGTAGGAAATCACGTAGGAGGGACTCTCTAGCATCCAGCTTCTTCCGTTCAACATACTATCTGTGAAATTCATCGCTGCTGCTGTGCAGGGCAATAGATGGTATGTTTTCATGGCTCTGAAGTATTGCATTTTATAAGTATACTACAATTATCCATTCTGCTGCTGATGATGGACATTTGGTTGCTTCCAGTTTGGGGCTTTTATGAATAAAGCTGTTACGAACATTCTCATTCCTGGTGGACAAATGCACTCATTTCTCTTGGGAATACACCTAGAAGTAAAGTTGCTGGATTGCAGGGCAGTGCGCTCCCTTGGTAAAGTATTAGTTCACATTCCAACTATTCAAAGAATTGCTCATCAGGGCTACATTATCATATTTTCTCCCCTATAACTACCAAATATTGAGGCAAAGTCATGCTGCATTAAATTAAGACATTTATGATTTGTCCTTCCACATTGACCTTTCCTGACTAACTGCACAATAGTATTGTTCTCAACAATGTCTACTGTCAAGAATATGACATTGTTCTTGGAAAAATCCTATCAGGCAAAGTCAACCTCTAAAATAGCATTGTAATAAATATGCAGAAATGTCACTTTCTGCATTAGCCCAAAGGTTTTGTATAGCTTAAGGATATGTGCAGTAAGCTAACTATAAAAATAGAAACTTGACAGTGGGGATGTATGTGTGTGTCAAAATAATATTACTCTTTCTGGGTGTATGGCAGAAAAAATGACACTACATCCACCAGCATGATTTTTATAGATCTGCCTCTTTGCCAGATGTCACCTTTTATAAACTGCTTTATAAAAACATGACAGTATAAGTGCAATAGTGTGTTTATTGCTTGATAAACTTTAGTAATAAACTTAGGATTGGTTGAAAATTAAAGCCTTAGAGCCTATTCATTAAGCATTTAGGACAAGTGAGTAAGCAAAAAATACAAACTATTAAATCCTAAATGTATGCAGATCAAGCCACTAGCAGCAAGCACTATTTCTCAGTCAGTGTGTCTTATGGAAATATCTGCCAGTTTCCTTGTCATTGAGCTAAATGCATTACAGGCACATCTAAAGCACGCCATTTGCATTGCTACAAATTTGAGTGAAATCCAGAACGTTACAATTGCCACAGGCTCACTCAAAACAGATTAAGTCTTTTTCAAAAGTGTTCTGTAACTTAGCACAGCATATTTTACATATGGCAAACCATGGTTCCAACAACTACTTTTCTGAAACGACTTGAAAAGACTTTAAGGAATTTCTTAAAATAATTTCATAGCACACACTCAATATTTTGATTATCGATGGATTATATATAGCAATATAGTGTGGTCTGAGGACTTTGGATTACCTGCAGAGCTTGTTAAATACAGCGATCCTGTAGTCCTTTCCTAATTGATTGAAAAATAAAATCTCTGGAATAAAGGACCCAAGAACTAGTATTTTATTAAGTAACTCCAAATGATCCTTATTCACAATAAAATGTGTTAACCATAGCTATACAGAAATCTAATCTAAAGAAACTTGACAGCAAAGTATATTGGCTGTCAGAAGGGTGTCACTTTAAGTGAACAATGTATTCTTACATTCTTACATTCTTAGGTGCAAACTGTCACTCAAAATTATATTTTTAAAAATTCAAATGGCTTACATTAGTTCATATTCCTTTTTTTCTTGTAGTTATGTATGAAGACCCACAAAATAAAGTGTAGTTAAGGACTTTTGAAAATCAATCCCCATAACAAATGCATATATAACTGAACTTTCCTGATGATTCTATTTATCCTGGAATGACAGTTGTTATCTTTGTAACTGATAAATGAGAAAAGCAGTAAAATAAAACAATCCCTTTACCAAATAGTCTATTAGAATTCCTCTGATGCTCGTCACATTTTTCCACTACTCACTATTCACCCCCAGATCTCATAAAATATTGCAATAGTTAACTATAGCAAAGTTACTAACATGCAGTTTGTGTTGGGTGGATCCTCACAAAAGTGAGGCTAATATATTGGAAATATATATACTTATATCATTATATATAATTATATATAAATATCATTATATAACCATTATATAATAAGTAATTATATATAAGTGTATACATATATAAAATATTTTCCCCATTAGCAAATCAGTGTGCCAACACAACAAGTAGGAGAGACTGTCAAAGCTTCATAGTTGCCACAGAACTCTAGTACTGGGAAGTAAGTACTAGTTCAAAATTCCCTTCTGGATATCTTTTTTTTTTTTTTCTTTTGACACAGGGTCTCACTCTGTTGCCTAGGCTGGAGTGCAGTGGTGCGATATTCACTCACTGCAACCTCCACCTCTCAGGTTCAAGCAATTCTACTGCCTCAGCCTCCCGAGTAGCTCGGACTACAGGTGTGCGTCACCATGCCCAGCCAATTTTTATATTTTTTGGTAGAAACGGGGTTTTGCCATGTTGGCCAGGCTGGTCTCGAACCCGTCACCTCAAGTGATCCACCTGCCTTGGCCTCCCAAAGTGCTGGGATTACAGGCATGAGCCACCATGCCCCTCCCCATTCTGGGCATCTTAAACAAAAACAAAAACAAAAAACCCTCAACACATCATGGTATAATGCAGTGATAAAGTAATGTAGGGCTTTTCTGGACATTAAAATGTTTGAAAACAAGCACCACGAAAAAATCACATTAAGGACCAAAAATTACAATAACTGCTTGCCTTTTTCCTTGGACATCAAAAGAACGAACTAGCAAAAGGAAAGTCAAGCTCCATTTCTGATCGTTTTATTTACCTTACTGTGAAAGAAACAGCACTGAATCAAGAGTGAAATAGAAATCAACCAAATGAAATGACAGGAAAAGTTGCAAAGAAAGGCATCTGGGGGGTGAAAAATAAATGTTCCTTCACAGAAAGAAATCAGTTGTTTAAAAACAAAGCAGAACAAAACAAAAACTTACAAAAACACAGAAATAGGTCAAGCAAATTCTACCCAAATCCCTATTCCTTTGGGCCTTGTCACAACACATAAACCTCATCAGAGGCGTCAAGACCACAATGACTGACATCCTGACCATGTGATGCGATGGACAGAGCACTGGACTCCAAGTCAGCAGAGTCATCTAGTCCAGTTTGACTTCACTACTCATTAATTCACCTTTTAAAAGTTTCTGACTCTCTGCATTCATTTCTGATTCCTGCTGTAACAAGTTATCACAAACTGAGTGGCTAAAAATAATACAAATGTAATATCTTACAGTTCTGGAAGCCAGAAGTGCAAAGTCAGTTTCACTGGGCTAAAGTCAAGTTGTTGGCAGGCTAATTCTTTCTAGAGATTCGGAGCGGAGAATTGAGTTACGTCTTTTCCAGCTTCTAGTGGCTGCCTATACCCCTTGGTTTGTAATTCTTTCCCTCATCTCCAAACTGCATCACTCCAGTCTCTGCCTCTGTTGTCACATGGCCTGCTCTCTGATTCTGCCGATTCTGACTCTCCTGCCTTCCTCGTTTTACAAAGACCCTGTGACTACCCTGCACCCACCCGCCTTATCCAGGATAACTTCCCATCTTAAGATCCTTAACCTGATCACATCTGTAAAGTCCCTTGTGCCACATAAGGTAACATTCACAGGTACCAGGAATCAGGACATGGACGTACTTGGGAGCCATCACTCAGCCTACCATAATCTCTTTGGATTTTCTTCTTAGTACTAATTCATTCATTTGCTCATGTACTTATCCGCCCACCCACTCACCCATCACCCTCACTCTACAGGAGTTGACCACAGCTTCCCAACTAGTATGGCAGAACAAACTGGTATGCTGTAAACCTTCAAAGGATCTGCTGACAAGTTCTGATCAATATGTAAAATTGATTTTTGCTGCAACAGAGTATACATTCTTGACAGAGTGATGTTTTTAAGGGGAAAATAAACACTGAACAGAGTAGATGATGGAACGGTGTATAGATTGGGATAACTGACTGCCAGTAAAAGGGCAGAGACAGTGCTTCACATTAAGGTGGGACCAAATAAATGTATCAGGTTTTCTGGAATGTGCAGAACTGTGTTTACAGGAAGATACAGAAATGTGTGTCATGAGCACATAGAGGTCCATGACGAGAACAGCAAACAGCCCAACTCAAACAGCAACACAGACACAATGAAACCACACAAATACCGTGGAAGCTTCCAGAGACACTGAGGGAGGCTGTTTCTCCCCAGTGGTGGTTACACTGTAATTACCATAGTTCGTTTGGGGTTGCCGACTTTTGGTCTTTTCATGCCAGGATAGGCTAGACTCCTGGTTCTGAGGGCGAAATCATCTTTCTTCAATCACACAGGACGGGGTAGGTGCCGACACAAAACAGAGTTTTATCAGGAAGAAAAATAGGAAAACGACCTAAGAGGATGCACAATAGCAACTCTCACAAAACCACAGTCACTGGGGCTTCTTTTTTCACCTCAGTTTAAAGCGCTCCGTAGGATGACAACTTGTATCTTAATTTCTCCTACACGAAATTCCTCCAAAGTGAGTTTCTTTAGGCACCATCCAGCCCACATTTACACCATTTAAAATAAACTTTTTAAATTCAGAGAAAACTATCCAAGTATTTTGACACTCTTACGTTGTTTATGTATAAAAACAATTACAACGTTAAGCTTCCTCTTCATTTCAAATTTGTTTATTCTTACACAAGCTTCTAGACGAAAGCACACTCTCTGAAGGAAAACTGGGGCAGATGGGGGTGGCGCAGGATGGTGGCAGCATTATTGTGACTAGGTGGTGGTGAAGAAAATATTTTCAAGACAAAAACCTGAAAATCAGGCTTAAGTGCCAGAAGTATACCAAAAAGAAGCAGTAACAAGTGACAAAAAACTGGAAAGGAAAAAAAAATAGGATTTCAATTAAATCATAACTTATGGCTAATAAAGTGCATTTTAACAGGTGTAACACTAAACATAATGTATCTTACTCTGTTTTAATTCAAATATTAATCCTCGTCCAATCACTGTAATGGGAGAAAGACGGTATGCTCTGAATGTTACTTTCGAATTCGGTAGCAATTATCTTCCTGGTATCAATTTCAGACATTCACGTAACTCTTTAAAAAATCATACAGTTACTGACCCAAAAACATCCAATCAAGTAAAATGAAAAGATTTCTATAAAACTTGTGCTATAATTTATTTAAAATTACAAGTAACATAAAAAGAAAGATGGATAATTACAATTAGGGAGATACAAATTTGAAATGGAGGAACATATTAATATTTTAATCTTTCTGATAATTTTTTAAAATTACCTATTATTTTTATAGCAGCGAATATTGCCTCAAGGACTCAATTGAAACCCAAATCATAATGATCACTATTTAACTAATTTATTAAGTAAAACATGTTCAATTATACACTAAATCAAATGATATGGCCAGCATAAAGGCAGAGCTACCAATTGTAATGAGACTGAAGAAAACAGTAAAAGGCCTTTGAACTTGTTATCCATGTGATCAGGGATACCGAAAACATGCTTGTTTCTCTTCTTTGTGTAGGCTCAGGGATTCCCCAACTCCAAGCAACAGTTATAATAATATTTACTACGTGGTTCCCACCCTGCGAAGAATGGACAGGCACTACCTCATTAAATTCTTAGAGCAGGCCAGGTTGCAGTGGCTCACACCTGCAATTCCGGTACTCTGGGAGGTTGGGGCAGGCACATCACTTGAGCTCAAGAGTTCAAGATCAGCCTGGGCAATATGGCGAATTCCCATCTCTAAAATACAAAAAAATAGCTGGGCATGGTGGTATGCACCTGTAGTCCCAGCTACTTGAGAGGCTGAGACAGGAGGATTGCTTGAACCCAGGAGGTCAAGGCTGCAGAGAGTCATGATTGCACTACTGTATTCCAGCCTGGTGACAGAGCAAGACTCGGTCTCAAAAAAACAAAAAACTTCTTTCAGCCACCTAAAAGGTTATCTTCACATATGAGATGAGTAATCAGGCATTGAGGGATTACAAAACTTGCACAAGATCCCAGAACTAAGGGGCAGGGGAACTCCAAAGCCTGTAGGAGAACTGCTGAAATCTGAAGACCTCCTCTCTCTGTATATATTTAAAATATGATTTCTGTCTCAGTCTATTGAAGCTGCTATATCAAAATACCTTAAGTTGGGTGATTTACAAATAATAGAAATTTATTTTTCACAGTTCTGGAGGCTGGGAAGCCCAAGATGAAGGTGCTGGCAGCTTCAGAGTCTGGTGAGGGCTTGCTCTCTGCTTCAGGATGGTGCCTTCTTGCAGCATCCTCACATGGTCGAGGGGGTTAAGGCAGCTCCCTCCAACTTCCTTTAAGAGGGTGGTAATCCCATTCATAAGGGCAGAGCCCTCATGACTTAATTACTTCCCAGAAGGTCCTATCTCTTAATAAAATCACGTTGGGTATTAGATTCTAACATAAAACTTTTGGAAGAACACAAACATTCAGACCTTAGCAATATTTATCTATGCTTCTCAACTCTCATTTCACAGCAGAATTTCCCATGGAATTTTCTAGAAACACATTTGTCCAGGTGCAGTCCATAGAAATACTGTGGGCCCAACAGCTTATTTTCATTATGCTTTTCTGGGCAATTATGATGTTTGCTCAATGTGTGGAACTCCTGATCTGTGTATTTCAAGAGATCCTGGAGTATATTAGGACTAAAATGTCTCTTTTTCTAATAGCAGTACATCACATTGGTTTCATAAATATTTATAACACATGACACACTACAATGTTAAGGTAGTTTTGCATGTGTCATCACATGTGACATCCCATTAACTTACCAAGAGTCACAGGGAAAGACTGGTTAGTATACCCAATTACAGTTTGAGTCAACAGGCACAAATGAATTATCAACTTTTTGACCTTGGAGGCCATCTCCAACATTATATTGCATAATCCTTTCACTTTATTAACAAGAAGTCTAAGGTCCAGAGAGACACACTGACTTTTACAGGTTCACCTGGTTAGTCAACAAGGGCACTGGACAAGAAAAACAAGAATTCAGCTCCCACAACTGCTATGATGTGATATTTCTGATACCTCACCCAGACTGTCTCTCGCCGCCTTTCTTTGAAACCTGCACTTGCACTGTTAGACTGGGAAAAGATTAATAAATAAAATCCCATGATCACATGGGCAGTCACAACACTATAATCTGAGAAATAATCATTATAGTTGATAAAGAAGGAGATAGAGGAGGATGTACCACTTTTGTCCCCTTGATTATGAAATTACAAAGACAGGAACTGCAACAACTGTAAAAGATAATCAGAGGAAAAGATATCCCAAATTTGAACCATCTGAATTATGAAAAGAATACAATGTTTAACTGGAATGTTCCCTAAACATGTCACATGTTGAATAAAAGGAGCAGAAAGACTGTATAGAAGACTGGCAACAAAGACATACAGGAAACTTAAGATTCAATATTTAGGTATGGATTTAGATTTTTTTGCATGGAAGTAGAGCATTCTCCCCACCTTTTCTCCTACTTCCAACTCCCTGCAAAAATCCCACGAAGAGGTAAAATATATAAAATGTCTTAAAACCAAATTGTTAAGGCCCTGTATCCTCCTACTCGGGCCCAAAGCACCTCCTCCCTCAAGGGGATGCAGGGCTTCCAGGACACCACAGGGAATCACTGTTTCATGTTCACGAAATACATAGTCAGTGATGATATCTACCTAACGTCAAGCGTCTAACTGCTTGACTAAATTTTCTCATTATTTTCACTTTGCCAACCACATGGATAATAAAGAAAAAATGAGAATTTTAAAGCTAAAAGATTCCTACTGGGCAATTTTGCGTACTTCCTGAGGATGAGACACTTTCCATATAATCTCGTTAGAGAGAGACCTCAGTGAGCCAGTGCCCCAACAGAACATGGAAAATGAAGCCCAGGGAGGTCATACAACCTGGTAAATGGTACAACATTGCACTGCAGGCTGGAAACAAGGCCAGGGCACACTGAGGTCTCCAGACTCCATAGGGAGAGGCAGAGATCCCAAGGAGCAGATCCCCAGTCGTGTTGATCTTCCTGGTTTTCCTCACATCCCCATGCCTCCTGTACTATCATTCGAGGTCTTTCTTCTTTACATCTGCTCAGTTCCTCCTTAAATTACTTTGATTTAAACGGAAACATTCTATCTTTAAGATAAATGGAAAACCAGTATCACTTGCCACAGATAGACAGCTAACCCTGTTAACCTTGAAACAAAAGGATATTAAACTCTTGCTGGAAGGGATCCCTGCCTGAGGCTCTGAGCCTGGGGCCTGCCCACGCTTTGTTATAAGGAAGATTAGCAAATGCTAGAAAGGTGGGAAAGCTTCCCCCTTGCTAATGAGAAGGGCTGAAAGAAATGAAAGAGCATAACTTCCCGAGCTTGCCAGAAACACCAATGTAGGGCAGTTTTTCAACCCTGCTTTGAGGTCTAGAATCCTTTGTTGAAATGAAATCTTACTAACAATAGAAGCAATAATCATGATGCTGATAAGAAATAGCTAGTTGTATTAGGATATGCCAGGCATTCAAATACAAGTAAACTCAGTACTTAGAAGTATTAACTTATTTACTCCTCATAACAAACTTGTGAGACACAGAAAGGTCAAGTAATGTGCCCCAAATCTTTCTGCTAGTAACAGCCAAAACCCTGGTCATGTGACTCCAGAGTCCCTGTTTTTAATGACTACCCAGACTGCCTCTCAAGAATTCCAGTTACTAGCAACTGACAACAGAGTTGTTTTGGTTGAAAAGGGATTAAGGAGCTAAATAAAGTGTTATGCTAAGAACGGTTATGAACAAAAGGCAGAAAAAGAACAAATGCGTCCAATATACGGCTTGATTTGATTACCTGAAGATTATTCATTTTTTTACTTGTTAGTTCTTTGCTTCCTTTAAGGGAATCACTTTTAACCCTCTTCTCATATTACCTGGCTGATGATATCTTGGTGCACTGCTTTCTTTATTTAGCAAACATGGTTACTGTGCCAGTACCTTCAACAGATTCAAATCTTTTTGAGGGTAGAAAGGCTTTTCTATTTTTCTTAGACTACAAATAAGACTAAAGTAATTCAATGATTAAGAGCATTCTAGATATTTCTGAAGGTCATACAAAGGTGACAGTTTCTACTGTGCTAATATATCCCTGTAATTTTCATTCTTAATACTTACCAAAGAGCAGGTCAACACTTCACAGCAAGAAAACAGAGTGAAAGGGAAAACAACCTTTTTCATATTATTCATATACGTTTTCAATAGATGATTAAAGCAGAAAAACAGACCCTGGAAATGCAGAAATATGAAGGCATGCTATGTATTTTTATAATTACATTTTATTGCATTCTGTTAAGTGGCCAGAGGGTTTTTAAAATGCCAAAAGATTCCAAATTAAATTACTATTATTAAGCCCTTAAACCTCATAATGAGTTTAGACTGTCACTAAAAACTTTTGATAAATTAAATAATATGCAATATGAGTATTATAGTTTGAAATGTTTAAAATAGTTTCTTTACACATCTGTCAGCATAACCTAAGACATAAAATGGCTTACATACATTTTTTTCAAAGAAAGTGTTTTGTTTTCAATTTGTTTTTTAAAAATGTAATTAATGAAAGCTACAGAGCAATAATCTAGCAGCTAGAAATGCCTTCAGAGTTGGGTTTTTAAATTCTCCTCTAAATTTATTCTGTTGCTAAAATTAAATTTATTACATTTTTAATCTAACAGGTTTTGGTGAATAAAATAGTGATGTAGATATAAAGCTAAATTTCGACAGTACAAGACATTTCAAACATCATAAACCAAGGCAAAAGAGGATTTACAATACAGAGTCAAACTACAACGGACACTTCAGAATAAAATTCAATCAGGGTCCTCTGCCTGCCAGCAGGGCATTTAGTGTAGTGGAGGGGACCAGGAAGGAGATTCGCTTTACAGGATAATCATATTATGTTATGCTTTTATTGAATACACTTACATTTTGGACTACACAATTGTTCTTGAAATGTTTCCAAATGTGTGTAATCATGACCCACGTGACGGCAAGGATCTACTTAATTTCTGCATTCAAAGGGGAACAGGATGCAAATATTACCAAGTGAGGGCACTTCCTATCATATAACACAGAACAGATATGAACTTGACCATGAGATGGCAATAAATTCATCTATATCCTAAACCAGCAGTCCCCAACCTTTTTGGCACCAGAAACTGGTTTCATGGAAGACAATTTTTCCACAGATGGGGCTGGAGTAGGGCTGGCAGGGGAACGGGGATGGTTTCAGGATGATTCAAGTGCATTACATTTATTGTGCATTTTATTTATATTATTATTACATTGTAATATATAATGAAATAATTCTACAACTCACCATAATGTAGAATCAGTGGGAGTCCTGAGCTTGTTTTCCTGCAACTAGCTGGTCCCATCTGGGGGTGATGGGAGACACTGACAGATCATCAGGCATTAGGTTCTCATAAGAAGTGGGAAACCCAGATCCCTCCCATGTGCAGTTCACAATAGGGTTCACCTTCCTATGAGAATCTAATCCTGCCACTGATCTCACAGGAGACAGCGCTCAGGCGGTAATGGAGTGATGGGGAGCGGCTGTAAACACAGATGAAGCTTTGCTCACTTGCCCACTGCTCACTTCTTGCTGTGTGGCCAGGTTCCTAACAGGCCACAGACTGGTCCATGACCTGGGGGTTAGGGAACCCTGTCCTAAACCATGCTTGCATCTGCCCCTCTCACCCTTTTCCAGAGTGAATGGTAATTACTGTGTATAATATTTTAAAAACGGACAGTATTTTCTGCGTCTGTCCAGAGCTACTAGTAGTAGTGACTGCTGACTAAAGGATGAAGCTGGAGGAAAACATTTCCTGTGCTGTGACCCACATCTCCCCTTTGCTGAAGAAGAGAAATGTAAAAACACTTTCTGGAAGAAGAATTTCACAAGGTTATGTTTTCCCTCAGCTTTCCATGATCACAGTAATCGAAAAGTAACACTCTTACTTTCCAGATTTCAATTTGGCAGTATCTGGCAATGTTAATTATATAAATGAGAAGAGAGAGATAAGAGGTGGGAAACAGGAAGTGAATGCCAGGAAAATGAGGATCCAGGTCTCCTCCTCATAGAGGTCGTCCCCAGGCTTCGTCACAGCACCCTCCGACTGCAACACTTCCTATGCTTCTTCCCTGATTTATTTTCTCCCTAGAGCTTATCCCTTTATAACACAGTCTATGTTTCATATCTCATCTTCTTTACTGCCTTCTTTATCCCCCGCAAGAAAATGTGCTCCACCAGGGAAGGGGTTTGAAGTTGTTTTGTTCACTGCTGTGTCCCCAGGAGTAGATGACAGAGGGTGCCCACCTTATTTACCAATATATTCCCAGTATCTAGTCCACGGGTCTGTCATCCTTTTCAGTAAGTGTCAGACAGTAGCTATTTTAGGGTTTGCAAGCTATACAATCTCTGCTGTGCAACTACTTAACTCTGACACCACAGGGCAAAAACAGCCATGGCCAATACATATATAAATAAACGGGCATGGTTATGTTCTAACAAAATGTTATTTACAAAAACAGCCAGAGGACCAGATGTGGCCCAGAGCTATAGGTGCCAACTCCAGTGTAGACCATGCCTTGCATATGGTAGGTGCTAAATAAGTATTTAATATTATGAATGAATATGATACCTCCAAACCAGCCAACCCTCCTATTTATCATTCCAGAACAAAGAAGACTCTTGTAAAAGACAACCACTGCCAGATGTTTTAAGTTAACAGGTATTGAAAGCAGAATGGATAAGTAAAATAGTTTGTCGTCAGCGACTGGAGATGGTCTCTGCTGTCCTGACTGAATGACCCATATTAGGGTCCCAGTGGAAACTTAATTCAACTCAGATGGTTCAAATGAAGAGACTCTAATAAAAGGCTTATTAATAGAGGGGCTGGCAGCGGAAGGAACCAACAAGGGAGGTGGAGGCACTCAGACAAGAGCAAGAGCAGGAGGTCATGGCATCCCTCAAAGGGCAAGGGGAGGCCACAGTGATACCAGAGCCCTGTGAGAGCTAAAACATGGAGGAAGGACTATCAATGCCAAATGCAATGCTTACTCAATCAGGGAAGAAGCAAGAAAGAGAACCCCAACCTCCTTCTGCTCCAGTCCTCTGATTTTCAGCCTAGCCACCATGCTTGTCAATCCTAGATCCTATCCAACTGTAAGGGAGCATGGGCAATGAAGTCTACTGGAAAGTAAAGGGCAGGCACTGAACACAGAGTAAGGCAGGAATGAGCAGAGACAGGATCTGGGTAAGAGTGGCAGACTGAGCAACACATTGATCAATTAAGATCAAAACAAAATCACTGTATTAGTCCATTTTCATACTGCTATGAAGAAATACCTGAGACTGAGTACTTTGTAAAGAAAAAGAGGTTTAATGGACTCACACTTCCACATGGCTGGAGAGGCCTTACAATCATGGAGGAAGGCGAAGGAAGAGTAAAGGCATGTCTGACATGGCGGCAAGCAAGAAAGTGTGTGCACGGGAACTGCCCTTTATAAAACCATCAGATCTTGTGAGACTTATTAGCAATCAGGAGAACGGCATGGGAAAAACCTGCCCCCATGATTCAATTACCTCCCACCAGGTCCCTCCCACTACACCTGGGGATTATGGGAGCTACATTTGGAAATGAGATTTGGGTGGGAACACAGCCAAACCATATCAATCATCCTATTGAGTACACATATGAAAACTTCAGATTCTATACACTTGACATAGATTACATAAAAGACCACCAATAAGAAGATTGTGCCCCACCAGTATACAATGACCTGTTCCGAGCCAAAAGTGTTTCTTGATTTATGCTGCGGTTTTTAACAGGAGAAGTTTTCCCACCCAGGTCACAGTCTTCACAAATTGGAACCAGCATTACCCCTAGAGTCAGCAATAAATTAAAATGGTGCCTTTAATTTCAAATTATAAGGTAACACACTGATGAATAACCATAGCATGATTAGTCGATTCAGGACCTCAATACAAAATAGAAGAATCCATCCATTATCTGCTCGAAGTAATTCTTTCATCCCAGCAACTTTAACAACAACCCAGGAAAATTACCGTCCCTTAGTAAAGCCTTTTGAATTTCATATGCATTTAATTAGGTAACTGCCATCTCAAGGACGAGAACCATGACAAATAGTTGTTCTTTTCAAATTAGAAGAATAGACTGTTCAATGAGCAATATTGATGTTTCCCCTTACCTACTTATATAGGAGATTTTCTACTTTTTTTTTCTAGTTTAGCTAACCATTTACACATTTATCGAAGCTTTTGTGATCATTGTTCTCTGGCTGAGTGTTCCAGCTATTAGCTTTTAAACACAGCTGAGAGCAGCCTCCCTGTGTGCAGAAAATACGTTGCTCCTCACTAGAGACCCCTGGCAATCTGAACCACTACTAGAGGATTCTAACAAGACATTCTTTACGAGTGGATAGAAAAACAGATAGAGAATATTGATCAATGAACAATGCAACTACTAATCATAACAGTGCTCTATCTTAACCTGTAGTCATGAACCTAACCCAACTGCTTGAGGCAAGCAGACCTCCCTTTCTTTTTAACTGTAGAACAGTCTATACCATGGGAAATGGATTAAGATTTGGTAAGGAAGTTAGGCGAGTAACTAGCAGCAGAAAGCCGAAAACCATAAGACTCTACCTATTCCATCTGCATTCCTGCCTTTCCTCGAAAAGATCTCAAAGCAAAGAGGAGCAATCAGAACAAAGCCAGCCAGCTCTGGCACCTTGCTCTTACATCTATTCTAGCTATACGTCACCTCCTGTGAGACCCTCTGCCCCTCCAGACACAGTTTAAGAAACCGCACAGAAGACTAGACACATACTTTGTGGCTACTAGTGAACAATTTATATGTGTGTTTATATTTCTACAGAACTTTGAAAAATACTCGCATCGTATGTGGTAGGTAAATGCTCCTAATGTAGAAAAAAGACAAATAGGAAAGACAAAACCATTTTATTTGGTATCATCAAAATTAAAAATTAATTCCCCCTATGTTCAAATAATAACTTAGAGCCGATTGTGGTAATCTAACATATTGGATGTTGGCTCTCATGATCTCACCAATACATTTAGCAAATGGCTGTGGAATCTGGCAATAAAATATTTCCAATCTCTAAGTCTTCTTGATAATTCACTCTGTGTTTTACAAACAACTGGGCTCCCAGGATTCTAAGCACATCGCTCAGACTGACAGAGCAAGTATTCCAGACAATTGGTTCCCGGAGGGTCAAGACAGCAATGCTCGATCAGGATTCAAACGGGTCATAAACCCTTCAAGGATCTCTCTCAAGTGGGTGGTGATGTCTCCCTAGGGCCGCTCATCATTTGCTGCTACAGTCAAGCACTTGTCATTATAGACAAACACCCCGTCAGTCTTAGGTCCTCATCCAGTAGAGTCTTACTGCAACCAGTGGAGACAACCACTGGTATAAAGAAACCCAAACAAAAATTAGGCACGTGTGCCCATCCAGCCATGACTGTTCACTGTGCATTTCGTATCTATGTCTGCACTTTCAGCATGGCCACAAAACTCAGCACCTGTTTATCTGCCATGATTGCAGGCATCCAAATTGTTCTGGGACCATATATATCAAAAGCCCTAAAACACCAAACCCATTTCTAGAAATTTATCATAAGGAAATAATTGGACAAATGCCTAAAAGATGTATGTACAAGGTTGTTCCCTGCTGTGTTCTTTACAGAAGCAAAAGATTGGAAATGCATCAATCTCAGTTTGGTTGTCTACAGAACGGGCTTGCAAAATCTTATTTACACATGTTACAATTACATCTTGCCATCTAATGTCAGGAGCAGACTATATATGGCTTTAAGCTAAAAGAACATCAAAATCATGAGTGCCTTGAAAAACAATGACAGGAGTGTGCATATTTTAAAGCAGAAGCTCCCAACCACAGTCTTGTTCACATCCCTCAGTTCTTTGAAAGGCAGCCAGACCTCCATTTCTAAGGGACAAATGTGACCACAACCTCTCCCTTTTCAAGATTCTTCCAAGGCTTCCTCCTGTCACCAGAACTCCCTGCATATCTTAGCGTGGAGTTGAAGGTCTTGTGCAATCTTAAGTCCAACTCACCTATTGTCACTTCTCTCCTCACCTACACTATGCTCCAGCCACTCTGGATTTCATGAAGTACTCTTACCTCCAGGCCTGTGTACATGATGTTCATTCATTCTGCTTGTAATGCCTTCCTTTATTTATCCATCAGCTTAGCTAGCCTCCTGCTTTCTTGTGCATCTCAGTGCCCTTTCCTGATTTTTTTTTTTCCCATTCTTTCCATGGGTGGATATAGGTGCCTTTCTCCCCATGTGTCCCTAAGTGCCAAGTTTCATGTTTCCTCTATACATTATAATTGCCTGTTTTCATGTCTCTTTCCCATTAGACCTTAGTCACCTTGGGGCCAGGAACTTTGGCTTATTCATGTTTTAGATGACAAAGAACACAATTTTAGGCAATCTCTAACTCTGCCCTCATGCCTGCCCTAGGTTGGGAAGACTTGGTAGCTTCTTTTTTACTCCTAATTCTTTACTATAGAAATATGCTCGGGCTGGGCACGGTGGCTTACGCCTGTAATCCCAGCACTTTGGGAGGCTGAGGTGGGTGGATCACCTGAGGTCGGAATACCAGACCAGCCTGACCAACATGGAGAAGCCCCGTCTCCACTAAAAATACAAAATTAGCTGGGCATGGTGGCTACTAGGATTATGTGCCTGTAACCCCAGCTACCTGGGAGGCTGATGTAGGAGAATTGCCTGAACCCGGGAGGTTGAGGTTGTGGTGAGCCGAGATTGCAACATTACAACAAGAGCGAAACTCTGTCTCAGAAAATATATATATGTGTGTGTGTGTGTGTATATATATATACACACACACTCTACTGACTCCTTCAGGAAACATGCCCTAGGATCTGCATCTCATGATTCTCCCACATTATTAAGGTAAAATTGTCCTGAATGCACCTGTCCCTCCTCACCATTTCTGTGTACCATGTACACAAAAATGAGGGGTGGATCCAACAAGGGAGTTCAAGTGCCACTGGATTCTTTTATTAATGCTAATTAAATATCTATTCTATACTAGGTACTGTCCTTAGCGCTTTACATATATTAATTTATTTGGTATTCACAGCTACCCCAGAAACAATGTCCTACTATTAACTCCATTTGAGAGATCAGAAAATGGTATGAGAGAGGGTTGGAAAATCTTCTACTATCTCAAAGCTCCTAAATGATAAAGCCAGAAATTGAACCCAGATAGCCTGGCTGCCACATCTGTGGCACTGCTGCCTTTCCAACCTACCCAATATGACTGAGCCTCTGGCCTCATCAAGGAGGCATGCTAGGCTATAGAGTATCTGCTCAGACACTAGAGTATCTACAACAGAGGAAAATTTGAGCAAGACAGTATAATCAGAGAAAGAAACTGATTATAAATGAAGAACAAGCTGGGTGTCAAATGGACATGCTGAAACAGAAATGGACAAACTAGCTAAATAGCTGGATCATTCTTTTCCCCAGAGGGCTGCGGTAGCTAGGAATGGGTGTTAACCATCATACCACTTCTGAATCTCATATACACAGGTAGAACCTGTGGGAACATCCTAAAGACTGAGAGTGATGGACAGGTCACTTGCTGGGTTATTTTCCCTCTTAATGCTATTATTCTGTCCCTAAATGTGAAAAGACAACTACTTTGGGGAGAATCATTTTCAACAATATGAGGCTTTATATACCCAGCTTCTACTCTTCTGAGCCATCCCTTGATTTCCCCCACCACTCCATCCCTATCACAACCAATAATTTGCTCTCCAGAAACAAAGATGACAGAAATCAAGTTAGAGACGTAGAGATGCTATCACAGTCAACTCAGAGGAAGATTTTTGCCCTCCCTTATCTCAAAACCTACATTGGCCGACATTGTGTCTGCTCCTAGACACCACTTAACGAAAGACTTTAAAAACTTTAGGAACAATTTATTTAAAGAAAACTCCATTTCCAGGATCCTATGACTGTATTCCAAGGTAATAAAATATAAATGAGAACAAAGAACAAGCTAATAAACTGAATTGAAGGCTGCATTTCAATAACAAGGTTTGGGAGCCATTTACCAGCCACGTGTATCTCACTCTCATGACTTATAATATTGGCTGAATTACTTAACAGAGATGAAAGCTCATATTGCTTCTGTTATCCAATGCTGAACAATGTGACATTTGCTTCAGAGCACTTGTATCTAATCAATACATAATGCTAAATGTGATTTAAAATCAATTTAATTGTGCTCTTGCTCTCCCATGAGTCAAGAGGGAAACAAAGGTATCATTTGAGATATGAAACCATTAGGCTATTTCCCAAAGAAATCATAGATCCCCTGCTTCTAATGGAACCCAAGAAGTAGATATAGTTGGTTTATACTAAAAACTCCACATGTGAAAAACAGTCTTGCTGAAACAGCTGAGATACTGTTCCCTAAAAGGCATATTTGAACTGTTTTTTTTTATATTTCAAACCAATTCAACTTTTAAAAACTTCTTTATTTGTTGTGACCTTTCTGTAAATTATAGCAAATTTAAAAAGAAAATATATAATTAAGAAAAAATATAATATTGCATATCATACATATAGTTTCCTACATTATACACTTTTAAAATGTATGTATTTCTGCATATTGAAACCAACCCAATTGTCCCATAGAGCTGATGTTTATGATTTCTTTGAATAAACATAGAAATTGATTCTCCCAATCTTAAAACATGAGAAAGTTATGTTTGTCTTATCTGAGTTCCTTTCTCAGGAAACCAACCATCAGGCCTCCCAGATAGTATCAAGGAGCTGAAACTCACCAGATTACTGTATTTGGACAATGAGATGTCAGATCCCTCACCCATCATGACTGCCTAACAGACCACTCACTTCCTGTTGATCAACTTCTCTTCCTTACCCCTCCCTAATTCCTGTTTTCCCACACATGGTTACATTTCTTCTATGCTACGTAAACTCCTCATTTTAGTCAGTGAGGGAGATGGATTTGAGACTGACTTCCCATCTCCTCAGTTACATAATGTGATTAAAGCCTTCTTCCTTGGCAATACTTGTTGTCTCAGGGACTGGTTTTCTATGAAACAAACGGAATGACCTAGACTGAACCCTGGTGTTTCAGTAACAATGTAGTATTTTCTATCATATTGTTTCTCTGTATATAATTGTAGAGTTATACACATACACTGAGCCAATCCTGAGTTTGTAAAAAGATTTGGACTTGGAGTCACTCATAGCATCCATTCACCTGACCAACAGTTACTGAGTCCTCACTTGGTACAAGGTTGTATTACTTATACTCAGGAAAAAGAGGCTCAGACCAATTTTAAAGGAGCAAATTCAGGACTCAGATAACTAATAATACAAAAGTCTCTAGACTTGACTTTATATGAGGATGCTTAAACAATCCAAAACAGTCAGTAAGTTCCACCCAAAACTGCAGTACTTAGGTTGAGTGTCTCACTTTTAAGAACTTATGTATTGGCCAGTGCGCTGGCTCACAGCTGTAATCCCTGCACTTTGGTAGGCCAAGGTGGGCGAATCACTTGAGGTCAAGAGTTCGAGACCAGCCTGGCCAACATAGTGAAACGCCATCTCTACCAAAAGTACAAAATATTAGCCAGGTGGGTAGTGTGTGCCTAAAATCCCAGCTACACGGGAGGCTGAGGCAGGAAAATTGCTTAAACCCAGGAGGCAGAGGTTGCAGTGAGCTGAGGTTGCACCACTGCACTCCAGACTGGGTGACGCCTGGGTGACAGAAAGAGGCTCCATCTCAAAAACAAACAAACAAACAAGAAAACTATATATTGATTAAACCAAATATCTCCGATTAACGTAGAGCCTGTGTGTATTTTTTTTTCCAACTGCATTCAGGAAATTGTATGACTGTAGTATATAAGAAGCAGAATCTTTTTAAAAATTATTTTCCTAACAACAATTGAAAATAGTCCCATACAATGTACCCAACAAAACTTCCTTTTTCAAAACTTTCCTTAAATGGACAAAATTATGTAATAGTGAAGTAAACTTTTATTAAAGAGATCAAAGTACTAGTTGAAGTTAATTGGGATAGGCTTGTTTTATAAGAATACAACAAGGACATTCACACAAGATAATCTCTGACTTGTAAAGGAAAAAATAAAGTAGTTCACAGGAAAATAATTTTATGGCTCTTATATTTAAATAGAGGAAAGAATGGCAAAATTCCTATAAACTTAGCATTTAAAATACCTTCAGACGTTGCCACAACTTAAACAAAACTTGAATTGCACCAAAAATATCTAGAAAAAATTTAAGCAGTAAGTATATTCTTATAAACATCCCCATATTATTGTACCTTGTCTTCCCCCTTGATCAAAGTTTTAGACTAAATTCAGTTGACAACAGTTAACATAGCAGATAAACTGAAGATCTCTGCTTGGCATTTGATAATTCATCATTTACATGTGGCAAACAACCCACATAGATTCAAATACTATGATTCAAACATATAGATTCAAACACTATGCCAGGAATAAGCTTTTACAGTATATGCGGTTCAACTGGGTAGCCAAATCGCCACACATCATCATTGGGTACTTGACACAGGGTTAGCTCAAATGGGGTGCTCTAAGTGTTAGATATGTCCTGGATTTCAAAGACTCAGCACAAAACAAACAAACAAACAACAAAAAAAACCTAATACAAAAACCTCTTGTTTTTACACTGGCCACATTTTACAATATATTACATACATTGGGTTGGATAAACTATATTAAATTAATTATTCCTGTTTCTATACTTAAGTGTAAGAATTACATTTGTGACCTATTTTCTCTTAGACGGTGCTGGTACAGAACTTTAAAAAAGTGGTATGCTCCAAGTTCCCACTAAGAGAAATCTTTAAAAATAGATTAAATTGGCCGGGCGCGGTGGCTCACGCCTGTAATCCCAGCACTTTGGGAGTCTGAGACGGGCGGATCACGAGGTCAGGAGATCGAGACCATCCTGGCTAACACGGTGAAACTCCGTCTCTACTAAAAAATACAAAAAACTAGCCGGGCGCGGTGGCGGGCGCCTGTAGTCCCAGCTACTCGGGAGGCTGAGGCAGGAGAATGGCGTGAACCCGGGAGGCGGAGCTTGCAGTGAGCTGAGATCCGGCCACTGCACTCCAGCCTGGGTGACACAGCGAGACTCCGTCTCAAAAAAAAAAAAAAAAAAATAGATTAAATTACCAATTACATTTTTTCAGATGAAACATGCGTATTTTCACACAGAACATATTCTGACAGATCTGACAGAAAACATGAAAAATGTGTGCTTTCTATCATAATGATTATTTTTCAGATAACAACAGCTGTTGGCCTGTACAAGTAGGCTGTTTTTCCACATACTACCAAGTACTAGCATTCAATCATGAAAGAAAAATAATTCTCCATGGGCTCTCTCCACATGCTTTACATCAGCAGCAAGCTGTGCACTCCTATGTAATCTGAAAAGCTGGACCAAGTCGGGGCTGCTTCTTGGCTCACCGCTTTGCCACTTCTCACTAATACGGCAAATACAAAGCACTCACATTTGGCTGATTCAGAAGCAAATGAATCATTCAAGACCTGCACAAACACCCTGACCAAAAGGAAGTCTCAGACAAGTGAGCGCCATGTTGGCTCTTCTTTGTTACAAAGGAGATTACAAGTATTAGCCTCTTGAATGCGTAGGAAAAGAGTGGTTAAAAGTCAGCTGTTAAAAGAATGCCTTTATTCTAGAACACTTGAACATAGCCCAAATTTTGGAACTTGAAAATAACTTAAAGTTCCCTTATTTCAAGATCTCATTTATCACATTTTGTGCTCAAGAATCACCTCAGCTGCCAAAAGCTAATTAGATCTGTGCTATCCAATATGGTAGCCACCAGCCACACATGGCTATTTAAATTAACAAAACTTTAGTTAACAAAAATCGGAAATTCAGGTCCTCAGTCTCCATGACCACACGTGGCTAGTAGACAGAACAGTGCAGAACATTTCCAGCACTGCAGAAAGTTCAGTTAGACAGCATTGAATTAGATAATAACATACAGTAAGTCAGCAATTTAGAAAACTTAAGAGAGAAGCAAATAGGGCAGAGGAAGGCGTGTGACTAGAATGCAGACTAAGACTATTTAAAAAAAATAAACTCACTGCAGTTACATTATGCCAAAGTGAGCAAAAAAATAATTGTCAGTTTGGTGAGTTTATCTGTTATGCTTGAAGACGTAGACAGAGAGAAAGTAAATAAGTAGACAGAAATTTCATTTATATATACGGGTTACATACTTGCCATGACCACACACAAACTACAACACAGACCAAAATTCACTACTGATGAATTATGGTTTTGCTTTTCTACAAGAGGGTGGTAAGCTCGGCAACATTTATTCGTGGGCTGAGTGCACAACTGAGACAACGGTTCTTTCCTTAATGTGATAAATCATGCTGCTCTACATTAGGGAATGCATACTTTTTTATCAAAGGGTAAGAAAAATCACAATGCATGCATTCTCTATTTTTTTTCCACCCACTAGAAAGACATGAAGTTCTATCAGGGAGTTAAAATAGTTACATAATGGTTAAAAGCCTGCTTCTGGAATCTGAAAAACTTGGTTTTGTGGCTTTACTACTTTCTAGCTATGTGAGCATGTGTTCTGTCTCCCCATCTCTAAAATTTAAATGAAGTAATGCCTGAATAATTCTTGGTACACACCATTTCTAATTAAAGGGATGCTTAATGATGCAATCATTCTTCCTTTGCTGCTAATTACTAATTTTGAAATACATGGTATGTTTTGTCATAACATATACAAATAAGCATAACTTAAGTGACAATACCATAAACGTGTGGCAAAAATACGAGAGACCATTCCTATCCCTCAGAGGCTTTCATGGTGGACAAGTCAGCTGTGCTGTCTCGTACACACCACTGCAGTGAGTTGCTTTGATAAAGTGAGTTATGATCCCGGGAGAGGGTACTAAAATAAGACAGACACACTAAGGCTTCTGGGAAACCACATGACATACGGGTGTACTTGGAATTTCCAGAAAGCCCAGAGATGGCAGAGAAAGAGCCTTGGGGGACTGGAATGTCTGAAAACCCCATAAAGAAAACAGTTTGCATTCCTGGTCGCTGGGTATAGTCAAACTCAGGAAGTACTTTGTATGGGCACTGAAGTGTAGCCTGGAATACATAACCACACATTACTGTCAAGCCTGGGTATTTTTACTAGTTTGAAAAATCAAACACCCAAGTTTCCATTTGTAAGGCAATTTTTCAAATAATGTTTTTTTTGTTTTTTTTTTTTTCAAATATTTTTTCCCATTTGTGTAGAGACCTTGAGAGGAGTGTCATACCTGAGATGCAGCAGGGGACAGGATGGAATTAGTTTTCTAGAGAAGCTTCCATAAACAGAAGCATACATATATTCTGCATCAGTAAGATTAATCAAAAGAAATTGTTCAAATTCCACCACATTCCACTTTAAGACTATAGCTTTCCCGTTAATCACTACTAACCCGAAGACTTGTACAATGCTATAAGAGTGTGTGATAAAGCATATGTGCCTGATTTTTCATAACCATCTATGCCACAAAAACTCTTTCTATACATTATCTAATTATTTGGAGATCCTATTTATTTATTTACTTATTTGTTGAAGACAAGGTCTCGCTCTGTCGCCCAGGCTGGAGTGCGACGGCGTGATCTCAGCTCACTGCAACCTCTGCCTTCCAGGCTCAAGTGATCCTCCCACCTCAGCCTCCCAAGTAGCTGGGACCACAGGCACACACCCACGCGCAGCTAATTTTTTGTATTTTTGGTAGAGATGGGGTTCCACCATGTTTCCCAGGCTGGTCTTGAACTTCTTGAGCTCAAGGGATCCACCCTGGCTTGGCTCCTCAAAGTTCTGTGATTATAGGCATGAGCTACCATGCCCGGTCCTAGTATTTCATTTACATCCATAGTATATATGTCAGACTGTTTCCTATACCTAGAATTGATTGAAAAATGCTTCATCACATGCTGCCTTCCAAAAATGAGTTCAAAAAACATAGTTACTACATGAAGACTTGCATTTACTAGACCCCTTAGATGTTGCCTGAGAAAGAGCACATGCATGATATGACATATCTGAACAGCACCAGTGAATACAGAAGACCATGGCACACAGTGGTGGTACTGTGATGGGGGAATAAACTGCCTATTTATTTATTAGAGCACATAAATTACCAACTGAAATGCAAAACACCAACTGCAGATTAAGCCTTCCCTCAGAATGAAAGAGAAAAGAGGCTGGGGAATGGAAAGAATCAGATGGGCCTGCCTCATACCTCAACACACTACTTAATAGCTGCATGACCTCAGTTTCCTTAACCCTGAAAGAGACATAACAAAGCCTCCTTTACAGACTTAGTGTAAAGGAGGGGACCCACAGAAGATACCATCTGGCCTATAGTTTGTATTAAACTTTACATTTGCAGTTTCTGTTATGTATTTATGAATATACACACATATAATTTTATGATATCTATTGCTATAATATATGCAATATGTAAGTATGTATGCACATATGCATATGTGTGTTTATATATAAAATGAATGATTTTTGCTCTTTGATCTTCAAATATTTTCTATGGATGTCAATTTTTCTTTCCTTTTTTTCTTTCTTGATTTGGATCTCAGGATCCAAAAGTAAACTAGCTTTCCTAAACCTCTTCAGTATTTATTAAAGAGGGATTCATTTTGAGCCAGCACACTATATTTCTAATCCATATCTGAAACAAAGGCATGTCTGAAAGTGATACTCTTATTTCTAATTCTCACCTAACACACCCATGGAAGATAAGAAAATTAACTCACCGGGCAGCAGTAACTTCTTGGAATTCTATGCTCACACTTTGCTCAGCACACATAGGCGTTCTGTTGACAGCTGGCTCTCAACACCTCAAGTACATGTCAGAGGGACTCGAGCCGATCAGTTTACCCAAGCTCCTTACTTATTCTCATTTACCCTCTTGAATTTTATTTCCTGCCTCAGAAAGAAGAATCCCATCTGCCAGAAGGAAATATTTGTAGCCAACATGACAAAAGTGGAATCCCTATTTTGTAACAGCTGTGAATCAAAACACTAGTGACTGAAATTAACTACACTGTGCTCTGGAACAGATGTGTGCACAGACACCAACTCAAGCTCTGGTGTTCCCTGCCACCATATGTAAACCACCCACAGACAACATGGGGGCCACGTTCTCACCTTGTTGCTATTCATGTTCATTTTTAATGTTCTCCTGAACTATTGCAGACTTTGAGGTTTTTTTTCTTTTTTTAAAGGCTTAGAATCTTTATTTCCAAAAGAGGAGATTCTGAAAGTTGCCAATCACTCACTGGAAGCCCTAACTAAACAGATGGGTTTTGACACCTCTGGTTTGATTTTAAACGCAAACATGTCAAATTATGTTCTGGCACAGGTTCTTCTGTCTCAAAATTTTTGGGGGGCTGTTTAATTTTCTTTAAGTTTTCTTCTCTGAACTCAGTTGTTCCACCATTAGCGATTAAGGCAGTACAAGTCTTATTACAGAAACAGTGATATGATTGCTATATTTTAATGCAGCAGTCTTAAGTAATTTAAAATCATTACTAAAAACTTTAGGACATAAATTTCAAGAGAAGAGATATCAGAAATTAAGTTGAAGGTAAGGTCACATGTTTATGTTTATATAAATAGGAAGGTAGAAGAAAAATATGTGGCTTTCTTGGTGACTCTTCCCATAATCAACAAACATGTATTATACTCCTATAACCAGAGTTAGCAATAAGTGGGACATTGCCTCTGATCATTGTTCTCTGGAGCCTATGGCAGACAGTAGTAATCCCCTGCAGTCCTTCTGCCATCCATGTCCTTCAGATGCAAAAGACTTGACTAGCTGCTCCGAACAGATGCAAATCAAGGGAAGACTTGAACTTCAAACAAGTGACTATATGGTTAGAAAAATTAAATATATACAAATGTAATCACTTGAGAACATTTTAAGCAAAATGTCAGAATATGCAAGATGACAGGCTGCAGGATAATTACTCAATTATTGAAAGTATACAGTTGACCCTTGAACAACACAGGTGTTTTAACTCTGAGTGTCCATTTATATGAGGAGGAATTTTTTTTTTTTTTTTTGAGATGGAGTCTCACTGTGTTGCCCAGGCTGCAGTGCAGTGGCATCTCAGCTCACCACAACCTCCGCCTCCCAGGTTCAAGCAATTTTCCTGCCTCAGCCTACCAAGTAGCTGGGACTACAGGCACGCATCACCATGCCTGGCTAATTTTTGTATTTTTAGTAGAGACAGGGTTTCACTATGTAGGCCAGGCTGGTCTCGAACTCCTGACTTTGTGATCTGCCCATCTCAGCCTCCCAAAGTGCTGGATTACAGGTGTGAGCCACCACACCAGGCCTATATGAGGATTTTTTAAAAATGAAACATGGATTAATAATATAGCATTGGGGAATATGATACCTCCATATTTGGATGACTGACTTTTGGTATCTGCAGATCCACAGAGCCAAATGCGGGACTTGAGTGTGCACAGATTTTGTTATATGAGTATACCCTCGAGTACACAGAAGGATGACTGTTTTCATTCCACCACGTGTGTGGTTTTGAGCTGGTTATATCCACACAGCACTTTAGTTTGTAAGGTATACCTATATTAAGCCTTATAGTTGCTTGTATTATTTTGTCATAATATGTTGAATTTATTATAATTTTAAAGGATTAAATAAACAGTATAGTTTAAAAAGTGAGTAAATAAAAACAGAAATTAAAATCTGTTCAAATACAGCACTGCATTTTAAACCCATAGATGTATAAACTCTGCAGAAGCCTGGAGAACCAGGCCCATGTGGAGACAAAGGCAGCATTGAATGAGAAAAATGTGTTTCTATCACAAATCATAATTACGTGTAGAAAATCTTTTTACCGCATTCTAAACTCTGTCGGGATTCACGCCTTGAAGGTAACACACCATTGGTTGCTTTTTCCTGCTCTCCTGCTATTTTTTTCATATATGTAGACGGAAGGTAGGAAATGCTATATGCTTATCTCTGAAAAGACGCCTGTCTGCAGTCTGTCTGCTTTACAATTAGCAACAGTCTTTCCCAAATTCTGCACTTCGGTTGGCTTTCAGCTTAACAGATGTTACAGTGAATCTCCTTTTTCTTTTTGTGTCTTCATGGGTATTTTAGTAAGAGGTAGCCAAAGGCTGTGTGTAAGGCTACCAGGGAAATACTCACACCACCTGGGTCAGTACCCTGTACGTGGCATGGGTCTTAATAATGTTGCAGAATTTTGTTCCTCAGTTCAGCCAAAACCAAGTTCTTGTCACACGACCAGGGGGAATTAGAAACGTGGACACATTGAAGGACAAGAGAATTGGAATTTATTGGATGAAAAGAAAAAAAAGAAAAAAACTCTCAGCCAAGCAAGAAGGGATTCCGCTAACAGGCCCCCACCTCACACATTGAATTCCAAGTCACACACAGGAGCTGAAGAGGCCAGGCTCCTCCCCGCTGCACAGAGGCTGAACTTCCCGTGGCTTCACCCTGTTCTCCCAACGTGAGGGTAGATCGGAGATTCTCCAGGACCCTCCCCTTATCTGCCTCCTGCATCGATCAGTAAGTAGTTATTGAATTGCATGAGCAATGTTTAAGGAGCAGAGAGAGCTCTTTGCATAGCACAGCAGGCAGCTGATCACTCAGTAGGATTTGAAAGTCACTGCATAGACTGCTGGGTCCTGTAATCCGGCAGATATAACACAGTGCCTGAGAATCTCATCCTAGGTTTATGAATGTTTTGTGTTTGGATGCTGAATTCTGATTTTAAAAAGATGACTGTGATAAAAGCTATTTAACACAAAACTTATCATTTTAATAATGTTTAAATATACAGTTTGTGTCTTTAAATACATTCACATTATCCTGAAGCTTTTAACAGACTGAATATTCTTCTCTTCTGATCAACAGCAAGATGATTTACATAATTCTGTAAAACTATGAGTTGCCCCCTTCCCTCAAGGAAAGCATGAAGACTTAAAAGCAACATGGAACACAGAAAGGGAAAAAACGTTGAGCCCAACAAGATTTTGGCTTTGAAAGACAAGTAAGACGTTTAAGACTCAATGGAAGGAAAAATATTGTCTGGAGATATTGAAAGCTGAGAATTATAAAGAGTGATTAGAAATGAAGAAGGTAAAAGTATTGGAGCAAAAATTGGAAATCTGCTCACATTTACTGGCTTTTAAAGCAAGTTCTATCATAGAAGATCTTTCATCCAACCTTCCCAAGGAATTTGTCATCACTCTATGCCATAGCTAATTTGGACATAGAAATTACATTACATGACCCCAGCTAGGCCCATATTGATAGACACCAACATTTATGCACAATAAACTTGGCTATGTTGTCTTCTCACATGAAGACAGGACTGATGTCCTCTAAATAAAAAATTAGAGTCTATAGAGATTTGTTTACAATAACAACCGATAGTTACCCCCCAGGGATCTTCTTTTTGCATATCCTAGTTTTTTATAATGAATTATACCTTCTATACATTCAAAGTGTAACTCAGTGTACTAAAAAAACTACAGAATAAGCCAACATAAATTGCCCTGTGTGAGAGTGCCTAGTAGACCAATATTAATATTTTGGAGGAGATGTCTACTTTGTAGAATCTATTGAGATTCTGAAAGTTGCCTGCAATTCTGCAAGTGTAAGGAATGGGGGACAAGATGGGGCAGAGGGATGAGGCAATGGACTTATCTAATCAAAAGCCTGATTAAAACATTCCCTAGCAGTCTCTAAGATAGAACTATCGGGAGGCAGCAGGCAATCAAAAGGAAGAGGTCCAGCTATTTAAGTATGGCTCATATCTATCCACTCCATTGTTTGATTATATTTTTACCTGTAACAAGTCTATGTAGGTATGATGAAGAAAGGTGGTGTATTAAAGATGAAGAAAGGTGATGTATTAAATTTTCCTAACACCACTTTCCCCAGATATGCTACTAATACCACCCCAGATTTTCCACTACGCTTTGTCATCATGCCCTTTGTAACCTAATTAATGTTTCACTTTAAAGATGCTAGTCTAGGCTGCAATTTAAAATTGGTAAGACTAATATCACTATCTATAGAATACCTCTTTCCTCCACCCACATTCTAATGCACTGTGAATACACTGTCCACAACAAGAGATAAACCTTTCCTTTCTGTCTTTACTTCCCCTTTAAAAGTCCTGGACTCCAGCACTTTGGGAGGCCAAGGTGGGTAGATCATGAGGTCAGAAGATCGAGACCATCCTGGTTAACACGGTGAAACCCTGTCTCTACTAAAAATACAAAAAAATTAGCCGGGCGTGGTGGCGGGCACCTGTAGTCCCAGTTATTCGGGAGGCTGAGGCAGGAGAATGGCGTGAACCTGGGAGGCGGACCTTGTAGTTAGCCGAGATCGCGCCATTGCACTCTAGCCTAGGCAAGGAGCAAGACTCTGTTTCAAAAGAAAAAAAAGAAAAAAAAAGTCCTGGACTCTCTTAAGTTTTGACAGAAACTAACTTCTTTCCTAACAGTAGTGGACTACTAGAATTCCATGAAGCATGCTTTTGGTGGCTCATATTGTAAAAATCATGTATCACTTTCTCTTGTGACCTGTCATCAAATGTGACATAATTTAATGCGACAGCTCCAATTTTAAGGATGGCATTTTGCACTTTGCTTTCAAACTCTATGACTACAGTTATCCAACAGAAGCTGGCCAACCTCAGTGGAACAGACGGGGATCTGTTAACAGGTTGCCAACTTTAAATTACTGCTGAGTAGCTTAGCATATCTCTAGAATAATTCCTTTAAAAAGTAATTAATCATTATTTCAAAAAGATCTTCAGTGAAGTGTATTTTCTACATTTTACTGATGGGTAGCATTTTATTGGAAACAGCTAATACTTCTCCATTCTCTATCTTGCATTTACATTTTTACTGTTTTCAATAATGGTGTTTTTGTTTGATGACAACTAGGGGCAACTTAGGGAGCAGACTGAGATGTGTTCAACAAAGAGAATATGAAGAGTAATCTAGAAAAGTGAACATTAGGCAGGTAATGCATAGAAATATTTGTATTTTGTATCTATTTTCTCCATATTTCAACGAAAGATTCTTGCCTTGTCGGAAACAGATTGAGAAAAGCCAGTTGTGTCAGTGCTACAGAGAACACATTCCATGAGTCCGTATCTTCAGCATCCTAGAAATTATTTCAGATTATGCTCTTTCTTGAGGCCATAAAAGGCAAACACTGGAGGAGGAACAGTGAGGTGAAACTACATAAATAGCTAAAGGCTGTATTTTAGAGACTCCTCCAAACTTGTTAGAAGATAATGTGTTGACTTTTAGGGTTTGTCAGGAAAGTTAATAAAGCTAGATTTATAAGTATCTTTCAAGACTCTTTTTCTAATTGAAAAATAAGCCACATGAAAACTGTATTCTAACACTCTTTGGAAACTGGTATCAAATCAGTCTGTCACCCACTTCAAATAATTTTACTAGCCAAGATATCATAAAAGTCTACATTTTAAGATTTTTTTCTTTTTATCATAAAAATTTCAAACACATAGAATGTTACTTAAGACAATGTCAATAGCAAATTTCTGTTTGTATAAACAATAAATTGCTTTAAAGTAAACTTTTTGAAAATCATATGCTTTATTTAAGTTTAGGAACATCCTAATCCCTTTTCCCCATACTTCACAAATTTTAAATCATTTGTGTTATACTGGTAATGACCAAATTACTAAGTGTATACAACAGAGATAATATATGTTGTTCTCCTATTAAGGACATCCAGCACATGTCCATGACAAGTATTCCCCCGGATCTTACTACACATCTCTGTTGAAGCTGGGCATGGCCTCACAGTGAGTTCCAACACAGCACACCAGGTAACACTAACTCATCAGTTAGAGACAACATGAGAACTACTGACCTTCCTGGTCTACCGCTTACTGTGAGGGAATCTCATGGCCAACAATAAGCTTCTTTACCAGTTCCTGCTATTGTTAAATACCTAAAATCACACTGTTCTTCAACTAGGAGGAGAACTAAGTATTCATGGTGGCATGGACTCATGTGGATACTCTCTTTGCTTTTCAAGCTCACAGAGAATGGATAAATTATTAGATTTCAGAAAACCGATTGTAGACTAGAATGAGAACCTAGAACAATCTACCAAATCCAGCTTGTGACTAAGAGATGGTATTGTTTCTATTGTCAAAATCGTGAAAGCAGACCATTGTCTCAAGATAGAAAGACCATCTTTACCTTCCATTACGGACCTTTTAATAGGAACACAGCACTAAATTCCTAAATTACAACAGTTTATTGAATCTTGAATGACATCAATAGTAAGACCTACCATTATTTTATGTACTTTAAGAAAGAAAATATGTCTTTTTGAAAACTATGACATGCTAGCAATTACAAGAAACACCTGCTTTCACAGTTACTAACATATATTTGTATATACACACAAATGCATTCTATTAACTTGTATTTAAGCTAACATTTCTTACTTGAAGATGCATTGGTAATTTATTGATAGGAATATCACTTCCACAACTAAGGATAGTTTTTCAGCTTTGTTGGTCTGCTAAGCTTGGTCTTACCTGTTCTTCCTTTTAAGATTTCATTTCCACCATCAATCCCAAGGCAATTGGTTTAATGTAATAGAGAAGGTCCTGGCTAGGGAAGCAGAGCATGTTCCCTGCCAACATTTGCCCATGTCTGTGCCCAAATCCACAGTGATTCCTTAGAGACCCGTCAGGCAATGTCCATCAATTAATATTTTTATTCTTAGAGAGGCTAGTGCTCTTTACTGCATTGGAAACCTAGAAATTCTACCAGCTCGGCCAGCCTTTGCTACCCACAATAGTAATGGAAAAATAACAACATGGTAAGGATATCTTTCTGTTTTCACTGATCTGAAGTCATAAGCCTATAAAACCATTCAATTATAAATGTGAAAATACATAATGCTAATAATAACAGCTCTTGTCAACTGGACATGCCCACAGCAGACTGGAGCCAGACATGCGCACTGAGGGAAATGCGTGGAGCTACAGGGAATTTGCACCTTACCCAGGGGAGCAGCCTGCTCTCTTCAGCTCATTTATGTGGCCTGTAATCAATCTGTGAGATGGGGACCTGTTAGCAGGAATCCCCCATGCTTTGCTGAGAGTTTTTTGTTTTTGTTTTTCCTTTTTGCCAAATAAGTTCCATTCCCCTCATCCTTCAAACTGTCTCCATGCCTAACTTTTCCTGGTGGTGTGACAAGAACCCAGTTTTGGCTGAATTAAGGAACAAAACGTTGAAACAGTTGCAACTAAATTGCATTAAAACAAGATGTGCAAGATGAGTTTTGAGACCTACATCTCCTTTTATTAAGGCAGAAAAATTCAAGTCCATAATGAAGTCAATATGAAAAGGACCTGAATTTAGGTTTCTGTAGCAATCCATTTTATGGATGTTGCTTTCTTAGAAATGTCATGTTTTAAAATAGATTTTTAAAATTTATTCCCTTAAAGATTTTTTTCCTATAGATCATATGAACACTTAATTTCTTCTATCAGGCATATCATCTAGAAATATAATGCTTACATGGGAAATACATTATCTTCTGATTTGATAAAAAAAATAGATGGAGTTGCAAATATACTTTTATGATGTTCTTGAAATTTTTTTTTCCAGTGTAAAGATTCCCAATCTGCCTACCAGCTGAACTGTTTTGGTCATGAAACATTACCTTCTCGGCATGTGGTATGCCCATCAGCAGAAAAGTAGTAAAGAAGAACAGCCTAACTTTATTTATTACATTTGCATTGCCTACAAAGCCATTTACTTAATGGATGAGTCTCATTAGCAGTCCAACCACAATATAAAGAATACAATGATGTGTTTCATAGGTTCATTAAAATAATATTTCAAAGGAGTCATTAGAATAAAAGAAGCTGAAGATTCAACAGACAGTAAGTTGTCTGCAAATAAATGAGATGGAACCAACATGTTTTCAAGTAAGTTAAGAAACATGTTTACAAATATATTACAGCCATTAAAAAAGGAAGCATCAACTTAGCAAGTGCTGGGGGGACGATTACTCATGCAATTTACTAAAACAAAACTGTAACACTCTCACATCAACAGTTACTGTAGATGCAAACGCCTGTAGGTACAGGAAGATGTGTCTTAAGAAGGAAAATGCATTCTACAGCCCCGAGATGATTCTCCAGTTTGAAGCAAAATTGAAAACATTCAATCTTGTCTTCAGATCACCACTGGTTTGTTGGTTTTGTTTTTGTTTTGTTTTGTATATACTTTTGTGTTATTTGCCCCAAACCCCAAGCATGCCTACCTTTTTTTTTTTTTTTTTTTTTTTTTTTTTTTTGAGACAAAGTCTTGTTCTTGTCGCCCAGGCTGGAGTGCAATGGCACAATCTTGGCTCACTGCAACCTCCACCTCCTGGGTTCAAGCGATTCTCCAGCCTCAGCCTCCCAAGTAGCTGGGACTATAGGCGCCCACCATTACACCTGGCTAATTTTTGTAATTTTAGTAAAGACGGGGTTTCTCCATGTTGGCCAGGCTGGTCTCAAACTCCTGACCTCAGGTAATCCACCCACCTCAGCCTCCCAAAGTTCTGGGATTACAGGTGTGAGCCACCTCACCTGGCCTATTCTTTCATTTTAAAAAGAAATTTGTGGTAAATTAGTAAAATGAATAACCCTGTAAGGGCAGAATGTATACTGAAAAAAAAAAAAAAAGTGTCTATTTGTAATTATTTAACCACACTTAAGGGTTGACAAATGTTTAACAAATGAATGAATGAATAAATGAATGAAAAAAGCAACTACTTAGCAAAGGATAGTTTTTAGATTAGGTTAATTATTGCTGCTTTACCAATTTTTAAACCTAGTATTTCCACCTGTAAGCAAATCATAAACAGCTTGTATATCTCTTCAACAGTGTTGAAATCTTTTCACAAATAGCAGTGTTAATTTTTTTTTTTAACCAAGATCATAGAGTTCATATTAAAACCAAGGATTTCATTTTTGGGTTTTCTTCACAAAGAAAGTTAACATGTACAACAAAATAAAAACCACTAAAGGAAAAGAGATTGCCATTTATTTATTAACTTTCCTTTTCTGAAAGAGCTTAGATTTATAATTCTAAGAAATACAAGGTAAGACACACACATGTGTAAGTATAGCTGGGATTTGGCAATAAGTCATGGGCACCTAGACAACAGCTCTTGTGGCAGAGAGCAAAAATGGCCCCATGTTATTTGCAGTGTCTTCCCGTTACGCATCCTGACTCAGCTTTGGATGCTTGGCTTAGCCATGTGACTCGACTTGGCCAATGGGATGTTAGCAAATGGACTTGGGAAGAGGTTTGAAAAGGCTTTGTGTATTTCTCTTTGTGCTCTTCCCATTTGCCATCAGCATTAGAACATGCCAGGGTTAGCCTGCTGACGGATATGAAATATTTAGAGCAGAGCTAAGTCATTCCAGTCAAGAACAGCCTAGATCATCACCCAGCCAGCTA
The DNA here is from genome assembly GCF_049350105.2 of Macaca mulatta. Lineage (NCBI taxonomy): Eukaryota > Metazoa > Chordata > Mammalia > Primates > Cercopithecidae > Macaca > Macaca mulatta. The sequence continues at coordinate 123,937,255 of NC_133407.1, forward strand.
ACCCTGACATGTGATTGAACTTAGCCAACCTCAGCAGAGTTGCCTAGGTGACCCCAGCTGATTGTAGGTATAAGAGAAATAAACATGTATTGTATGGCACTACTTGACATCCAACAGATTCACATATAAGCTTTGTACTTTGTAGTAAGATTATTCTCCAAATAGAACAGCAGGTTTCTTAAAATCAAAGTAGTACTGGGTTTTATTAAAGTAACTAATAAAAAAGTATCCATTTTCTATTTTTTAAAAGGGAAAAGACAAAATTCAATTTGTACTCACAGTCTAAATTTTGAAGTGTTAGAAGCTAACTCAACAATACATCTACTGCTGAATTCAGCTCACAAGCCACTAAGTGTCAGCCTCTGGTCTACGTACTGAGAAGACTCCATGATTTCAAGTTGTTTATGGATTTTGTGGGAAGGACAGATAAATAGTACATTACATAAAAGAAATGAAAGTTATTGCGTCTTAATGCTTACAACGTGGACAAGTAAAAACAATTTACATTTCCAAATGTTTTCTGGAATGCTTCCTATTGTGCCTAAAAGATAAAAATCAGACCAATCCCTACAACTAAGGAGTTTATACTCTATTTTTAAAATATGTAACTGATAAGCAACCATATTCCAAGAGATTCATTGTAAGTGTAACTTTTTCAGAAGGTACTAAACTCCAAAAATATAAATGCCTCCAAAGATAGACTGTTTATTAATAAACTTATAAACAAAGACTTCAGCAAACACTTCAAAGCAATTGAGAAAAAGCAATTCAAAGATCAGCATTTCCTTTTAAAATTTATACAATTCGGACAAGGTTTCCTAAATAAATCACAATTTTAAAAATGTTGGAAAGCCAATTCAGTTGCTGAATTCATAAGGTAATTTACTATAAATCATATTATTATCATATTTATATCTAACATCACATAGTCCCTTCCAGATTGTCAACCCCAAGAGGGTAAAACCTAGTTACACTGACATCTGTTTTCTCAAGCAATGAGAATTTTCTGATTCATTCTCTTGTCTATCTGGCTGGAACAGCTAAAATTAAGGCAGTGGAGACCATTGGTCTGATAAAGCAATAGGAGAGAATTGGTACTGATGTAGGAGCCACTCACCAGAAATGCTGGAAGTAATGACTAGGTTCTGCAGAAATAAAATTAACAGATTATTACAGTACACACTCCCATACCTATATCAGGAGTGAAAGGATCAAGGACCACAGTTAAAGTAACAATCCCAGTTGCAACTGGGGAACTGAGGGTCCTGGAGACTCCCACCTCAGATGCCTGAAGAAGCCAGGGCAGGTAGAGTAAGCAAGCAGGGCAAACCTGGTTAGTGTACACATGTACTTGGCTTCTGAGTAGTGGAGATGGCACTAAACTGGCAAGCCCATACCCCAACTAAAAATGGGTTTCAGCTACTCATCTCTAACCAATATTTGCCATGTAGAAGGGTAGAGCTCCAAACTGCCAGGATTTTATATATACATATTAAATGGAACCACAAATAGAAATTTCTACATATTATCTCCAAAACTGTACATAATGTCACAATTTTTTAAAAAGCCACTATGTAGAACAAATAAGACACATGTTTAAGCATTCGTGCTTTCCCTAAGATGGTGTCACCTTTGTTCCTGGTTCAGGAAGCTGAAAGGAAGTAAGAGGTGACTTCCTCCCATTTCTTCTCCCTCCTTCCTCCCTGTATTCCACCAACAGTGCTACTTAAAGTATGGCTATGGAATATTGCCACTCCACAACCTACTTTTTTCTTTTTTGGCCTAAGAAAAGATAAGTGTGATGAACAGGTAACCTCCATGATCCAGCCCTCTGTATTCATGCTCTTGTGTATAATCTCCTCTCTTGAGTGTGAACAGTAGCAGTGACTTGCTTCCAACCAAAAGAAATGCAAAGATGATAGAATGTTACTGCTATGATTATGTTATGTAAAACTCCACCTTGCTAGCAAACTCACTCTAGAGTCTCCCTTCTTGGCTTTGAAGAAACGAACTGTCATGAATCCTACAGCCACAAAGAAATTAAGTCTGTCAACAATCTGAGGGAGCTTGGAAGTAGATCCCTCCCCAGTTAAGCAGCTGATGAGACCACAGCCCCAACCAAAAGCTATATTGCAGCCTGGTAGGACACTGAAGCAAAAAAAGCCATTAACCCACGTCTGAACTTCTGACTTATATGAACTGTGAGATAATAAATGTGTGTTATCTTAATACCACTAAATTTCGAGTAATTTGTTATATAGCAACAGCAAACTAAAACAAGGGGCCTGCCCCTTAACATAAATTAACTATATCACTAGTTACATTCTTTAGTTTGACTGATACTTATTTTTCATAACAGTACTTTCTCAATGAAGGAAGCAATACATTGAATTACACTTGGACGCAAGCATCTCATCTCATAGCAGCCCAAAACTTTGAGTGCTATGGTTGATGGGCATGGTGGAAAGAGAGGTCTGGTCTAACTTTGTATGCAGAAAATGAGAAAGGCACATTTTCTCACTTTGACTTAGAATTTTGTCTAACGATACATGCAATAGAGGTAGTCAAGAGCAGAGTCAGGGAAATGGAGACTATGGTGAAGGAGTTATTACCTGTAATACTTCTAAGTTGTATCATAAAAATTTGCTATCACTACAGATAAAAGCAAAGGATGAGCTAACTGATAATACCTATGAAGAGCTGAGAACACCACCACGATGTGGTGAGGAAAGCAAGATAAACATTCCCATAGAATCCTCCTACTAATTGCCCTGGGGCATTTGAAAATCTAGAGAATCTAATAGTCTAGTACTCACAGTTGGCAAGGAAACCAATCAGTCACCTTTGTCATTCTCTGCTTATATCTTATTTCCTAACACAACAAAATCACTTATAGATCCATGCAGAAACCATGCCTTTCCTTTACTTCTCAGTCCTAAACCTGGCTAACCCCTGTGCCCTCTAAAGATTTAACTAGCAAGCGCTTACCCTCAAGAAGCTTTCTTTGGTAAGTTTGTTCCTCCTTATAGCTTGCTAACATCCTGTGCAACCTCCATCATTTCACTTCTTGCCCTGTATTGCAATTAGCTCTTCAGATGATTGTCTTATCCACTGGAGTAATTGCTACTTGAGATAAGAAACCATGGCTCTCATCTTTGTATTTCCAGCACTTAGGAGCGTGCTCATAGAAGGCACTCAATAAATACTAAGTGCAGAGAAAATAAATGAATTATTTTACTTGAGCCTGCATAAGAGCCAAGAGAAGCAACTTAAATATGAGGCAAAAATAAGCTTGGATGATGCAGGCAAAAATATGTTGAGAGGTTTTAGGCACTAAATCTGTTAGTGGTGAGCCTAAAACAGGTTTCCTTAAAGGTAAAAGATTTACACAGAACAATAGGAAACTAAGAATTTTACAATCCAACACATGTTAAAATTGAAAGAAATATCACAGGTACTCACTATACCCAGATGTTAAATTCTTTCATATCTTGCTTCAAGCAGCATGTGTATATTAACTCATACTTAATATAAAAAGCTATGCTTTTTCTAAAAGCATTTCTTTTTTCAATTTCTTTTAAGAGATGGGGTCTTACTCTGTCTTCAGGCTAAAGTAGAGTGGTGCAATGATAGCTTACTGTAGCCTTGAACTCCTAGGTTCATGTGATCCTCCTGCCTCAGGCTACTGAGTAGCGGAGATTGCGATAGTCTACAACCACACCCAGATAATCTTTAAAAATTTTATTCATACTTTCAGAGACAGGGTCTTGCTTTGTTGCCTAGGCTGATCTCAAACTCCTAGCCTCAAGTGATCCTCCCAACCGCAGTCTCACAGGTCACTGGGTTTACAGGCTCAAGGCACCATACCTGCCCTAAAAGCATTTCTTATCAGAGCCCTATTTGCCCAGTTTTATCAGGTGCCAGGAAATAAAGGAGTTCTTACCTAGGAGCTCCCTCTGGTCAGAGTGGCCTCACATCCTCAGTGTGGGAGATTCAGTTCTGCATGTTTATCTCCCTTGGAAATCAATTCCTTAAAGCACAACAGGTGGCTCCCTGGATGGCACTCATTTTCAGTTGATCAATTGATTTGCTTGGAGAGCAGTTCTTAACATTTATTTCAATGGCTTAACAGGATACATTTGAAATCATTTTTCCTAAAATTTTCAGGGTGATCTTAATATTATTTTACACCCTCGACTATGACCCCTTCTTCAGAGACTTTTTACACCCTCGACTATGACCCCTTCTTCAGAGACTTAATGTAATTCCTTCTGAAAGACGAAAATTCAGACCCATTTACTATGAAACTGAATCCTCCACTGCTTCTCTAACCACCTCCTCCATCGGCCCTAAAACATTAAATAAAAAACTTCTCTTTTTATTTAAGATGCCCGGGCCTGGTTGGTAAAAGTTTAACTGCTTAGGTGATTATTATGCACTATACGAAGTATCCTACATGTCAAGTGCTCTGCCCAGTAGAGGGTCTACTAAAAAGGCTTAAGAGTGAAAACTATCAAAGGGAATTTCTCACCTTCCCTCAGGGCACACAGGACCTGAACCTCAGTGCCAGATGTTCCCTACATCTCCTTGTGCTGGTGAGGCTAAGCCTGAATTCCTCTTCTTTGTCTAATCAATTTAGACAACAAATTAAGCATGAATACTGCTTGGCATAGTAGCCTTAATCAAACAAAAAAGTGAGCTTTTTTATTTTTTTAAACCTCTATGCAAACACAGAGCTTTCATGTTGGAAAAAGTTACAAATTAATGATAACATTAAATAAAGTCAACTCTTTGGAAATGATACAGAATAGCCAATTCCCAGAAGAAAAGTATGTGAGTTGCTGAAAAACAAATCCGTAAAAAAGTCAATCTCAAGCAAAAATCGAGTTAAAATGAGACATACACACTTCTAAAATTGCAGTAATTTTTAAAAATTTATAAGAAGTGTACAAAGAAGTTGACATTCATACAGTCCTGTTCAGCTGATAGCTTTTTTAGAGAAAAATTGGTAATATGCCCCCAGAACCTTAACAAATTTTATACATTTATCTTAGCTATTCTACTTCTTAGAACCGCAAGGAAACAAGAAGAGATGGCCAGAGACTTATGTACTAGGATTTTTCTATCACGATGATGGAATGGAGAATCCAACTGTCTCACAATAAAGAGGTGGTAATATAAAAAATGGTATGTGATACAATAGAGTACTATGCTATAATTTTTATGACGTATGATATGCTTATAACATATTAAATGAAAAATGGCACCAAAATTTTTTAAAATACAATTATTTTATTTTTAAAGCATACATAAATGCATAGTAAAAAAGTATGCACATTAAAATAGTATTAGTCATTATCTGTGAAAGGTAGACTGATTAGTGACTTACTTTCTTATTCATATTCTTATTCTAAACTTTTCCAACCCATATGTGTGGCCCATCAGATTTGTAAAAATGAAAATCCAAGGCATAGGATCTGAAGGCATATATTTCTATACCCTGCTAAGAACAGACTCAGTGTAATATCTCCTTAGGTTCTGATATAAGATGATTCTCTAAAAAGCCCCAAGCCAACCCAATCTAAAGAAACAGATAAAGAGTAGTTATCAGAACAAGAATTCAATACCAGTTAAGTCACTTTTCCCAAATTTAATTCTAATAATAAGTCCATGTTAAAAAGCAAAGGTTCAAATGTTTTAGTGTTATTGAGAGGATTAGCTCACTGCTGAGAAAAACATAAAGAACAATTCTATATTAAAGCCAACTAATTCAATCTTGTTTTTAAACGTCACCAAATATGGCTTCTCTCAAAGTATGCAGGTCCAATTGGTAATATCTGATGGCTGATTCTGCTTAACTCTACTAAATATATACCATTATCTTAGGGAATCAGTAGTACACTTTATTATTGTTATTCTTTAGTATTTTGTTAGGGATCATAAAATTGGACTTGACTTTGAGGACAGGACTGGCGAAGCAAGGGCAGTTAGTCCTATGGGCCTTTTCACTTCTGGGAGTCTGCGACTACTTAAACATTTCCAATAAATTTATGATTTAGTTACCCATCAGTTATGTGTAAACTAGGACTTTAAAGAATCTTAAAACATAAGTCTTTTTAATCCTCAATGATTTAGACTCTTAACATTTTTAAATAATTCAGTCAAACAAAACAAGCGTAAATTAGTCATTTTGTGTGTCAGATAAAACACACGCATACACAGAATAAATGTTTTTTGTTCTCGAAGGATTTTGTTATAATCTCCACTCGTCATGTAACACTGGAACAAAATAGTTAGGCTGATTACCCAAAATTAAGTTCCACTTCTCAATTTACAAGCTTTCCGTTTTATTCTATCAATTCTTAGCTGTCATGGACTCAGAAAATTATTACTGCCATCAATAGGAAGATTGTTTCAGTGGTACAGATGGCAGTCCTTTTATAGGCCAACTTAATGACTTGTTCTTATCTAATCTGTCATCTGTTATTTAGTTGTCATTATGAACTTTTTGGGTTCCATATCAATCAATTTTCCATGTTTACTAAACAGATGGCTTTATTTGGGGAAAAAAAGCAAAGCAAGAAAATGACATTACATGATTAAAAAATTTCAAAAGGCTGCATACACTTTTTAACGTTCCTAAATGAAATGAAAAATTGCTATTTAAAAACACTAAATTTGAAGTCAAAGTGAAATAGATTTTAAAACTCAATGGACATGCAAAGAAACAATCAGCAGCAGCTATCTACAAATAGAACAAATTACTTCCAAAACAGCAATAGGTTATTCTTCCAGTTTTTGTCACAAATTTTTTTTAAAAATTTATCTTGACAAGTAGAGATGACAAATGTCAACGAAGTAACTCTAATTCGGAAACTCTTTATGTTGTAATTCACAGATGTACCTCCTTTGTCTAGTATTTGTAACCTTATTTAGAGAGTAGGTAAAGACATAAATACTTCCATTTAGTGAAAATTGTTCCTTATCTTTGTCTCCTTATGATGATTTTGTTTAATCACTGGGTCATTATCAAATCAACACCCAAACTCGAGAAGCATAATGGAGATTGTAAAGGGCTTGTATCAATGAGTTCAGAGATCCAAAAATAGTAACTGGCACTGTGCCATGAAGAAACACTGTAGTTCACACTGTGCCAGAGAAAGAACCTGACAATTATAAGAAACTAAAATATATAATCATGAAATAATCTTACGTTATATTTATGAGTGGTATTGAAAATTGTGTTTGTTCAGAAAGGATATTTACCAAGTCTTAGTATTTGCTCTATCATCCCCTAACAACGCTGTAAAAGTGACAGAGCAGAGCCTTCTGAAACAGTTTCCCAATGCCATACTAAGCACGTCCTCCATTGTAGAACAGATTGACTTCAACTGTGGTTTTTTTACCTGCCCAAGTTCAAGCCTCCTGAGCGCAACTAAACCAACAATGAACAAGAATATGATGGCCTAAATTTTTATGTTCTTCAGTCAGTGTAGGAGAACTTAAAATGGAAAGCCAGTTTTTCAAAAAGGACAAATCATTTGAAGGATTTTTTTCTTATATGATAACCAGAGTAAAATGTAAGACTAGTGTAGATAATTGTCCTGCCATTCAATCCTAAGCTATGAGTGAAAGTACTCCACCAGCTTAATGAGAACACCGTGAAACATAAAACATCTATTTCAATACAAGTCATTGAGAAGCTTTAACAGGCTTTCGGGAGAAGCTACCAAAAGAAAACTGAATACCAGATACTTGATTTGAGACTGACAAAAAACTTCTATTATATATCAGGAAGCCAGAGACAAAACAAAACAAAACAAAACAAAACAAAAAACAGGAAGAAAGTAAATTGTATGGATGCCTTTACAGAAACTTGGAATCAGAATTTTACCTTAAATACTTCTCTTAGGTCTTCAGCTCACATCTTTCAGGCAGAGAACATCTATTTGACGTCAAATGTGTGGCTAGAACTGGGCCAGGTGCTTTACATGTCATAGATCAATACCAAACAACTAGTGAAATCAGTACAAATTCAACCAATGAAGCCCTTAAAGAAATAAGTTGAGAAACCACATCGTTGAGGAGAGCCATACAACACAGTCAGGTTCTAGTTCAAATTATGTTTCTTTCCTTGAGATCTCTGGTCCATGATATGTTTCGATCTGTCTAAAATATTATGTAGGCATTCTCAAGTGATTAAGAAACTCGGGATTGTTTCAAATAATCAGGTCTTCCCCAGGCAAACACCAGCCGAGATCTTTTTTTTTTTTTTTTTTTTTTTTTTGAGATGGAGTTTGGCTGTGTTGCCCAGGCTGGTATGCAGTGGCGTGATCTTGGCTCACTGCAGCCTCTGCTTCCCAGGTTCAAGCTCAAGCGATTCTCCTGCCTCAGCCTCCTGAGTAGCTGGGATTATAGGGACCCATCACTATACCTGGCTAATTTTTTGTATTTTTAATACAGACAGGGTTTTGCCATGTTGGTCAGACTGGTCTCGAACTCCCGACTTCAGGTGATCCACCCACCTCGGGCTCCCAAAGTGCTGGAATTACAGGCATGAGCCACTGCGCCTGGCCCAAGATCACTTTCAATGGGTCCCAATACATTAAATTATGATTTCTCAACAAAGTTTACACGCTATCTAAGGATCAATTGACATCAACCCTCACTCAAAGCCAGGAAGCTTAATCCAACATGAAAATATTCTGTGGATGTTGTACTTAGGCATATTATTCTCCATAGTGTATATTTTCATATTGATACACATATTTAACATATTGCAAAGCATATTTTAAAAGCATTGATCTGTGTTCTACTGCTAATTTTCACAACACTTAATCACATGGCCATCATAGTTTTTGCATAAGACAATCCTGTTGTTTAAGAATGGTTTTAGCATTCCATCCCTCTCCATCATACTGGCTCAGAGATGAGAACTGACCTTCTCCCAGTAGATAAATGACTCTGATAATGTGATCCCAGAACAGCAGCATCAGCATCATCTGGGAACATGTTAGAAGTTAGAACTATAGACCTCCAGCCCAAACCTCTGGAATAAAAACTCTGGAGATAGAGCTTAGCAAATTGTGTTTTATCATGTACTCCAGGTGTCTGCAGAACCACATAAGTTTTGAGAAAGAAGGCGCTGCACCTTACCATTCTTCAAGGCAAAGTTCAATTCACTTAGCTTGGTATTCTTCACTGCACATAATAGCACCCTCAACATAACAAGCACTTAATACATATTTGTGACTTAAAATAGATTAAAACGTTCTAAAGACAGAACTCATTTTAGAGAATAATCCTTTCCAGCCACTATTTGGAGATTTTGATACTAGAGATGTATTTGGCTGAGAAGTTTCCTTTCTGGACCACAGTCAGAACAAAGGAAGATGAGGAAGAAAAAGGCAAAAAAGAAAACAAAACCATTCTATTCCTTCTGGCGTTTGGCACAAAGATCTCAGGTGTTCCCTATATTCTTAAGAAGTAAATAACACTGAATTATGATAATTGAGCAAATATTAGTGAGAGCCTAGGCAAAAAAGTTAAGGCCATAGTGTTCTGACATAAACAAAATCAGCTTTATTTCAGAAAGAGCATAGTGACACAGTGAAAGGCTAATAAAAATTGTGAAGTAAAGAAGGGGCAGATAACACAGATACAACATGATAGATCTATACTTTCTAGTGCTTATCCATTTGTCTACCAGCTCCTACATTTATGGCACTTCAATCAAAAGGCTTGGTTTTGAAGCCAGGCGAACTGGGTTATAATCTGGCTCAGGTCTTCACTAGTTGAAGGTCTTTGGGGAAATTATTCATCTCCTTTCTTACTGTCTTCGTCTATAAAATGGAATAATAATGGTAACTAACTGATAGAATTGATGGAAGATTTATATTAAATAATGTGTGTTGTTAATGTTCAATAAATGGTAGGTTGTTTATCTTTGTCTATAGGAGGTGTTGAGGGGTTGTAGTCTACTTGTTCAAGCAGCAGGACAAAAAACAAAAGGTCATTAAGTCAGGGGTGGTATCCCATCAGCACTTGCCCAGCACTGAGAACACAGCAGGTATTCCAGAAGTGTGAGCCAAATCACATGCATTATGCCACAGTACAAAGAAGCCTTCCCCAAGAGTCATGGTTGAGAATTACACAGCAGAGATTTTGCCATGTTGCAGAACAGAGTAGACTGGCTTGACTTCATATTTGGATACAAAACTGAAAAAATTCGATTTCCAAAATATGTTATTACTTTGAATATCAAAATTTTTTTTTTTTTTTTTTGGAGACAGAGTCTTGCTGTGTGACCAAGCTGGAGTATAGTGGTGTGATCTCGGCTCAATGCAATCTCCGCCTCCTGGGTTCAAGCGATTCTCCTGCCTCAGTGTCCTAAGTAGCTGAGATTATGGGTGTGCACCACCGTGTCCAGCTAATTTTTGTATTTTTAGTAGCAACAGGGTTTCACCATGTTGGCCAGTATGGTCTCAATCTCTTGACCTCATGATCTGCCTGCCGTGGCCTCCCAAAGTGCTGGGATTACAGGCATGAGCCACTGTGCCTGGCCTGAATATCAAACTGTCTTTTTCTAATTCTATGACAGCCCATGACCCCCTCACCACAGCAAGCCAAATACCACTTGTTTTCACCAAAGAGACAGGAGCAAAAGGTTCCGGTATTTATCATCTGGGCTCTATCTTTTTCTTGATAGATTATGAAATTCCAGTGTCCTCCGACAGGTCCTTTTTCACAGAACCAACCATTGTCTTCCCTAAAAGCATAACAGCATCATAGGCAAAGGTCCCAGGGTAATAGAATTTTATATATCAGGCTGGCTTTCTAAGAGAAGTCAATAAAATCCAGCAATGATGGGAAATGCAGGATATAGAAGAGATCCTTGAAAGCAATTAGCAGAGAGCAGGGATGAAAACCAATTATGCAAACACTAGAACACTAGGACATTCAAGACTTTTTTTTTTTTTTTTTTTTTCCCCATGCTGTAAGGAAACGACAGATCCTGCTTTGGACAAAGAATACAAATGTGCAGGTTTGAAAGTTCCCCATTAGGTGCATCTACCATTTCCATTACATTCAAATATTAAGCTTTTTTAGGACTTATATTAAACTCCATAATTATAATATTTATGACCACAACTTAATCAAAATACTAAACACTAAAAGAGTCAAAGGTTGAGTATGAGTGGGGCAAGAAACAATTTTTTTTGTTTTGAGATGGAGTCTCACTCTGAAACAACCTTGAAAAGCCTCCAGAAGGTACCAATTTGCTGGCCCTATAAAAGACAAAGGCAAGTTAAGGAGGTTCAAAGAAAAAGAGAAATAATGCTAAGAAAGAGAAAGCATGAGAGAAGGCACTGAGGCCAATAAAGCACAGAGTTCAGATACTAAACAGTGAAATGATCCATTCAGCCTAGAAGAATGTTATGGTAGAATGGAAAAGTGCTAGTCTTTGACTCTGAGAGCCCTGGGTTTTAATTCTGTCTTTCTGTGACCTTGGGTAAGGCATATAACTTCACTGAGATTCACTCTGAGCACACACAAAATGAGGGCAACAATACCTATCCTATGAAATAGGTAACTAATAAATAGCAGCAATATTTAGTAGGCATGCAAACTCTTTTCTCTTCCCTTCATCAAGTCATAAGCCTGTTCTTTAATTCAAAATCAATATGGCCAAAGCCAAATTCACAGCATCTTCTCACAAGCTTCCCTTCTCAAACAGCCTGTCTTATCAACGGAGCCACCTTGTCTCCACTGACCCAGGCTTGGAATGTCTGACTGGCAGCTGCCTCAACTTCACCTTCAAAACAAATGTCTGCTCGAGTTATATCCCTCCAAAACGATTCATTTTGACCTCTTTATCCCTGCTTTGTCAACCACAACCCAAATCTAAATCTGAATTATTGAAAAAGCCTTCTGTCCGACCCATGTGATTCCTACTTTTCTTCCCACAAATTCATATACATCCCACTGCTTAGCTTATCTTTTTCGAATACTGGTATAATATGTCCTGGTGATGGCTCCCCATTTCCTACTACTCAGTGATTTATTCATCCATTCATCCAATAAACAGTTACTGGATATCTACCAAATACCAAGTACTGTGCTATGTATTGGAGATGTAAAAATGAGCAAGTCATGCCTGTGAGAGTGCAGTGGGGAGAAGTAAACAGACAGATTATAATAAAATGCTATAAAGAAGAGATAAAACTAGAAATTCGCTTTATAGGATGAAGAAGACAAAATCTCAGCTCAGAGATGGTGCTGTATTTGAACAGCATCTCAAGAGATGAGAGGTGTTTTTCAGGCAAAAAAAAAATGGAGAAGGGCACTATTCTTTTTCAAGGGCACATACACAAAAAAACCCTGTGTTTTATAAATAAAAGACACCCCCACCAACTGTAGAGGAGGTTGAATGGATTTCCTGCAGCAGTGAGTGTGTAAATGAGTGACTAGCTAGGATGCAAGACTCCCAACCTTGGACCAAGCAAGTAAACAAAGGATGGATTCTTCATAGAAGATGCAATGGCAACAGGTGACAAGTTTCTTTGGGCAGCTATTGAGTCAGTTATGTAGGTAAAGGAGTAGAGATTCAAGAATCAAACCAACAAAAGACAACAAAAGCAATACAGTATTTCAGACACGGAACCCCACTGGCCAGAGAGAAAGAGAGACAGATTTTACACTTCAGTGAGAGTGAATACAGAACTTAGACCATTTGAAATAAAAATTCTTACCACATCTCTCCTGACTCCTACAAACACCAAAGAGCAATAGTAAAGGAGGATAAGTCCTTGTGAGGGAAGTGAGCTTTACCACCTCATATCTCACAGAAGTCAAATCCAGATGTCTGTTCCACTCCAGCCTTCATTTACAAAAAAAAGTTTTCTCCTTCCATTCTTAAATCAAGTGACACAAGTCAACTCAAGATCTGCTGCAACACATTGTCACTCAACTAAACTGTGCACACATCTCCACCATGGGTGTCAAAAATCTGTGTTTTACTTAGATTTTTTAAAAAAATAATTTTATTGTGTATACTTGAAGTTTACAGCATGATGTTATGGGATATATATAGATAGTAAAATGGTTACTAAGTGAACCAAATTAACATAGCATCTCACATGGTTATTCCTTGTGTATGACAAGAGCAGCTAAAATCTACTTCCTTAACAAAATCCCTAATACAATACAATTAACATCAGTCCTCACATTATACATTTTAGATCTTTAAACTTAGTAATCCTATATATCTGCTGGTTGCTATTGAGATGTAATACTTGGAAGTGAAGAGCTTACCAAATGTGAAGGCTTTTCTGTTCAGATTTTTTTTTTTTTTTTTTTGGAAAGGAGTAACAAAATGTCTTGTTTTAATTTCATTTTCAGAACGAATTAATTTATCTCACCATACTTTTTGTTTCTAGCAAGCATGACACCACTAGGTATGAGCTGTGGGCTTACTATGGATAAGGACAGTGTGTTAGTTACCTCTTTATCCCCACACGGTGTCTGCCATTTAAGCATTCAACAAATTAAACCATACACATGAGATACATTTTTATCATGTACGTGAGACACATGTCCTGTATTTTTATCACCTACGTGAACGGAGCTGAACACCTCATCTATTCAATGGTACCTCCAATTTTATTAACTCTTCTGAGACTCAGTTTCTTCATCAATAAAACGTGGATCAGATTGCCTTCCTTATAGAGTTACAGTGAGGGATAAACAGGGTACGGTATACAAAATGTCAAATGAGTCTTCAATAAATGGCAGACAAATCCCAAACAAAAAGAGTTGGGGCAAAAAGCCCTTGTTAGAGAAATCACAAGTTAAATCGCCGTAACAATGATGATAAGCAGCAGAGAACTTCAGAAGGTATCCCCAGCCTTTTGGAAATGTCCTTTAATTTCTTCATGTTGGGTAAATCTAGCAACTGAAAAGGAAAGACGCTGTGAAGTTCAAATGTGGATGTTCGTTACAGGAGCTGAATGAGTCACAGGTAAAAGTTTCTAGGGAAGAAAAGGGCAGTATCAAACAAAGAGTTGGGTATCAAAAAATAAAAAGAGGTGCAGGAAACAGGCTCCTTTTCCTCTTCTCTCAATTCGTGGTGCTCCTATCCAGGTCGGCAACCCCACATTAGTCCTTACCATTGCTCTTCCCAGTTTGTATCCCCACTGAATCACTCCCCAGCTCCAAGTGATGTGTGTGTGCGCCTATGAAGTTTTAAGGAAAAAGTACATATGATTTTACGTTGATCTTTATGAATCTCTGTAGCAACATGGAAAACTGCTTAACTTTTCAAAACAAATCTAATCATGTTATCATTCTTTTATTTCAAGTAATGGCTACAAGGTATTGAGCACACAACTAAGCACTGTATGCCAGATACTGTATTAATTGCTTTATATGGATCTCATTTATTCCCACAACTCTGACATGTACACTATCCCTGTTTTACAGGTGAGTAAACCTGGATATGTGGAGTGGTTACGTCATTTTTCCAAGGTTACATGGCTAGAAAATAAGTGGCAGCTAGAACTTGAGCCTGCTGAATTTTTTTTTTTTTTTTTTTTTTTGAGACAGAGTCTCGCTCTGTCGCCCAGGCTGGAGTGCAGTGGCCGGATCTCAGCTCACTGCAAGCTCCGCCTCCCGGTTCACTCCCTTCTCCCGCCTCAGTCTCCCGAGTAGCTGGGACTACAGGCGCTCGCCACCTCGCCCGGCTAGTTTTTTTGTACTTTTTAGTAGAGACGGGGTTTTACCGTGTTAGCCAGGATGGTCTCGATCTCCTGACCTCGTGATCCGCCCATCTCGGCCTCCCAAAGTGCTGGGATTACAGGCTTGAGCCACGGCGCCCGGCCAAGCCTACTGAATTTTAATGGTGTCACTGTAAAGCCTCTGGGCCGCATGTGTATCTCCTGTCCCCGTCACTCCCCACTCTGCTCCACTGTGCTCTGTACCCCAAGAGTCTGGCCTCCATGAACTCCAACAAGCTCCCCTGGCCCCCTTGGCTTCAGTGAGTTTGTGTGATAGACTCCAGGCAGGAGATGAGAAGGAGGGAAGAATAGGTCAGGATATTTATTCCTCTGGGTCCTTCCTGGAACGTCACCTCAGTCTGGCTTCCTCAAAGGATGGTCACGGTCCTCTAAAGACAGGCTCTTCTCCACAATTCTGTCCTGTGAGGTTCCCACAACTGCTTCCTCCCCCTGTCCCTAGGTCAAGGGGTGGTCACAGCTCTGCTGTCGCTCATCCCAGTAACTCATGCCATCACTACATCATCATCTGTGGTTTCCCTGCACCCAGCCCACAACTTTGTAAACATTTCCATTGTAAATATATTCTTTAATATATTCCGATTTGAATGTGCCATCTGGTCTCTCTTGGAACTCTGACTGATACAGCCTTCCTAATAATGCCTTTGGTCTAGGAGTAACAAAATAATTGTTCTCCAATCATTCCATGCTTTTCTATACCTCTGTGTCTGTGTACTCCATGCTGCTTCCAAGCGAAATGCTCTTCCCCACTTTTTCTGCTGGCAAATTAGAACTCCTCCTTTATGACTTATCAAGGCAGTTATTTTATTCAAACCTCCTTTGACCCTCTCCTCGCCATGGGCAAAATAATGGGCTTCTTCTATCATACTCTGTAAGCATCTACACTTAGACAACACATTATACTGTATACATGTGAGACTGGCAAAATCTCAGCATGCATCACTACACCTGGTATGCAGTAGGTAAAGCAAATGATCACTGAAGGCTTGAATGAATATATTGCTGTTATATATATTCTTAATTCTGTCCTACCCAGCAAATTAATGTCACAGGCATTCCACAGAAGGCTATATGTGTACATGCTGGTTCATTCTATGTGCCAATTTGAGTGAGCTAAGAGATGTCCAGATAACTGATAAACGTTATTTCTGTGTGTATCAGTGAGGGTGTTTCCAGAAGAGATTGGCATTTGAATCGGTGAACTGAGTAAAATTGATATCCTTTCCCAATATGGATGGGCATCATTTAATTGACTGAAGGGCTGAAAATAACAAAAAGGTAGAGGAAGGGAAAATTCACTCTCTCTGCTTGAGATGAAACATTCACCTTCTCCTGCTTTTGGACACTGGTGCTCCTGGTTCTTGGACCTTGGGCCTTAGATTAAATCACACTATAGGCTTTCTTGGTTCTCCAGCTTTCAGAGAACAGATCATGAGACTTCTCAGCCTCTGTAAAGTATAAGAAACAATTTCATATATATGTGTGTATCTATCTTTCTGAATATATATATAATATTGGTTCTGTTCTCTCTCATATATTATTACGTATTAGGAGAGCATTATATATATAATATTAAGACATATATACAGTATATATTATATATGTATATAATACTATATTATTATATGTAATACTAAGACCACTAAAATTTGGATGTTTCTGGAAAATCAACATTCAGCATAAATTTATTATTTCTCTGTAAAAATGCATAGGGAGGAGAGGGAAGGCAAGTTAACAAGATATACTTTGAATGTAAGGTTACATGTTCCCTTTAATAACTTGATTTACTGAAAAAAAATGCTTAAACCTTTGAAAAAGGAAAGTTGTTTTTCAGTAGTTCATTATATATTCATTGAGTTTTAAATTCTATCACAATTCACTTTTTAAAATAGATCTTAAAACCACACATATTTACATTAAAATAGTAACTGATTCATACTTACCTAAATAGCCTAATGACTCATTAAAACAACTTTCTTTTCTGTTAAGTCATATTTCTTCCTTCATAATTCAGTTCTCATAAGTTATTAGTTATTTCCAAAGAAGGATGTATCACAGTCATAGACCACTTCTGTTCTTAGAACTTAGGAGGCCATTTTTTTCAGAGCAAAATATCTAACACTTCTATGAAATTTTTCAATGATTTAACACCGGTTTTAGATCTTAAGATTTATTATTAAGACATGGTTTCCTCAGAAAGTCAACTCCTGGTCTAGTGTGTTAAATGATTTGACTCTGAACGTTTAGTAACTTTAGTTAGCTCTCAATTGATTTCACTATGGAACATTTTTCTTCCTCTCATGAAAATACGTAACAATAAAATATACCTGATTAACAGCTTGATCCATGCAGCATGTAACATTCATAGATGCTAATGCCTCTTTGAAGGGTACTTAGTATTTAGAAATAATTTTGCCTCCATTGAATGACCAAACCACTGGTGTTCAAAATAAAACATATGCCTGACTATAATAATATGGCAAGTATATATTTGTCAGTAAATGGGTATTGCTTTGCATGATTTATTTTCATTTCAGAAAATGAGTCCTCAAGAAACCATACAAATCACTTTCTTGCATAGAACTGAATTTTGGTAAAAGGAGAAAGGGGCTATGTTCAGCTCCCTCACCATTTTTTTTTTTTTTTTTTTTTTTTTTTTGGAGATGGAGCCTCACTCTCTCATCCAGGCTGGAGTGCAGTGGTGCAATCTCAGCTCACTGCAACCTCTGCCTCCTGGGTTCAAGCGATTCTCCTGCCTCAGCATCATGAGTAGTAGAGACGGAGTTTCACCATGTTGGCCAGGCTGGTCTCAAACTCCTGACCTCAAGTGATTCACCTACCTCGGCCTCCCAAAGTACTGGGATTATAGGCATGAGGCACCACGCCCAGCCTGCTCACCTCTTTTTCATATGCCATCTCATTTGACCCTTGCTATGTTTTGAATATCCCCTCCAAAATTCATACTGAAATGTAATTACAGGAGGTGGGACCTCTAAGAGTGATTAGGTTGCTCTACCCTCATGAACGGATTAATGCTGTTACCACTTATCATGGGAGTATGTTAGTGATGTGGGGAATGCCTTTATTATAAAAAAGCAAGCTTTCTCTCACATTCTCTTGCCCTTCTGCCTTCCACTCCCCCGCCATAAGATTAACCTCTCTAGATGCTGACATTATGGTCTTGAACTTTGCACCTTCCAGAATCATGAGCAGATACCCTTGATCCTTTCATGCTTGTTTTTATACTGTGTTAGAGTAGGCCTATTTGGTTTTATTCTTCACATTAGATTGTGATTCTCTTAAGGTATGTCTCTTCTATAGCCCCAACTGAGCTTCTAAGTAAGCAAGACCTTCTACTCTGGTTACAACAGGACTCCAGTATCTCTCAGCGTCGTGTGACCTTCAGTGCCTCTGTTAAGCATTCAGTTCTGCAGAAGGCACCTCTACCGTGTCTTACAGAGTCCCACTCTGTGCGTACACAGCCTAGCCACTGGCCAATAACACAAGGAACCCTCGTTAGACCAATACAAAGACAAGTTCAAAGGTATTTTACAGAACATCTTTTAAGCCACAGAGAAAAATAGTCATGATTAACTATGTTGGTACAATAATTTTAAGGTACATAAAAAAAGATATTTGTAACATATCTGTATTATCCTAATAGACAAAAGTATCCGCTATAGGAGTACATGATTCACTGCCTATGTCCAAGAGCTTTGAATCTCAATTCCTCACACCTAGTGCCATTTTTGTTCATAATATGTAAAAGGAAGAGCTGCTAGAAAAACTTACATCACCTGCATTACGTTTATGGATATACACTAGAATTAACAATAGTTTCAGCCAAAATTCAAAATAACTTTATGTTTTCCGAAGCCCAATTCAGTTAGAACTTGAGGTCAAGCAAAGAAATCAGGTGTAAGAGATGACAT
The DNA here is from genome assembly GCF_049350105.2 of Macaca mulatta. Lineage (NCBI taxonomy): Eukaryota > Metazoa > Chordata > Mammalia > Primates > Cercopithecidae > Macaca > Macaca mulatta. The sequence goes on from NC_133407.1 coordinate 123,955,979, forward strand.
AAAAACAGATTTCCTTTTCAATACGCTTTCAGGTATTTTTAAAATTAACTGTTCAGAGTGTTTTTCTATTCATACTTCAGAACCTCTCACCCAATAAACTTATTGCCTCCCAGGGCTTTCACTAGTGTCAATTCACTGAAGATGCCCGTGTCAACATTTCAAGGTCACACTTCCTCATGAGTTTAAATATTCATCTAGATATCCACCTTGAATCCAAAAATTTCACAACATAATTCCTTCTCTTCTTCCCACAAAAATCTGTACCTCTTCCTGAATCTGCACTCTGGCTGCACTATGTACCTATGTCAACTAGAGGTAGACTTATCCCCACCTTCTCTTTCACCCTTTCATCTGTCTGATGCATCACTAAGCCCAAAAGCTTCCTTCTTTAATTATATCTGAAGTTTGTCCTTCTGTTTCCATATCTGCTCTAATGTAATTTTTTTTTAATCACTCACTCTATTCCCACAGCCTTCAAACTGGTCTCTTCCCTCCTATCCATCCACAATACAGCTTCTATGTGCTCTTCTTAAAATACTCATTTGATAACACAGTTTCCTGGTTTAAAATTTACCAAGTATTCCCAAACATCTCTAGAAAAAAGTTAACACTGCTTTTCTGCCTCCCATTCTCTTTTAATTCACTTCTCTAATAATTTACATCCTAGCTTCCCAGCTACACCAAACCAGTTGAAATTGCTCGGATGTGTCATATGGTTTCAGGACCTCAGCCATTTGCACAAGGCAAACCATCCACATGCTCATCCTTGGGTCTCAGATCAAACATATGTACCCATCTCTGAATGCCTGAGGTAGAAGAGCCTGGTTTTTCTGACCGCTATGTTGTTCCGATCTGTTTATTTTACTAGACTCTATTTTAAATGATCCGTTTATCCTCTATTAGACCGTAAATTCCCTATGTGGAGGGAGCATAACAAATCTATCTTTATTTTCCTGTGTCTAGCACAATGCTTCACCATATTTGCAATAAATGTGGGTGACAGATGAAAACTAAGGAAAAGCTCCCACCTCTGTTAAAGCACAGAGGGAATACTGTGACTGTCACAAAGGGCAATTCTGAAGACTGAGGTGTTGCCCAGTGGCTGCGCCTGAAGCTGCTGAGATCAACATCATCATGACAACTGGCTCTTTAGAATAAAGAAAAAGCATCTAGTTATATTCATTATCAGCCTCCGCCTATGTTTTCTTTCTTTCTTTAAGATATGGCTAGTCAAGTTTTCAATTTTATGTGATCTTCAGTCCTTTATACCCAGATCCATTTAGTTATATATTATTTTAAAAAAAACTAAAACCATCCAGAGACAAGCGGCGTTGGGATTTTTACCCCATCTTGTGATGATCCTTTAGCAAGTAATTATAAATTTTCAAAAATTATTTAAAAATATTTGAACCGGCAACCTAACAGCTTGGTTATGCCCAAAGGAGTATCTTTAGTAAATCTGGACTTTACAAATCATCCTCCATATTCCCCCTCAAGCCTCTCTCTTAGTCTTGTACTCATTTGATAAGGCAGAAAGCCATGGAATGTCCTTCTTCTGTTTAATATTCCATTGAACCCTGTTAGCGGCAGATCTAACACTAGGGGCTACAAAAAGCATGGGTGGGGTTTATACCATTAGGACAAATACCTTTTTTAAAGCCCTGGTAAGTGCATAATCAATATTTGAATGGCCGATGGTGCAAATAAACATTAATTTTAATTACTACTTAAAGAGCGTTCACTATGTATGAAACAGCATGTTGAGTGTTTCACACACACGGTCTCATTCAGTCTCAGGATAATCCAAGAAGGTGGGTTATTGCATCTTTATAAGACGAGGCAACCCAGAAGTTGGGGGGGAAGGAGAAGCACAGCAAACCTCCAGGAGAAGGCTCAGGTTTGACTGTTGCCTTGGACTTTAGCTCCCTTCCTTTCTCAGAACCAGCTTCCTGTCCAGAGAATAAGACTAGACTGTCTCCACGTTGAAGGTGTCATAATTTCAGTCAAAATGGTATTACAATCCATTTGTGAGGGGAAAAAATAAGATATTTCATTATAAAATACTTATTAAGAATGCATTTTTTTAGCATACTCAAAGGAAATGAGAAGAGTTAAATCAAAGCAGTCCAAAGTACCTAGAAATACACAGACTATTCCTCCTCAGTGGTAGTTTTAATTTTTAAGTGAATTTTTTAATTGATACAGAATAGATGTGCATTTTCAGGTGACGTGATAATTTCACATATCGATATAATCTGTAATGATTAAATCAGTGTAAATGTAATTGGGATACCCATCACCTTAAATATTCATCTTTTTTATGATACAACCATTCTAATTATTAAATATTTTCTTCTAGCTATTTTTTTTTAAGAGATGGGGTCTTGCTATGCTGCCTGGGCTGGAGTGTAGTGGCTATTCACAGGTGACATCATAACTCATGGCAACCCTGAACTCCTGGCTTCAAGTGATCCTCCTGCCTCTGCCTCCCAAGTAGCTGAGAATATAGGCTCATGCCACTGAGCCTGGCTCTCAAGTAGTGGTTTTTAACTAAAAATATATACAGGTTACTACAAGGCTCTTCTTTTTAGTTTTCAATCTTATCTGAATGAAAAGCAATAACTTCTAACATTAAAGTTATCATTCTGCTCTATGATTTAACTTAGAAAACATAATAAAACCGCAAATCTATTTCCAAAGTACATTAAAAATACCCCCAGATAGCTGAGCATTCACAAATTGATTTCATGGTCATTTGCAAAGGTAGCAGGACATTGGGGAAGTAAAGGGAGAGAGCAATGATTATTTGAGAACTTAACCTCATTTTAGCAGATTTTTGTCGGGGGTTCTTAGCTCAAAATGTTTACCTAACAGGCAAATCAAATGGAGCTTTCTGTACATATCTCATTAAAATTCTAATTTATTTTCCCAACAGAATCTTCACAATTATGTAGAAACTGGCAGGTCCTTGCTAGTGACACTTCCTATACTTTCATACCATAAAGCTCTTAAGCTTATAACCAGGCTGCAGAGAGAGGCATTTTCATTACATACATCATTGCACTGTGAAGGTATCTCCAGAATGGCTTAAATGCATCACGTAGTTTTACCCAAATGGTCTCTGAACAAGAGTGTTGGAAGAGATGTCAATGCTTGGGCCCTGACAATGTTGTCTCCTAGCCTAAAATGTCTGAGAAATGTGGAATATTCCTACCTCTTTCTGTGAGAAGTCAGAAAATGAAGAGACTTGTTCATCTTTAAGCCAACCTTCCAAATTTACCTGAGCATAGAGCAACACCCCTTCACCACCACCCTCTTTTCTTTCCCTTGGAAATTCTTATTAACATTCTATAGGACATCACTACAAGGTTAATCTGATTGTGGCACATCCATAATTTAGCTATTTAGAACATTATGTTAAAAAATAGAGTTAATGTTATGAGTCCGTCTGCTTATCTCTATCTCACTGTATTTTCCCCTTATCTTCTGGGTTTCTTTTTCTTCTTCCATCTCCAACACATGCCCACACTTGGATTTTAAATTATTGGTCCAAGACAAAAAGAGTCATGAGTACAAATTCAGGTTGATCTCCTTCAATGAACAAACAATCAAAAGCTCTTTACTTCCTGATGGCAAAAATATATAAAATTAGTGACATCTACTTCAATATGCATTAACCTCTTTCGAAAAAGCTGCCTCCTTTATCTTCCGTTCTCAATTTGCTTTAGGATGTCTTTTTATTTCTTCCTTATCTGTGGCTCCTACTTTCTCATAGACTTTAAAAAAAAATGTATTTGGAGGCTGATATGGTCAGTGTACTTCCTCTGAAATTAAAGTTTCTTTTGATATTGAGTTCTGTATATTCAGAGTGGAAATCAAATGACTTAGGCTGGTTACAAAGATTTAAGTCAATGGAGACAAATTTAATCCACTGGTGTTGTGTTTCATAATCAAATGAAGGACTCATTTCTGTTCTAGAGCCTATCAAATAAAAATGTGAAAACAATTGAATTAAAATCATATGACATTGATTTTTATTTATTCAACAAATATTAAATGCCTTTTACGTGCCAGACAATATTGGGCTATGGAGATACTGATGTTAACAGTGAGACCCTATCTTGCCTTCAACAGCTTCTAGTCTAGCAGAGAAGGCACACATTAATTCTGTATTTGTGTGTACTGTGATCTGATTGTAACTGTGATAAATGTCAGGGGAGAGATCATAGGGATGACATAGCCCAGTCCTTGGGAGGGAAGCCTGGGTAAGGATACAGTCAGACAAAGATGAACTGAGAAAGTGACACTGAAGCTAAGATCTAAAGAATGAAAATGGCTTGGTAAAGTTCTAGATAAATAGAACAGCATCAAATGCGAAGGTTACCACATCTGAGACAAGAGCAGGCCAGTGTGGTTGCAGTACAGACAGCAAGGCAGGACTGTGTGAGATTAGGCAGAGAATAAGCAGAGCCACCATCATAGGAGTTCAGAGGCCGTTTTAGGAATTCAAAACTTTCTGTTAAAAGCAATGGGAAGCCATGAAAGGTTTTTAAAGCAGGAAATGGACATGATCAAGTTGAGTGTATAAGTCATCTCCCTAGCTCAGTGGAGAGATGACGCTCATCTTGGTGGTATTAGGGAGACCAGCAATTGTCCCCAAAATGTCCAGTAACTACTGGCAAAAGCACCCCTAAAAAAACATACAACTGCAAGGTGCAACTTCATTAGAAGCCCCTCAGCTTACAATGTCTATCTAACCAGAATGCCATTCTTAAATCTCTCCTATTCCTGTTTCAAACCTCTGGTTCAAACAGCTCTAGCAGCCATGGAAGAGTACATTAAAGACAGAAAGACTGGGAGCAGAAAGGCCGATAAGAAGGTTTTAGCCTAGGCACTTGGTCCTGGTGGTTCAGGAAGTAGAGAAAGGTCAATTAAAAAAAGCTATATAGAAGGTGGACTCTAGTATGTGATGAATCTGGTTATTGCAATTACTATACGTATCTTTTAAAAAAATAATGGTTTTGGTTCCTCTTGAAATTTACATGACACTGGAATATCCTCATTTATCTGAATTATTTTTCTTACATATAACACATATATGACATTTGACCTTGTCAGATGCTTAAAACAGAGGAATTAAGCCAAGAAATATTTCTATCAATATCAAGTCCTTTAGGAACCTAACTAAAGGAAAACTGACAGTTTAATTATAAACAATTCTTTCCTGATCATTTTAAAAGACCCATTGAGAATGTGTGCCAGGCAAAATAGTCTAATTTCAGTTGCTTTTTGCAACCTGAAGTAAGAAGTCTCTATTTTTTTAAACAGTATTTGATCACTTAGGGTGATTCAAAATCAATTTCCTCCTCTGCTAATGCAACTCTGTAAGGTTTTACTCAATTCTACTCTACATAATTAAACAGGACTAAAAGTTTTACATTTAGGGAAGCATATCACTTAGAAAAAAAAACACATTCATGGGAATTATAACAACAAACTTTGGAGACTAAAGGCATGACTAGTAGGATCTTCCACCCCAGAATTTTTATATGCTAAGAAAATGAAGAAAGAAACACACACACATACTAGATTGCCTACAACATGGCCTCTTAGGCAAAGCATTGACATTTGTGTAGAAGGACTTCAAGCGTGGAGCTAGAGAATGTACATATTCAAGTAATAATTTGATTTAAAAACCTGTGCAGCCCAAAGTCAAGATCAAATTGCATAATCAATTTTTCCACCAGCATTTAGAATATTTTCTCAACGTTGAGATGTGATAATAGCTGTGTGGCTGTGTCTTTTTTAAAAAGTCTATTAAGTAGGAGAGACTGCTAATCACTGAACTAGCCCCTGCAGTTTTCTTTGCTGCTCTGCAGTCAGTTAACAGGATATTACAAAACAAATTAAGAATAAGAAACAGGCCAAGTTAATGCACATGATAAAGAGTTGAGTCAGGGAAGGTTTGTGCAGTATTTGGAGTCTGAAAGGAGAGACTCTAAGGGAAGCAGTGGTGTATGGTAGTGAGAAGAGGGAGAGAAAAATGGTAAAATACTTTATGCTGTTCAAGAATCTTTCCTTTTGCTCCTTTTGCAAACACACACACACACACACACTTCTACAGTAGAAATTTTTAAATGCTTTTCAACAATTGTGAGTGCCAGATTCATGATTATTTATAGAAACATCTTAATATAACATCCTTAAGTAGAAACCCAGTAGAACTTGGTTTTTTATTGTTACATTCATATGACCCAGCCATCCCATTACTGGGTATATACCCAAAGGATTATAAATCATGCTGCTATAAAGACACATGCACACGTATGTTTATTGCAGCACTATTCACAATAGCAAAGACTTGGAATCAACCCAAATGTCCATCAGTGACAGACTGGATTAAGAAAATGTGGCACATATACACCATGGAATACTATGCAGCCATAAAAAAGGATGAGTTTGTGTCCTTTGTAGGGACATGGATGCAGCTGGAAACCATCATTCTTAGCAAACTATCACAAGAACAGAAAACCAAACACCGCATGTTCTCACTCATAGGTGGGAACTGAACAATGAGATCACCTGGACTCGGGAAGGGGAACATCACACACCGGGGCCTATCACGGGGAGGGGGCAGGGGGGAGGGATAGCATTGGGAGTTATACCTGATGTAAATGACGAGTTGATGGGTGCTGACGAGTTGATGGGTGCAGCACAGCAACATGGCACAAGTATACATATGTAACAAACCTGCACATTATGCACATGTACCCTAGAACTTAAAGTATAATAATAATAAAAAAAAAAGATAAAAAACAGACCAAAAAAAAAAAAAAAAGAGGGGGGAAAATGCATTTTAATATGAATACCTTTCTACAGCACCTTCAATAGATGCTTCAAGCCAACTGTCACTGACTTAGCAACAATATTTTCTTGAATAGAAAGAATATTTCTATGTCAAACAAAAAAAAAAAAAAAAAAAAAAAGAAAGTATAGGCTGGGTGTGGTGGCTCACGCCTGTAATCCTAGCACTTTGGAAGGCCGAGGTGGGAGGATCACCTGAGTTCAGGAGTTTGAGACTAGCCTGGGCAACAAGGAAAAACCCCACCTCTACTAAAAAAAAAAAAAAAATTAGCCAGGTGTGGTGGTGCACACCAGTAATCCCAGCTATTCAGGATGCTGAGGCACAAGAATCACTTGAACCCAGGAGGCAGAGGTTGCAGTGAGCAGAGATCACACCACTGCACTCCAGCCTGGGTGACAGGGTGAGTCAGACTCTGTCTCAAAAATACATATTGAAAGTATAAATACTATTACACCATTTTAAAGTAGACATACACAGAGGAGTAGCACCATTCTGTGAAGACAACAGGTTAGTTGCAGTTACTTTCATATTCTGGAGCTCTCTTCTGCCTGGACTATTCTCCCCTCAATCACAAATTTTCATTGGGTCAGTGCCTGCTCAGATATCATATCTAGGCTTAATCATCTGTTCTGCAGAAAGATCTTCCCAGATCCTATAGATGCAATGCTGTCAAATAGAGCTCTCTACAATGATAAAAGTGTTCCAGATTTGTGTCATCCAATATGGTAGTCACGAGCCACATGTGACCACTGAGCACCTGAAATATGGTAGTGTGACTGAGGAAGTGAACGCTTAATTGTATTCCTTTTTAATTCATTCAAATTTAAATTAAATTTAAATAGCTGCATGTGGTTAGTGGTTTCTATACAGAAGCAGAACAAGATAGCTCCTGCTCTGCTGTTTCATTCATATTCTGTGTGTCTCCTTGTAGGACCTGGCATATTTGCAGTTACATAGTGTTTATAATTATTTATTTAATGTCCATCTTTACCACTAAACTATGGAGATTTTAAGGCTAGTAACTAGGTCTGTCTTGATCCCACAAGAGCCCATGCTTGACACATAGTGCCTATTCAAAGAGCTGCTGACTTATTTAAAGCTTTTCATTATCTTAAACATATAATATCGGATATTAATATGTTGGTTAAGTGAATACCAAAGGTTCCTGTTAGAAGATTGGAATACTGTTTTCAAGGTGTGAACTTTCTGGAAAAGTCCAGAAAATGCCAACAGAAATTATAAAAATCAGTGGTAAAATGTGGTTGCCACATATTTTTCATAAACACAAACATACATACACACACACATTCTCAAAACACAGCTGCCTTCAGCAAAAGAATCTTCTATTTTGCTCTAAAATCTGTTCTGGCTGTGAAAATGATGACACTTCTCTGCAAAAGAAAAATTTCAATGCAAAACAAACTCACAATTTAGCTCAGGATGGTATGAAAAAGTTGACACAAAGAAGCTGTCCCTCCCTGGTTTAAATGACACATTTTATCTTTAGACTGTGGTAGCTAATTTTTTAAAAAATCCTTTAAAATATATTACCTTTTCCAGGGACAAATGCTCTATAATGTTATTCTCTGCCATCTTTGAAAATGAAAGAAACATTTACTAATGTAATACCATATACAACATAGATATTTTTAATACCACCATTGGAAATGGTGGCATAGAGAAGTGGACAGTGTGGATAAAGCTACGAATTTCAGAGAACACTGGTTATAATTCGGCGGGAAATACAATTACTTTGTTATTGTTTGGCTGATTTGTTCATCCATCCATTTATCTCTCTCTCCATACATAATGTTTATCCTTTCTTATTTTACTAAAATAGTATCTTTCATCATGGAACTCACAGTATGCTAGGAAAGTTGAAAAAATACACAGGTAATTGAAATGTAAGCCCCTAAGGAAAACTGCTCAAGAGAGGTATAGAGTTCATCCCTGGAGGAGCCACTCATATGGAAACAGTTCTGTTTATATGCAACAGAGAAAGTCGATTTTGTTTTTTTTTTTTTAGATGGAGTTTCGCTCTGTCGCCAGGACGGAGTGCAGTGGTGCAATCTCGGCACTGCCTCAGCCTCCTGAGTAGCTGTGACTACGGGCACGCACCACCAAGCCCAGCTAATTTTTGTTTTAGTAGAGATGGGGTTTCACCATGTTGGCCAGGATGGTCTCAATCTCTTGACCTTGTGATCCGCCTCGGCCTCCCAAAGGGCTGGGATTACAGGCCTGAGCCAACATGCCCAGCCAAGAATTCTTAAGAAAGGATCCTAGTGAGAACCCTTCTTTTTAATCCTGAAATGCATCTGATTGAGGACACAGGGTTTAGGGAGGAGGCACAAAGGAAAACTGAATAGTATATACGTGTTGCATAAATTCATGGATTAATGATTAGGGCAATTAATGGATGGTTTAAATGTATTAAAGGAAAGCTCATTTTGTAATGTTCTGAAACACACGAAGCAATTCTTAAAAACACCCATAGTTTCCACCCAAACGGGCTGATTATGAAGAGTGATAGAAAACCCAACAATTGTAACTTGTGCCTAAATTTTCTACTTTATGTGCCTAGTTTTTCAGGAGGCACTCTGCCTTGCAGATAGAGCTTTACAAACCAAGACCATCAGGGTACACGGGCCCTTTCATTTTTCTTCTCGGAGTAGGCCCAAAGATATTTAAATTAATCATCTGGAGGTTGAAATACCAATTCCTTGCTATTTCAAAGATAATGTGCCAAGTCCTATTATCATTTACCAATAATTTAAAGAAGGGAAGTATCTTTCAAAAAGACAGAACAACCTACACAGATTTAACATGTCAAGCTAATACGTTACAATTATTTTACTACTATGGTAATTTCAAGATGGGTGTGACATTTTGCTTTTTTGTCTTCTAGAAAACGAAAAACGTCTTTGAATCTTGTTACCAATGCCTGACCTTCAGACACACTGGCCACGCCAGAGATGCAGAGTTCACAGTGATTACTCTTACATGAATCTGGGCCCAAAGGCCAAGCCTAGGAGGTTGATTTCATTATTGTAAAGTAAGCTGAAAAAAGATCAAACGTGGATTCCAAAAAAATAAAGCAGTAACAAGGAGGAGAATATGGCCCATTGCAAGCGCTACAATCAAGTAGGTGGTACACATCCCCAGTCCTTGAACAATTGCTCATGTGCCCTGTCTAAAATTGGTTTTGTAGACTCTGACTTTTGTCTTTGGTTGCACAATGATAAAGAATCAATTTAGTCCCACAGTAGTGAAAATGAGAGCACATTACTACTATGAGAAGAACTGCTAAAGGTTAATTGGGTTTTAGATACTTATCCCTAATTGTTCAAGATTTTATCATCATATCAATTTCTGCATTAATGCACAGGCACCCTGAGGCCATATGAAATAGATTTCATTCTAAATTTAAATACATCCTTCCATCCAAAAAGAGAAGCATTCTTCCCAGATAATTCCCACAATCAGAATCCAACTTCCTAGATGAAATAGGTCAAATTAACCAAACCTCCCCCAAAATAATGCTTTCAGTCAGAGATGACTGAAATAATTATCTAGTTAATCCTGATACTATAGATACTCAATGTAGATCATCTGAAACATTAATTAAATATGCAAATACATTACACGATTTTTCTTAGGGTACTATATTTTAGTAACACTAACACTTCTATTTAAGGAGTTAGAGATAGTTTTCTCTTTCCGTAACTGGAACATTGAGTACTGTTGGTTCAGCAAGAACAAGTTTGGTATGCCATTTATTTCGGTATTCAGAGCAGGTCATTACCAAAATGAAAATTACCTTAAGTATTGTAAGCCATTAGGGCACAGTTTTGTATAATCAGACAACATCTTAATAGATACTCCTATTTATTGCCACAGTAAACCATCTGGTAAGTTTTAGAGATCCATTTTTGAAAGGTAAGGAGGTACCTAGTTTTCAGAACACCTGGTATAGGAAAATCTTAATTTACAAAATAAATGAAATTAAGGCAGACTGATGTGCACTGCAAAAGAATACCTAGGTTGAAGAAAAAACAGAACACCTACCTAAATATTCTTTGACCAGCAGTACCTCTAGGGTTTTTGTATTTTGATTTACAATTTTGTTTAACATATAACCTTTAAGGTATTCAAAAACAACAGCAGCAATAATAATAGCTAAAATTTATGCAGGAGGTTATGTGATCCATTCACTATTCTAGAAACTTTATGTTTATTATCTCACTTAAGCCTCACAGCAATCCTAAAAGATAAGTGCCGATATAGTTTCGATGTTTGTCCCTTTCAAATTTCATGTTAAAATGTGATCCCCAATGTTGGAGGTAGGGCCTGGTAGGAGGTTTTATGTCATGGGGGTGGATCTGTAATGAATAGCTTGGAGCCCTCCCCATGGTAATGAGCCGGTTCTCACTCTTAGTTCACACAAGAGGCTGTTTGTTTAAAGAAGCTTGGCCCTTGTCACCCTCACTGCCTCTTGCCATGTGGTCTGCCAGCTCCCCCTTTGCCTTCTACAATGATACTAAGTTTCCTTAGGCCTCTGCAGAAGCAGAACAGATGTTGGTGCCATGCTTGTACTCCCTGCAGAACCATGAACCAAACAAACCTCTTTTCGCTATACATTACCCAGTTTCAGATATTCCTTTATAGCAACGTAATTGGTCTAACACAGTCAGTGTCGTTATTTTCATTTTACAGTGAGGATTCCGAGACTCACAGTAACTTCTGAAGGTTGTACAACCTTATCGGAAGAAGAGGGTACAGACTTAAAAAGAAATGCCTTAAAATGAGTACTGCTATGAATATCTGCATGCCTCCATACATGTCCAAGTTTAGTTGTCTCATTGCATGAGTATTTTTCATCTTTTCAGACATATATTAAAAATGCAAGCCAAATATGGACTATTATCATTACCAGTTTCTAACACCCCTGAGCATTTTGACCTGGTAAGGCAAAGATGAATATTTCTTAGACTATTTTATCCATCATAGGTTATTCTGCCAGTGAATAGCTGTCTGATGTCTTGGTCTCAACATGACTGGAGGCTTTACAAGCATTTATAAACCCCAGTAAAAGTACACCTTCTTGAGTGGCTGCCTAGTTCTACTATGCAAACACCATGGCAACCACATAACAAAAAAGCCACACAGAGTGTTCCTAGTACTTATTGATATGACCAATACCTTGTAGCCTTTGAAACTCCATGATTTTTAACATAACCAAATAATTCATGAATAAGACGTTAGTGCTTCACATCACATATAAATGATTTTAAATTACCCATATATTCTATTCCTGCGATTAGCCCCAAAGATGACTCCCCAACTTAGAAGTATGTTGCTTAGGAGGGAACATACAAACAAAACAGGCCGGGCACGGTGGCTCACACCTCTAATCCCAGCACTTTGGGAGGCTGAGGTGGGCAGATCACCTGAGGTCAGGAGTTCGAGACCAGCCTGGCCAGCATGGTGAAACCCCATCTCTACTAAAAATACAAAAGTTAGCTGGGCATGCTGGTGGGTGCCTGTAATCCCAGCTACATGGGAGGCTAAGGCAGGAGAATCGCCTGAACCTGGGAGGTGGAGATTGCAATGAGTCAAGACTGCACCATTGTACTCCAGCCTGGGCAACAAGAGCAAAACTCCATCTCAAAAAATAAAAAAAATCATTAGACATAAAACAACAAAAAAAGCACATATAAAGCTGTTCTATTGCTCAGATAATATTTCAAAGAACAGGAAAGAGAACAGATTTAAAAGCATGTATCTGCACTGACTCCCAATCTCTCTTTCAATAGTAGAGATGACTATGTTTGATATTAAGCTTCTGTAAATCAGACTTTTCTACTTTAACTTTCTACTATCACTGGTATATACAATCATTACTCTTTCTTTCTTTCCTTGTTTTTTTTTTCTCCTATCCTCTATGTGGATAGACTAGAGGCTTAACCCTGTGATGATAATGGTTCTGTAATTCTGGGTATGGCCTGTTCAGAATACCCACAGTAAACAATCCCAAATCCAAAAATGTGTTTCAGAAAAATGTGTCTCAAAGGCCTAATGCTGTGCTCTCCAATATGGTCAATGGTAACTACAAGTAAGTATTTACATTAAAATTAAAATTAAATAAGTTAAAAATTCCATTCCTTAGCCACATTTCAAGCATTCAGTGGCCACATATAGCTTAATAGCTACTATACTAGCACAAATATGGTTTCACTGGACAGTGGCTAGCCTAGGGTAACATTTTCTAACTTATCACCTTGACCAGGGTTTAAATCAAGACCAGCCAATGGATTGTGCCTCACATGTACACATACTTAATTTTAATTGGCATCCTGGAGTAGAAAAAAGTACAGTGTTTGGAATAGACATCTCTTGCGGACATAGAATTGAGGAGTGGTGCCCACATATACCAAACAAGGCTCATAAGAACTTCTATTAGCATCAGTATAAAACTACAATTACCAAAAATGCAACAAGAGTGCCACATCTCATAAATTACACGTGTCTTTCCACGTGCCATTTCAAAATAAGCCATGAGAGAAGTGTTTTTCTTCAGGCACGTAAAGTTAAATAAAGTCCTGAATACCATCCCTAATCACAATCTGGGTCTAATCTGAGACAAATCAATCTTCTTATTCATTACACCAGAAAATATTTTATGAATTGGTAATACAAGTAACACCGATACATTTTTTTAAATGTCCATTTTACCTACATGTGAACCTGATACCCTGAAAATCACTGTTTATTCTTGTCAAGTAAACAACTATGCCACTGATAAAGCTCCAATCTTGAGTCCATATTATTCCCTGATAGAACCCAATAATCAAATCAGAAGTTTTTTACCCCCACTTAGAAATCATTTTTTGGATAATGTGACTCCAAGAGGGCTTTCATTAACTAAAAAGAACTGTATACAACATATCAAATGCAGCATCTGGTCTAGTCTGAATTTCTAAATGACAAGTACAACATGCATTTGGAATTACACAGAGAATGGAGAAATCAGACCTCTAGCTATCATTAGCAATCATTTTCCCCAAACACTGCTTCCACTTCCTTCTTCACCACCTTTACCTTCCAGAGACCTCTTGCTGATGTCATGATTAGCTTGTCAAATCAAATTCAGCAGTACACAAGCATCTATAGTAATACTTTTGCATTTTCATTCACCAGGAGAAAACGAACTCTACTTAGTAGGTAGATTAGCCATTATCTGCTGTAATTCTAAACCATCTGAGTTACATTACTAAAATGAATTGGCATTGAAAACAGAGTGACAGAAATGTTTACTGATAAAAAAATATGTAGGAAATGGGAGTTTCTTTTGCGCTTACTTGCCAGTGACTTACTTGCCAGCTCTTGCCTCGAGCTGTAATGAGGTCAAAATAAGATGGTTTATTTCATCTGTGACCATTGGGTGAGATCTCATTTTAAAATGGTCTTAATAATTTGCCAGTGTGATTATGATAATAACAATATTTTTTAAAATCACTGGAAACTTTAGATATTTCCAAATCTCTAGGGGTTATTAACCAAGGATCAATTTTGCTCCCCCAACTCCCACCCAGAAATACTTGGCGATGTCTACTGATATTTTTGGTTCTCATAATTGGAGGCGAGAGTGCTACTGGTATCTAGTGGGTACAGAACAGGGATTTTGCTAAATATACTTCAGTGCACTGGAAAACTTCCTGCAACAAAGAATTATCCAACCCAAAATGTCAACAGCGCCAAGGTGAAAAAACCATGCCCTAAAGCTACATATGATCACTATCATTTAAATGATTATTCCAGTACTTCTATGGACATGAGTTACTGAAAAAAAAAAAGATCCTTTTGTCTTTCACAGATGTCAAGCTTAACTAAGTCCATGTGAGTATTTAGAGAGTTCGGAGTTACATCTATTATACAAATAGCATTTTTCAACATAGGCTGTTTTGGTATTTGTTTAATCCTTATTCATCCAGTCTCTCTAAACAATAGCAAAATTTTTAACCCATCATCAGCCTTTAAATACTGTTGGGTCAAGTTCTCACTGTCAAAAAATATATATTAATTGCAAAAAAGCAAAATATGACCATCTTTACAGTGCTAAGTCACTTCTGGAAAACGTTTATGTCAAAAATCGGCTTAAAATTTTGGAGACAGGACGGGCACGGGTGGCTCACACCTGTAATCCCAGCACTTTGGGAGGCCGAGGCAGGTGGATCACGAGGTCAGGAGATCAAGACCATCTTGGCTATCATGGTGAAACCCCGTCTCTACTAAAATACAAAAAATTAGACGGGTATGGTGGTGCATGCCTGTAATCCCAGCTACTTGGGAAGCTGAGGCATGGGAATCGCTTGAACCCAGGAGACAGAGGTTGCAGTGAGCTGAGATCCCACCACTGTACTCCAGCCTGGTGACAGACCAAGACTCTGTCTCCAATAAAAAAAAAAAAAATTGGAGATAATTTTAATAGAGACTATTACTAATCTAATAATAACTTCCATAATATCCTAAATTTCACAACAGAGATGATGACATAAAGTAGAATTAAGTGGCAGCTTAATTATTAATGATGTTCTTTGCCTTTGAGAGAATCCAGTTATACACTTTGAAGGTCTGGTATCTTTCGCCCTATGCAAGGAGATAGTTATACATTTTTCTTTCTCTCACACACACTCCAGGAAAGGAAAAGAAAATACAGGAGTGAACCCGATAGTTTATTAGTCATTCTTGCTTTGTCACTTTATTACCACGAAACTGGTCAGTCATGGACATAAACAAAACGTGCAAGGATAACGCAGGCTTTCACTCACATAAAAACTGCCAAGGGCCAGCCCCAATGTGAACCACTACAGAAAACAATCACAAAATCTTTAAAAAACAGCATTGACAACAACAACAATAACAAAACCCAGCACTTTGAATCATAATATCTCCTCAACAGATACACTGCAAAACTTTATCAGAAACACTGTGTGAGAGATGAACAAAGCTAGGAGGTATTTTCGCATTAGTTAAAAAAAAAAAAAGGTCTCAGAAATCATTTAAATAAAAACCTATTGTGAGAAGTCTAAATTTATGTTCAGTGCCTTCCCTTTCTTTCACCCTACACAGTTTTAAAATATATTCATCTTGTTCTAATTGCACAGTAATACGCATGGCCTTCTAAGCAGAAAAACTATTATTATGGCAAAGAAACATGAAGAGATAGGTTGCTAACACAAGACTTTTGTTACAATTAAAAAGAAAAAAATGCATACAAAATAGCATTTGCTGTATAACCATCACCTTTCCTATTCCTGGTGTCCCACTCTGAATTCTACTTGATTCAACAACTTAAGATGCAATGGAAATAATGATATCTATTCCAGTAAATTAAAAAATACAAGGCAGTAGTAAATGTTATGACCACCAGCTAATGGACTATAGTGGAGAAGCATCCACTGTGGATTAAGTTCTCAAGTACTCGATAACTTTAAAAAATGCCTTAAATCACCCACAAAATGCAGTATACATGACTTTGTGTATACAACTCTTAAGTGTATAAACATACATCAGATGCAGGAAATCAAAAGCAGCCATTGTGAAAACTTAGTTTTATAGTACTTATTACTGCAAACTAGACATAAAGGTGCAGAATAAAAGAATTAAGAAAAAGGAAATAGCAACTTTGAACAATCATATAAATCATTTTATATAAGTTATCCTTAGAGTATGTATAATTCTGAGTTAAATCTTCATATAATACAATTTTTATTTTTAACTAAAACAGGGTCTCACTTTGTCACCCAGTCTAGAGTGCAGTAGCACGATCATGGCTCACTGCAGCCTCGATGTCCCAGGCTCGAAGGATCCTCCTGCCTCAGCCACCTGAGTAGCTGGAAATACAGGAGTACACCACCATACCCAGCAAATTTTTTCTTCTTGTAGAGATGGGTCTTACTACATTGCCTAGACTGGTCTTGAACTCCTGAACTTAAGGGATCATCTTGCCTCAGCCTCCCCAAATGCTGGAATGACATGTGTGAGCCACCATGCCTGGTCCATATAAGATTTTAGAGTATTACTCTAAGAGATTAACCCTGCCCTGGGGAATCGATGTCAAAAGTTGGGAATATCTTTCCTAGGCGAAATAATAGAAATAACGAACTCTTTAGTGCTGACTATGTAGCAGGTGCTTCTGAGTGCCCTGCACAGGGTAACTGATCCATGGGTTATGTTAGAGGAAATTGAAGCATAAGGCAAGTAAGTGACTTGGCCAGAGCTGCAGAGCAACCATGTGGCAGAACCAAAATTTCCAAATTTGGGCCCCAGCAGTGTAGTTCCATAGACCCTACTCACTGGTCTCTTCTGCCTCTGAAAGATTTCCTCCCTCCCCACCTCTTTGTCACTCCTCCTCCCACCCACCAACTACCACTGTACAGCGAGGATCTTAAGCCAGAGATCCTATGAGCTGCAACCACCATCTGTGAGCTGTACATTTTTTGAGGTATTACCTTTCTGGCAGCACGTTTCAAGGCAGGGATTCAAGGACTTAGAACAACATGAAACAATTCAACAATAATGACAAGGCAATGACTATTGAAGTGCAGCCTCACCTCACAGTATCTATAAAAGCATCCATGGTTATTACACCATCCACTTGCTCCTCTTCCTGCACTCTGTCATTGTTTCAATAGAAACTGCTGACTGCCCTGACTGCTCTCATATATACCCAGAGGACAACATTTGAGCATCTTCTGGTAAACAGCAATCTTTCTTCATGCTGGCATGACCTCACACTCCACTTCTTGCCTCTTCTCTAAACAATTTCTTCTGTTCTATGCACTGCCATAATCATAGCACACATGGCTCAAAACCACTAGTCTAATCCCAGTACTCTACCTGCAAAAGAGTAGTACCTAACAAAGCAACCAACCTACACTCTCATTTGTGAAGGGCCTACTGTGTGTGTGTTCCAGACAATATGTGGTACATGCTGACCACTTGACATGCATCAACTGAAATTTAAACAGCACTATCTCCACTATAGCATAAACACAATGAGGGCTCAGAGCGGACAAGCAGCTGGTGGTCCATGATTCCATAGCTTGTTAGGGTTAAAGCTGGGATTCTAATCTGCTCTACTCTTGAAAGTCCCTACTTGGTAATATTTCTCTTTCTCTGCCTTTGCCTAAGGAAATCTGTTTATTCCTTTTTTTTTTTTTTTTTTTTGGAGTGCAATGACACGATCTCGGCTCACTGCAACCTCCGCCTCCCAGGTTCAAGTGATTCTCCTGCCTCAGTGTCCCAAGTATCTGGGATTACAGGCGCCCACCACCACATCTAGCTAAATTTTTGTATTTTTAGTAGAGATGGGTTTTACAATGTTGACTAGGCTGTTCTGAAACTCCTGACCTCTGGTGATCCACCCACCTCAGCCTCCCAAAGTGTTGGGATTACAGGCGTGAGCCACCACACCGGGCTATTTATTCTTTAATGTCTCCGGCACTAATCTGTATGCTCCCTGCAGGCAGGGACCATGCTTTGTTCACCTCTGTTTCTATTATACTTCCTAAGGAATGGGCACTTAAAACTTCCCGCACTGATCAAAATAAATGTGAGAGGACAGTGCCTAGCATCTAACAGGCTCCTTGGTGGTTGTGGTCTAAGTGTACGCGTACAGGTGAGGATTACTCGGATCCTAAGAATGCCTAGATTTAACACAAGACAAAAGCATTTGGAAACAATAATAATCATCCTGAATTCCCAATTCTCTCCCCATCACCTTTCTGCCTCTGCTCTAACCCTTCTTCTCCAACACTATGTCTCAGTCTGTCTGTTTCTCTATTCTCTCGACTTCTCTGTCCCTCTTACATACTGTTACTGTCACCACAGGTCTTTGAAGCTACTACAACCTCAAACACACCATCCTTATCTTCAACAACCACATCTGAAATATTCTGGCTATAGTTTGCATATGGTTTGTTTGGTCTTGCCAAGTCTCATGTTGAAATCTAATTCCTAATGTTGGAGTTAAGGCCTGATGAGAGGTGTTTGGGTGCCAGGGTGGATCCCACATAGAAGCTTTGGTGCTATTCTCAAAGGAGTGAGTCCTCGCTCTTAGTTCCTTCAAGAACTGGTGGCTAAAAGGAGCCTGACAGCTCCTACCCTTCTCTGTCTTGCCATGTGATCTGCACATACCAGTTCTCCTTCCCCTCCCGCCATGAGCAGAAACTTCCTGAGGCCCTACCAGAAGCAGATATTGTTGCTAGGCTTCTTGTGCAGCTTGCAGAACAATGAGCCAAATAAACCCCTTTCTTATAAATTACCTAGTCTCAGATATTCTTTCATAGCACATAAATGGACTAAGACAATTTCTAACCACATCTGAGATAAAATCAACTGTAAATAAGCACACTAATGGTATTGATATGATGAATAACTCACCTCAACTGTACTTCAGAAAGCCTTCTGCACAAGGCAAGTCTCTTGAGTTAACAAGCCCTGGCCAGGCATGGTGGCTCATGCCTATAATCCCAGCTTTGGGAAGCTGAGGCAGGCAGATTGCTTCCCAGAGTCCAGGAGTATGAGACCAGCTTGGACAACATGGAAAAACCCCATCTCTAAAAAAAAAACTGCAACAATTAGCAGGGCCTGCGTGGTGGTCACATGCCTGTAGACCCAGCTACTCAGGAGACTGAGGTGACAGGATCATAAACCCAGGAGGTAGGGGTTGCCGTGAGCAACGATCATGCCACTGCACTCCAGCCTGGGTGATAGAGACCCAGTCTCCAAACAAAACAAAATCACCACACAAGCCCTAAACCTGACATCCAGATCTGAGAAGACAGAAAATATTTTCAAATCTCTCACATATATGTGCATTCACATATTGCTGCTTACTTTCCTTTTTGTGTATTACTGATGTCTTCCGGTAATCTTACAGCTCTCTGCACATGCCCGCTCTTGTGCTCCAAGTTTCCATCCAGCATCTCACAGAATTGTCTCAACAACTCCAGGTCTAGGGACTACTGTCATCTGTATTTGACAGACAAGGAGGCTGTGGTACAGAGGGCTCATAAAGTTAGCACAGTGGAGAAGGCAGGATGCAACTCAGACATCCAATCCTAGAGCCCACATTCTCTGAACACAAAGCCTGCCTGTCCCTCCAGTACCACCCTGTCTACTTTCGGTCAGCCTGGTGTCATCTGGCTGTAAGTTCCTGAGAATTACCCTAACTGCTATTGTACTAGGATGGTATCTTCCTTACTAAAGGCACCCAGTTTACTAATGCATTTGCATTCCCTAATTGGTTTTGCATATAAGTGGTTCACAAAGTATGGTCCCTCAGCATCACTTGGGAGTGTCTTAGAAATGTGTATTCTCAGGCCTTATCCCAGACTTGTTATGTTAGAAACTCTGGAACAAGAGTCTACCTGCCTGTGATTTAATAAGCCCTCCAGGTAATTCTGATGCATGCTGAATTTTGAGGCTTACTACCCTGCATGATACTTATAGCAAGTTTTAGGTAATGGTGCCTTTGAAGACTAATTGTCAGAAATAGAAGATAGAAAATGTGCAGTAAGGCATCTTGCTTCAGTAACACCCAAGGGCACATTCTGTCTACAATTCCTCACTCTGTCATCTGTCCTCACACGTAGGCTTTCTGCTTATACGCTCCAAATTACAACTACCTAACAGCCTCTAAAATGAGTTTCTGGCTTGGAAGATTTTTAAACGCTGTGAGAGAATGTCTGTTTCAGGATTTCACTTGTCTAATGCAAAGAAGTGAGGCAGGGCCACAGGTGACCCATCACTTCACCTATAAGAGCAAATTAATTACCCCTTAACATAAGTATTGTATTTATGTGCCAAGTATGGTCGATAATAAGGTCTTTACCACGTAACCATATTTCAAGCCATTGTTCACTTAAGTAAACACATTTTAATCACTGTCATTTCATTATTTACTCTCGAGTCTACTATAAACCTGTCAGAACAGTTTGTGTCTGACTGATTGTCATCTCCTTCTATCTTTCCTGCATCATATATAAACCACCCTCCACCTCCACATTTTTCCCCCAACTGAAGTCAAGCACCACACAAGCTCATGGGGATTTAGAGGCAAGTGTGACAGCTGACCACCCCTAATAGTTTGCAGAGCCTTTCATCTGCTCCCCTGAGAATGCTTTTCACACATTCCTTCCACATATCTCTCTGCTGCAATCTCTCTGTTGCAAAACTGTTGTTGATGAAGTGATATTTATCTAAGCATTGTCACGTTGAAGAATACCAAAGAAAGAAAATGAAAATCAATGTGATTGCAAGCTATCAACCTCAAATTTTATTCACTTGTTTCAAATTTGTCAGATGAAAATAATTTGTTTACCTGAGTAACAATATAAAGGTATCAACATATGGATATCCATTTTTAAAGCTTGATTTCAAATTTGGATTTTTAATATTAAAAAGAGGAAAAATATTTAGTCCAATTTTCCCTAGAGAACTCTAACTATAGCCAGGTACTACACAACAACATTTCAATAATGACAGATTACATAGATGACAGTGGTCCCTTAAGATTGTAATGGAGCTAAGAAAAAAAAAACAAAACAAAAAACCTATCATCTAGTATTTACGACATGGTACTTTTAATCATTATTTTAGAGTCTACTTCTTCTATTTATAAAAGATAAATAAAACTGTAAAACGGCCTTAGGCAGGTCCTTCAGGAGGTGTTCCAGAAGAAGGCATTGTTATCATAGGAGATGACAGCTCCATGCTTGTTACTGTCCCTAAAGACCTTCCAGTGGGACAAGATGTGGAGGTGGAAGACAGTGATATTGATGATCCTGACCTGGTGCAGGCCTAGGCTAATGCGTATGTTTGTGTCTTAGTCTGTAACAAAAAGCTTTAAGAAGAAAAAATATATATATATATTTAAAAACAAAAAAATACAGAAAAAGGATATAAAGATGGAAAATATTTGTACATAGCTGTACAATGTGTTTTAAGCTAAATGTTATTATAAGAGTGTCAGAAAGCTAAAAAAAAAATTAAGTTTATAAAACAAAAAAGCCACAATAAGCTGGGCACAGTGGCTCATGTCTGTAATCCCAGCACTTTGGGAGGCTGAATTAGGAGGATCACTTGAGGCCAGGAGTTTGAGACCAGCCTGACCAACATGGTGAAACCTTGTGTGTACTACAAACATAAAAAGTAGCCAGGTGTGGTGGGGCATGCCTGTGGTCCCAGCTATTCATGAAGCTGAAGGACGAGAATTGCTTGAACCCAGGAGGAAGAGGTTGCAGTGAGCCAAGATCACGCCACTGCATTCCAGCCTGGGCGACAGAGTGAGATCATCTTAAAAAAAAAAAAAAAAAAAAAAAAAAAAAAAGCTACACTAAGCTGAGATTATTGAAGAAAGAAAAATATTTTTAAAATTTCTTTTTGTTTATTTTATTTTTTAGAGACAAGGTCTTGCCCTGCAAGCCCAGGCTGGTCTTAAACTCCCAGCCTTAAGCAATCCTCCTTCTTCATCAATGTTTTTGAATAAATTTAGCATAGCCTAAGTCTACAGTGTTTATAAAGTCTACAGTAGCATACAGTAATATCTTAGGCCTTCACATGCACTCATCACTCATGTAGTGACTCATTCAGAGCAACTTCCAGTCTAAGCTCCATTTATGGTAAGTGCCCTATTGAGGTCTACCATTTTTTACTTCACCTTTTCTATGTTTAGATACACAAATACTTACCATTGTGTTACAGTTGTGTACAATATTCAGTACAATAACGTGCTGCACAGGTTTATAGCTGAGGAGTGACAGGCTATACTATATAGCCTACATGTGCAGTAGGCTATATCCATCTAGATTTGTGTAAGCAACTACGATGTTCATACAATGATGAAACCACCTAAGGACACATTTAGCATAATATATCCCCTTCATTAAGCAATGGATGACTATTCATAAAAATCTTGAGATTGAGGGGTTACCTGATAATGCATTATTATATGTATTAAAATGTGTCTTGAGCCAAATGCTTATTAACTCTTGGCTGGTGCCTTACATGTTTCTTTCTTTCTTTTCTTTTCTTTTTTTTTTTTTAAATTCTGATTACTCTTTGGGATTAAAGGTGGTGCTCAAACAAGGTATCATTTATGATCAACTCAATACAGAGATTAGTTAATATTTATTACATTATGCAGAGGCTTCAAAAAGTTCATGAAAATGTATGTTCCAAAATACTATGCATAGATTTCAAACTTTTCTTCCACCAAAATAAATTCATACTAACTTTTTTTGTTGTTGTTTTTTTTTTTGTTTGAGACAGAGTCTCACTCTGTGGCCCAGGCTGGAGTGCACTGGTGCAATCTCGGCTCACTGCAACCTCCACCTCCTGGGCTCATGCCATTCTCCTGCCTCAGCCTCCCGAGTGGCTGGGAGTACAGGCACCTGCCACCACGCCTGGCTAATTTTTTGTATTTTTAGTAGAGACAGGGTTTCACCATGTTTGCCAGGATGGTCTCAATCTCCTGACCTCGTGATCCACCTGCCTCAGCCTCCCAAAGTGTTGGGTTTACAGGCATGAGCCACCGCGCCTGGCCATGCTAACTTCTTATAACATGTCTGAGTAGGATCTAGTTTGAGGCACTAAGAACATTAAGACATCGGGTTGAAAAGAGTCCCAATCAGAGCAACATAAATTCTGCTAATGTTGAGGCAAGAACATGCATCAAATTTATGGTGAAGCTTGGTTGGAAGAATGGTAAAGTCACTGATGCTTTACAAAAAGCTTAAGGGGACAATGCCCAAAATAAACCAGCAATTTACAAATGGATAATTCATTATAAGAATAAATGTGGAATATGAAGCCTACAGTGGCAGACCATCAACATCAATTTCCAAGGAAAAAATTCACCTTGTTCATGCTTTAATTGAAGGGGAACAAGGACTGATGATTAACAGCAGAAATAGGCAACATCATAGACATCGCAACTGGTTCATCTTGCACCATTCTGACTGAAAAACTAAAGCTGAACATACTTTCCACTCAGTGGGTGCCAAAACTGTTGCACACAGATCAGCTGCAGACAAGAGCTTTCTATTGAAATTTTAAACAAGTGAGATTAATGTCCTGAAGCATTCCTCAGAAGAATTGTAACAGGAGATGGAACGTGGCTTTACCTGCATGATCCTGAAGATAAAGCATAATTATAGCAGTGGCTACCAAGAGGTGGAAGTGGGTGGGGTCCAGTAAAAGCAAAGGTGAATTGGTCAAAAGCAAAAGTCATGGCAACAGTTTTTTGGGATGCTCAAGACATTTTGCTTGTTGACTTTTTGGAGGGCCAAAGAATGATAACATCTTATTTCAAGAGTCTTTTGGGAAAGGTGGATAAAGCTTTAGCAGAGAAACAGCTAGGGAATCTTCAAGAGAAAGCCCTTCTCCATCATGACAATGCTCCTGCTCATTCTTCTCATTACAAGAGGACAATTTTGTGAGAGTTTTGATGGAAAATCATTAGGTATCCACCTTACAGTCCCGATTTGTCTCCTTCTGACTTTTTTTCATTTCCTAATTTTAAAAAATCTGTAAAGGGCACTCATTTTTCTTCAGTTAATAATGTAAACAAGATTGCATTGACCCCCAATTCTTTAGGGATGCACAAAATGACTGGTATTGCTTACAAAAGCATCTTAAACTGCATGGAGTTTATGTTCATGGAGTTTAATTGAAAAAACAATTTATCTTTCAATTCTATTTTCCACAAACTTGAAGTCCTCTTCTACTATCCTCAAACGTTGTGCACTAATTGAAAATATATATATATATTTTTTGTAAAATTATTTACAATGTCACATATGTATTATGTATGATTTTATATATAACTTATGCAAATAATTACATATAAATTTACATGTAATTTATATATATGTATACACACACACACACTTCTACAAAGGAAATAATTGAGGACGAATTTTTTCTAAGTGGCTTAGGAAAAGCTGACCAAATAAAAGACCCTTCATCACACACTGTGGAGTCCCTCCATTGAAGAATGTGGACAACACACTCCATAGCAGAAGTTAAAACTGGTGGCTGCTCTCCAACAAATTTTATTTGTCCCTATGTTTACTTTTATTTAAATTGTCAACTTTAAAAATTCAAGATCTTACATTTAAATATCTGGATTTCCATTACCTCATGGAAAAAATGAGGCCTCTAGCACCATGGACTCTTATCTCCACATGGCAATGATTGCACGGTACTAAGTAACAATGCCACCTATGCCAGGCTCGGATTCTCCAGGTCTCCACCTGGCTTGCTTCACTCCAGTAAGTTCTCTGTCTGGCTCCTGTGGGCCTCTGCATTTGCCACCCTGCTCTGCATTCAGTAGTAATTGCAAGAGAGTTCTTTTGTTCCCAGCTTGGGTGGATCCAGGAAGATGTCTAAAGAAAGCTGGACCAAGAGCAAACTCTGGAGAACGGACTGGAAAGAAAATGGGTAGGAGGGGAAAAGAAGAGTCTCTCGGGATAGGCTTATAGTGTGAGCAAAGCCTCAGGGGTGAGGGTCAGGGTGAGGGGGAAGGATGTGTAAGACAGAGTAAAACAGTGAATGTACTGGTTTGACTGGGTCAGAGGTTTAGGAATGGGAATAGCAGGTGAAAAGCTTCAGAAAATTGATTGAAGAGAGACTGAGGAGAGCCTGAGTGTTAATCCAAGGAGTTTCTGGGACATTCTCTAAGTTACAGTTCTTAACTTTCTATTGAGAAACAGATTAACCCACTCTCGATGCAATTTCAGGGAAGTTAAATGCCCACTTAAAGCTTGGGCAGCACGCCCTGCCTCTCCATACTTTCCATCCTTTAAATCAAAAAACACGACTTACAAAGGCTATGTTAATCCGGGAGCAACATGCCCAAAATCAAGAGGACTGACAATGAAAGCAGGAAGAATGCTTTGGCACAGAAGGGGAAAGGAGGAGGTGGCAGTGGAGAGTCATGGTTAAGGACACAGGATACCAGCCTGGGCTCACATCCTGAACCGAGTATATGCACCATGGTCTTTTGAAGGTTACTTATAATCTCTGAGCCTCAGTTTTTTCATCTCCAATGGAGGAAATACTAGTACCTATATTAAAGGGCTGTTGTGAGAATTAAGTGAGTTGATACATACTATATATGCTTAGAATAGTTCCTGGCACAAAGTAAGGTCTCCATGAACATAAACTGTGCTGCTGTCATCATCACTACCACTGTCACCACCATCATCATCACTTAAAAAACTGCACTGATTCCAGAAGGGTGGTGGTAGAGAGTTCATCTGCAGCCATGGCCATATAAATAGAAGTAACCACATGACAAAGAAGTGGTGAGGGAAGACTATATAGGACTTGGTAACTTCAGAAATGTGGGGAAAAGAGCTATTCAGAAGTATTGAAAGATCACTGCATGAATCTGAAGCTAGACGATACAATAAAACAACATGAGCAAAGGTCAAAAAGAATGTGGCTTTTAGAGAAGTCACATTTAAGGTGATAGCAGAGGACTGCAGTGGGACTATTCAGAAGCAGTTGAAACGGCAGAAATGAAATTGAGTAGAAAGGTCAGGTCTAGATGCGGATTTGACAGCTGGTAGTGCTTTGTGAAGCTGATAATTTCAGCAAGGCAAAGGGATTAGGAACATAGATAAGCCATATCATCATGGTCACTATTTTTAGATACCACTGCCTGGACACTATCTATGTTCTAAGAACTGTCCCAAACATTTTATATGGACTGTCTCATTAAGCCATGATTATCTCCCCATTTTATAGATGCAGACACTGAGGATTAGAAAGTTTAAAATCCTTGTTCAAAGGTACCCAGCTTTTAGGTGGTGTGAATTAAAAAGTGGAATCCAGAGCCTTCACTCTTAATCATTTGCTATATTCCTTTCCATAGTAAAGGAGAAGTGAGATGTAAGCAATGAGAATAATCTAAGAAGTCGAGAGACAAAAGTGAATGAGTCACGCCTCTGAGGAAGAAGGTAACGAGTTTATGAACTAGGTAGAGAGTCTTCCAAAGGCTAATTTGTGCTTAGTGCATAGAGAAAGGTTTTTAAAAAGCAGAAAGAAAGGGGGCTAAAAGGGAAAGAGTTACCTTTGATCAGTCAAATACTAGACAAGAAAGTAATTCCCAAGATCAAATTCCAATTTCGAATTGTAATTTCTAATGCAGGACAAGTGGCAAGGTTTCATTTACTTAGCATCACCAAAGAAATGGATACCAGAATTCTGATTTGACATTCATTTACAATAGAATTTTGGAATTATCAATTGTCATTTTTTCCAGCTTGGACAGGGTTATTAAGTTTTTCTTGGAAGGTGATTAGTGCTTACATTTCATCCTTAAAAAGACATAGACATCAGAGGTACGTGTCCGGTGGTGGTAAATAACATCAACTCCACAACAACAGCTAGAAACAACCACCACATCACAGATCACCACACCAACAGCTAACACACCGAGCCTTCTACCCACCAGGCACCACACTAACTGGGGCCAATACCCCACTTGATACCCAGAACTACCCCCGTGTGACAGGTATTGTCACTCGCCAGTTCAGTCTACCTCTGGTGCCTACTCTCTGGCCCTCTTGTTGATATTTGGGTAAGTCTCCTAGAATTTAAAACATCCATTTACTCCCTCAAAAAATAAAGAATGGATTTTTTCTGATAGCTACTGCAGTTTTATATAGTTGATGCATTATGTTCTCTGTCACTCACATACAGGGATCTAGAGAAAGCAGCTATATAACGTTAGGGGAAGGACTAAATCCCCTTGTTTTCTGGTAAATTTATGAGGGAGTGACAAGAAGAAAAATCTTTCTTGTGCTTCCGAATGAGATAGTGATGAAAAACAAAACCACTTCTGTGCAGGGTGAAACAATCATTATTCCCAAGGCCATTTTCGATTGGGAAATAAACAAAAGATTAAATCATAGTGGCTAAGTGAAAGAAACCAGACACAAAAAGTTAATATATTGTATGATTCCATTCATATGAAATACCTAAAATAGATAAACCCATAGAGATAGAACACAGATTAATGCTTACCATGGGCTGGGGCGGACAGGAGAATGAGGAGAAACTGCTCAATAGGTAAGAGGTTTTACTTTGGGAATGTTTTGGAACCATATAAAGGTGGTAGCTGCACACCATTATCAGTGTACTAAATCTAACAGAATTGTTCACTTAAAATGATTAATTTTCTATTATGTGAATTACATCTCAATAACTTATTTCAAAACGAAAAAATAGAAAGTTTAAATTCAAGGATACATACAAAGAATTTTTTTGCTTTGTCTCCAGAACATTTAAAGAATCACTATAAAAAGAAAACTTTATCCTCCTCATGTCTGAGTTTAATTTGGGGAAAGTGGGAAGGGGCTTTATTATTATTGTTACTTCTTTGCTTTTCATTGTCCACAAAATCACATATAGAATGCACCAGGCAATCACGCATTTTCTCTACCTGGGCTGTAGCCCCTGATGTAAAATATGTAGAAAATGTATTACACAGGTAAGCAAATTCTTCACTGTGAAGGTAGTGTTTTCTCTACTCAAAAGTTTTCAAAGAATAACTGCAACTGCAGAAAAGAAAGGTAACTTTTAAATTAATTTAGAAGCAGAGCTCAGCTTGCCCTTTGCATTAGCTCAGGTTCTTTGAACAAAAGACACAAAGTCAGCATTAGACACCCAGGAGATTATTGCGGGAGGAAAGCAGGGTAGGAAGGGAAGAACTTGCAGACCATGATGCAGGTCTAATGCCTGTGAAGCAGAGGAAGAGATAGGAGGTTTGGGAAGAAGGAGTCTCAGGCTTCTCAGGCTCCAGGGTACTTCCAAGAAAGGTCTGGCAGGCCAATTAAGAGTCCTTGAGCCCATGTTCCAATGAAAAAGTCTCACATGTTAGAGGAATGAGTCTGTGCTAACAGCTCATTCACTGACTATAGTAAGTTTGGACTTGCCATGAGACAGCAGTGAATCAAGGATAGCAGTAGCTGAGTTCTTCAGCCGATTATGCTCCTACAACAAGAGACCTCAGTGGCCCATTTTTAAGGTGCCACAACCGCCTATTGATAGCGACAGGAGGCGGCCAAATGCCTAGGCATATAAAGGCAGGTCCCCAGTGCAACCCCACCTCCAAGCTGAAAACAGTTTAAAGTCTGAAAGCCAAGCTACAGGGTAAATCCTTGGACCAGATTGAGAACTTGTCTTCCTGTTTGGCACACTTTCCTCTAATTGATCCTCACCCTTCACCTACTTTACAAAACCTACCCTTTCTAATTAGTTGTTTACATTGTTGTGCCCACCTTGGAGTAGTGTCTTTGCTTTAACCTTTTTTGCATACTCACAAGCCAATCAGCATGCACTCTCTATTCTGAGCCCATAAAAGCCACAGGCTCAGCCATATTAGGGAATTTTCCCACTTTCAGGTAGAGGAACCACCCCGCCACATTCCCTCTTTGCTGAGAGCTTTCTTTTCACTTAATAAATTCTACTCCACTAACTCTCCAGTGTCTGCGAGCCTAATTCTTCCTGGTTGTGAGACAAGAACTCAGACCTAGCTGAACTAAGGAGCAAAAAATTCTGCATCACTATTTTTCAAAGTCTCTACTATAGATCTGGCAATACATTAACTCTCTTCCCCCTTTAGCAATGACGAATGGGAAGGTGTGGTTATTGGAAACCTGAAAATAATACCTACTTTTATTTTAAGCAAGAGTTTCTGCAATTTCTCTCCTGAAAATCTTTGAGGTATATTGCTAGAAAGGGAGAGGAAATAAAAGACTCATAAAGGACAATGCCAGTGCCCATGCTCTAAGAAAAATTTCAGCCAGCAAGAAACTAACTAGATGAGAAAGTAATAATCATGTGTGTAACCCAAAAAGGGCAAATCTGATCCTGTCCATCAAGTGTGACAGTTTATTAACATTGATTAGAAATTTTACAAAGAAATACACAGGGTCATTCACATAGGTATTAATGCCACACCCACCCTCCACAATGAGTTATAAGCCTGTTCTGTTAAAGCAGGATGAACACTTTATAATCTGTATTCATCAGTTTTGTAGAATTGTAATTTTTGTCTGAAATCTAGGGCGATACTTAGTAAATTACACACTTAATATGTTAGAAAATATTAATGTTACATATTACCCAATAATCCGAATTTTGTGGAAAAAATAAGGCACCTGGAATGAATCTATTGGATTTCATAGAACATGAGAAAATAATATACATACCACATAGGTGGAAACAAAATCTATGTTTTGGGAAAAACCGATAAACTCTGGATGTGTTACAAGAAAATGTTTTAAAAATAATAAAAATATTTATGTATGCATATACACATGTAATCTTAAAAATAAGGAATAAAAGGTAGAAAGTCTATACATAAGAATGAAATTTTATTATATATTGAAAAGTAAGTACTGTGATTATTAGAGTTTTTTGAAAGATGCTAACATAACCTATTTTGGGTCAGATAATCAATCTCTTTTAGAATAAAATGTGCTTTCTATCAGTTTTTTGGTCACTGCAACAATAATTTGCAGCCCAAGAACTAAATAAGTGGCTTAAAGTACATCTGAAGGTATTTATAATCTATAAATGTTTCCTCTTGTCATCATATCTGCTTTATTAACTTCAAGGGTTTTTGTGCAGAAGTTCTCTCATTTTCTTTTTGCACTGGGATTTTGTCCTTCATAGTTCTAAAAGAAATATCCTATTTTCTCCCTTTCTTAACCCTCAGGATAGAAGTAGTAGTATCGTCTTACACTGTGTGAAGACTCATTCTCCCAAAAGATGAGCACAAACGAATAGATGCTGAGAATATCAACGCCTGTGACATTTGTTGTCTCCCACAATGACTGCCATGGGAGGACTTGGGAAGCGGACTGCAATCTGATCACAGGTCTTCTGACTCACACTCTATTTTGGACTGCTTTTGTCTTGGATCTGGAGTATAGAAACACCTATTTTGTGGTCAGTAGGCAGTTTAACAATCACATACACAATGAAGCAATCAAAAAGGTGAGCAGGTGAATATTCTCTTTCAGAGGATAAATTACCTTTTCTAGGAAAATGATTATTGGCTGACAATCAGGTGGTAATTTACTTCCCTCTAGACTATAATAAACAAAAATACAAAGTAGGACACCATTTTCAACAGCTGTGTGGGTGATTAAAATCACCTTTTAGCCTTGAAACTAGTCCCTATCTCATTAGCTATGATACATAATTTTTAAAAAAATTATGCCTTCAAAAAGAAAACGTTTTCTGTGGCTGAGTTTGGCAAGCTGTCCATAGTGCCACCTATTACCAAACTTTATAGAGGATGAGATTCCTTTTAAGTAAACCCTGCTTCTGAATTCAGACTATCCTCTTACTCCCGGCCTCCAGGAACTAGTCTGACACAGTCAGTTCTATCACAGGAAGAGGACACAAGAGGTGCATTACGTAAGTCAGCAATGAATAAGCCGGTTGCTCTATGGGGATGGCAGTACTCTGGGTAGTGAAATAAGTGCTCTTTTAGGTAAAATAGGTTTAGTTGGTCTTTGAGTTATTTAAGAGCCAAGCCTAGAGCAGAAGAGGTTGCAACAGAGTGTGACATGAGTTGGAATATGTAGAACAGGAATTCAGGAGTTGTCTCTAGATACTATAGCAGAGTAAGGAATGGAAGTGGAGAGCACATCATGGAGACATGGAGAACAGAGGAGATGAAAGAAGCCCTGTAATATGAAGCAGGGGATGGAGGATCCTGGCAGCAGCCTGGGGCCTGCAGAGGAAAGAGCTTCAAGAGAAGTTCCATATAAGAGGGTGGCCAAGTTTGTGGCATCAGACTTCCCACTGGAAATGGATTCCTGCTTTGTCCTATTATTACTCTCTTATCTCTATACCTCCAGGAAAAGAATGTTCTAACAATGTTGGTGTTAGAAACACCAACCTTGGGTTAACAGAGCACTGGGGCTTGTAGGGATATGGAAGAAACATCTGCTGGTCACTAAGGGGAGGAGCTAAGCAGAGGTGACAGCACACACACAGAAGCAGGAATCCAGAGCAAGAGATGGCAGAAGAGCACAACAGAAAGTCACACGTGTCTGAAAGTGCTGGGGTAGAGTTGGTCTCCCCATGGTAAGCAGGATTACACCATTTTTGTTTGGATCATTAGAGAAGTTGAAAAGGCTGAGGAACTTAGGGACTACGAAATCTCAGTGAGAGGATTTTGTTAGTCTAAATTCAAAGTCTCTAAAAAACAAAAATGAATTAGCTGCCAATATTTAAAAGTGAGATCATTTTATTTTTCTTAATCCAAATTCTTTGGTTAAAAAAAAAATTAGACAACCTGAAAATGTTAGGATTAAATTCCCTGGTGCTGCATAGAAAGTGGTGCCTTTACAGAGAACAAGGGTTAAATAGTTCAAAACAGACTGAACCTTCCCTATTGCCTACCACCCAGATCAATTTAATCATTGATATGGCAGGCCGGCCCCTGGAGGCACCCAATTCTGCAGCCCCTGATAGCACCTGATTTAAAGGATCTATCCATGACTAAAGACATTTTCTATGCATTTGTAAAGGTTATTTTTGCTTTGCCTGTAGTGATTGCTCAGAAGACTTTTAGTGAATTCCTTAGTTCTATACTTTGAGACGAAATGCAAGTTTCACTTCAATATACATGTGATCTCCAAGGTGGTTTCAGTGCTGGTTATTCCCCATTTTCCACCACATCCATTCTCTGTTCTTCCTGCTCTGCATCCTGGGAAGTTATTTCTTATGTAACTGTCAGACTCATTTATCCTCTGACTATGGTTAGGTTCAGCCCATGAGAATCATCTGCAAGAGAATGGAGGCCAGGAGTGGAGAGAAGATGGGTATTGACTCACTGTCATGGTTCTATAACCCTCCACCCCCACAACTCCTGTTGTGATCCCTTGGATAAGGTCAGCTCCTATGTGGCTCTGATAACACATGATCCCTTCTAGGTTTAGAGGTGATGCCAGCTTCCCTCCACTGCTAGTCCCTGGTGCTGCCCTACCCCATGTAGTTTCCTTCACCCTATCTATACCTTATAAGTAATCCCATTACTAAAATACCTTCCACTAAATCTGATTATACAATCTGTTTCCTCCTGGACCCCTGACTATAAATCAAATTTGAACATTCCAAATTCTGGTACAAAAGTAGTTGGACGGAAAAGACAAAAGGAAATAGAGTAAATTTCAAATGAGTCTTGAAAAAATTTTGGACAAGCATAATCTTGCAGATTGGTCCTTACAAGGCCTACTTGCCTTAATCAGATACTTCAACAGTTGAGTGCTCTGGGTCATTTCTTCTCTGAAGTCTTTCATTTCATGTGTAATTAGAAACATGCCAGTCTGTAATGATGGCAACCTTCAAAATGGTCAGTCTGTCACTTCCACAGCCCTAACTCCAGACACAAATGCCTGCTTGATTACTAAGAGTCTTATTAAGGGGCTATTGTTTCCCCCATCCCTGCCAGCTCCTCCTACCTCCTCATCTTTATCATCTCGCATTCTACTCAAAGAAGGATTTAAAGAGAAAAAAAGAAAATCTCATAGACACTCACATCAGATTGTATTCATAAGCGAGGTAAACTACATCTGGGCTTGTCACTCACAGTTTTTGTTTTCCTCTCTAAATCTAAGAATAACCTGCAGCCAGTTGCAAAACAGGGAGCAAGTTTTCCAAAGAGCATGTGGGTGGGAGAAGCCAACCATGAAGTAAATTCCAACATCAAGAGTCTGGTTGGATTCCACTGTGGCCGCCACTTATTTTTCCCAACTTTTTGGACCATGAAATTTATTGTTATCAACTGTAGGTATAGTTCTCATCTTTGGTAAAACTCCTCAGACCTGGCAGGTGTCCTTTGAAGAGTACACTAATTCTAAAAACTGCTTGTTTCTATATTGGCTGAGATAGGAAAAAACAGCCTTCATTTTCACGATTCATTCTAATCATTTAATACCTATTACTGCAACAACATGCACCAGATTTCTGACAGACACCTGTATGCAAATTATCTAAGTTTCAGAGCAGAAAGCCTGGTTTAAAAGTACAATACGATCTGTAATAACGTAGCATTAGCACACACTGGGACTATTTTGGACTAACAATAGTCCAAAAACGAAACAATTGAATTTTAGTTTCTTGAGGATTGGGAATATCAGTCACTGTGTTGTCATTGCTTCAAGAAGAGTACCTAGCACATAACAGATGCTCAATCCACATTTACTGAAATAAAAAGAATGCCTCAATAGCCCACTGTCTTGGCAGACTTTAGCTACTCTCATTCCAGCACTTGGAACAATTACCTACTTTCAAGGACCACCTTTGTGCAGTCATGCTCATGCCCAGAACAAAATTCTTATTTGACAGAGATACCAATAATGCAATACAAAGGTTTTGACTGGTTCTCTGCTTTAGCATATGAAGAATACACTCTAGTCTACAAAGAAGATAATGGAAGCCAATAGTCCAAGCGTTCAAGTGGACTTAATTTAAAAGTAAAAGCCTGGGATAGACAAAGACAGAAAAAGAAGCATTGAAATAACCTGTGTGAGAAAGCAGAATTTTAACAACAGAGCTGGGCAAAGCAAAAAGCAATTAGTAGGTTTGTCTTCATGCAGCTTCAAGAGTGCTGGTTGTTAAAATTATCCTAGGAGCTGGTGGTGCTTGGATTTCCTTTTAACAGACCTTGAACTATGCAGTGCTTAACCTCCTTTTCTGAGAGCTATCCAGGGACACCAAATAGGAATGGATGTGCACATTGCTGCTGTTAGGGCTCAGAAAGACAACACCCAAAATGAAGGCCTCAGAAGCAGAAGACTCTGACCTTCTCCAGCTCTCCTCTCTCTAGCCTTTTATTTTCTCCCCCTAGGCCAGCCATAAAACCTAAACATATTATTCTAATCCCCACTACCTTTCCACATAGTAACTGGCCATAAAGAAACTATCTGACCTACCTTGTCTGATTATAGGTCACTGGACCCCCATTCCAGAGAGGGTCCTGCCCCACACCCAGAAGCAAGGAATGCTGCTGAGTGGCCAAGATGAATCTAGACAGGTCTTGCTGGGTTTCCTCACTTAGTCTACCAGGATTAGATCATATTTTTTGTCCAGTCATATTTCTATATGGCTCTCTGTACTTTGTTGAGCCCAAGTACAAAATTGGACAATTTCCCCTGTATCTTTAGGTCATCATTCTGAAGCCTCCCATGTCACGTAAAATTATGATCAAATAAATTTCTATGCCTTTTCTTCTATTAATCTGCCTCTTGTCAGTGTTTTCAGCAATCCTTCATAGAGTGAAGGGATCGTGTATTAGGATTCTCTAAAAGGACAGAACTTTGCAAACCCCCAGCTTTTCTGCATGGCAGATAGGAAATTGAAAGTACCTCTGCTTGGTTGCTGTCCACAACTGATCAGACTGATTGTGGGCCAAGTCTGCCTTTGCACAGAAGTTGCAACTTTGTAAATTCACTTTAGCCTCTGATTGGTTGCTTTCCACAACCAAGGAGTATACTTTCATTTTCAAAAAATCTCTGCTTTTGTTGCATCATTCTTTCCTTGCTTTGTGTGTTTTTTCTAACTCTTTGTTCAAAATGCCAAGAACCTGGACACACTCCACCAGTAACAAAAACAATGGAGAAGGTTCAAAATGTCAGATTTTAAACAAACATTCGAGGCTATTCATTACCTAGAAAAAAACAAAAGTGCGCAGTTTAAATGAACCCAAAAAGAGAGAGAGAATCTATTATTTCAGGTCACTGAGTATGTACTAGTACTTGTCTTGGTGTGTGACAGTAGCTAAGACCCTCTTTCTGACCTAGAGAAAAATCCTTCATTCTTCAAAATAAGGTTTGAAGTTACCTCCTCTAGGTAGGCTTCCATAAACCTACTGAGATGCTCATTCACGGGACTTTTACAGATAGCTCTTTTATCCTCTCTCCACCATGGAACTTGTATTACACTGCTCTTACATTTGATTCTAATGAGACTATAGACTGCAAAAGAACTAGGACAACACCTGTCTTTTGAATTCCCAGCCCTGCAACAGGGCTTGGTTTATAGGAACACTTAAGGACTAGCCTTTGGATTTGTTGAATGTAAGAGTTTTTAAAGTCAGGGACCATGTTTTACACAGCCCATAATACAAGCTCAGTATTGGAGATGTTTCCAGTATTATGGGTCCCAACTCACCACCACAGAAGGAAAGACGTCACTTTTCCAAGTTCCCATTCATCCAGGGCAAGGAAGGCAGTAGGAAGCACTACAGGATTTCAGTTTCTGAATGATCATTAAAAGAAGGATGTCCAGGTTGCAGCAGCAGCAGAAATCCTATAATACATTTTTGTTTTTCTTCTCAAATGAGCTAGACAATTGGTTCTTAAACCGGTGATTTTCTCCTCCACTCCCATCCCACTGATAGCCACAGGAGAGAGCCAAATGCCTAGGAAGATGGGATAGGGGTGGGTACCGGGTGAAACCCCATCTCCAAGCCAAAGACAGTTTAAAGCCTGAAAGCCAAACTACAAGTTAAATCCTCGGACCGGATTGAGAATTTGCCTTCCCATTTGGTGCGCTTTCCTCTGACTGAACCCACTCTTCACCTATTTTACATATAGCTTCCCTTTCCTAATTGGTTTTCTAAATTGTCTTGCCCACCTTTGAGTGGTGTCTTCATTTTAACCTTTTTTGCATACTCACACACCAATCAGTATGCGCTCCCCATTCTGAGTCCATAAAAGGTCCCAGACCCAGACACATGGGGGACTTTTCCACCTTCGGGTAGGGAGACCACCCACATGTCCCCTCTCCACTGAAAGCTGTTTCATTGCTCAATGAAATTCTTTTCTGACCTCCTCACCCTTCAATGTTCAGTGCATCCTCATTCTTCTTGGGAATAGGACAAGAACTTGGGAACCAGTGTGCAAGCCAGACTTGGCCCAGGTGGGCTGACTGGGCAGGGCACCCCCTGTGGCAGGTAGAGTCCTCCAAGAAAAGCCTCCCACATCGTTAGTCACAGGTCCCCAACTGGCAAAGGGACCAAGAAAAATCCTGCATACCACCAAACATCTAGCAAAGTTGGGAGACATTTTGGGCTATCACAACTAGGAGGGTGTTACAGGCATCTAGTGGGTAGAGGCCAGGGATTATGCTAAGCATCCTGCAATGCAGATAGCAGCCCCCAACGACGTCAACTCTGCTGCGCTTGAGAAACCCTCAGCTAGACACATCTTTGTTGCCTGCAGCTAAAGATGACCAGCCTCTCCTTTCTAAGCCCCAATTTTCCCATTAGAATCACGGCAACAACAATCAACCACTTCTTATATGTTAAGTGGTGAGGCTTAACATAACAAATGTAAAATTCATACAGTATAACCTGGCACATAACTGCTCCATTATTATTAGATATTTATAGTAATCATTATTATAATAAAGCCACATGTCTGCACATAATATGTATGTGTCAGGTTCTATGCTAAACATCTTTTAAAAAGCTGATATTATATATGCTCCACCACTCAAAACATGCTTGGTAAAAGAATAAATGTTGATATATGCTTGTTTATTAAATGATTATATGCATAAGGCAAATATAAAGGACATAAAAGTGTTTATCAGGGCACAATACTAAAAACAATAAATTAAATTCCTTTTATTCCATTAAGAATGCTTTTCTCTAAGAAGTT
This sequence comes from Macaca mulatta, assembly GCF_049350105.2. Lineage (NCBI taxonomy): Eukaryota > Metazoa > Chordata > Mammalia > Primates > Cercopithecidae > Macaca > Macaca mulatta. The sequence continues at coordinate 123,993,605 of NC_133407.1, forward strand.
CCTGATCCTAAGAACCAGGCGATCTTACATGCAAACTCAAAGCTGTTTTATACCTCTCTTCAGACAAAATACAATCAAACAAGGCGTGGCTGAAACCTATTACTGCTAGCCTGGCAGACCACTGGAGCCAATGCAGCCACTAATTCTGTCCTGCTATACGCAGGAAAGCGAAAGAGACACACGGCACTTCAAATAAATCAATTTCCTTTATTAGCTTCCTTTCTTTATCGTTTGCTTTTACTGTATGTTTTGCAGATCAAGTTAATCATTTTCACGTGAAGATCAATCTTAATATGCACTTTCATTTGAAAGTTGTTGTCAGATTTTGTGCAGAAGCCAAATTCTAGAGAAGGATGGGGGGGCGGTAGGGGGTGGGGTATACACCTGACTTTTGTTGTTTCCAGCAGCCCAACCATTCCATGAATTTTTGGTAATAGTATTCCAAAACCTTCTTCCCTAATGTTGGCAACTGTTTAGTTCAGATGTGTTGTAGACAACATTGGGCACATTTCCCAATTTAGGCCAATTAGATATTTCTCCCTAAATTCTGAATCTTGACTAAAATAAACAGAAGACTGAAAAGAACTGAAAATTATTTATTTAAATGGTGGTGCCCTTGTAAGACTGTTCAGTAGCACTTGCTATGCATAAACCCCAATCTACCCTGCTTTCTGTCAATTCTCAAGTCTTATTCTCCTATATTCTTTAGTCTATATAGTGAACTACTCAAAGCCTGCCAATAATTGTTTTTTTTTTTTTTTTTTTGGCTTAAGCTAAATAGAATCTACTTTTGTTTGCTTATAACCAAGGCAATGTTAACTGTTACTGGTAAAAACACCATAACATACTACTGACATTTACGGATCTGGAGCCAGGATATGATATTTCTGTTTCTCTTTTATTTAGTCATTTATTTAATGCACCTTATGCCTCAGTTGCTAAGTCTGTGAAGGAAAAAATGTTACAGAAGCCTACCAATTACAGATACTTAGTAGGTCCAGAGGGTTGCTATTACAGTTTCTTATTCATCAATTTACCCAAAAAGATAAGCAAGTAATTGAATCTTTTTGAATCCCCTGAGATTTATCTAGATCAGCCACTTGTTAAGGAGGATGCATGTAACTTCTGAGTTAAGAAATATAGGCAAGTTTAGATAATATTCAATGGAAATAGGATATACAAATGTACATATTATATTTTATTTTTTAATTTTATTTTTATTTATTGTTGCCCAAGCTGGAGTGCAGTGGCATGATCTCAGCTCACTGCAACCCCCGCCTCTACGGTTCAAGCTATCCTCCTACCGCAGCCTCCCAAATAGCTGGGATTACAAGTGTGTGCCGCCATGCCTGGCTAATTTTTTTGTATTTTTAGTCGAGACAGCGTTTCACTATGTTGACCAGGCTGGCCTCAAACTCCTGACCTCAAATGATCTGCCCACCTTGGGCTACCAAAGTGTTGGGATTACAAATGTGAGCCACCGCGCCTGACCCAAATGTACATATTTATGTGTAAATAAACACACGTACATTTTTCAAGTAAGACCCCCTACATTTCTCTTCCCTTTGATGAATTGTTGGTCCATAATAAAACGAAGAGTGTCGCACAACCATTACTGGGACCTGTTAAAGCCACTAACAGAGAAAGTCATATTTCAAGTATCAGTTACATACTAAGCAAAGGCTCTACCAATGACAGCACGTGCCGCATTTTAAAGCTATCTGAGAAAATTGTCCTCAAGTCTTTTCAACCAGCACTCATCAAGTAACTTTTGAAAACACAGATCAGTTTACATGTGTGTAACACACAGGCACATTAATTCTATAAGAGTTCCTTTCAAGGAAGCTGCCTAGGCAACATGCTAGGCTGTAATGGCCCACTGGACTAACCACCCTGCATGTGCTGCCCAGTCTCAACACACTTCCTCACCTGAGGCTTGAGATGCAAATTGAGGGTAAACTCAGCTTCCAGGCATAGACTTGAACATTTAATGCCAACAAAGTCCCATTCTCAGACCCCTCCTACAACTCTCAATCCACATTTGTCTATCCGGCATCCACTAGGACAACTAGCTCCGTCCACATTAACATGATGTGGACACCCCAGAAGTTCACTAAAACACAGTGGCGCAAGGAATGGCAGTACTAGATATGTATGAAAAGAATGAGATTTGAGCCTCTTTAAAGATCAATGACAGAGAATGAGGAAAAAGAAGAAAAGAAAAAGATCAGTGAATGTCTCAAGAAGACAAAAATGAAGGAGATTAGGAGAGACAAGTTAGGGAGAGAAAAGAGATGTTGAGGGTTAAGAGGAAAAATAATTGACAATAGAAAATGAAGGTCAGTCATCTGGGCCAAGTGTATCATTTACTTATCAACTTGGTATTTCTTAAGATCTAATGCGGCAGGAAATACTACAGAAATCAAAACAAAATATGACTTTAATATTGATTCAGTTCTATCCTGGCACTTGCCCTCAAAGGAAAGATCAATTCCCATAATCAAGGAATAGACTTTTTTAAAAACAAAAAACAAAAACCATAATTCCAGTGGCTTTCCTGAGAGAATTTATAAGTATTGCCATAGATTAAAGAATGGATATCGTTTAGCAGATGACAGGAAAAAGTTCTGTAGCACAGAGATTAGGGACTCGAGTCTGGAATCGGACTCTGGGCTCAAATGCCAAATTTGCAGCTTAAGAGTTGGGTGACTCCTGCAAGTTTCTTACTATTTATTTGATCCTCAGTCTCCTTCTCAGCAAAACAGGAGAGTACAGATTTCATGGGATTCTTGTAAATACTGAATATGATAGTATATATTATAAAAGTAAATCATAAGCCCAAAGTTCTTTTACTTGACCTTGATTAAAATTATAATTAAACCATTGGCCATTAAGTTCAGAGCATTTAGGGGTAAACTTCTAAGCAAAGACATTGTTGACACAAGCACTACTGAAAACGTAAATCCTGGATTAATCATAACCCTTTGGAGAGAAAGAGAAGGTCTAAAGACTATTTAACATAAAGTGAAATTTGAGACCAATCTGTAGAGTTCATGTTCTTATAAAGCTGAATATAGGCTTCATTCGGTTTACCAGAGCTGGCAATGAGCTATTGCACAAATTGAAATATTTACTTTAACTGTGAATCTGTAACCTTGGACTCTGGATATTTATAACTGTAATGAGAAATTACATTTGTTCAAATGTTTGTATTAACTTTTTTCCCCACAGGAACTTGGTTTGCTAACTAATCTTGTAATAACCATAGACTAAGATGTCAGTGATCTGGTTATAGTTTACTCAAGCCATTTAACAAGCTGAACATTTTCTTACTGGAAGTAATACATCTAAAGTCATACTTCCCTGGGAGAACAAGTCATTTGCAGTTATTCAAGAAAGGGACAGATTATCATCAAAATACAATGCAAAAATCTCAATTTTTCACAACAATGCAATTCATTCAGCAAGCCTCAATACTCCCATGCTACGCTAACCTTCTTTACATTTTCTCCTAGGTGTATCTTTGAAGGAACATGAGGAATATTTGCTGTGTCTCAAAAATCAAACAGATATGTATTCCATCTGTTTAAAAGCTTACAGAGTATTATAGACGAAGGAAGCTTCTAAATTCAACATTAAATAATGGGAAAATTGAACAAAAACAACACCATAACAGATTTATTTTAATAATTCTGGCAAGAAGTACAAATCTAAGGAAATAGAAGCAAAATACAGGATAATTCAGAATACTAAGAACCTGCTATTATTTAACTGATGCATAGGTAGAAGTTAGGAAAAGTGATGCCACATTTTGATGTTGCTGCTTACTGGCTGCATCTAGAGAGAGGCAAGTAGGTATCAGGCATTTCTGCCAAAGCTAGGTGAGGTATTAACCACTGAGAAGATAATAGGAATAGATGAACAGTTATCCAGATGGTACAAGATGGCAGGTAATTTATGGCTAATTGTAAGCCTCTCTGGAGTTAAGGGTACTAAAGAAAAGAAAGTCTACGTCTAAAGAGGAGAAAAGAAGACAGACAAGCTGGTTACATTGAAGATTTTTATTTCTAAGACTGACACAGGTTAATTTCATTCCCATCAAGCAATTATTAATAAATTCTTATTTATTGTGGATAAAAGAATTGTAATAAGTGATTTTAAATATTTTAATTGGCAAAAATAAATTTCCACAGTACTCACAGCATTTTTTTTACTTTGAAAAGTAATCAGCATAAGCAAATAACACCTCCTGGGTGACTACTTAACATATATACTGGCTACTATTTATGAAATTGTATTTAAAATGTAGAGTCAAATTTCCATATGTAAGATAAACAGTATATTCATTTTATTTTTAAAAATATAAGAGAATTAACTAGCTAAATAATTTCCCTGGAAAACTATTAAGTAGGACAGAGAATTCAAGACCCTAAAATTAATTTTTCAAATGTTATTTAAGAGGTTTATACATCCAAGCTCACTTCCATTCTCATATTGCTTATTTAACGACTTCCTCCAAACACACACACCACAGCCCAAGATCTTTCTCTTTCCTATAAAGAGTAATAAGACAGCAAACTTAAAGTTTTAGTCTTTGCAAAATATGTGTACTTTCTTCTTTACCATTAATTCTTGAGCCCTGAAGCAGACAGAAATATTGGAGTAGTGTGCCAAAGGTCAATGTAAAGGAGACAAATGTGACAGGAGATGGAGAAGCATTAACCCCTTATACCTGTAACTCTAAAATGGTATGTTATATATGTTAAATACACATAAAGGATTTCTATCTGCATCAGCATAGAACGATCTAAGATTCAAGCACTGAAAAGTACATGATACTGATGCCAGTATTCTTTACATATTAGAAAAATCTTGAAATAGTTCTTAAATCTGATGACTTGGGTCTCCCCAGTTTGTTCAATAAGACATTTTAACTCCTATTAAGAAGAAAAGCTATTCTTATTTCAACTTGGAAATTAACAAAGAAAATAGCATTCATTGTAGGGAAAAATGGCACATTATTTTTTATAACCTCCTCTTACTTGAGTAGGAAAATAATCCACTTAATGTGTCTAGAAGGGCAATAACCCTACATTAGGGGAGTACAGACTCCCAGGGAAAAAGCCATTTACAAAAACACTGAGGAACTGCCAAACGTTGTAGGGTTCATACAGCCACTGCTAATTACTATGTATACTGTATTTCTGGACCTACTGGCAATGTATTGGCTGATCTTTCTGGATTGTGTCTTCCCAGCTGAATGTTGTTTATTTCCCACATCATGCAAATGACAGGGAGTATGTTGGTCTATTTTGTGATTGGCAAGGTAAAAACTTAAAATTGTGTTTTAGATTAGGTCACAAAGAAGTGCCAAATGGTTGTTAACAAAAAAGAAAATGCTTTCAACAAACCTCACGTGTTGTTTAATCTTGGGCAAAATACAAAAGATGCAAATGTCCTGCCACAAATATATTTCAGCTGGATCCACCTGACTATGCTGAAATATCTAGTAGAAACAATTCCCAGAAACGGATGAATCTGACTTTTTTCTCTAGAAAACTGCTGGATGACTTCTTAGAAAAGGTAAGTCAGAATCCATGTTTTTTTAAAAAATCATTTTTCAATGGTACCTTTATATTTATTTCCACTCTAGTATTTTCTCTTGCCTTGGGGTGGGGGGAACATTTTTTCACCTGTATTATCTTCAGAGAAGAAAGTACACCTTCAGTGTTTTAGCTTGGAAAGTTTTAAAAAGTAAACAGGACATGGTGGCACACACCTGTAGTCTCAACTACTTAGGAAGCTGAGGCAGGAGAATGGCTTGAGCCTAGGAGTTACAGTCTAGTGTGGGCAGCACAGTGAGACTCCCATCTCTAAAGATAAGTAGATACATAGGTAAATAAAACAAAAGCAGTATATTTTCATTTCCTTAATAAAAATCTTGAGGAAGGTGGGGGAAAAGGCATGTACTAGCTTGCATTCCTCGTAGTCCATTAGCAGATAATTTTCTCAATAGTGTATAAGGACAAAAATAAATAAATAAGACCAGTTTCACATTTAGGTCCCTAGAGATTCACAATCTCCATCTCCCTTCTGTCTGCTAACATTTAAATTTTATTTTTAACATGGCCTCTCTTACGCATTTCCCTCTCTCTGCAGATTTCCTAGTCTCTCCCAAGATAACTGGAATTGCACTCAATATTAGTAAAGTGACAATGTTATTTACTGACCACCGAAGAAAAGTCAGGTACTCTGCAGATCTCACTTCATTCCTCATAGCCATGCCAGGAGGTAGCCAATTTGCAGATGGGCAAACCGTAACTCAAGTTTTCTCACCTAGGAAGGGACTGGGCAGAGTCTCAAACTGATATGGTTTGGTTCTGTGTCCCCACCTAAATCTCATCTCAAATTGTAATTTCCCTGTGTGGAGGGAGAGACCTGTAATCCCCACATACCAAGGGAGGGAAGTAATTGGATTATGGGAGTGGGTTTCCCCCATGCTGCTCTTGTGATAGTAAGTAAATTCTCATGAGATCTGGTAGTTTTATAAATGGTAGTTTTTCCTGTGTGTACATGCTCTCTCTTATCTGCTGCCATGTAAGACATGCCTGCTTCCCCTTCCACCATGATTGTAAGTTTCCTGAGGCCTCCCCAGCCATGTGGAACCGTGAGTCAATTAAGCCCTTTTTCTTTATAGATTACCCAATCTCCGGCAGTTCTTTATAGCAGTGTGAAAATGGACTAACACACAAACCTAGATCTAACTCTCAGACATGTTATTGATGATGATAGAAGGTAAAAGAGTCCATCAAACGAACATTATTTAAGATACATACAGCAATTAATTTTCACCAGCCCTTGAGAAAATATTTGAAGCACTAGTCAGAAGGAAAATTTTTCAATAGAAGGGAAAACCATCAAAAAGTTAATAAATTCAGAAACTACAACTGAGTCAAGTGTTGAACAGAGGACTAGACATGGAGTTAGGGGGGTAAGAGGGAGAGAAACACTGAGAAAAGAAAGGCAAAGAACTATGCAATGACTTCCCTGATTTTAACAATGAAAGTAGCTCAGAACATAGGAGTTACTTGGCCAATAGAGTTAAAGGTCTTACTTAAGCAGTACCATGCAAATTCCATTTCTGGTTGCCAGACCCTGATATAACACATGTTCATTTCTCAATAAGTACATGTTAGGTAAATTGACCACTGCCTCTTCTGAAATGGAAATGTCTATAATGGTAAAGGCATTGCCATTGGATTTGAAAGCAGCAAAGCAAGTTGACTGCAGGGAACTCCCTATCTCTCTCTCTCTCTCTCTCTCTCTCTCTCTCTCTCTCTCTCTCTCTCTGTGTGTGTGTGTGTGTGTCTTGTAAATTATTCTTTTAAACTGCTTACAAATTAGCTATGAAACTGGTAGTATGTAGTTGTCTATGTCAATAACAAAAAAGCAAACAGACAAAAAATGCAGATCAGAAGAAATATAACCTCAGTCACTTCATATTAACTGATCATTCACTCATCCATTTGTTTAAATATTTATTTAATATCTACCACATGCTAAGAACTGTGCTATATGTTAGGGGATATATTGGTGAATAAAATAGTTATGGTTTTAGCAATTACAAAGCTTTCAATCTAGTCAGAAAAACAGACAAAACTCAAGTACAACAGAAATAACTATATAACTACAAATTGTGACAGAATATGAAGGAAATAAATTAGGTGCAATGATAAAGACTTGAATGATAGGCAGGTGGATGACACAGAAATGCATTTACATACAGTGGTTAGGAAAGGCCTTTATGAATCCAAATTCTAGGATCTAGATGGAGCTCTAACTTAAACATATATTGGAATCACATAGAGGGCTTATTAAAATAGATTGCTGAGCCCTACCCACCAAAGTGTCTGATTCAGTAGTTCTGGGTTCAGGCAGATAATTGCATTTCTAGTAAGTTCCCAGGTGATGCTGATGTCACCGAACTAGGAAGCACACTTTGCAGAATTACTGGACTAGAGCATAGTGCAGGAGAGAGAAAGTGGCCTGAGTTGAGGTTGGAAGAGTAGGCAGGGAAGCTCTAGATACTCTGACACATGCTCTGTGACAATATCAGTGCCAAACTCAGAACATGTCTAGGACTTGGAGTGAGTCTAATGATCAAGACAATTATGACCACTACTGTTATCTTTACCGAAGGAAGGACCTCTATTACCCTCTTCTAAGCTAAGAACCTGAAAGAAACTTTATCAAGGAATACAAAGAACCAACTCTAAAATCAAACAATATTTTTACAAGGCATTGCTAAATTAACACAGTATCTACCATCCAAAGAACGTGATGTTATCAGAACATATTTAATAGAGAAGATAAAAGAGATCAAAAGGTGACATCTACCTTCAAACACAGAGCATTATGAGGATTATGGCAAGGAAGGCATTTCTGTTAATAGAAGAGGATGTGAGTGTACAATTACTGTAAGAGTGATCTAAATAATAAGTAAAGAAGATGCTCTGGGCCGGGCACGGTGGCTCAAGCCTGTAATCCCAGCACTTTGGGAGGCCGAGATGGGCAGATCACGAGGTCAGGAGATCGAGACCATCCTGGCTAACACGGTGAAACCCCGTCTCTACTAAAAAATACAAAAAAACTAGCCAGGCGAGGTGGTGGGCGCCTGTAGTCCCAGCTACTCGGGAGACTGAGGCAGGAGAATGGCATGAACCCGGGAGGCGGAGCTTGCAGTGAGCTGAGATCCGGTCACTGCACTCCAGCCTGGGCAACAGAGCCAGACTCCGTCTCAAAAAAAAAAAAAAAAAAAAAAAAAAGAAGATGCTCTGGACCTCATCTGGTTTGAAATATTTAACTGGCTTCCAAAGGAAGATAATCTTTATTATAGAAAGCTACCAGAACTTTGATAGTTTGGTAGCTCTCAACTTTAGTCTTCCCCCAAATCACTTGGGAGCTTATTAATGGTGTAGATTACCAGAGCCATCCTCACAGTTTCCGATCAAATCAGATGAAGTGAGGCCCGGGAATTTGCACTTTAATAGACATCCTCAGGCATTCTGATGCCGGTAGATTAAGGACCACAGTTTGAGAAATACCCAGTTAAGGCATGGTTCCCTGTAAATGGCAAAACTCAGATGGATAATCTCTTATGGATTTTGATAGAGATAAAACTGTAATTGAAGGCTTACTATGTGCCAGGTACTGCTGGGCACTTCTTAAAAGTATTCCCTTTAATATTTAACAATTTAAAAAATTAATACTGAAGTGATGAGAAAATGGGATTCAGCAAAGCAATAACTTGTCTAAAGTTGGTCATGCAGCAAATAATTTATAGAGCCAGAATGTAAACTGAGGGTTTCTGACTCCAATAATACATTTATTTCAATGATACTGAGCTCATGATTGCTAACCTTTGTGAAGCTACGACAATCATTAAACGATTTCCAGGCAACCACAGCTTCTCCTAAAAGCATTATGTGATTTGGCCTTTTAAAATAAAGAGAAACAGAGTTTAATTATATCTTGAGACTTTGAAAAATCCTTAGATGTCTGAAAATATTCACAGGTGCTAGACAACCAAGTATATGAATCAATAACAGAATCCCTAACTTAAAGTATTTTCCACTGATATTACACTTGACACATCCATCCAACATCAGGCTCAGAGACAGAATGCTTAGCAGTGAAAGGTGGAAGCTGAAGACAAAGGCCTGAGTTAAGAAAAAAAGTCTCCATCATGGATTGGTTATGTGAATGTGGGTAAATGATTTGATTTCTCTGAGCCTCACTTTCCTCATCTATAAAATAATAATAATTACTTTGGGATTTTTATGTAAGATATTATATAATACTATTATATATGAGTATTACATATAATTATATATAACATATTAATTTTAATTATAGTATAAATATATATAATAGCTTATATAATATTTTTTAATCATTTGGCATAGTACCTACCACACAGTTGTTCTATAAATGTTATCTTACTTCTTATTAAATTATTAGTTTTAAGAGGCATGTGATGCAGTTAATAAAATAGTGGAAAAAAACATAAAGGGCCAATAAACATATAAAAAGATGGCCAATCTGATCAGAAGTTTGAAAAGGCAAATAATTAAATAAATAAATCAGCAAAATACCACCAAATTCCCTATAAGATCATAAAAAAGTCAATATTCATAGGATAAAAATATGGGTGAAGAAGAGGGGAAATGTACCTACTTTCCTTCTCTCTCATAAACCACAAATTGATACAACTGTTAAAAGAGCATTTGACAGTTTGTTTTAAATGCTGTGATACAGAAATTCTATTTTTTCCATGGATTCTACGCTCAGTAGAATAGATTTCAGTCATCTTTTCCTGCAAAGGAACAAAGAATAAATATTTTAGAGTTTGTGAAACTTACAGTCTGTCATGACAACTCAACTCTACCATAACTGTGTGAAAGCAGTCACAGACAATGCATACATGAATTGGCTTGGCTGTGTTTTAATAAAATTTTATTTATGGACACTGAAAGTTGAATTTTATCTAATTTTCTAGTGTCAAATATTCATATTGTGATTTTTTTCAACCACTTGAAAAATGTAAAAACATTTCTTAGCTTGCAGACTATAACAAAACAGCAGTGGGCATGATCTGGCTTAGCAGCTAGGTGTAGTTATTAACTGCTACCTTAGAGTGATGCCCACTCATCTGCACAAGGAGGCATGGGCAAGGACATTTACTGTAGCGTTAAAAAGTTGAGAACAACTATTAGATCATCAATAGGGAAATGGCTAAAAAGTTATGAATATATCCATAATCTGGAATATTATGTTATTCTATGCTAATACTATGTTAGCAAAAAAGAATAATTTATCACATACAATTATAAGAGATACTCAAGAAACTTTATGGTAAAAAAGCAAGTTGCAACTGTTCAGTAAAAATGCAAGCTCTGCTGGGACTTAGAGGTTTTAGTATTTGCACCATTATGGCAGTGAATACGTTCGTTAAAGAATGAAGTGGGTCACTTTTGGTTCATCATTCTGTGATTGCAGAACACAGTGGTCCATTTGCTGAGATGGAGTCATTTGCTGTTCGTAAATGTTTGGAGTTGTCTTTCAATAACCAGCTGACAAAGACATAGGCTTAAATGAGAAAAGAAGCAAAGAAAATATAATAGAAAAACTCAAAGAACACATAATTAAGAGCACTTGGGGGACTCTTGAACAGATTCCTACTGGGTTTTTATACTGAATGTCATCATTCTCAATGATCAGGAGGCAGATGACAGCATCAAGACAATATGGTGTCAAGTCACATTTTAGAATGTTCCTGGGGCTCTGATCAGCATTAGCTTGACTAACCAGATCAGAGAAGAAAGTGGTCACAGCAAATACCCTGTCTCAGTTCATTACTCAACACCTGTTAAATGTGATTAACGGCCCTGGCTAATTATGTGTTAAGAGCATTCAGGCTGTAATGTGTCCCAGAGGTCCGCAAAGTTGACTTCATTTACATGTTTGTCTCCTTTCACAAGGTCTCAGACAAACATGGCCAAAATCTCCTGCGCATTTTATGAACTCCCATGTCATCAACTCAGAGTTTCACATATACCAGCGTCTTCCCAGAAAGGACAACGAATGTCTGAGACGTACATTTGTTTCATAGATAAAGCAGGCAAGGTTTAGATTTTATGGCACATAAATGGGCCTCTTGTTGCAATTAATATTATAAAAGGCTGCTAACCTGTGTGCATTAAACTAATTATTACATTTTGTGATCTCGGCTAAAAGACTAAACTGTATTTAGATGGCAAAATGCAACATTTTATGTCTCAAACTAAAACTGCAAAAGTCAGAAATCAAAAAGACTTCAGAGAAGCTTTTTGTCTCTTCATTTTTTAGTTTTACAAATATGTATTAACATTAATAATTTTACATAATTATATGTCCTTATGCTATATTTATACATTAAATATTAAATACATATACAAACCTACATATATATGTGTGTGTGTGTATATATATACACACAAATATACACACACACCACAGACCATTAGACAGCCCTTACACCAAGGTATATTTCTTGCTTTTCTTAAATGGTATTGAACCTAACTCTTCCTACAGTTAATTGAAAGTCAAATAATTAACATCACCCCCAATCTTTCGGTTTTTTTCTTTTTAAGCAGAGGAGCAGAGTTGGCAGCAGACATTAAATCCTTCTTCATTCTTATTTGCTTAGTCTAGCAAAGTAATGAGAAAAAAGTAAATCTACTAACAATTGTGTGTGATGGAATATTATGCAACATCTAGTATTTGTGCCACTGCACTCCAGCACGGGGAAAAAAGTGAGACCCTGTCCAAAAAAAGAAAAAAGACAAACAAAACTGAATGTCTCCACGTACTGATATGGAAAGGTATCTATGACATACGGAGTGGAAAAAAGCAAGCTGCTGAACATTAGGTAGCATATGATGATGCAAATGTGGTAATATAGCCCAACTCCACATATGTGCATCTTTAGATTCCTGTATACACAAGAAAGGATCTGAAAACATATAGAATTACAAGGTCTTACAATCAATTTGGTTCTGCCTCCTTTAGCCCCAATGGGAAGTACCTATCCCAAGTGACCGTCATCATCTTCACAACTAGAAAGAGATTTTCATGGTCCCTTCTACCCAGCAACAGCAGAGCACAGTGGTTTGGAACATGTGCCGTGCAGTCAGGCAAGGGTGCCTCAAATCATATCGACCGCTTACTGGCCAAGTCATCTTGGACAAGTTACTACATTTTCCAGTACTTCTGCTGTTTTCTCATTTGCAAAACAGTGCCCATCTCATAAAGTTGGTGTGAGGGTTGTGATTTAACAGCTGTATAGCACGTGCCTTAGCAAGTGTCGTGAACAGTCACCTGTCTATCATCCTTAGCTAGTACTTTCTTCATCTTGCCTCAGTTATTATTTGAAATTTGCTTGTTTCCTTAGTCATTACCTTTTCTAATTTGCCAAATGTTAAACAGGGACAAGAGTTGGCATTTTCTGTGTCCCTCCGCTTCCTCCCACCACCACTGTAAGCCTCAAATAAAATAATTGTTTTTTACATTTCTGAAACCTTTTCACTCTGTTATAAATCAAGGGGTTCCAACGTGCTTTCTAACAATTCTCAATGCAGTTTAATGCTACGGGTGAGGTGGGCTGGTTGACTTTTCGTCTTGGCTGAGATTTCCATCAGTACATGTGTGACTTGTCTTTTCCTCTAGTTTTTTTTTTTTTTTTTTCTAAGAGTTCCTTCTTTCTCTAATTTCTTACTTTTTTGTTTGTTTGTTTGTTTGTTTTGTTTTGTTTGAGAGTCTCGCTGTCTCGCTCTGTCGCCCAGGCTGGAGTGCAGTGGTGAGATCTCAGCTCACAGCAAGTTCCGCCTCCCAGGTTCACGTCATTCTCAGGCCTCAACCTCCCTAGTAGCTGGGACTACAGGCACCCGCGACCACGCCCGGCTAACTTTTTTGTATTTTTTAGTAGATACGGGGTTTCACATGTTAGCCAGGATGGTCTGGATCTCCTGGCCTCGTGATCTGCCTGCCTCGGCCTCCCAAAGTGCTGGGATTACAGGTGTGAGCCACCGCGCCCGGCCAATTTCTTACTTTTAATTGTCTTATGATCTATGAGTTGCTGTCATTTTGATGAAACCTAGGGCTTCAAGCACATCTCTGCTATTTACTACCTGGAATCTTTAAAAAGGTATCAATTAGGTTTAGTTTCTTAATGGGTAAAATGGATATAATATCATCTACATTTTTTCTTAGTTTTGAAATAAATTTGGCTTTTACCAGTTAGAGAATTCATGCCAATTTTAGAAAAACAAAGACCAAAAAATGAAATAAACAAAGATGAAACCATTCATAATCCCACTACAGATGTCAAAAGTCTATTCTACATCCTTCTAGTCCTTATAAATGTACATAACTAAAGGTTCGGGATCAAGGGGTCTAGACAATTCTGAATCTTGCTTTGTTTCTTATTCTCTCTTCCCAGACCACTCAAAGTGTTAAGCCTGATGTGTTGTAATTGAAAATGTTTCATTGTGCCTAAATATACACCTAAAATCACAAATAAAGGATTTTTTTTTTTTTTTACCAAAGGCCATCAAGTTTTGCCTATTTCCTGTAACTTGCTTTGCTAATTTTACAATATATCATGTGCAGTCATCCATAGCAGATATACATTCTAATTCTTAATGATCTAATAATAATAATCCATAGTATGTATACCACAGTTCATTCAACTAGTGTCAAGTGATCAAAATTCATTTTTTCATTTTTTTGCCACTATGAAGAATGCTACAATAAATAATTTTGTATATATATTTTTATCTATACAGAATAGATTCACAAAGATGAGATTACTGTGTCAAAGGCTATGTGCATTTTTTAAAAATGAGATGGCCAAACTGCTAAGCAATATTTACTGCCCCTAGCATTTCTCCACATTCTAACAGCATTAGATGTCATATATTATTAAGTTGTGCCTACATCACAGGGGAAAAAAATCCTATCTTATTTTACTTAGCAATTCTCCGAGATTAACTTTTCCTCTTTACTGGCTATTTTTCTCTGGCAAACTGCTCATTCATAATCATTGCCCAGTTTTCATGTTGTTCACTTTCAAAAAACTTGTATGGAGTGTCTTGGTATTTAAATGGTTTAAGTATCGGTTTGTCATGTGTGTTATAAATGCTGGTTCACCTAGCTCAGTGTTTGCATTTGCTTACTGTCAAACAAACATAATGAAAGTCTGTTTAGGAAAATACGTGCTTTATACATCTTTGTTTCTGGCTTGCCTTCCACCCCTCCATCCCATATCGTATTACCATCATTTCTCTTCCTGGCTTCTCTTGCTTTCAAAGTTCTAACTTTCTCTTCTTTATCTCCTCACTAGTTATCACAATTACCTCTATAAAGAACTAAGATTTCTCCCACTACTCTTTTTTTTCTTCCCCCCCAAAGAGAGAATAAAGCTTTGGCTGAAGACAGTTTTGATGAGATGGCTAGAAAAACTGCTTTTCTTCATTGGCATTTTGGAAATATTGCTCAGTGGTTTGGGACCCATTTATTTCTACTGCCTCCATCTATCTTTGCTTTATGGCTTGACTTCTGCTGCTTTAACTCCACATTCTGTTTTGCTCCATTTCAACTGTTTAGCTGCCAGGTTTGGTCTAGTTTCACTGATTTACTGTATCTAACCTCATTCCCTCTCTGGATTCTGAACCCCATCCTAGAAAAGGTGCTTCCAGCTCACAGACTCACTTGTTTATTGATTGAAGTTTAGTTCAATCGATAAACATTTCAGCATACGTGGGTCCAATTCCAATAGCACAGATGTTTTCAGATCATTTCAGATGGTGAGACCCAGAAATTTTAATTATTTTTCCAAACACTGCTAAATACTGACATATTAAATTTCATCCCATGAACTGAAAACATTTTTACTAGGAGAAAATCATCATGCTGATATATGCAATTCTGCTGGAAAGTATTATTTTATTTTCTGTTAGGCATTCCATTTAATACTATAGAAGTATTATGATATTTATTACATAAAGCATTATTGTAATAAAATCTCAGGTACTACCCAGAAAAATTAAATGTTTGACCTTAACTTTCTCTAATTTTTCCCTATTATCAATATCAATGTGCTTTTCTTGTTAAGAAAATATTAAGATGGAAAACTTGAAACAGAGGACATTCCGTTCAATTATTTTTATCTTGAGAATTGGGAAAATACAGCCTTTGTTGTATAGAATGCAGTATGTATGTGATGAGTATGGAAAACGCATACTTCCAATGGAAGCAGAGAGACTTGTTCAGGGGCCATTGCAAAACTCCATTGGCAAGGCGCTGTCAGCCTGCAGCAAGGTAGTAGAGGCAAAGGTAAAAGATTATAGAGGTTGATTTTAGAGGGTGAGCTAACAGGACATACGGTAGAGCTCTTAGGCAGTGTGAGGGCATATTCTGACATCTTAAAAGCCTCTGCATTTTAAAATTTCTTTCCAGGTGTCAATGTTGTCCATCAAAATCTTGGCCTGGTTATCCTTGTGTATATGCAGCAGATTTTTTGAGTCCCCCCATATGACTCCAGGTTTCAAATATTTGCTTTATCATATGTCCCAAAGTCCAAATACTGGAGGGTCATGTGGAAATATTCCAAAGATTTGCACACAGAAGTGTGACATATAAGGGGAGAACAGCCAATAAAGCTGTTAAGTACAAGCAGTTGTGCAAAAGAATCTGTTGTATAGCCAGCCCTGCAATGCTTGGAATCAAGCAGCATGGACACAAAATGTCTATGTGTACCCAAACAGGGCAAAGACTTCAACGCTTTTTCCTTTCACAACTAATCTAAGGTTTTCGAAGCTCTTCTCATACCTTATCACATTTTACATATCTAAAAAGAATCAATATTTTCTTGTTCTTTACAACATTCCTTTTTGTTGTTGTTATTGCTGTTGTTGAAGGACAATCAATTCTGATTTGCATAAACTCAAGGGCAACTTAAAAAGACAGTTGCAGTAACTAAGATTGAAGCTGGCATGCCTTTCCCCAGTGAGGTGTTAGACATAAAAATGGCTTTCATTTCATAATGGAGAAAAAAGACTTAAGTCTCTGGGACACACCCCTCTTCTCCCCTAATCTTTTCCACAAATAGCAGCCTGGGTGATTTTTTGTAATGAAAATTCTATCATGTAACTCCAAATATTAAAACTTTCTCATGGCTTTCCATCATCTTAAGAATGAGATCCAAATTCTTCAACTTAGTTTAAATGGTTCTATGTCAGGGCTCTGAACTCTGGTAGACCCAACCCTCCTTCTTAATACAAATATTTTGTATTGCCTTCTTCGCTCTCCCAAGATGAAATCTACTCTTAAGATACTCTACCTACACTCATAATTTAAAAAATATTATAATACCTTAACTTTAATATTAAAAAGAAATATTAGAATGGAACAGAATATGATTATAGAAGCTCTCATTCCCCTAGACATACCCAATGGAACAGGCACCCTCAAATGCCACCAGCAGCCTCTCATGACAAAGCAAGGGGCCAGCCCAGAGTGAATGAGATGGTAGAGTAGACAGACAGAGAGAATTCAGGTCCTTGAGTAGAGTAGAGTATAGACGGTAGAGTAGAGAGACAGAGAGAATTCAGATTTCACTGCAGTGGTGAATCAACCAACCCTGAAGCCCATATTACATTTAGACTTTTTAATGATCTAAAACAATAAATTCCTTTCACAGTTAAACTTTCTACAATGGGTTTTCTGAGTGTGATATAAAACATTATAACTAATACACCCAGTCAAAAACAGAGCGTAAGGAACAGTGCTCTCTCAACGGCTTGTTTAAAGCATGCTTACAAAATTATCAGTAGAATATATGAAAATTAGTGAGGTATTTTTCTGATTGATATGAATGAAATATCATAGACTTCATAGAGATGATGTGTTAAAAGAACAGCCTAAACTAAGTGTTCAGAAATGTTTCCCCTAATAATCCTTAAAGTTTAAAAATCACATTTTCTAATTTCTTATGTATTAAGGTCTAACGTACTTCTCAGGCATTTAAGGCAATGGCGCAATAGTATTCAAAAATTGTTAAAGCTACTCACCCCACCTCCTTCTACCAGTCCTGGTTCAGCTAAGTAATGCAGCTGACCATTAGCATACCTGAAACTACCACACTCATGTGGCTTTTCAGGGCAGGATGAGGAAACACAGTGCCCCTAGTTAACTTCTTGTCAGTAAATATTTGTTTCAAATTTTTTAAGTGTAGTTTTTCTAATACCATAACAAAATCATTCCCCCCACCTTTTCTCTTCATTCTTTCCCAAAAGTAATATAGCTACTAAAATACTCAAAGTATAACAATTTATGTTGTACTTCTTTCTGCTTTCATCCTAGATTATAATTGTACTACAGTAACTCTAGTGATAAAGGTAAACACTTATATGGAACCATCTGTGTAGCAGGTCTTTATTCTAAGCACTTTGAAAACATTAACTCCTTTAACCCTATAATATCCCTACAATGATGATACTACTTCTATTTTACTGATGAGAACACTGATTTTACTGATGAGAACGTGAAGTTCAGAGAGGTGAAATCACTTGGCCCAAAGTTACACAGCTGTAAGCCAAGGTTTGAACAGAGGGTCAGTGCTCTTACCCACTAGACAACCCTGCCTCTGAATACAGAGAGCAGGCTGGGGAAAACACTGGTTTGTATCGGAGAACATGTTTGAGATTATTAGAAAATGAACTCACATACATCTCAAAGCTCTTAGATACAGGGAGATAAAAACTGCTTTTCAAAGAGAAACAAAAGTAAACAAAATGTATTTCTTGAAGAGTTTACAAAGCTAAAGTCAGAAATGCATCTCCATCCACACTGTCCTGTTTGGTCATCTTTAAACTTCTACATCCTAAAGCTTTGGTTTCCAATCAGTCACAATCTCTTGTGCTCTGACATACTCCACACACTCACTCACACATGCATTGTGCATTTCACACACACACACACACACACACACACACACACACACACGCCCCAAATACATGGAAGAAAAACAAAATTAGCTCTCTTCTCTTTGTTGTTGATCAAATGTAGTTAAAGAGTCAGCAGGGGATAAATACCTTGATGCTTACACTTCAGGTACAAGGGCTTTGAAGAAGAACATAGAAGAGTAACTTTTAATGTAGCATTGTGAAAAGAAAAAAGAATGCTGTAAAATCCAGCCCCCATTGTGGGGTGTCATTTCTAACAATGAGGTTTGTTTTCTTTATCTGTAGTGCATACACATGATCAAACAAAAAATAACTGATCCACAGGCTCTGATGTTTTCATCAGTAGTCACTTTCTGCATGGATAAATAAATCAAAAAGGGATTTTAATCCTATCTTCCCTTTAACATTATGGCACATACTTTTGCAATAAGCATGGGGCAAATTGGGAGCCTTTCTGAGACACGGGTAGGGAAGTAAAAACCACATTAGCTGAACGTGCCTTCCTAGGTGGTAGAAACACATGGATCAAGGGAGGATGGTTGCAACACATCCCTATCAGGAACCAACTGCAGCTATCTGAAGCACCCTCCTACAGGAGGGGATGGAAAATGTCATCCTGCAGTGGAAGTAAATACAGGGCTGAATATTCAGATGGAAATGGCTACTCGGCTCAATTATGAACATGATTGACACTAATAGAGAAGCAATGATTTTGTTTAATTCTTTACAAAGACAAAAATTAAAAACCAGGAAGGGGATAAAGCCAAGACCACTGCCAAAGATGATCTTTATCTCCAATGTTCAGTAAATTCTACTCAACTCCATGATTCTCTCCCACCCTGGGCCTCCATCATTCAAATGTTAAAACATTGCCTGGATGGTGAAGTAATCTGTACATTAAACCATTATGATACACGATTTAACTATATAGCCAACCTGCACACGTACCCCTGAACCTAGCAGTTAAAAAAAGAAAATGAAGATTAAAACACAACCCAATGGGCCAACGGGCAAGCATCCCTTTTTTCCCTTACAGAAAATAGTTCTCAGAACTATGATGTATTCATTCACTTTTTAAAAATGAAGAATTTTATAAAGCAAGAAACTCCTCAAAGAGGTCACAGATTTATCATGATGTTAAAAGTCATAAAAATTATAGTTACAGGCTAAGTAGTTAAATCAGAATTACACACCATCCAATTAATTTTATAATCAACAGAGATTAGAGGATATGAGGAAGTAAATGATAGGATCCCAGCTTAAATCAAATCAATATATATTTATTGATAGCCACTCCATATAAGATACCATGAAGAAGGAAAAGTGGTATGGAACCATGTCCTTGTCTCTGAGCAGCTTACTACCTGGCTGGGGAATTGATGTGTAACGTGCACACAATTTATGTACACAGCAATAACAATACAAGGGGTGTCACAAGGCCTCACACAAGTAATGAGCAGCAGAACCATGTAGAAAGGAGCATTTGTATTAATGCAATGGTCAAGAGCCTGGGCTCCAGAGTGAGACTTCCTGGATTTGAATCTCAACTGTACCACTTACAAGCTCATTGACCTTGGACCAGTTATGAGTCTTTCAGCAGGAATAAAATAGGACCTGACTCACATGATGATTGTAAAAATTAAGTGAATGAATACTTGCCAAGTGCTTGCAAATAAGGCCTGGCACACAATAATTGCCATGGAAGTAATAAATTAGTGAAATACAATGGAAAGAAGAGAAAGATCTCCATTGCTCTAAAGTCTCCCAAAGTCCTAGGAGGGTTTAAGTAGTAATGGATGATATCATATTCATTTTCCCCTTCCCATGAATTCCCTCTCTACTGCTACAAACATTCTTAGGTCTCAACCATACTAAAATTAAGAATCATAAATAGTCTCTACTTTGCAAACCCCCTGTAAAAATGTTAGACTCTTCTACCTATGCATCTATTTATCACTGTCCACATTCATTCATTCCCTTATAGCTCAAAACCTGACTCCAGCCCCCACCATTCTACAGAAAGCACTACAAAAACCCTAAAATCTAAATCCAACTTCCATTTCTCCTTAGTCAACACCCTCTCTAGAACATTACAAATTATTCACCATTTGATCATCACAATTTTCTCCTTCCTAGGCTCTGTCATTGCCATCAGACTTTCGGCTTCGAGAAATAAGAATTGCTTTTCCTCACACCTACATCTCTTGGCATGCAGTAGCATGTGAAATTAAATCACTTTACTAGCGAGTGCTCTCTATGACTTTCAGTAGGCAGACTTCTGAGATGTCCCTCAAGATTCTTGCCTCTGGTATATGTAACCCATATAATTCCTCCTTCTTAAGTATGGGCAGGACTTGGGTAAGATGGAGTTCACTTCTGTGACTAGGTTATGTTACACAACAAAGGTAAGGGGATTTCTCTGATATAATTAGGATGCCAGAATCAATCGACTTTGATTGAGTTCATCAAAAGAGAAATTATCTTGGGTGTGCCTGATCTATTCAGATGAGCCATTTTAAGGGACTGGGCTTTTATTTCTTCCTAAAGGAAGAAATAATTCAAAGCCTAAAAGAAATTCTACTGCTGGCCATGAAGAAGAAAGCTCTCAGGTTGTGAGAGGGCTTCAAGAGAGAGCCATGTGGCAGAGACCTGAGAGGGGCTTCTAAGAGCTGAGAGTGAACACTGCACAGTAGCCAGAAAGATAATGGGTGCCTCAGTCCTACAATCACAAGGAAACATTCTGCCAACAGGAGACAGCTCAGAAGTGGGTATTTCCCCAGCCAAGCAAGCCTTCAGGTAAGAGCACAGTCAACTGACACCTTGATTTCAGCCTTCCAGGACCTTTAGCTGAGGACCCTAACTAAAATATGCCACTTTCCAGCCTAAATATTCCAGCCCATGAAAATGGTGAGACAATAATTTTCTGCTGCTTTAAACCACTACGTTTGTGGTAATGTATTACACAGCAATAGCAATCTCCCACACCCTCTGCCTTCCCTCTGTCTTTTCCTCTGGCTCTTTTTTCTTGTTCCAACACCTAAATGTGGGTTGATTTTTCCTGGAATTTCTTCTTTCTCAACACTCTCCAAAGTGATTACACCTAATTGAGTTACTTTAATAACCATCTATATGTGATTATTGCTAGATTTTCAGACTGCTCTTCTCCCTTAAGTCATGTCCTATTTTTGCCTATTGCCTTCTGGTCAATTCCATGTGGGCACTACCAAACTCCTCATTTGATATCTCCCAAATCTACCTTATTATTGCCCCATCTACATCTTGCTCAGTATCTCTCCCTCCTAGCTGGGCCATTCCTGTTCATGACATCTCCATCCTCCCAATCATTTAGTTTGTAAACATCACTAGGACATTCTCCGCTCCTGTTTCCATTAGAACCAATAATTGGCCAACTCCTGTTTTAACAAGTTTATATTCAAGGCTTCTTTTCTATTCCCAATGGGTAATAGGCTGGCGTTTTTCTTCCTAATTTATTAAAAACCTTAGTTCAAAATCCCTAAGTATTTACAAGTAGGTCTTACAAAAGGTAATGGAGTTGGCACAACCCCAAATGGGCTCTCAAAGTCCAATACATGTAAGTTTCCAATCTCAGCCCTGCCACTTAATTTCAATGACCTAATCATATTTTTAATATCTCTGGGCCTCAGTTTCCTCATCCAATTATTGGAGAAGGTAACATCTGTCTCACAGGGCTATTGTATTACATGTAAGGAATCCAATCAATGATGACTATTTGAAATATTACCTGGAATCGTGGCAACAGGACCCATTTCCCTGTCAATCGGACTTGAAAGCTTAACAAGGCCTTCAATTCTTCTTCCTAGATCCCTTTACTGAATCATCGGGGTAAACTGAACCAATGCCTACTTGGTAGCTTCATCAGAGCACGTTTTGAGTCTGCATCCAGACTATTAACTCTTGGAAAACATTAGCAATATTGCTTGTTTATCCTTCCTTCTGTGAACACTGACTACCACATTCAGCAATAAACATTGATGAAGAAACTGAAGAGTTGTTAAAATGGAGACTTGGCAGCATAAAGGAAAAAGGACAAAGAAGAAAGTGACAGGGGCAAATGCAATTGGCAGGCTTCATCTTAACTAAAATCAAAGTGAAGCAATGAAGCCCCAGCAGGTTGAGGTTACTCTTAATGACAAATTCCCTTGGGACATAAATGTCATCACTGAGATCAGATCTTCTTCTAGGATAGTTAGAATTTTCTTATGGGAGGAGAGAGGCAGATACTAGTGTTGTTCATCTCATCTCATGCAACCCAAAGAAAATACCCAATATGAATGGGATTCTTTTGAAGAAAGGGAAATAATGAAAATAATTGGATATGCTTGACAACTTTCAGTTACTCCACTTGCCCTTAAGGTGTAAAGAGTTGAAAATCTAGCTTTTACCTAACGCAGCTGAAAATCTCTCTATATAATGCAAAACTTCAAACCATGTTACCAAAGCAATGACAGCACTGAAAGCTAGAATCTCTTAGGAAACTTAGCAGGCTATTACTTTGAGTACATAACAATGACACAACTTTAATTCCTGCCAAACATCGAGGGCACGACATTCATAAAAATTTTGGTCTAGTTTATGAAAAATAAACCAGGAGGCATCAGTTAAAACTCTTATAAATCCCTTCTTTAAAGTGATTTTAAAAGATTTCACTGATTTCTTCCACTCATCAATGTTAATGAAATCAGAAAAAAAGTCCTAGAAATGGTTATACTTTGGACAATATTTGAGTAAGACATTAAGAAATTCTATTAGAAGAGTGTCCCAGAAAGGAGCAAGAGCTAAACATGCATACAAAATTCAAAGAAACCCAAGCAAAAGGGAGGCAGGAAGTCAGGAGGAATTTCCTGAACAGCAACGAAAACTTCAGACCCACGAGGGATAGGAGAGCAAAAGAAGTTCTAGTTGGCCTTACCAGCTAGAGAACAAGCAAACCCTGGCAAGAGCCTCCCCAGGCAGCAGGTTTAACATGGCCCTGCCCTATTGAAGGGTATCTATCACACAGTGATAGATGATGCTCTAATAAGGCTCTGCAGGGTGATGGAGGGAACCCATAAACCCAATGTGGTTGGAATGCGGGTGGAACAATAAAGAAGAGAGAAAGAAAAGGTTGCTAGTTTTTGAGAACCCTACATGTAATTTTATGTATAATAGTTGACTTTATCTCCACAACAACTCTCTAAAGTGTCAGTATACTCACTGTATAGGTGTGGAAGGATAGGTACAAGTGAGGAGGTGGAAAAAGTCGTTGCTGAGCAAGCATTTCCATTCTTTCCTAAACACCTATGCAAGAAGCATACCTCCCTGCCTTCACTGTTGGACTCGGTCATGTGACTCGCATGAAAAGTCAACAGAAGACCATGTACCAGCCCAAGCCTGTGCCTTAAGAAGTTTCTGCTTATATCTCTGGGAGATACTGACTGACTGGAGAAGAACACACATGTTCCAGGCAACCATGAAGCCACCATCATGGCACCAAATTGAGACATATGGGGCAGAGCCATCTTCTGACCTGCAGATTTGCAGTATTAAAAAGAGGCCCTCAGCTTTTCTGTGGAGCTGTGAGGATACAATGAGACTGTTGCATTCCACTGAAGAACAGAGTGAGTAACCAGTTTACTCAAGTGTCTAAAAGTGATTTTTTCACTAAGTGTCTCTTACTAGCACTTAGCACTGTGTCTAAAACACAGTAGCCTTTTTCTGAACAAATATTAGCTTTTTTCTTCCACAAAAAGGAAGAACCAGAGAAGTGTAATCCAGAAACCCACTTCTGACTTCCACCTCAAAATTCTAAACATAGTACCTTTATGAGGTGTCTTATTTCTGAGTCAACCTGATTCTTACACAGACTATCCCATTTTGTTCTGGTTTGTTGTGGGCCTAAGGGCAGTATTTTTTTTTTCTGCCATAAACAGCTTTCTTGCACTGTTACCTTTACAAATCACATTAGCTAAAAATACTGCATTTTATTCTCTTATATAATTCTCTCTCTAGTCAGGATACTTCACTCTTCACCGCATTTTTTTAACTCTCATCTGGTATTTTTTTATGTCTCTGTTTTCTGCACTTATCTCCATCAAATTTAGATAACAGTCACCGACTTCTTGATGACTCTAAGCTTTTACTGATCTTTGGGAGATTACATCTATGAAAGGTTTGACGTAATCTACTAACCAAAGATCTCTTTCTATCGCTTCCAGCAGTTTTTCATTCATTGAGATTAAGCCAATAGTTGCAAGGGTGGTGAGTTTCAGGGCAGTGATAATTCTCAACTACTCTAAAGATTTCTCCTTTTTCTCAGTCCTGGTTTTGGGCCAGGTGTGGTGGCTCACACCTATAACCCCAGCACTTTGGGAGGCCGAAGTAGGCAGATTACTTGAGGTCAGCAGTTCAAGACCAGCCTGGACAACATGGTGAAACCCTGTCTCTACTAAAAATACAAAAATTAGCCCGCTGTAGTGGTGTGCACCCATGGTCCAAACTACTTGGGAGCTGAGACAGAAGAATAATTTGAACTCTGGAGGCCGAGGCTGCAGTGAGCTGAGATTGTACCACAGCACTCCAGTCTGGATGACAGAGCAAGATTCTATCTCGAAAAAAAAGACCATTAACTTCATTCTATCCCCTACACATAACATTCTTGCTCCATCATTTCCTTTTATGATGTTGGCCTAATGATTTAGTATTTAAGTTCTCTTTACAAATTGGATAACAATTAAAAATTTTATAGGAAAGCAGAGGCCCTCCCAACTCAAAACCACTGCTGGCTCACTCTTATCTGTAGAATCAATTCAGGATGCTTAGTGTAGCCATCGCTGGCTGTTTCACTGACCTAACTCTTGCCAACAGCTCCCTCAAAACAATCTCCCCACCTCCCCCACATACTTAAAAGAGAACTAATGTTTATGCTTTCAATATTATTGCAGTATATATTTTAATTATTTCAAATCATTTAGTATTTTACTGGTGAAGGGCAAAGGCTAAAGTTCTATCTTGTCCTTGGCTACACATGCAGTAAGTGACAGAGCCATCCTACCAAAGTCAGGACTCCTCGTTTCCTAAGCACCTCACTGACATCCTGCACCTTGGCTTACATCCTTTCCTCAGCTCAAAATGCCTCTCAAACACCCTTCTCCAGTGAGCACTTACAGACTCTCTAATGCTCAGCTCAGAGTCTTCTCTTACTAGCTTTTTATGACCACCCTGAGACAAAATTAACTGTTGCCCCATGTGTGTATCTGTGGCCTCCTGCATAGTTTTATTAGAGGAAACATACAAATACACTATTCTTCTGCTCACCCCACTGACCTACAGCTCCTTGATGGTAGGGCTTTAATTTTGTTCACTTGGGTTTTCGTTTTGAGACAGGGTCTTGCTCTGTCACCCAGGCTAGAGTGCAGTAGCACTATCTTGGCTCACTGCAACCTCCACCTCCCAGACTCAAGTAATCCTCCCACCCCAGCCTACTGAGTAGCTGGGACTACTCAGAACATGCCACCGTGCCCAGCTAATTTTTGTATCTTCTGAAGAGATGGGGTTTCATCATGTTGCCCAGGCTGGTCTTGAACTCCTAAGCTCAAGCAATGCACCTGCCTTGGCCTCCCAAAGTACTGGGTTTACAGGCGTGAGTCACCGTGCCCAGCCTGGGCCTTTATTTTTAATTCTCAGGACTGTTAGTTTTTGACACATTGTAGGTGCTCAACATTCAACATTCAACAAATGAGTGTTCAACCTAATCTAGATAGCTACTATAATTATTAATGAAAAGGAAAGAGCTCTGAGGGAACATGCTTCCATTCATATGGCTCATCTATAATATACTGATAGTGATACAAACTGAGTATATAGTGAAATGGTGGTAAATATATCACTATCTAGCATTTCTATCTTAACACAGAGGCTCTTTTAAAAGCTTCTGAGGATGGCTTATCAGTACTTCATAAGCAAGAGACTGCTAGCATGCAGGCAATTTACAAATAAACATAATTCTAATTTTCACAGCTAAACAATTGAGAAGGGTTATAGAATCCTTAAAAAGTGTTTATGAAAAACAGCTCCTGCATCAAATAGCTCACATAGATCTACTGGGGATAGCATTTGTGATAGGAGTAAAATTAACATGTTGCCAAACTACCAACGTCCTTTTCTTGGATGTTGTCACCTACTAACATCACATCATCTGTACTTGTTTATATTTGATTATGGTTTTTGAAAACACATTTTTGTGTTTGGTTTTTACTTATAAGGTTAAAACACATCAAAACATTTGCTAGAAGAATTGCCTTTTTTTTAATAACTGTGATAACACTTAAGATATATACTCAAGAAAATTTTAAGAGTATATATTAAAATATATAATATATAATTATATATTTAATATATATATATAGCAGATCTCTAGAACTATATAGCAGATCTCTAGAACTAACTGTTCATCTTGCATAACAAACTTTATATCTGTCAGAGAGAAACTCTCTATTCATCCCTGTCCCCATCACTATCCCCTGGTAATGATCATTCTACTTTTTTGAATATGACTGTTTTAAATTTCTCATATAAGTGTAATCATGCACTTCTGTGACTGGTTAATATCACCTGGCATGATGCCCTTCAGGTTCATCTACATTATCTCATATGCAAGGTGAATAATGTTCTCATATATATATATATGTGGGGGGTATCTATACATGTATATCACATTTTCTTTATATATCCATCTGTGGATGGACATTTAGGTTGTTTATGTATTTAACTATTATGAATAATGTTGCAATGAACATGTGAGTGCTAATATCTTTTGAGATACTGATTTTAATTCTTTAAAATACTCAGAACTGGTATTGCTGGATCATGGGGTAAATATCTTTTTAATTTCTTGGAAATCTCCATACCATTTTCTATAATCACTGCATCGTTTTATATTCCCACCAACTGTTTACAAGGATTCCAATTTCTTCATATACTTACCAACACTTGGGTTTTGGGTTTGCTTCTGTGACAATATCCCATCCTAACAGGTGTGAGGTGTTCTCTCACTATGGTTCTGATTCACAGCTTCCTGATGATTAGGAATGGTGAACATCATTTCATATACCTGTTGGCTATTAGCATGTTTCTTTGGAGAAATTTCTATTTAATTCCTTTCGCTCATTTTGTAACCAGGTTGAGTGGATTTTTTGGCTATTGATTTGCAGGAATTCCTTATATATTTTGCATATTAGATGCATCAGATGCATGGTTCATATTTTCTCCTATTCCATAGGTGGCTTTTCCACTCTGTTGACTGTTCCCTTTGCTGTGCAGAAGCATTTCAGTGTGAGGTAATTTCAATTGTCTATTTTTGGTTTCGGTGCCTGTGATTTTGGTGTCCTATCCACGAAATTATTGCCTAGACAAATGGCAAGGAGATTTCCCCATTTCCTTCTACAGACTTTATAGATTCATGTTTTACTTCTAAATCTTTTGTTTTACTTTGAGCTTATTTTTATGTACCATGGAATACATTAAAATTGGACCCTTTTATTATACCATATTCAACCAATTACTTTAACGACAGTGGGCGGTTACTGTATACTTTGTACCGTTTCTCTCAACATTTGCATCTCCCTTTGGGAATCTTTTGCAGTTACATCCTACTATCTACCTCTCAACACTTAGAAAATAAATATTTTCTCTTCCAAATCTCTATTGACAGCAAAATCTCAAAGTAAATCCATATGTGAATAGTCACTTTTAAAGAATAGGCAAGTTAAATACTCAGCAGGAATAAAAAGTACAACTCTGTCTTTCTCTTTCTGATACATTTTCTTCCCTGCTTTCCTCCTTCATCCTGTGAGAAGAGGGACGGCAGGGTTGCATATGGGATACATGTGAGGTTTACATCAATCTTACACAGCAGGGTGAGAATGATCAGGCTATCCTCATCCCCCACCAGGACCTCTGGAGTAATGTCACACTTCCTTGCCACCGAAAATGCTACCTGATGTACATTACCTTGTCTTTATTTCAGGTTTTAATAACAAATTCAAACTGTCTTTTCAAACCATTTTCTTAAATGCCTTGACAGACTTGTTCTAGTGTTACCCTAGATAAATGCCTGCTTTATACCAAAGAGATACTAGAATAATTTCTCTTCAATTTCCTCCTGCATTTTGCCTAATTATTTTGAAACATTTTACAGTATATTCCTTGGCCCCATTAAATAAAAAATATCTCTTACATTCTTTACCCATTCCTGCTCACCCACCAATCCTAGTTTCTGCTCTTTGGGTTTCATTTTGGAAATAACATCTTACTAACTACAACATTCATAGTTAAGCCAAAGAAAACAGGTATCCTTCGTAACAATGTTTTTTCTCCACTGTGGCATATATCAGAGATTTTCTTTTTTGGTTTATTTTACATTGTCTCCAAACAAATAAATCTAAAGTTAAAATACAAAGTATCCTTTGCTTTATAGGCTATGCAATGAAAAACGTAATTTATACAGTGCATGCCTCAACTGTCCTGACTGGACAGAATCAATGGCATAGAAGGAAAACAGTAATGCATCACAGGACCACTCCTTATCAGCCACTTCGCAGCAAAGATGACTGTGTGATGGGCCAGCAGCAAGCCATTAGCATGCACAGGCTTTTCTCTTTGATTTGTGCTGAAATGTAGGCTATCCAGTTCATACCAGCCTTCAGCCAAAGCCCTGTGGGAAGTAACTGCAAACGATAAACTTCCAGTCCTTTAAAAACATTTGTAATAAAGTATGCAAATAGAGCTACCAACATTACTAGGGAGTCTAACTTTTAAATGACTGAGTGTTATTGGACTTGATTTTTAAGTGAAAAATTCATATATGATGGCAAGGCAGTTTTTTACAACCCTCCTGATGTGGTTGAGGAGTTGATGTAGTATTGAGGAATTATATACTTTATAATGTAATAAAAATGATTTTTTTTTTTTACCAACAACTTGATTTATGAAGAATGGTGCACATGTCTGCTGAAATATCAAAGCAAACTTTTCGTTTACACTGGTGAGGAAGCTAAAAGGCTAATAACTCCAGGGCACATAAAAGCTTAGACCTTCTTTTGGTTTCTTTTCGGGTGAAGATAAATGCCAGATTGAGTTACCTTGTTTTTTAATACTTAAATCTAAGATTTTAATAACTGTTCTTTTAAGTTCAGGGTACATGTGCAGGCTTCTTACACAGGTAAACATGTGTCATGGGGGTTTGTTGTACAGATTATCTCATCATCCAGGTATTAAGCCTAGTACCCATTAGTTACTTTTCCTGATCCTGTCTGTCCTCTCACCCTCCATGCTCTGACGACAGACCCCAGTGTGCGTTATTCCCCTCTATGTGTCCATGTGTCCTCATCATTTAGCTCCCACTTATAGGTGAAAACATACAGTATTTGGTTTTCTTTTCCTGCATTCGATTGCTAAGGATAATGGCCCCCAGCTCCATCCTTATCCCTGCAAAGGGCGCAATCTTGTTCTCTTTCATGGCTGCATAGTATTCCATGGTGTATATGTACCACATTTTCTTTTTCTTTTTCCTTTTTTCTTTTCTTTTTGAGATGGAGTCTCATTCTGTCATCCAGGCTGGAGTGCAGTAGCATGATCTTGGCTCAGCTCACTGCAACCTCTTCCTCCTGGGCTCAAGCAATTCTCCTGCCTCAGCTTCCCAAGTAGCTGGAACTACACGTATGTGCCACCACACCTGGCTAATTTTTGTATTTTTAGTCGAGATAGAGGGTTTCACCATGTTGACCAGGATGGTCTCAAACTCCAGACCTCAAGTGATCCACCCACCTCAGCCTCCCAAAGTGCTAGGATTACAGGTGTGTGCCACTGCACCCAGCCAGTACCACATTTTCTTTATCCAGTTTATCACTGAAAGGCATTCAGATTGAGTTACTTTTATTCAGGTTTTTCACAAGTATATGTGGTGTGCCCATTATATGCCAGCCACTGTCCTAGGTGCTGACGGCACAGCAGTGAATAAAACAGAGCAACAGAAGATCTAGGCTTTTATATGTCCTAGAGGTATTAGCCTTTAGCGTCCTCACCAATGTAAATGAAATGTTTACTTTGATATTTCAGCAGACATGTACACCATTCTTCATAAATCAAGTTGTTGGTTTAAAACATCATTTTTTATTATATCATGAAGGTAATGTCTGTGATTACCATACAGACAAAAAAACCCTGTCCTCATGGCATCTACACTCTAAGCAACATATGCTGCTTGTCTTCACAAATCTGAGCCAAAACATGTTTCTTTTTATTTCTAAGGCATTGATATTAACTCGGGTCAAATTTTATTCATTTTCTTAGACAGTATGGATTTTAAAAAGGAATCATCATTAGAAAATGTTTGCCTAATGTCTAGGAAAAACATTACTGGTCTGAGATTCTTTTAACTACCCATCTACTTCACAAAATGTTTTGCTGTGAATTAAACTACACAGACTACAGGAAAAGTTAAAATTGAAGTATAAATAAAACAAAGAACAGCACCTAACATGTGCCTCCTATTTTGTACTTTCCTATTTGATTTGATTATGTTATCAATCTCTTCCCCCATTCACAGGAGAGGCCTTTTGAAACCTAAAGTTTAGTACAACTTTCTGGAAATTCTGCAAAGTGGCAAACAAACTGAGAAGATCACATGCCTTAAAAACCCATCACTGATGTTCTTGATCAATAGCTGGCATAAATAAACCGTAGACATGTGGGCAAGACTGCTGGAGCCAGGCAAGGATTTTTCTTAATGTGGACAGTGATGTCACTGAGGCAGAGAGAAGGGAGGCATATTTACAATAAAAGGGAGTGATTATACAATACGCTCAACCCATAAATAAATACTCCATTAAGTTATCAAATTCTCTCTATATGTTCTTAGAGGCCTTCCTGTCAGCCACTTAACTTAGAGAAAAGCAAGTAAAGCTCCATTAATCATTCATTCAGCCAAAACTTGCTGAATCCTGCTCTATGCCTGCCTTGACACACCATCATCACTACTGTGTATTAAGAGTTTACTACATCCTAGACACTGTGCTCAGAGATTACATGCATCATCTCATTCCATCAATGAGCAACCCTGTAAGTTGAGTGTTCTTTTTAATAATAATCATATAGGTGAGGCAAATGATATTCAGGTTATGTTATTTGTCTGTGGTCACATGGCAATTAAATAATCAGATGTCATATGAGGGTATGTAGTTCTAAGATACACATTCATATATATGTTACTACATAAAGAGTTCTCTCATGCAAAACAATCAACATCCAAATTCAGGGGAAATCCAGACCTATATTCTACAAAAATGTAGTTAATAGGTGTTTGGCTAACATACTTTAAGATATTCCCCACCCCATGTACCAAAATCATGACTAGTCACTTGAATTAGTAGACTTCCACATACTTCAAGATCAACAACAGCTGCCTAGAATAATGTATCATGGTATTTTACATTTTTAAAAATTAAGATACAATATGATTGTATAAACATATATAAACTTTTACATAGTCATATTATATAAAAAGATTCAATATAATTATATGAGGCAGGATAAGTAGTCAAGGAAGTAATCATGTCCTTGGGATATGGCAACTGTGGCAACAGTACAGTCAAAACAATAAGCCCCAGCATTGGCATTGTAGTTCAGCTCACTCAAGCAAAGCTATCTCCAGTAGGGAACTGCCCCTGGAGGGAACATGCACATTTGATTTCACCTGTCCTCAGACTGACCCTGTGCTGATGATAATAGTAAAAACACACCCTTGGGTGGAGATTTAAGATGCTAATGAGACATGTGGCATACGAACAAGCATGTACAGCTACTACACGTGTGCACCCAGACGACCACCCAGAACATGCTTACTAGTAACATTGCTTCCCACCTCCTTATGAACAATCATGTAAAACTCCCAGAAAGGGAGTTTCCCTATTGCCAGTCTTTGCTGTCTCATCCTTACAAGCGGCCTGCCCTGAACTCTCTGTCTCTCAGGGTGTACTATCTATTCTGCACTTAACTTTCAAAATATGCTTTTCTTTTGCAATAAATTACTCTATGCTGCGTATCCTTTGCTGTGTCTTGTTTAAATTCTTTACACTAAGAGGAACTGCGGTCTCACAAGAGCCTTCAACAATTACATATTGTTAACTTAAATAACAACTCTGCAGTTCAAATTTAAAGAGAACTGTTCCTGTCTAATAATCAATCCCCTTTTTACCAAGACAATGGGAAAATAACATTCATGCTGATCACCAACTAACCACATTGTTGGGTTAAATCAAGTGTCTGCAATCCCTTTGAGAACATAATGAATGATGTCCGTGGTATCCAGAACCCCCAAATTGCCTAGGCTACCTTCTAGAACAGTACACATCTAGTTCCATCACCTCAGCTGTATGTTTACCAGGAATGCATACAAAATATCAATTCCCAAACCCATCATACTTTTAGTGTATTTACATGATTTAAGAATATAAGAGACTAGTGAAATATGCTGAAGAAAACAGAGCCATTGCTTCCATTACTTGTTTCAAAAGATGAGATAAATCCAATTGGTGAGAGTGATTGGCTTTATATTAGATGGAGGAACCTTTACAAGGTAAGAAAAGACGATCACAAAAGTCCAGAAGAACTGTGCCTTAGATTGCTTTGCAGGCATCCAAGTTTTTACTCCCACTTTGAAGAAATAATTGCTGGTGCAGGATGGGTAACATTTATTTGAGAAAGTAGAGGTGAGACTCTAACCAGCCAATTCATTTTCAAGGAGGTCTAGAACCAAGAATTACCCAACAGATGCACATTATAATGTCCTAAAAATATTTAAATAGCATTTTCTTTCCTTCTAAAGCAACATTTGTTGTTCTAGCCAATTGTTTCAATCAACTGACAAACTAGAAGTCATAACTGATCTGAATAAGGGGCTTCTACTCTGCCCTGTGAAAAGCCTCGGGTAACTAGAGGCAAGCTTCTCTAGCAACACAAGCTCTACCCACCCAGGTCACCCGCTTCAGAACTCTGCTTTTAGGTTTGGGTATGGCCTCGAAGGACTACAGGTGATCAGATGGATGACATCTTGAGTCAAACAGTCTCAGTCAGTGATTCCTCCGGGCACACCTTTCTTCTGATACCCCTAAATACCAGAATACACAGAGCAGCCTGGGAAAATGGCAAGTAACACTTACTTCTCTCTGGGCACCATGTGTCTCCCCACCCTTGAGTGTCAAGAATCACTCTTTTCTAAACTCCCAGGCTCCTCAAAGAGCAGAAGTGCGGGCATATATCATTTTTAGAATGGAAGGAATATTCCAGACTTGCTCCTCAAGAAACAAAAGATGCAAGTGTCTTTGGCTTGTTCAAAAGTACACCCCTTCTTTCTTTGTGCTGTGGGCAAGAGATGCGCATACCAGTCTAAATGAACCACTGTTGTGTTTATGTTGATGCTGCTTTCCACCATATTTCCAATCCTTTACTCTTTCTCACCATTTACTGAGGTGCTCTCACCCATGCTTCACATCCACAGCCCCACAACTTGTCATCCTCAGTCACAGTCTTGCCAGTTCTAAGCCAACCTAGCCCCCACAGTCTCACTTTATATGCACAACAGAGGTAAGGCACCATGTCCATTAGCAAGCCAAGGACTTCTTAAATCACTGAATAGTTCCTAGACTTCTTGGAATGATTTCAGGAACAACTTGCTGCCCTGGGTCCACTGCTCTTCCCTATCCAAATTCCAGACCAGCAACTGGTATCTTCCCTGTCATCAGTTCCCAAGACTAGACTTTTCTCCCAGTCAGGGAAACTGAGCTTGTTACATTTCCATGACATGTCATTCTGAGTGCCCTGTTGCCCATCTCTACCTGGAAGATGGTATATAAATGAAATCATTTACACACTGCCGTTTTAATTTTTAAAGGAATTGTAAGCATGTCAAATTAAGCTCATACTGAATAATAACATTCTAAATAATAATAGAGGCCACCAAATGAGTGTATAATATGTACCAGGTCCTATGCCTGTAACTTTACCTGCACTATCATTTAATTCGCTCAGCAATCCTATGAGGAAAGTACTATTAATACCTTACCAGGAGGAACTTCAGCATTGAAAACTTGCCCAAAGTCATAGGGCATGTAAACTCATTTATGTCAAATTTCCAATCCAAATTATACAACCCAAAGACTCCCCAAAGGTAACCAAACAGATCAACAAAATGTATATAAATCCAAGCTTTTTCTCCTGCCTGTCTTTCAGTAATATTCAGTGGGGCAACACATCTCTGGAATCTGTCATTTCAGTATATTTTTAATAAAGTAGACTCTTTCACACACTCTCCTGGAATCTCTCTCCAGGTGCTCAGCTTGGAGGAACTCAACCAAAGTGCAAATAACATAGGGTAATACGTGATATTTGGAATTTAAGATGCTTTGGGTTTTATGTTGGCATATGGTTCTGATACTCTAGCAAATTACAACCCAGCAAGAAAAATGAATTATGAACTTGTGTGATGTAACAACAAGTTAAAAAGAGTCATCCTTTCTTGGAAATTATCACATTCACCCCTTTTGTTTTTGCTTTTGTTCTTAGAACTTGCTGTTTCACCTCTTGCAAAGTCCCATAAGGTAGAACCAGGTGACATCACTGTCTTTACCTGATACAGGAGACAGAAAATAAATTAAAAAATATAAAAGGCCATTTTACACAGAAGGGAACTAATTCTGAATGATTCGCCGACATTTGATGAATCACTGATGAGCTATACCTTTGCCCTCTTCACATTCCTTCCTTACTGTACTACCAATAAGTTTGCCCAAGTCCATGCAGGGAGTTTACTCACAAAACTGTACAAGTTTCTAAAAATATACAGCAATAAATATATTATTCTTGGAAGTATGTTCTTGGGAACAAGAGGTGTCTCCACTTAACAATGAAGTAGCTCACTGAATCGTTTAAAAAGTGGGCTGAAGAAAACAATAAAATCTTTAAAAAAACAATTTATCATCTCAAAATTTTCCTTGAACAACAGTTTTTTTATTTTTATTTTTATTTTTTTTCTTACCTTAGAGACTAGGCACAGGAAAATAAAATCACTTAACACATAGAGAACACAAGATAGAGACATACTTTTAGAAAGAGTCACATACAAACTGGTTAGTAAATTAGGCTATTGTCTTATAAAAGTTGTTGTAAATCTTAGGCCAATATGTTCTTGAATAGTTGATATTTGACGCATCTGTATGTATTTTATTTATATATTATAGATATACATATATGTATTTTACGTATATATTTTATATGTGTGTGTATATATATATATCTCTCTCAGGTCATTTTTCCTCATGCTTGTTCTTTTTTTGGTTTTTCAGTTTTTTGTTTTTGTTTTTGTTTTAATTTTAAGAGACAAGGCTCTTTTTAATTTTAAGACATACTCCGCTTAGCCTGGAGTACAGTGGCATGATCATGGCTCACTGCAGCCTCAAACTCCTGGGCTCAAGTAATCCTCCTGCCTTAGCCTTTCATGTAGCTGGACTACAGGTACATGCTACCATGCCTAATTTTCTTAACTTATTGTAGAAATGGGATCTCACTGTGTTCCCTATGCTGTTCTTGAACTCCTGGGCTCAAGCGATCCTCCTGCCTCAGGCTCCCAAAGCACTGGAATTACAGGCATAAGCCACCATGCCCAGCTCCAGTCACTCTGAAAGAAACGTCATTCTCTTTTTTGAAAAGACATGTGATTTCATTATAATGCCTAATTGTTTTGCCATATACCTAAGGTTCCTGATTCATCCTCCTAAATGACAAAGACTTTTTACATAGAATCAAAAGAACTTCTGGTGGTGGGGA
This sequence comes from Macaca mulatta, assembly GCF_049350105.2. Lineage (NCBI taxonomy): Eukaryota > Metazoa > Chordata > Mammalia > Primates > Cercopithecidae > Macaca > Macaca mulatta. The sequence goes on from NC_133407.1 coordinate 124,030,066, forward strand.
GTTGGTCGATAGAAAAGAAAAACTCCTACTCCATTGTCTTGAAACTTTGTTTTTGCCATCTAATTCCTGAGGTACAGTTTTCTGGCTGAGAAGAAACTGCCCAAGGACCCTAATTCCGCTAAACTGAAAAGCGACGAAAAGAACAGTGCGAGGTTTTCTTGATGGAGCACTGTGGCCTCACCACAGATGTAGCTTAGTTACCTGGGCCCTACCTGGTAACTCCATGTGGATTACCATAAGTACTTTAAAAAAGTGGTAATCAAATATGCTTGGAAAACGTAATAAGACAGTTTCCTAGGCCCTATCTCCAGAGACTCTGATTCACTAGGTCTGGGTGGGACCCATGAATTTGCAGTCAAATAAACTCACAGATGATGCCAAATGCTAGCCTGAGGACATTTTGAGAATCACTCTAGAGCACTGGGATTTCAAAGCACTTAGGGTAACCTGTATCGCAGACTGTATCTAAAATGTTGTTCTTGGATTATAGTAGTCTGTAGATTTAAGAAGCAATTACCACACATTTCTTACCAAAGGTCATCAAAGAAAGCACACTGCTGTGATGGCAGGCTATCTACTTTTATAAAAAGAAGAAGAAAAAAAAAAAAAATTAAAGTAATGGCTCTTCCCTTGGAACTGAGAGAAAGCTGACTCTGGTTTGCAAAGGCCTATCTCATTCCTGATCCTTTATCATTTGAGAGAGGTGTGAACAGTCTACGTCAAAAATGCTCATTGCACATTCCCAGGAAGCCACTCACAGGGCCGACTGTAATTTTACTTACGCCTGTCTGAACTTGCTTTTCTTATTTTTTCTCCCTGTAGACACATATGATTTTCTTTCTTTGCAAGAAAGAATTCAAAGACAAAGACACAGATGCGATTTTACCAAATTAGCAAACTTTAAAGCAAAACAAAACAAAAAAATCATCCATTTCTGTTTATAGCAAGACTCCCTGTGACCCCTCTACTCATCTTCCTATGAAGAGAGAAAGAAGTGAAAATGTAATAGCCACTCTTCAAGACTGATTAAATAAAACTCATTCAAAAGCCTATGTTGACAACATATTCCTATCTTTTGTGTGCAAATCCATATTGTGTTTCTTGGATGACCTAATATCCTAGAAAAAATAGACGTGCTTCTTACTGAAAAGCAGCAGTTGGAAACTGAAATGCCTACAGTACAAGTGGTAACAAAATTAATGGACCAAGCCAGGAGTGAAGCAAGGGAGGGTAGGAAGGGCAATGGAGATCTTGAGAGTCCTAGCATTACTGAGAGAACTGCAACTAATTAGCTTCAGAACAAAGTCCAATTCTGCTAATGCCAACTGGGGCGTCCTTGAGATTCTTCTCATTTTTTAGTTGTTTCTCTTGGTCCTCTTTCTTGATGTGTCTGATGATTTTAAGTTGCATTACAGAAGCTGTGAATGAAGAATTATAGAGACTCTGCATGATGGTATCTCCCACCAAAGAAGGTTTGTCCTACTCTCTGGCAGGCAGTCTGAAATGGGGCATTACTTTCATCCAATGTGGAATTTGTTGACTCAAAGCTGGTTAGCGTTTTGGAAATGTGGTCCACCTCTGGTTTGCACACACTCCATAAGTGTGGTTTGAAGGCCTATGGTGTACACTAGTACACCTGTCATTCGTGGATGTTCAACTCTACTTATTTTAACCTTAGCCCCAGGAGACTATCAAAAACACACACAGTGGCTCACATCTGTGATCCCAACACTTTGCACCAAGGCAGGAAAATGGCTTGAAGTCAGGAGTTCAAGACCAGCCGGGTCAATATAGCAAGACCCTGCCTCCACAAAAGAATTGAAAAATTAGCCAGGTATGCTCATGCACACTTACAGTCCAAGTTATTCAGGAGGCTGAGGTGGGAGGACTGCTTGAGCCCAGGAGTTTGAGGTTGCAGTGAGCTATGGTCATTCTACTGCACTCCAGCCTGGGCAGTGGAGCAAGACCCTATCTCATAAAAAATAAAATTAAAAATAAAAAAAGCCTTCAGGTATAAATCTACCCAAGACACCCACCTTCTCTCTGAGATCTTGGTTCCTCTGAATCCTGGCTGCTTTGGCAGACCCAAACTTCCATGCTTGTCTCTTCAGCCTTGTGAGATCACCAAAAATTATTTTGCCTAAAAGGTATGATTTTCTACCTGGCTATTTTCTCAACTGCTCCTTAAGCCAAAACCCAGCAAGTTCCCTGAAGGGGAAAGCAGCCTGTGGATTCCTGGCTCAGCACTCTATAGTTCCCCAATTTCTGGATCTCTTGGTTGTCTTGGCAGTTCTTTGCTATCTTCAAAGTTTAGATGTGGCTTTTCTGTTGTCTTCAAAGAAACATTGGTTCGTCACAAGTCACTCTAATTTAGCCAAAAGCAGAAGTCCTCAGGTTAATTGAGCAGAGTAATATAATTTTGTCCCCAAGAAATAATGTTTTTATTCTGAAATATGAATTCAAATTTAAACTTAATCCATATAAATTACATAGGAATTATTTTGCTAAGAATTGGCTTCAAATGTGATAATATACATATTCTATTCCAAACAAGGTGACAACTACTTCTTAGTTCAATGATCTCCTTTAAGACAGATCTATCAAGCAATTTTTGTAATCTGTCAGCAGGCCTCAAAGAAATTTCAAATAACCATAAATCAGTGTTATTCTTTGGATTGAGATGCTCTAGATGAATATTTGATGATAGATGGACACTAGGCAGAGGAATAGTTTCATCTAACGCAATTAAAAAAAAAAAAAAAAAGACAAGACACCCACCCGCATGTTTAGCAGTGAGAAAGATGAGAATGTTGCTGACAGAATATCACTCCTGCAGCTGCCAGTAATAAGCCACCCTTGGAGCAAAGAGATGGGGATTTAAAGAGGACACTATCCAACTTAAGACTTTCTGTAGAATATAGTGTCCTAGATGAAGACGTATGTAGTAAAAACAGGGAAATCACCAAATTATTTCCATTACCACGTGTTACCTCCAACTGAGACTTCTCATATTCCTGAAAATTCACCTGCAGAAGAAAGTAAAAGAGAAACAACAAATTCTCGCCATGAAATAATTTTGAATGCTCTTTCAGAATATTGCCCTGTGAGGACATCTCATCAATGAATTAAGGGGATCTCTATTATGTAGGTAGCTCGAGAACGTAGCAGAAGCCTTGGGAGGGACTGTCCATGGTGGATACTGACCTAAATTGCTCTAGGATTATAATGGACTATAGCAGTGGGTCTCTTGAGAGGGCTTTAGTGTCTTCCTTAACATGCTTATATCCCAGGGTGGGATTATTAAGATAAAATGCCCAGGCATTCAAATGACAGAGATGTAGAACAGTATCAAGCTTGGCACACACCCTAACCAATTACTTGGTTTTCATAATTATCAAGTTTTAAGATGGAGTCAAAAAAAATTACAAAAAAACCTTAGGTCTAAAAGCAAACAAAATATAATTTTAGCTATGTGTACAGTATCAAGTAGTATCAACTGATGTCAAAAAAAAAAAAAAAAGAGAGAGAGAAGAGCATTTTCTGTATGTGGTAGGCACTGTGCCAAGGATATTATATAAAATCTGTTCATCTTCACAGTAACTCTTTGAAGTAAGTACTGTCATGATCCTCATTCTTATGGATGAGGAAAATGAAGTACAGAATGGGTCAGTAATTTCGTCAAGGTAGTAAGTGGAGAGAGACAACCCGAACTAGCTCTCTGGATGCAACATTGAAAGCCCTTAACCACATTGCTTTACTGGCCTCCTGGACAGCATTGATCATTTTAGTGTCTAGTTACATTTTCCCTGCATTTTAATAATGTAACTATGGATTATGGACACGTGCCTTTCCTAGCTATTCTTAAATTCTGAGCTTAATATAAAATTAATGACATCCTGGGAGCCATGATTCTTCCCTAGTACATCTCACTAAGAACATGGTTTATGAAATCTTTATAGCTAGTTGAAATGTGTTTACTAAGTCTTGCCAGGAAGCTCATTTTATAGAGATCTTACACACAGGCAATATAAATTCCTGTAGGGCTAAGAAGCCGTCATTCCAACCAGTCCTTTTCCTCCAAGTAATTCAGTAGATTTGGAAAATGAAGCACCTGGTCTGCTCTTTCCCATAAGTTTCTAAGCTTGCATAAAGATCATTCACTTAATACAGAAAGGGTTGGAAAAATTCCAGATCTAGTCTCTGGAATTTACTTCCCACAATGCTGCTGGTAACTACATATTACTGTTTAGACCAAGTATCTTTGAGAAGGAACAAACTTGCTTTGATTGCCTAGGTACTTCGTGCTGCAAATCTGCATTTCAGTGAAAAACTACTAAGTAAGCAGACAGGAAAGAGAACCAGGGCCCCAGTCTGTAAGCAACATCCTGTTCTAGCCTTTTCTGCTGAAAAGCTATGCAACTGTGAGAAACTCACATTGTAAGCCTCAGTTTCCTCCTCAATAAACTGAAGATGACAATGTTGTTCTTACAAATGTGGCACAAGTGAAAGCACCTAAAAGTTATTTAAATATGAGATCATATAGATCATATATATCATATATACATCACATACACACACACATATGCAGTAATGTGGCACTTAATGATGGAGCTATGTTCTGGGAAATGCACTGTTAGGCTATTTTATTGTGCCAACATCACAAACTGTACTTACACAAACCTAGATGGTGTAGCCTACTACATACCTAGGCTATATGGTATAGCCTATTGCTCCTCCTAGTTACAAACATGTACAGCATGTTACTGTACTGAATACTGTAGGTAATTGTAACACATTGGTGAGTATTTGTGTATCCAAACATAAAAAGGATACAGCAAAAATATGGCATAAAAGGTAGCTGGCAGGGTGGCTCACGCCTGTAATCCCAGCACTTTGGGAGGCCGAGGTGGGTGGATCACCAGGTCAAGAGATCAAGACCATCCTGGCCAATATGGTGAAACTCCATCTCTACTAAAAATACAAAAATTAGCTAGGTGTGGTGGTGTGCGCCTGTAGTCCCAGCTACTCGGGAGGCTGAGGCAAGAGAATAATGTGAAACTGGGAGGCAGAGTTTGCAATAAACCAAGATCGGGGCACTGCACTCCAGCCTGGTGACAGAGGTAGACTCCGCCAAAAAAAAAAAAAGGCATAAAAGGTAGAAAATGGTAGACCTATACAGAGTACTTAACATAAATGAAGTTTACAGGACTAGAAATCGTTCTGGGTGAGCCAATCAGGGAGTGGTGGGTGAATGTGAAAATCTAGGATATTATTGCAAACTACTGCAGACTTTAATAAACACTGTACACTTAAGGTTACACTAAATTTATTAAAAAACAAAGTATTAACAATTGCACTATGACATTACAATGCCTACACCATCACTGGGCAATAGGAATTTTTCAACTCCATTATAATCTTCTGGGCCCACTGTCACATATGTGGTTCACTGTTGCCTGAAATGTTTTATGGTACATGACTGTATAATATCTCCAAAAGCTGAGCTGTGCATATTATCCAGGTCCTGTATAGAATTGGATAGAACTATACAAGTGACAAAGCAGAAAAGAACAGACAGAAGCAGTCTGTGAAGCCGCCCCAGAGGAAGTAAGCTTGAGAGGGGATGCTGGATTTTCACAACGAGAGAAAGATGATGCAATGCAGGATGAGAGGTTTTAAAAACCGAGGAGCCGCAGGTGGGCTACAGAGGTGGGTCCCAGAGAGTCCCACTAATGCCAGCACTGAGTTAAGTGGGGAATTTGGGGATGAAATCACAGCAGACAATGCCTCACTTAATGGAAAATCATTTGATATAGAAAAGTTGTGTGCAAGGAGCCATAAACCAAAAACACCACAAAAACCCCGTTTTCAAGTAGGAACCTGCTTGTAACAAGCCAGTGAAGGTATATACCAATTTAAGAATTAGGTACTAGTGACTTTGAACTATTTAACAGCGAGGTCCACATAGAGAATAAATAGTAGGCTATTTTTCTCATATGGGTTAAGTGAGAAATATAAGCAGATAAAACTCAATTAATTGCTTTCAATAGTTTAGAGTTAGAACAGGTATTTTTAATTTGTATAATGAAAACTTGTTTTTAGGAGTTCCTGGGCCAACTAAGAAGGCAATCGCAACATTAACATAGTTTGAATTAAACATTGGTAAAACAACAACTAATGAAAAGCCCAATATGTTTTTCTATTTGAAAAAATAATAATTGCTATCTTTTTTTTTTTTTTTTTTTTTTTTTTTTTTTTTTTTTTTTTTACCATTTGGTAATGTTGAACTTCATAGGAGCCCAATGCTCCTATGAAGTCTTTACCCTTTTGCATTTTGGGAAATGTCCTGAGCCACAAAAACCAACTTGCCCTTGCATATCGTAAGCCCACCTCCAGCCTTCCTGGCTTCCCTGTGTCATAAATCTCCACCTTTTCTCCCTCTCCTTTGAGACTTTCTTGATTACTGAACATGCCCCCTACTTCAATAACCTGAATAAACTCATCTCCGTAATGGGCTGGTACATCTTGTCTTTGACATGTTTAACTGTTACAAGTTTTCCAGAAAACTGATACTAGAAAAAATGAAACCATATAATACATACTTTTTTTGGTGTTATTTTCCAGAAGTTGTATGAATGCAAAATATCAGCTAAACAAAATTTCACAAAGGATATTAAATATCAGTTGATGATATTAGTGCCACAATCCCAAGAAAGAATATAAGTATCTATGGAAAATCTCATTTTGCACAAAGATAACTCAGTACAACTACAACCAGTTCAACATTTTTAGAAAAAACACTGGACAAGGAAACTTAACTCTCCAACTATGAGAAGCATTCCAAACTGAACAAGACCCCATAGGTAGCACTGGGAGATTGCATAAGGACCAGAAGGTTTCTAGCAGTGTGGGAAAAAAAAGAAAACCACAGCTTTGGCAAAGAAAAAATGTCCTAACTATGAAGATGACTTACAGATACAATCCTTATGCCCACATGAGACCCTGAGGCCACCAAGTTCCAAATTTCAGACTCCCTTAATCTCAAATCCGAACCACAATTCAGTGGGCCTAACTCCAATTGATGTTTCAAGACTTGTAATTTTCTACAAGTTTATCACTTTCCCTCTGAGCAAATAAACATACCATACTTCATTTCTATATTTCTGTGAGATTTCTCATATAAATAAATGCCCAAATCTTGGGAGGAGAAATACTGTAACCACAAATCTTCATTTTAATCAATTTACACTGCAACTCTAAGGTTAAAAAAATGCAGTGGTAAGCAGCCACATTCGATAATAAAATCACACTCATTTGGACTAGTAATTAGTAACCTATTTCCCGAGCAATGTACCAAGCGATTCACATGCTTTGTCTCATTTAAGTATCAGGAAAACCCTATGAAGGGGTTTAAAGTGCCCCCATTTGATAGATGTGAAAGGTTAGGACCAGAGAGGCTTTACTGTGTGCCCAAGATGACTAAATTATTGGAAAGTAAGTGGTAACATAGTAATTATTAAGAAAGGATTCAACATGCAACACTGTTACAGTCAAAAGACATTGGAATTTACAGGAGACCAATAGAATGTGGCCAAATAAAGGTATTTAAATGACCAGTTTAATGAACTCAAAACAATGATTAGTAATTAACTCATCAATCTTTGAATGTCAATGGATAATTCTAAAGTGCTGCAGCTTGCTTGAAAAGTGCCTTCTCTCGAGTTGATTAAATATTCTCTCCAAAAATCTTGTTTACATTATTAATTTGCTCAATAACCCCTGTCTTCAGAGAATTGTAAACCTCTACCTGGTCTCTGAAGAGTTAGCACATATTTTTAATTAAAATGGTCTTGAATAAATTGAGTTATTATTTTTCCAGGTTATATTACTAACAATATTAACTCCAAATAAGATAGATTAAAAAACAAGGTACATTGAAAGTATGCAAATGTAAGTGTGTTCAACATTGAAATATCTAAAGTTCATATAAAGACCTGACTCCAAATTATGAAAATAGGACAATGAGTCATTTCTGTAGTGTACGTGAATGATTTGCAACAGCAAAGAATGTAAAAATGTGTCAAAAGTTTACAAGTTCAAAGTACAAACTGAACACTTCCTTTCGGAAATGCTAAAACAAAATTAAATACCATTAGAAAGATTTTGACACTTTGCTCTTTTATGAGCCAAATTACAGTAACAGAGTTGTGTATATAATGATGCAATTATACGCTGTCATGAACAGTTTAATTATTTTATGCATGAGCAGATTTTTTTTTTTTTTTAACTCAAGTGCCCTGTACAACTTCCACACCTGAATGCTTCTAACTTGGCTTTACCATTTTCTCACTCTATTTAATTTTCTGGGGACACAGAAGGATGGTCCTTACTTTAAAAATGGTTCTATCAAAATTCATTCACTTCACCTTTAAGCTCTTAAAGGCTAGGTACCAGTTTTTCAGCATATACTCTGCAGAGGGCTAAACTTATTCACTCATTCTTTCCAATGCTCCAATGCCTCCACCATGCCAGGTACCAGGCTAGGATGCAACATAGATAGATGCAGGAAGTCAAGGGAGCTGACTGACAAATGAGGAAAACAGAAATCGACAGGAAGTTACAAAACATAGAGGCAGCTACGGGTCATGTCTATGCCTTCAGGTTTCACCACCAGTCCTGTTTTAAATCCTAGCCCTGACTCAATGTAAGTATTTCAGCTCTAAGTTAATCTCTTCACCATCTGGAAAACGGGGGCCATGAAGATCTCTCCCTTACAAGTTGTGAGGATCAAATGAGATGATGAGGCAAATCTGGCACATAGCGTATGCCCAATGAATATCAGCAGCTACTGAATAATAACTGTATTTTTATTACTCTTGGTATTATTATAAGTGCCACAATAAGCTATACAAAGGGTACTAATAAGAACGCCGAGGAAAAGCAATAAATCTTCCTGGAGTAGCTCATTCTGAACAGACAAAAGTTGCAGGGGAGAGAGGGAGATAATGCTGAGTAATGGGTCTTCAATCTATATGAGGAAAAAAAAAAAAATAACCCAAGCATTGTTCAAGAAAAGATGCCATGTTCATTTAAGTGACTATTTCATCTTAAGAAAGCAGTCTGCAGCTACTAATCAAACCGGAACCCTAGCCATGCTGATGATGATCATTAACGTCATCATCCATAAATTCATTTGCTGTGTCACATCTTGGCATAGGAATACTCATTTGTTACAGTTATCCCTTTAGTTTGATGTGAAGAGAAAGCAACCATAAAGCAACTTCTAGGAACCTCCTCCAAATAATTAAAATTCTGAAGCATTCCTCAAGCCGAAAGCAGATCAGACCCTCATTGAGGGCACGTTCTATTAAATAAGCAGGCTCGTGTTTGTTGTTCTTGCAGCACAAGTCCTTGAGCTCACAAATCCCATAGCACCAAAAGTCATTATTTTTTAACCAAACTTTTTTTTTTTTTTTTTTTCCTTGAGACAGAGTCTCACTCTGTTGCCCAGGCTGGAGTGCAGTGGTGTGATCTCGGCTCACTGCAACCTCCGCCTCCCAGGTTCAAGCAATTCTCCTGCCTCAGCCTCCCAAGTAGATGGGACTACAGGCATGTGCCACCATGGCCGGCTAATTTTTTGTATTTTTAGTAGAGATGGGGTTTCACCGTGTTAGCCAGAATGGTCTCCATCCCCTGACCTCGTGATCCACCCGCCTCAGCCTCCCAAAGTGCTGGGATTATAGGTGTGAGCCACCACACTCAGCCTTAACCTAACTTTTAAAGTCCTAGATATAGCTTCTTAAAACGGCCACCATTTCTTGTGCACATCTGGAGCCCTTTCTGGCCACTAGTTACTGTGCAAAAGTTGTTACACACACAACCTCATTTCCCACAATCCTTCCCGGGAAACACTACTTATCCAGGGTTGTAAAGATAAGGAAACTGAGGCACAGAGATTTTAAGTCACTTACCCAAGTTTTATCAGCTCAAACATAGTAGAGCTCTGATTTGAACCCAACTTTGAACTCAATGTCCTTAGTGACTATATTATGAGTACCTTGAGAATACATATTTTAAATTTCCTTATTTTGTAAGAACAATACTCAAATTCCAAATACAAATTAAGATGGGCTGGGTGAAGTAGGGTGAGGGGAGTGAATGGATGAAAGAAGGGAAAGGAAAGCAAATTATCCAGCCACTACAGTCAGATGTTAAAGTAGAATTCAGATATCAACCCCAAATGGGTTGGGTTTTCATTATGATCAGACGAGACTCTTCTTAACCAAAGACTGAACTCAATTTCTAGTCAATGTCTTAGACAACAAGGGCCCTCATCCCTTATTAGACTTTGAGGGCTTTTCCCCTTATCACTGAGCTTCAGCTCAGCAGTCTTATGGCCATTTACAAGGTGACTGATGAGCCTTCATCATAAAACAAGATGAAAGCAACTTGCCTACATGCAAGTCTTCAGAACCAACCAACTGAACCAATTACAGAACAAAACGAGGTTAGCCTGAGATCAAAATGTGATAATGTTTTGGTGGGCAGAGAGATAGGCACATCGTGGGTGCTTATGTTTGTGTGCTCTAGTAAGAATAATAATTATTATGGATATTATCAGGATCCCTAAAAAGAGTCACTTAACTATTATGGGAACAATATCATATACTAGATGCCCTTTTCTCAAGGTTATGCGACCTATATGGGAAAGTAACTGAAACAAATGATTAGCTTCTGCAATTAAGGATCCTGAGAATGACGTCCCTGCTTGACTTATGGTGGTAGCCACACGCCCAAATGGAGGAAAATTATTTGAATAAACATTAGTCAGTGGGGAGAAGTGGGTTTTAGGATTAGGTTGCTTTCAGAGAAACTCATCAAGAGGAAGAAAAATAATTTTAAGAAGTCAAAGCCTATTATTAGAAAAATATACTCATCAAATGCAGCTCTAATACCTTTAGCAATTAGGTAAACTGAATCTAGAAAGTGGTTGGACTCATAATGAACTGATTAACTAACCCATTAATCCAAAAGATGTCCAATCCATGTTCATGAAGACACTGCCAGTGAGCTGGAATATCTGAATGAGTGGCATAAAAAGGGCCGCCACATGCAATTAATCCACATCTGATCAGATGCCCCTGAATAATGTCGGCCCACAGATGGATTGGTACATACAAGATACCGTGTTGCCTTTAAATATTTACAAATATTTAAAAGGTATGACTTTTTAAAAAAACTTACATGGCTCAGAGAGAACAGAAGGGTTGTACAACTTCACAAGATACACAGTGTTGCCTTTAAATATTTACAACTATTTACAAAGTATGACTTTTTAAAAAGCTTATCATATGACTCAGAGCAGAAGGGTTGCACAACTCCCAGATACCTGAAATGATGGTGACCTACAAATCTTCACTGATGCTAAGGAACATTTATTTCACACCTACTCTGCCACATTCACTCCCGCACACTTCCCCAGACCAGAATTGAATTGTTACTTCACTTGCATGCTGACTTTAGACATAACTGTCATTTCTGCAAGGTCACACTTTGGGGAACACTATGTACCTTCTTAAATACAACATTAATTATGGAACTAACATATTTAGTCTCTTGCCCTAAAGATTTCAGCATTTAACTTGACTTCCCCATAGTTTATTGTATCATAGCAATTAATTAATGGCAGCAGCAGCAGCAGCATGGAATCTTTTAACCCCCTGTAGGCTTGTTCCTCTGATTAGACTAGATGAAGGAAGCTGCAACTATTTGGAGGCGGATTAGAGACTTGTTTTTTTATTGATATCAACGCTGAAGAGTGGAAGATCATGTGTGTGTTGACATCTTACCCAAATCCATCCATGAAGGTTTACACTGAGGTTATTCTTAATGAAGTCTTTTAATACATCAAGAAGACTACATGGATCAGGAGGCATGAAAGCACCCTTACACATTTCAGGCAAAGGTACCCTGTAGCTTCAGGTTTTTATGCCCATCTGCTTTCTCAACACACCTTGACGGCCAACTCTAGATGTCAAAAGCTGATACAGGAGTCATACATCATTCAATTATGTTCTTCATGGTATGGGGACTATATGCATTCTACTATATATATTTTTAAAGACATGGTCTCACTCTGTCGCCCAGGCTGGAGTGCAGTGGCACAAATCATGGCTCACTGCAGCCTTGAACTCCTAGGCTCAAAGGATCCTCCCTCCTTAGCCTCCCAAGCAAGCAGGAACTACATGTGTGCACCACCACACCTGGCTAATTTGTTTCATTTTTTGTAGAGACAGAGTCTTACTATGTTGCCAGGGCTAGTCTCGAACTTCTGGGCTCAAACAATCCTCCCACCTTGTCCTCCCAAAGTACTGGGATTACAAGCATGAGCCACAGTGTCCAGCCCATTTTTATCATTGGTGGAAAGAAAAGCATTTTTTATAGTGTGTTTAGATGTCATACTCAATTCCAGCTTCATCAAAATCACTTGGAGCTTTTACAGTAATGTTTAAAAATACAAGCTGCATCCCAGAGCTAGTGAATAAGTATATTTTGAGGGTTGAGCCAGAAATTTATAGTTTACCAAAGCTTCCAAGGTGATTCCAATAATGACCCAGTTCCAGAATCACTGGTATATGCCATAATGCAAAGGTATAAAGACAGTATACACCAAGTAAATAAATGTCAATGCTCAATTAACTAAAACAAAGAGTGGGTTGGGAAAAATCAGACTGCCTGAGACTAAAACCTCATTCTCGGCCGGGCGCGGTGGCTCAAGCCTGTAATCCCAGCACTTTGGGAGGCCGAGACGGGCGGATCACGAGGTCAGGAGATCAAGACCATCCTGGCTAACACGATGAAACTCTGTCTCTACTAAAAGATACAAAAAACTAGCCGGGCGAGGTGGCGGGCGCCTGTAGTCCCAGCTACTCCGGAGGCTGAGGCAGGAGAATGGCCTAAACCCGGGAGGCGGAGCTTGCAGTGAGCCGAGATCCGGCCACTGCACTCCAGCCTGGGCGACAGAGCGAGACTCCGTCTCAAAAAAAAAAAAAAAAAAAAACCTCATTCTCCATCAGCTATTAAGGTAGATAAATTATGGCACCTTTTGAGTTTCAATGCCCTCACTTTTAAAATGGGGCAATAAAAAATAAAATAAAATAAACAAAAATTTTAAAAAAGTAAATAAAATGGGGCAATAATACCTACCACAGATACACAGGTACAATGCACTTAGCAGTGGGCTAAAACCATAGTAAGCTGCCAAAAAGCATGGTTCATTTTGTTTTTTAGCCAGATTCTAGATCTGCTAAAATATAAAGCTGATTATAAAGACATTTCCCACAAAATAGCGTTTTTCCTCTCATTCAATTGTTTTCACTTAATACTGTACTTCTTGCAAAGTCAGTAGGCTGAGCATGAACAAATTAAAATTAAAAGCTGAATTGCTTAATAATTAATTTTAAGGCACTCTCAATTCATTAATAGCCTTCCTGCAAGCAAAAAAAAAAAAAAAAAAAAAGAAAAAAGAAAAAGAAAAAGAAAACACATGGAATGATTGTAAACCTCATCTCAATTTCAGATATGTTCAAATATATTGGGGTTGGGGAGGTGGGCAGGGGAATCTACTGCCATATCAAACCCAAAAGCTTCTATTAAAAAGGCTACGTACATGCATGTGCCTACCAGACAAGATGTCCTTCTCTCATGTTGCAATCAGCAACCCAAAAGTCCTGTAAAATATCCAAAGGTCAAAATAGTTCAGAAAACACTACTTCTTATAGTTCTCTACACAACCCTCTTTTCAGAAGTTCATGACTGGTTATTCACATATCAAAAAATCTGAAATTAAGAAATTTCTTCAACAAATATGTCTATCAAACTTGTCTTGAACTTTCCTCACTTACCTATCAGGGAGCAAATCTTACCAGGACTTATTTGGGAAACATTAAAATTAAGGAAAGTCTTTTGGTTGTAGTAATTAGGAAAATCATTGTCCAAGTGTCCTGTTTTGCCAGAATGAGAGGTTTATAAGGAAAGAAGTTCCGCGGCTTTGGACTAACCACCAACCATGGGAATCACAGCTTCCTTCCAAGGGAAATAACACCTTTCTAAAAATTTGCTTTTATATTGGTTAAAAAAAAAGAACCGGGGCCGGGCGCAGTGGCTCAAGCCTGTAATCCCAGCACTTAGGGAGGCCGAGACGGGCGGATCACAAGGTCAGGAGATCGAGACCATCCTGGCTAACACGGTGAAACCCCGTCTCTACTAAAAAAAAAAATACAAAAAACTAGCCGGGCGAGGTGGCGGGCGCCTGTAGTCCCAGCTACTCGGGAGGCTGAGGCAGGAGAATAGCGTAAACCCGGGAGGCCGGCCACTGCACTCCAGCCCGGTCGACAGAGCAAGACTCCGTCTCAAAAACAAAAACAAAAAAAAAAGAGAACCATGAGGAAACATCAAGAACCACTATTACTTCTTTGGAAAAACTTTTTGGGGATATTGCTAAGGATTTATATTGCATAATTCAATAAAATAAGTTTTTTAGTTTTTAAAAATCCCAAGATTAAAAACCTAGAAACTGTTTATTCAGATCCACCTTGGTAAAATAAATACATTCAATAAACACAGAATACAGACAGCTTTAATTTTTTACACATGGGTCAGTAGGATCCATTTCTCCCAAAACATGTATCACCCCATATGTGCTGTGATTTACAATCCTCAAAGCATTAAAGTTTAAATTGTGAATCTACTGTTTCAGATTCATTGGAATTCTGATCCAATAGTCTAAAATAGATGCAGGCTGGAAGACAATTCTCTACATTTTAAAGCCAGATGGCCCATATCAGCTAAATATTTTTTCTTTCCTTGTTCAGAATATAATTCATGTTGGAAGTAGTGAATCAACTTAAGTACATACAAATTTAAGGGAACCTTAGTCATCAATCCCAAACTTAGGAATCTATTTAAAGGAAATATATTTTAAGATTAAGTTTAAAAAATAACAAAAGAGAATACCATATGTAACAACCCTGGCACAGAACACTTTCTTTAAGAAAATTCCCTTAACGTTAACAGGAAAAAAATACTTACTCTTCCCCATTTCACTATGGTATATAATAAAAATTTTTCTTCACAATGAAAAATAAAATCTTTATTTAAACTAATTCTGGAAGTACCAGTCTTATTACTTTATCAAGTTATTAAATATGTTATTCAGAAGTGAGCCTTATTAATGATTTTTTTATTAGAAAAATTACCCAAAAAAATCCACTTCTACCATTTATAATCTGAGAATGGTAGAAGTCCAAGACCTAGACTACATTACGCAACACACTTAAACAAATCTGCCTCTTAGGATCTATCTCCTTTTACAGAAAGAGAGACTCTCCAGCAGCCCCTGGAGACATTCCCATACTAAGTGAGTCAGCTAAATAAAATTAAGCAACTAATAAAACAATATGTAATCTTGTTCTCAATGTCATCATTAAAACCCTTTTTCTTTAAGATGAAAGGTGGCAGCTATAGAGTAGCCTTCAAAATCACAGGCTATGCCGTAGTAGGATCTTCTCTCCAGTGCTGTACACACAGTGTGGCTGTCCCTGATATCGCCACTTGAAATTATTCCCTATTTGATATTAAAAGATTGAAGTCCTTTTTTCCTCTGCAAGTTACTTCCATGCTTGCTTATTAAGCATTCCAAGTTGTTCTCTCACCTAATAGCATTAGACAGCAGACCATCATTACTTAGGGCAAAGGTTTCCAGAGGCACTCAGAGGCAGGGTATGGATGGGGGATCCCAAACAAGCCATGCTCTTTCCTAAGCAAAGCACCTCTATTTTGAATGTGTTTGATACACTGAGCTTCCAAATAAGATTGAAACTGATTTTTTAAAAAGTGGGGGGTGTGCAGCTTAAAGGCAAAAATCTGAATGTCACCAGTTTAGTAGAAGTAGGACACACTTTCAAGACAATCTCATCCTTCCATGGTGGTCAGAATCTGGGTAGGATGCCACATTTGCTGAGACAGTCTTTGCACCAAAAAGCCCAGGACAAAGGGCCACAATATAGTGTCCTGATTGTCAGGTAAAAACTATAAACATCCCTGTCAAGAGTGTTACATGAATGTGTGAATCCTATGACAGATTGAACTACCGGTTGAAACGGAGGTTCACTTTTTCTTCTTTTGGTTGAAGTCTTCAGTTCACCTGACTCAGTGCTGGTACACAGTAAAAAACAAACACTGAATGGGTGCCTACAGTGGGTGAGGCATTTCACCAGGACCGGGGGGACATTGTGCAACAAAAATCATTATAGCCCTTGCCTGCCTGGAGTTCACAGTGTAATGGAAGGGTGATCATTACATCAAATATTAGAGAGAGCTACCATGAAGTAAGCCCATTCTACATATCAGCTGCCATTCTAATATCAACTCATTTACTCTCCATCCCACCTCTAAGAATGAGGTACAGTGATCACCCCCATTTTACAGAGGAGGCACTGAAGCACAGAATCGGCAAGGTGGCTAAGTGGCATAGTTTGGTTTGAAGCCAGCGGTATGGCTTGAGTGTCCAGGGCTCAACCATTCAATCCTACCTCCTCTCCCAAACACTATCAGAACCCAAATGTCAAATGCAACTGGGGCAAGTCCTTGACAGAAAGGCATGGGGTGTGAAAAGAATCTATAATTAGAGGATGTGACCAAGGCAGGGAGAACACCACTGAGGAATTCATGCAGGAGCTGAGAGCAGAAAGCAGGGTAGTGAAGAGAGGAGGGAAGAGCATGGAGGTAGTGGCAAAAGGAAGGGATCCGCTGGGGAAAAGGGCTTGGAGAGCAGGAGGACTAGAATTCAGCCCATCGGGACAGAGAGCACAGGAGAGTGGCAAACAGAAGGTTACGGCACCAGGAGACAAGGAAAGACAGGAAGATGCCAACCATGCTGGGCAGGGCTAAGACGGCTCAGGAGCCACCGAGGGCGTGCTGCAGGGAAATCACTGGGCTAGTACTTGTGAGTCCAAAAGACTTTTCTGGCTGTATCTACACAGTCATTGCACAGTCCTCCCAGTAGGCAGACTGACAGAAAACCAACCCTGCTCTGTATCACTCCATATATTCCCGGTGGTATCACCACAGCCTGCTGTGCACTGACCACCTCTGTGCTGTGCCACACTGAGGGAGCAGCTGCTCCAGCTAATTTCTACCCAACATTCATCACCTGGAGGCAATGCATTAGCTCCTCAGGCTTTAGTGTGGAAGGAAAACTTCAAGAATAAGAAAGTTTAATAATGGTGTTACTCTCTTCAAAATCTTTTCTTCATTTGTAGGTGGCAGAAGGCGACAGATAAATCACATCATTGAGTACCATGGGACATGTGTTCACACTTTAAAGTACTTAGGTGTTATTTCATGTAAATGTTAAGAAGGAAGAAATCTTATTTTTCTTATCTCTTGGGAATCAGGTTTGGTTTTCTGAAGAAATATTTCACAAATCTAAGGAAAATGATACATCTATACTTATTTCCCTAAAGGGAACATAATTTTTCTTCTTTTGATTGATAAGGATTTAATTGCATTTAGAAGGATTTAATCACATAAGGCTAACCACCGAAAGACTGTGGGCAGAACTCTGTTTCAGTTGGCCCTATTGGCCCTAAAATGTCATTGATAGTGATTAAATACACATTATTTCTCTCTCCCTCCATCCTTTCTCCTCCTTCCATTTCTCCTTCTGAGAACAGAGGAAGAAAACCTTTAGGAAACCCATCATTTATTGGCGAAAGGAAGGGGATGTGTAACATTTCAAACTGTAATAAGTATGAACTTGCCAAGCTGTCCACGTGGGAGGTTATAGCATGACCAGAGAAGTTGCCCAGAGAATAGACAAGGTTTCCAATCAAAAGAACGTAGACCAGTTGAAACTCTGGCTTTGGGAAATTACTTAACTTCTCTGGGCATCAGTGTTAACTTATGTAAAATGGAGACAATCACAATATGTACTTTACACTGTTGAGATAAGATTAAGTAGTTGGCACAGGGCCTGACACAATAAAGGTTAATGATAGCAGTTGTTAATTATCATCCACAAATCAATTTAACTTTAAGAAAATAACATCTACTTTGGCCATTGTAGCAAATCTGGGGCAAAGAAGGATAACAGAAGCTCCTTTTGTGGAAGAACATGTAATTTGCCCTTTATTTGCACAGTTTGGAATCATCCTCACAACATCCTAATATGTCCTTGAAATCCTGTGGAAGAACAGAAGTAAACAAGTAAAACCATCTGCTTAATAAGCAGCACTATGGCAGAACCGAGTTCACTAAAAGATCTTGTCTCTTGCTCAAAAGGCTTGACTCAAGGAACAGAACTAGATCTTTCTAGGTTCCCCTGCATTCATTTTTTTAAAAAAATTGTTGTGGGTACATAGTAAATACATACATTGATGGGGTACAAGGTATATTTTGATGTAGGCATACAATGCATAATAATCACATAGGGTAAATGGGATATACATCATCTCAAGCATTTTTCCTTTGTGTTACAAACAATCCTATCATATTTTTCAGCTATTTTAAAATGTACAACAAATTACTGTTGACTGTAGTCACCCTGTTATGCTATCAAATACTAGATCTTATACATCACAAATAACAACATTTGTGTATGCATTAACCATCTCCCCCTCCCCAACTACCCTTCCCAGCTTCTGGTAACAATCGTTCTATTCTCTATTTCCATGTTTTCATTTTTTTATGTTTTATTTTTTTAGTTTTTTAGTTTTTTCAGTTCCCACAAATAAGTGAGAACATGTGATGTTTGTCTTTCTGTGCCTAGCTTATTTCACTTAACACAATGACCTCCAGTTTCACATTGTTGCAAATGACAAGATATCATTCTTTTTTCTAGCTGAATAGTACTCAATTGTGTATATGTATAACATTTTCTTTATCCATTCCTCTGTTATGGACACTTAAGTTGCTTCCAAATCTTGTCTAGTGTGAACAATGCTGCAATAAACATGGGGATACAGATAGCTCTTCAATACACTGATTTCCTTTCTTTTGGGTATATACCTAGCAGTGAGATTGCTGGATCATATGGCAGCTCTTTAGTCTTTTGAGGAAACTCCAAACTGTCTTTCACAGTGGTTGTACTAATTTACATTCCCACCAACAGTGTATGAGAGCTCACTGTTCTCAGCATCCTCTCCAGCACTTGTTATTGCCTGTCTTTTGGACAGCTTTTATTTCGTGTCCTCTTCAATAAGACATTTTAACTGGGATGAGATGACATATTACTGTAGTTTTGATTTGCATTTCTCTGATGATCAGTTATGTTGAGAACCTTTTCATGTAACTGTTTGCCATTTGTATGTTTCTTTTGAGAAATGTCTATCCAGATCTCTGCCCATTTCTTAATCAGATTATTAGATCTTTTTTTTCCTATGGAATTGTTTGAGCTCCTTATATATTTTGGTTATTAATCCCTTGTCAGATGAATAGTTTGCAAATATTTTCTTCCATTCTGTGATTTGTCTCTTCAAATTGCTGATTGTTTACTTTACTATGCAGAAGCTTTTTAACTTCAAGCTATCCCATCTGTTCATTTTTGTTTTGGTTACCTGTGTTTGTAGGGTATTACCCAAGAAATCTTTGCCAAGACCAATGTCTTGGAGAGTTCCCCCAGTGTCCTCTTGTAGAAGTTTCATAGTTTGAGGTCTTAGATTTAAGTCTTTAATCCATTTTGATTTGATTTTTGTATATGGCAAGAGATATGGGTCTAGTTTTATTCTTCTGCATATGGATATTCAGTTTTCCCAGCGCCACTTACTGAAGAAATTGTGTTTTCCTCAATGTATATTCTTGGCACCTTTGTTGAAAATGAGTTCACTGTAGACGTATGGATTTATTTCTGGGTCCTCTATTCTGTTCCATTGGTCTATGTGTCTGTTTTTATGCCAGTACCGTGTTGTTTTGCTTACTATATCTCTGAAGCATAATTTGAAGTCACATAATGTGATTCCTCCAGTACTTTTTGCTCAGGATAGCTTTAGCTATTCTGGGTCTTTTACAGTGTCATGTAAATGTTAAGATTTTTTTCTATTTCCATGAAGAACGTCATTGGTATTTTTATACAGATTGCACTGAAGCTGTAGATTGCTTTGGATAGTATGGACATTTTAACAATATTGATTCTTCCAAACTATGAACATGGAATATCTTTCCATTTATCTTGTGTCCTCTTCAATTTCTTACATCAATATTTTATAGATTTCACTGTAGATATTTTTCACTTCTTTGGTTAAGTTTATTCCTAGGTACTTGATCTGTAGTTATTGTAAATGGAATTAATTTCTTGAATAATTTTTCAGATTGTCCATTGTTGGTATATAAGAATGCTACTGATTTTTGTATGTTGATTTTTATATCTTGCAACTTCACTGAATTTGTTTATCAGTTCTAATAGTTTTTTGGTACAGTCTTTAGATTTTTCCAAATATAAGATCATATCATCTGCAAACAAGGATAATTTGACATCCAATTTGGATGCCCTTTACATCTTTCTCTTGTCAGATTGCTTTAGCTATGACTTCCAGTACTATGTTGAATAACAGTGGTGAAAGTGAGCATGTTTGTCTCATTTCAGATTGTAGGGAGAAAACCTTCAGGTGTTTTCCCATTCAGTATATTAACTGTGGGTCTGTGATATATGGCTTTTATTGTGTCAAGGTATGTTCCTTGTATACACACTTTCTGAGGGTTTTTAATCATGAAAGGATGATGAATTTTATGAAATGCTTTTTCAGCAACAATTGAAATAATCATATGGTTTTTGTCCTTCATTGTGTTCATATGATATATCATTGATTGATTTGCATATGTTGAACCATGCTTGCATACCAGGAATAAATACTGCTTGGTCATGATAAATGCTTTTTTTAATGTGTCATTGAATTCAGTTTATTAGTATTTTGTTGAGGATTTTTGCATCAATGTTCATCAGGGTTATTTGCCTGCAGTTGTTTTTGTTGTTTGTTTTTTTGTTTTCTTTTTTATGTGCCTTTGTCTGGTTTTCATATCAGGGTGATACTAGCCTCCTAGAATGAATCTGGAATTATTCCTTCCTCATTTGTTTTATGAAATAGTTTGAGTAGGATTGGTATTAGTGGTTATTTTAGCATTTGCTAAAATTCAGCAGTTAAGCCATCAAGTCCAGGGCTTTTCTTTGCTGAGCAACTTTATTATGGCATTGATCTCATTACTTGGTCTGTTCAGGTTTTGCATTTCTTAGTGGTTCAGTCTTGCTAGGTTGTGTGTGTCTAGAAATGTGTCCATTTCTTCTAGGTTTTCCAATTTATTGGCATATAGTTGCTCACAGTAGCTTCTAATGATCCTTTGAATTTCTATGGTATCGATTGTAATGTCTCCTCTTCCATCTCTAATTTTATTTATTTGGGTCTTCTCTTTTTTTCTGAAGATTTGTCAATTTTGTTTCTTTTTTCAAAAAAAAACAACTTTTTGTTTCATTTACCTTTTGCATTTTTTCACTTCAATTTCATTTATTTCTGCTCTGATCTTTATCTTTCCTTCTACTAATTTTGGGTCCGGTTTTCTCTTGCTTTTCTAGTTCTTTAAAATGTATCATTAGTTTTTCTACTTTTTGATATAGGCAATTACTACTATAAACTTTCCTCTGAATACTGCTTTCACCATATCTCATAGGTTTTGATATAATGTATTTCCATTTTCATTTGTTTCATACATTTTTAAAATTTTCTTAATTTTTTCATTGAACCACTGGTCATTCTGAAGCATATTGTTTAATTTCCATGTGTTTGTATAGTTTCCAAAATTTCAGTTGTTACTGATTTCTAAGTTTATTCTGTGGTGGTCAGAGAAGATATTTGACATAATTTTTAAAAAATGTTTTAAGATTTGTATTGTGGCCTAAAATATGCTCTTTCCTTGAGAATGATCCATGAGCTGAAGAATGTGTACTCTGCAGCCACTGGATAAAATGTTCTGTAAATGTCTATTAGGTCCATTTGGTCTACACCGAAGATTAAGTAAGATGTTCACTGATTTTCTGTCTGGATGATATGTCCAATGCTGAGAGTGGGTGTTGAAGTCTCCAGCTATTATTCTATTAGGGTCTTATCCCTCTAACAATATTTGCTTTACATATCTGGGTGCTCCAGTGTTGTGTGCATATATATTTACAATTGTTGTATCTCTTGTTTAATTGACCCCTTCATCATATAATGACTTTTTTGTCTCTTATCATAGTATTTGTCTTGAAGACTATTTTGTCTGATATAAGCATAGCTCCTCCTGCTCTTTTTGGTTTCTATTTTCATGCAACATCTTTTTCCATCTCTTTATTTTTAGTCTATGTGTGTCTTTATATTATAGGTAAAGTGTGTTCTTGTAGGCAACAGATCACTGCAGCTAGTTTTGTTTATCCATTCAGCCACTCTACATCTTTTGATTAGAGAGTTTAGTCCATTTACATTCAATGTTATTATTGATGAGTAGGGATTTACTCCTGCTATTGCTATTTGTTTTCTGGTTGTTTTGTAGTCTTTTCTTTCTTCTTTCATTCCTTCTTGTCTTCCTTTTAATGAAAGTGATTTTCTCAAGTGGTACGTTTTTATTTCTCACTTTTTTATTTTTTCTATATCTGTTGTAAGTTTTTGCTTTGAGTGTACTGTGAGGCTTGCAAATAACATCTTGTAACCCATTATATTAAACAGATGACAACACTGATTGCATAAATTAACAATTAAACTAATAAAAATGCTATACTTTTCATCCCCCTGCTTTTTAACTTTTTGCTGTTTCTGTTTATATCATACGATCTATGTCTTGAAAAGTTGTGGTTATTATTTTTGATAGGTTCATGTTTTAGTCTTTCTACTTAAGATGTAAGTAGTTTACATACTACAATAATAGTGTTATGATATTCTTTATTTTTCTGGTTACTTACTATTACCAGTAAGTTTTCTACTTTCAGATTTTTTTTTTTTTTTTTTTTTTTTTTTACTCATTAACATCCTTTTCTTTCAGATTGAAGAACTGCATTTAGCATTTCTTGCAGGACAGGTCTGGTGTTTTGTTTGTCTGGGAAAGTCTTTATTTCTCCTAAATATCCATGTTTGAAGGATATTTTCACTGGATATACTATTGCAGGTTAAAAGATTTTTTTTTTCCTTGAGTACTTTAAATATGTAATATCACTCTCTCCTGGCTTGTAAGATTTCCACAGAAACATCTGCTGCCATACATTTTGGAGATCTTTGTTTGTTATTTCTTTTCTCTTGCTGCTTTTAGGATCCTTTCTTTATCTTTGACCTTTGGGAGTTCATTAAATGCCATGAGATAGTCTTATTTGGGTTAAATCCGCTTAGTGTTCTATAACCTTCTTGTACTTAAATATTGATATCTTTCTCTAGGTTTTGGAAGTTCTCTGTTATCCCTTTGAATTAACTTCTCTCTCTCTCTCTCTCTCTCTCTCTCTCTCTGCCTCTTTAAGGCCCATAACTCTTAGATTGCACTTTTGAGGCTATTTTGTAGATTCTGTAGCCATGCTTCATTGTTTTCTATTCTTTTCTCTTTTGTCTCCTCTGTGTTTTTCAGCTCCAGAATCTCTGCTTGATTCTTTATATATCCATCTTTTCATTAAATTTGTCTAATACAACTCTGAACTCCTTCTCTGTGTTATCTTGGATTCCAATGAGCTTCTTCAAAACAACTATTTTGAATTCCCTTTCTGAAAACTCACATATCTCTCTCTCCAGGATTGGCTACTGGTGACTTAGTTTGGTGAGGTCATGTTTTCCTGGATGGTCTTGATGCTTTGGGTGTTTGTCAGTGTCTGGAGTTTTGAAGAGTTAGGTATTCATTGTAGTCTTTTCAGTCTGGTCTTTTTTGTGCCTATCCTTGGGAAGGCTTTCCAGGTATTTGAAGGTATTTCAAGGTCTTGATGATTTGGGTCTTTGTCAGTGTCTGGGTTTTATAGAGTTAGGTATTCATTGTAGTCTTTTCAGTCTGGGCTTGTTTCTGCCTACCCTTGGAAGACTTTCCAGGTATTTGAAGGGACTTGGGTGTTGTGATCTAACTTTTTGGTCACTGTACCCATATCTACTTTGGGGCACCCCAAGCCCAATAACACTGTGGCTATTGCAGGCTTGTACAGATACCACCTTGGTGGTCTTGGGTAACTTCCAGAAGAATTCCCTGGATTACCAGGCAGAGACTCTAGTTCTCATCCCTTAATTTCCTCCAAACAGATGAAGTCTGTCTCTGTCTGTCTCTGTCCCCTTTGTTCTCCTTCTTCTTTCTCCTTCTCCTTTCTCTCTCTCTCTCTCTTTCTCTCTCTCTCTCTCCAGAGCTGCCTGGAGCTGGGGGAGGGGTGACACAAACACCCCTGTGGCCACTGCCACTGGGACTATGTTGGGTTAGAAACAAAGCCAGCATAACACTGGGTCTCATCCAAGTCCTACAACAATTACTGCCTGACTGCCACCTATGTTAACTCAAGTCTCAAGGGTTCTGCAATAAGTATATGGGAAGTCCAGTCAGGCTTGTGTCCTTTCCTTCAGGGCAGTAAGTTCTCTCTGGCTCTGGTCAGGTACAGAGATGTTTTCTGGGAGTCAGGGCCTGGAGTCAGGAAATTTAGAAATCTACTTGGTCCTCTATTCTAGTGCAGCTAAGCTGGCACCCAAACCATAAGACAAAGTCCTTCCTGCCCTTCCCTCCCCTTTCCTCAAGCAGAGGAATCTCTGTGACCACCACTGCTCCAGGCACATGGAGAGTATTGCCTGGCTACCAATGATGTTCACTCAAGGTCCAAGGGCTTTTCAGTGAGCTTGTGATGAATGCTGTCAGTCCTGTGTCTCTCTCCTCAGGGCAGTTGTCTTCCCTCTGGCCCAGGGCAGGTCCAAGAATGTCACTGAGGAGCCAAGGCTTGAACTCAGAGATCCTAGGAGCCCACTTGATGCTCTGCCCTACTGTGGCCAAACTGGTACCCAAGCTGCAAGATAAAGTCCTCTTTACCTTTCCCTGTCTTTTCCTCAAGCAGAAGGGATCTCTCCCTGTAGCCACCACAGCTGGGAATGTGCCGGTCACAACTGAAGCCAGCAGGGCTCCGAGTCTCACTCAAGGCCTAGAGCAAATACTGCTTGGCTATCACTGCTGACTATTCAGGGTCCAAGTGCTCTTTGGTTACTGTAAGAACTGAGTCCTTCCCTTCATTCAAGGTAGCAAGTTCTCTTCCAGCTCAGGGTATGTTTCGAAATGTTGTCTGGAAGCCCGGGCCTGGAATAGAGGCCTCAGGACTCTGCCTGGTGCCCTATGCTACTGTGGCTGAGCTAGTATCCAAGTTGCAAAACAATATCCTCTTTACTCTCTCCTCTCCTCTTCTGAAGCAAAGGGAAGGAGCGGCCTGGAGCTGTGAGCTGTGTTGCCTGGAGTTAGTGGGGAGCAGCTCAAGCACTACCTTGGCCATCTTATTAGGTCATGTATACCCCAGGTCCACTGCCTCTGAGCCCAGTACAGCACCAGGACTTTCCTTGCAGTCTTTGTGGCCTAAACTGCCTTTCAAGTTTATTTAGAACTCCAGAGCACTTTAGCCTGTGGTGGTGGAGCTTGCTGGAACTCAGGTTCTGAGCATTGGCATAGACAGTTTGCCTCTGCCTAGGGCTGGTCTAAATGCTCCCTCCTGGGGCAGCTGCTGATTCTTCCTGGTGTTACTTTATACTGTGACACGGCAACACTGAGTTACAATACAAAGTCCCACAATCACTGCACTCTCCTTCCCCCAAGCACAAAGATTCTTTCTCCTCGTCTCATGGCCTCTGCAGGAGAATGGGGGAGTGGTGGCATCAACCATTCAAGACTGTCTTTTCTACCCTCTTCAGTGCCTCTTTCCTTACTACAATGTTAAAACCAGGTACTGCAATCACCCACCTGGTCTTTTGTTCTTATGAAAGTACTTTTTTCTATGCACAGTTGTTCAATTTGGTGTTTCTGCTGGGGAACAACCACTGGAGGCTTCTATTTGGCCATCTTGCTCTGCCTTCCCCCTGCCACCCCACCCCTCTCACATTCTTGAAATGAATAAAAAGCCTTCAGGCTAAGCATGGCCATGGAATCTTCCCATGTTGAATTGTAAGATGAACAGAATCATATTTCAAATAAAGGGATTAGTCTGAAATGAGTGATTATATTTTTAATAACTTATTAACCTAATTGCACACCACAATTACATAGTGAGTTTTCATCTTTTAAACCAATTTAGGGGGGTGAGGGATGAACTACTACCTTTTGGGTACAATGTTCACTATTCAAGTAATGGGTACACTTAAAGCCCAGACATCACCACTATACAATATATCCATGGAACGTAACTGCACTTGTAGCCCTCAGTCTACTTTTTTGTTAAAAAAAAAAAAAAAAAAAAAAAGAGCAAAAACAGCAGCAAGAGGAAAGATACATGTTTAAGAAAAAAGCATTTCAATGAGGCAAAAACAACTGGTTCATCCTTAGGTCCTTAGGCCCATTTATACGCCCCCCCCCCTTTTTTTTTTTTTTTTATTTGAGATGCAGTCTCCCTCTGTCGCCCAGGCTGGAGTGCAGTGGCCGGATCTCAGCTCAATGCAAGCTCCGCCTCCCGGGTTTACGCCATTCTCCTGCCTCAGCCTCCCGAGTAGCTGGGACTACAGGCGCCCGTCACCTCGCCCAGCTAGTTTTTTGTATTTTTTTTTTAGTAGAGACGGGGTTTCACCGTGTTAGCCAGGATGGTCTCGATCTCCTGACCTCGCGATCCGCCTGTCTCGGCCTCCCAAAGTGCTGGGATTACAGGCGTGAGCCACCGCGCTCGGCCCACTTTTTTATTTTATAAAGGTTTGCACATCTTCAAACTACATGCCCACCTTCATTTGCAAAGTATTGTACAATGCTGTTTTAAAAGCAGTACTAGCCTGCTGTCTTTCAACTTTACATGCTTTGTTCTCTCATAGAGAAAATAAAAACTTTTCTTAATCCTTAAAGAACTTCTGACAGGAGAGAAAAATGACCTGTGTGTCCCAAAGCCCCCAATCCCATAGACAACTAAGCAAGCCAAATTGGAGGTGGGGGTGGTGAATTTAAATAGTAATAATTATCATATCTCAATTTGCAAGAAAAACAAATGCCTCAAATACCATTAGTCATTTAAGTTTTCTGACAACCTGACATTTATCTCCTTTACTGTTATATTATAGAAATGTTTCTTATTATATTCATTTTCCAGAGACTGAGAACTTTAAAAATGAATGAGATGCATGTCCCAGAGTGGAACCTTTCCTTTAAAAAAAAAAAAGTTTGAAAAAGGAAAAGCTATTATGTTGGTTACAAACCAAAGTGAGTTACAGTAAATGATGCAAAGAAAATTTGACAAATAGGTATATGCACTTGAAAGTGGTACTTCTCTGCTCTCAAGGTGTTGCTCTTAAGATATGAACCAACACTGAAAACTCCATACCCACAGATAGCTGGTTTCTTCGATAAAATTCAATTCAAATCAAAGAGTAATTAAAGCACTTAATTTGCATGAGCACTGTTCCAAGATTAACTAAAGGGCTAAGGGGAGCTGGAGGTGGGGAGCTCAATTAAGAACCTATTCAAAATATTTCAAGAGAGAGGGACAATCTGAATTTGGGATATGGATGTGGAAATAGAAAGGGGAGAGAGAATAAATACAATCTGAAGAGACAACCTGAGAGAAGGGAGAAAAATATTGCCAGGCTTAAAATACATAACAATGAAAAGGCCATTAACCAATAGAACTAACTGCAATGGTGGTGCTTTGGTGGCAAAAAATTTTCTTTTGGAAATACTGATTTGAGGTACTTGCACATGAAAACCTAACCTTAGCCAGGAGCGGTGACTCAAGCCTGTAATCCCAGCACTTTGGGAGGTCGAGGCTGGTAGATTGCCTCAGCTCAGGAGTTCGAGACCAGCCTGGGAAACACAGTGAAACCCCGTCTCTACTAAAATACAATAAAAATTAGCCAGGTGTGGTGGCGTACACCTGTAGTCCCAGCTACTTGGGAGGCTGAGGCAGGAGAATTGCTTGAACCTAGGAGGCGGAGGTTGCAGTGAGCCAAGATCGTGCCACTGCACTCCAGCCTGAGTGACAGAGTGAGAATCCATTTCTAAAAAAAAAGAAAACCTAACCTCACAGAGAATTGTACCTGGAGATGTATGGGGGAAAGACACAATATTTTGGAAACATTTAAAGAACCGTATACTCAGAACTAGAAAAAAAGACATCTTCATAAATTCTGATGCATTTTTCATCCTAATACCAGCAGTGACGCAATCAGGACAGGGAATGTGTCTGCTTACCCAACAATCAAGGGAGATGAAGGAGATGAAGCAGACAGAGGGCAGGGAGGGTCAACCCTGACTGCACCAGCACCAAAGGCTAGTTTCTTCTGGTAGAGCAAGCCTAAATAATTTTCCTCATTAAGCTTATTTTTTCATCCATGGGAAAAGGAACATGTGTTCATATTATATTAACTTGAAAATTTCAGAATTAATGAAAAAATAAGCCTCAGAATCTTAAATCAACTGAATATAGCAATAGAGAATAGATGAAGCCCCAAAGGGCTTCTGTCACACTCATATATAATAAAAACACCAGTCATGTTTACAGCTCAATTTTATAGAG
The DNA here is from genome assembly GCF_049350105.2 of Macaca mulatta. NCBI lineage: Eukaryota > Metazoa > Chordata > Mammalia > Primates > Cercopithecidae > Macaca > Macaca mulatta. The sequence continues at coordinate 124,058,774 of NC_133407.1, forward strand.
CTAAATTGATGAGTAGTTTTGGAATGTTCCAGAAATTCTACAATATTCATTTTTATATTGCAGTTTTTGAATGTATTAATGATTAGGCAAGAAATCATTAACTACATTTTCAAAACAGTAGAAGTAAAGCTTAGGAGGCTCATTTTCACAAATGTATTATTTTCAATACAATACAATTTTTTAAATTTTTATTTTAAATTTTTATTCTTTTTGAGATGGAGTTTTGCTCTTATCCAGGCTGGAGTGCAGTGACACGATCTCGGTTCACTGCAACCTCTGCCTCTCGGGTTCAAGTGATTCTCCTGCCTCAGCCTCCCGAGTAGTTGGGATTACAGGTGCCCGCCACCACACCCAGCTAATTTTGTATTTTTAGTAGAGATGGGGTTTCTCCATGTTGGTTAGGCTGATCTCAAACTCCCGACCTCGCGTGATCTGCCCACCTTGGCCTCTCAAAGTGCTGGGATTACAGGCATGAGCCACTGCACCTGGCCAACACAATACAATTCTAATTTTTAAATAGCACTACTTAAATCACAAACACAACTGACTGCTATTAATACAATGAAACAGGTTGAGTTATCTGCCATTACTTACTTTAGAACTTTGCTCATGTCAGAAATATACACAATACTCCTTCGATATAAACAGATAGCTTGGGGAAAAAATGAAAAACTACTATTAAAATTACTACTAGTTGCTATAGCAACTGTTGAAGTGTTTTATGTGCCAGGTACTGGGCCAGAGACTCTGTTCATCTCTTTAATCTTCACTACATTTCTATAAAGTAGGTATCTTGAGATGTCCATTGTTCTGAAAAGGAGACAAAGTAAACGTTAGGGAAGTTAAGTAACTCAGTAACTTAAAAGTTTTTTCCCTTGGCTAAAATGATGCATGCCACAGGTTTGAAAAACATTCTTTCCCTATTCAATCATTTATTTAAGGTAAGTGACAAACATCAATCTCAACACAAACAGAAAATAGATTGAATACTGTGATTATTACTTTGAAGCCACAGCTCCATCATTAGAGAAACTCATACTGGCAAAGCAAACAAGGACTGATGAATTGGAGGCACACTTGTGCACTTAAAACTGCAGCAGGTGATGTAGGCACTGGAGGGGCTACAACCCAGGAACCCAGGTCATTTGTAAAAGTCACAAGGTGAGGGGTATCAGTTCTGTCATCACTTTGATCCCTGTCAACTTTATGGGCCTGGGCCAATTAGCCAACCTGCTCAAACCTCACATTTCTTACATGTAAATACAGGTCAAGCAATCCTATTCCAAATACCCAATACCTGAAATGCTCCCAAATCTGATACCTCTTGAGTGCTGAGCTGACGCCACAAGTGGAAAATTCCACCCGACCTCATGTGATGGGTCATAATCAAAATGCAGGTGTATACACAGTTTGTTCAGTCTTCAAAGGGTAAAAGGCCCTTCCAGTCCCCTTCAGCGTATCTTTTCCACTCATGCCCAGATTTCCCTACACAAGCATGTTACAAACTCTGTTGTATTATGTGGGAAATAACACACAAAGAACTTAGCACAAGAACTGGCATATAATTCACAAAACAGTAGAGCTGTCATCCTCATTACTGGTTTTGGTAGTAACTATGACCCCAAGGAGCTAATAGAAGTAAGTAGAAACACTGATGGCTGTGAAGTCAGTCACAGAAGTCTTCCACGTCTACATCTCTCATTGAGGAGATATGCACCATTTGCAAAGTTATTTAACATACCTGAGCCTCAGTGTCCCTGGGTGTAAAATACAAATAAAAATATTTCCCTGGCCTGAGACAGAAAAATGGAGCTAATGTGTCAAAAGTATCATATAGAGAGACTGGAACACAGGAAGTTCCTATTCCTGTTAGTATGAAGGTGCTTTAAACACTCAAACTAGGCAACAGGTACAGGCCACAGAGGGAATAAATGCAAACGTCCAGTTAAAACCAAATCCAGACATAAGAGAAACTTTATTTGAAAAAGTAACTGCTATAAGGGGAGTGAGACTACTGCAATAGGGAGAGCTCTGGTCATGAGATGTGCAAGTGGCTCAAAGGTTGGGCAGAAAGGAATTTTCTTTTCTAGGGAGGGGTAAGCAAGGCTAGAAAGATCAGGCGGGAGCACTGACTAGGGAAAGCTTCTCCCCAAGGTCAGCGGTGAGGCTGCTCTGCATTCCAAAGCTCAAGGCATGGCCAAAGTTCAAGGGCCTAGGGAGGGAGAGACACCTGACTAAAGTCTGGTCGATTATTTGGGCAGTGGGTATAAACAGATCAGCTGATCATTTATACGGCACAGAATGGGAATGCGGAAAGTCAGCTTCTGGCCTTGTGAGAGGTACTTAAGTGGGCAACAGTTGGTCTCGTCCTCGACACCTGGGGAAGGATTTTTTTCTTTTTGTTTTTGACAAGCCTTTTCCAGAAAACAAAGGGTGGGGGATTTCTTCATCTAGTGCTATTTTCCAAAACACTGGGCTCAGGCAAAGCTCAACATTACCATAAACAAAACAAACAAACTATATACATATAGTTTGTATATGTTTATGTACATATATACAGTTTTGTTTACATGTATATGCTGAATATAGTTCAGTATTTCTAAGGAAAGTATTATAATATCATTTTCAAACAATCACCTTCTTTCTTTTCCTATAAAAATAAGCAATTGGCAGTGAATTAAAAGAAAGTCTGTCATTAACCCATGGTGGGGGAGGAGAAGCAATTTTAATTCCTTGAGGGTTTCAAAATGGATTTCTTTTTTCAGTTCTTATTCTAATGCAGTTTCCTGGTCAGAATGCTTTTCTATGTAACCTTGAATATAACAAAAACCAGGAAAATGGCTTGTACACAAAATGAAGGCTACTAAGAGAAAGAGAAAATATTTCATTCTTTTCCTTTTATCATCTACTTTTCTTTTGAGAGAGATACAGAGAGAGGATTTGAGTGTTTATGCCTGTCTTTGGATTTCTTTTGTTGGGTTTTCTATTAAACCTTCTCTGACATCATTATTATTAGCTTATGCATACTGAATGTGTACTGTCTTGCCAGGCATTACACTAAGCACCCTATGAAATAATTTCTGTAGATATACACACAGCCCAGTGAGAACAGTGCTATTGTTAAAAAGTTTCATATACATGTCTGCATTTTAGATCTACTGCAAATAATCACATATTTTTCTGGTAGATGAATTTCATGCCAAAAGATTAACTTAACCTTTTATATACATATGTAAACTATCAGTATAGGCATGTAGATATAAACATGTATAGAAACCAAACTTGCATATGTCTAGGAATCAAGTAGAGACCATAGTAAATATTTTTAATCTTGGAGGGAGGGCAGAGAGCTCATAGTCATCAATCCAGAACCTATAATGATTTTACCCAAGCTTCTCTAATAAGAATAGGGAGCAACACTCTTCCACCCTGTTCATGCTATGAATGAAAGGTAAATTATCTCAGTCTAGTATGACTTCTGCTTGCTCACCCCTGGAAGGAGTAAGTGCATACCATACAGAAGCATGGACACTCTTTGCTGGGTGAAAGGAAATCGGTCCTCACAGTGGAAAATAATAACAGCTACAAAAGTAGTAACAAAAATAATAACAATTAGAGCAACAGTAAAAACTACGGCATTGACATACTGATTGCTCACAATATGCCAGGCACTGGATGAGCTCCTTATTTCACTACCAAACTTCATTCTTCCAACAATCAGCAGTAGACTTATGCGTCCCACTTACAGATGAAGAAATGAGACAAAGGAAGTTAAGTTCACACAGTTACCAAAATTGGGAACCAGGAATTGACTTCGGGCAGTATGACTGCAAAGCCAGGGCCCTTCCAAACAATTGGTTAACTAGCCTGGATCTTTTCCTGGCCAATGTATCAGGGAATAATCCTAGCCAACAAATTCAGAGGAAATGGAATCAAGCAAATATGAATGTACTTCCTTTACTGAAAACAAAGTAGGCTTTGATAGGACTGTGTTACCATCTCCAGACCTAACTATGATTACTTCATTTCTTAGTGTCTCTTGTGGCAAAGAAAGTGTACTCTACATAAAAAATAATAGAATGCATCTGGCAAAAATATGAGAAGAATAATGATCATGATGATGGTAATGGTGATAGTGGTGATGATGACGATGATGATAGCTTCAAGAGCAGCAGGATAAGGATGCCACTAAAATCACCACCATTTATGTGCCAGGCATTATGCTACAGGCTTTACATATAACCTTTTTCTCCCACCATATTGTATGCTGCTTCACTTACCTTGCAAAACATTTTACACATAAAAGGTGCTCTTTTTTTTTACACAAATAAATGAACAAATACATGAAATAAGAGTATGTTGAAGGCACAGAAAAAGTATTCATAAAAGACAAACTCAAAGTTCCCAATGACACAGAGGGTATAATCACACCACATATCAAATCCAAGCCACATAGCACAGAATGTGCTATTGAAATGAAATGCAATATAACTATTGCTCTGGGAATTACAGATGGGATCCAGTAAAAGACACTGTATTAATTATATTGTTTTCCATGGAACTTTTCTAAGGTTGCCCAGGACAGCAACACTGTAGAACATTCATGATGAAACTGTCAAAGAGGACTAGACTTGAGGGGCCTTAGGGAGAAAAGAAATTTGAAAATAATGTACTGCTTGCCCATGGTTCAGACGTGCCTGTCTCTGCAAGTATGACCACATTATTGATTCTCAAAGGAAGAAAGAAAATATGACTTTGTCCCTTAACTGACATAAAAGTTACAGTGTTATGCAGTGATGCCCAAAAGCATTTGCAAATATTCAGAAACAAAGTTTTGAGTGTCCTAGGAGATGATTATTATGCCAACTGATCCAAAACACAATGGTCAAGAGGCATTGACAACCTATGGTGGGGGAGGGACAGAAAGGGTCATAAATACATACGGTCATGCACCATATAAGGACATATTAGTCAATTGACTGGTTATATGAGGGTGATCCTGTAAGATTATAATGTATCTGGAAAGTTCCTATTGCTTAGGGACATCCTAGCTGTCTTAATGGCATAGCACAACACATTACTTACATGCTTGTGGTGATACGGGTATAAACACTATGCTCCCAGTCATATAAAAGTATTGCACATACAATTAGGTACGGCAGGGGTCCCCAACCCCCTGGCTGCAGATCAGTGCCCATCTGTGGCCTGTTAGGAACTGGGCTGTGCAGTACGAGGTGATCAGTGGGTGAACGAGCATTACTGCCTGAGCTCTACCTTCTGTCAGATCAGAGTCGGTATTAGATTCTCATAGAAGCATGAATTCTGTTGTGAATTGCACATGTGAGGGATCTAGGTTGCATGCTCCTTATGAGAATCTAACTAATGCCTGAATATCTGAGGTGAAACAGTTTCATTCCGAAACCATCCACACATCATGACCCCTGTCCATGGAATAACTGTCTTCCATGAAACCAGTCCTTGATGCCAAAAAGGTTGGAGAATGCTGACATAAAGTACATAATACTTGATAATGATAATGATAATATGTGACTATACTGGTTTACATTGTATTAGTTAATTTTCACAATGCAGTAAAAGTATTACCAGAGACTGGGTAATTTATAAAGAAAAGAGGCTTAATTGACTCACAGTTCCATATGGCTGGGGAGGCCTCAGGAAACTTACAATGAAGGCAGAAGGCAAAGAGAAAGCAAGGTATGTCTCCAACAGTGGCAGGAGAGAGAGAGAGAGAAAACCAGCAGGGGAGAGTCCAGACACTTATCAAACAACCACATCTCATGAGAACTCCCTCACTATCATGAGAACAGCATGGGGGAAACTGATCCAATCACCTCTCTCCAGGTCCCTCCCTCGACATCTAAGGATTACAATTCAAGAGGAGATTTGAGTGGCAAGACAGCCAAACCATATCATTCCATTCCTGGTCCCTCCCAAATCTCATGTCCTGTGCACATTTCAAAAGGCAATCAGGCCTTCCCAACAGTTCTCTAAAGTCTTAAACTCTTTCTAGCATTAACAAAAAAGTTCACGTCCAAAGTCTCATCTAAGACAAGGCAAGTCCTTTCCACGTAGGAACCTATAAAGTCAAAAACAAGTTAGTCACTTCCAAGACACAATGGGGATACAGGCATTGGGTAAATGTTGCCATTCCAAATGAGAGAAATTGGCCAAAACTAAGGGGTTACAGGTCCCATGCAAATCCAAAACCCAGTGGGGCAGTCATTAAATTTTAAAGCCCCAAAATGATCTCCTCTGACTCCATGGATAAAATCCAGGGCATGCACATGCAGGAAGAGGGCTCTCAGGGCCTTGGCCAGCTCTACCTCTCTGACACTGCAGGGTACACCCCTCTCCCCCAACTCCCCAGTGGCTGCTTTCACAGCTGTTGTTGAGTGTCTTTGGTTTTTCCAAGTGCACAGTGCAAGCTGTTGGTGGATCTACCATTCTTGGATATAGAGGATGGTGGCCCTCTTCTCACAGCTCCACTAGGCAGTGCCCCAGTGGGGACTCTGTGTGGGGACTCTCTTTGGGGGCTCCAACCCCACATTTCCCCTTTGTACTGCCCTAGCAGAGGTTTTCGATGAGGGCTCTGCCCCCCCCCCCCCAGTAGACTTCTGCCTGGACATCCAGGCATTTCCATACATCCTCTTATATCTAGGTGGAAGTTCCCAAACAGCTCCATGAGACTAGAGAAAAAAGAATGAAGAGGAGTGAACAAAACCTCCAAGAAATACGGGACTTCAGAAAAAGACCAAATCTACAATTGACTGAAGTACCTGATGGGGAGAATGGAAACTAGCTGGAAAACACACTTCAGGATATTATCCAGGAGAACTTCCCCAACCTAGCAAGACAGGCCAACACACAAATTCAGAAAATTCAGAGAACACCACTAAGATACTCCAGAAGAAAAGCAACCCCAAGACACATAATCATCAGATTCTCCAAGGTTGAAATGAAGGAAAAAATATTAAGGGTAGCCAGAGAGAAAGGCCAGGTCACCTACAAAGGAAAGCCCATGAGACTAACAGTGGACTTCTCAGCAGAAACACTACATGCCACAAGAGACTGGGGCCAATATTCAGCATTCTTAAAGAAAGGAATGTTCAACCCAGAATTTCATATCCAGCCAAACCAAGCTTCATAAGCATAAGAGGAATAAAATCCTTTCCAGACAAGCAAATGCTGAGGGATTTCATTACTACCAGACCTACTTTGCAAGAGATCCTGAAAGAAGCACTAAATAAGGAAAGGAAAAACAGGTACCAACTGCTGCAAAAACACACTAAAATATAAAGACCAATGGCACTATGAAGAAACTGCATCAAATAGTATGCAAAATAACTAGATAACATCATGATGACAGGATTAAATTTGCACATAACAATATGAACCTTTTTTTTTTTTTTTTTTTTGAGACGGAGTCTCGCTGTGTCGCCCAGGGTGGAGTGCAGTGGCCGGATCTCGGCTCACTGCAAGCTCCGCCTCCTGGGTTTTTACGCCATTCTCCTGCCTCAGCCTCCCGAGTAGCCAGGACTACAGGTGCCCACCACCTCGCCCGGCTAGTTTTTTGTATTTTTTAGTAGAGACGGGGTTTCACTGTGTTAGCCAGGATGGTCTCGAACTCCTGACCTCATGATCCGCCCATCTCGGCCTCCCAAAGTGCTGGGATTACAGGCTTGAGCCACCGCGCCCGGCCTAACAATATGAACCTTAAATGTAAATGGGTTAAATGCCCCAATTAAAAGACACAGACTGGCAAATTGGATAAAGAGTTAAGATGCATTGATGTGCTGTGTTCAGGAGACCCATCTCACAGACAAAGACACACAGAGGCTCAAAATAAAGGAATGGAGGAAAATTTACCAAGCAAATGGAAAGCAAAAGAAAGCAGAGGTTGTAGTCCTTGTCTCTGACAAAACAGACTTTAAACCAACAAACATCAAAAAAGACAAAGAAGGTTATTACATAATGGTAAAGGGAACAATCCAACAAGAAGAGCTAAGTAATCTAAATATATATGCACCCAATACAGAAGCACTCAGATTCATTAAACAAGTTCTTAGAGACCTACAAAGAGACTTAGACTCCCACACAATAATAGTGGGAGACTTTAACACCCTACTGTTAATATTAGATCAACAAGACAGAAAATTAATGAGGATATTCAGGACTTAAACTCAGCTCTGGATCAAGTAGACCTAATAGACAGCTACAGAACTCTCTACTCCAAAGCAACAGAATACACATTCTTCTCAGTGCCACGTGGCACTTATTCTAAAATTGACCACATAATGTGAAGTAAAACATTCCTCAGCAAATGCAAAAGAACTGAAATCATAATAGTCTCTAGGACCACAGTGCAATCAAATTAGAACTCAGGATTAAGAAACTCACTCAAAACCACACAATTACATGGAAACTGAACAACCTGGTCCTGAGTAAATCCTGGGTAAATAATGGAATTAAGGCAGAAACCAAGAAGTTCTTTGAAACCAATGAGAACAAAGGGACGTATCAGAATCTCTGGGACACAGAGTGTCCCAGTGTTAAGAGGAAAATTTATAGCACTAAATGCCCACATCAGAAAGCTACAAAGATCTCAAATCAACACCCTAACATCACAATTAAAAGAGCTACAGAGGCAAGAGCAAACAAATCCAAAAGCCAGCAGAAGACAAGAAATAACTAAGATCAGAGCAGAATTGAAGGAGACAGAGACACAAAAAACCCTCCAAAAATAAAATAAATGAAGACAAGAGCTGGTGTTTTGAAAAAAATTAAAAAATAGATAGACAGCAAGCTAGACTAATGAAGAAAAGAGAGAAGAATCAAACACACACAATAAAAAAAATGGTAATGCGGATATCACTACTGACACTACAGAAACACAAACTACCATAAGTGAATACTATAAACACCTCTATGCAAATAAACTAGAAAATCTAGAAGAAATGGATAAATTCTAGAACACATACCCTCTCCCAAGACTAAACCAGGAAGGAGTTGAATCCTTGAATAGATTAATAACAAGTTCTGAAATTGAGGCAGTGATTAATAGCCTACCAACCAAAAAAAGCCCAAGACCAGAAGGATTCACAGCCAAATTCTACCAAAGGTACAAATAGGAGCTGGTGTCATTCCTTCTGAAACTATTCCAAATAACTGAAAAGGAGGGACTCCTCCCTAACTCATTTTATGAAGCCACCATCATCCTGATGTCAAAACCAGTAAGAGACACAGTGAAAAAAGAAACTTCAGGCTAATATCCCTGATAAGCACCAGTGCGAAAATCCTCAGTAAAATACTGGCAAACTGAATCCAGCAGCACATCAAAAAACTTATCCACCACGATCAAGTCAGCTTCATCCCTGGGATGCAGGGCTGGTTCAGCATATGCAAATCAATAAACATAATCCATCACATAAACAGAACCAAAGACAAAAACCAGATGATTATCCCAACAGATGCAGAAAAAGCCTTTGATAAAATTCAACATCCCTTCATGTTAAAAACTCTCAATAAAGTAGGTTTTGATGGGACATACCTCAAAATAATAAGAGCTACCTATGACAAACCCATAGCTAATATCACATTTAATGGGTAAAAACTGGATCACTCCCTTTAAAAACTGATACACCCGGCCGGGCGCGGTGGCTCAAGCCTGTAATCCCAGCACTTTGGGAGGCCGAGATGGGCGGATCACGAGGTCAGGAGATCGAGACCATGCTGGCTAGCACGGTGAAACCCCGTCTCTACTAAAAAATACAAAAAATTAGCCGGGCGAGGTGGCGGGCGCCTGTGGTCCCAGCTACTCGGGAGGCTGAGGCGGGAGAATGGCGTGAACCCAGGAGGTGGAGCTTGCAGTGAGCTGAGATCCGGCCACTGCACTCCAGCCTGGGCGACAGAGCAAGACTCCGTCTCAAAAAAAAAAAAAAAAAAACTGATACAAATGAGGACACCCTCTCTCACTACTCCTATTCAACATAGTATTGAAAGTTCTGGCCAGGGCAATCAGGCAAGAGAAAGAAATAAAGGGTATTCAAATAGGAAGAGAGAAAGTCAAATTGTCTCTGTTTAGCGATGACATGATTTTATATTTGGAAAACCCCATCGTCTCAGCCCCAAAACTACTTAAACTGATAAGCAATTCCAGTAAAGTCTCAGGATACAAAATCAATGTGCAAAAATTACAAGCATTCCTACACACAAACAATAGACAAGCAGAGAGCCAAATCATGAACGAACTCCCATTCACAACTGCAACAAAGATAATAAAATACTTAGGAATACAGCTAACAGGGGATGTGAGGGACCTCTTCAAGGAGAACTACAAACCACTGCTTAAGGAAATGAGAGAGGAAACAAATTGGACAACGTTCCATTCTCATGGATAGAAGGAATCAATATCATGAAAATGGCCATACTGCCCAAAGTAATTTACAGATTCACTGCTATTCTCAAACTACTATTGACATTCCTCACAAAATTAGAAAATACTACTTTAAATTTCATATGGAATCTATGAAGAACCCCATATAGCCAAGACAATCCTAAGCAAAAAGAACAAAGCTGGAGCCATCAGGCTACCTGGCTTCAAACTATACTACAAGGCTACAGTAACCAAAACAGCACAGCACTAGTACCACAACAGATATATAGACCAATGGAACAGAACAGAGGCCTCAGAAAAAACACCACCCATCTACAACCATCTGATCTTTAACAAACCTGAGAAAAACAAGCAATGGGGAAAGGATTTCTTATCCAATAAATGGTGCTGGGAAAACTGGCTAGACATATGCAGAAAACTGACCCCTTCCTTACACCTTATACAAAAACTAACTCAAGATGGATTAAAGACTTAAATGTAAAACCCAAAACTATAAAAACCCTAGAACAAAACCTAGGCAATACCATTCAGGACATAGGCATGGGCAAAGACTTCATGACGAAAATGCCAAAAGCAATTGCAACAAAGGTCAAAATTGACAAATGGGATCTAACTAAACTAAAGAGCTTCTGTACAGCAAAAGAAACTCATCAGAGTGAACAGGCAATCTACAGAATGGGGGGAAATTTTTGCGATCTACCCATCTGACAAAGGTCTAATATCCAAAATTTACAACGAACTTAAACACATTTACAAGAAAAAACAACCCCATCAAAAAGTGGGCAAAGGATATGAACAGACATTTCTCAAAAGAAGACATTTACATAACCAGCAAACATATGAAAAAAAGCTCAACATCACTGATGATTAGAGAAATGTGAATCAAAATCACAACGAGATACCATCTGACAACAGTCAGAATGGTGAGTACTGAAAAACCAAGAAACAACAGATGCTGGTGAGGCTGTGGAGAAACTGGAATGCTTTTACACTGTTGGTCAGAATGTAAATTAGTTCAACCATTGTGGAAGACAGTATAGTGATTCCTCAAGGATCTAGAACCAGCAATCCCATTACTAGGTATATGCCCAAAGGAATATAAATCATTCTACTATAAAGACACATCCACACTTATGTTTAGTGCAGCACCATTTATAATAGCAAAGACTCAGAACCAACCCAAATGCCCATCAATGATAGACTGGATAAAGAAAATGTGCTGTATATACACCATGGAATATTATGCAGCCATATAAAGGAATGAGATAATGTCCTTTGCAGGGACATGGATGAAGCTGGAAGCCATCATCCTCAGCAAACTAACACAGGAACAGAAAACCAAACACTGCATGTTTTCACTTATAAGTGGGAGTTGAACAATGAGAAGACATGGACACAGGGAGGGGAACAACACACACCAGGGCCTGTTGGGGGTGGGGGGAAGGGGAGGGAACTTAGAGAACAGGTCAATAGGTACAACAAATCACCATGGCACATGTATACCTATGTAACAAACCTGCATGTTTATCCTGGAACCTAAATTAAAAAAAAAAAAAAGAAAGAAAGAAATGTACAACTCTCTAGAATCAAACACCTTGAAATTCCTTGACTAATTAGGGACCCACAGATCATTCATCTTTTCATATACAGACCCCAACCTATGATTACTAATTACTAATTGAAGTGAGCTTGCAGAAAAAATAAATGAAACGTCTACTTTGGAGTCAAAGATATGGTTATTTCAAAGAATAGTTTCCCTATCAATAGTCATTTGTCTAAGACTACATTGACTAACATGAAGTGGCACATTGTAGGAGACACTTCTGCACACCTGTTACAGAAGAGCCTCCTCACAATGCCTATTTCTACTAACTAATATATGCCGTCCACTCTAATAGGAACTGAAGAAGGCACCATTTCCTCAATTTGATAGCGGATACAGTAAATACTTACACAACACTTAAAATGAGAGAGTAAATAAACAATAATAGAAAACAGGTAATTCAGGGCTAGAATTTCTAATAGAAAGTTTTATTTTGTTTTTGTTTTTTAATTAGAGGAAGAGAAAGATTAAGCCATATGTCAGATGTACTTTATTCTTTTTTCACAAAAGCATTATCTAGTCATAAAATAGAGGATCACAAAGAGTTAGAGCTGAATTGATCATAAAAAGTCTGTATTTCCTGTGCACTACAAACAACCATTATCCCTTGAACAATTCCCCAAAGCTCCTAACATCAAACATTAATCAGTCAGTTTAGGATCCATCAGCAAATTTAGGATACCTCCAAAGGGGCCTGACAGGTTAGGCAAAGAAAGCATTGCATACCATCAGTTCTTTCACTGATAGCTAAAGATCTATAGGTCAGAGAAGGGCAGGCTCTCATGTCTCCTCCATTAATTATTGAAGGTGATATTCCAGATGCTAGTAAATCTTAATAACTTCAAATATAAGCTTCAAAGATGTACTTTTGATAAACAAAGCCAAAACACTTCTCCTTATCAAAAAGATGTGTTATAATGCATATTTTATCTTTCAATGGATATCCTCTCACCAATAAATATATATTTTGGGTCAACTTAAATAGACAAGAACCCTTCTCTCATTTGTAGACACATTCTACCCCTATTAGCCATCAGCTAATATGTCCATGAAGTCAGCTGTGGTAACCTAGTTACAGCTGATGTAGAGCTCATGATAAATACATTGTCCACAGCTAGTAGTAACAATGGGGTTTCAAGGTTCTCTAACCTACTTTGCTTTTTAACTTATATTAAGGAGAATTTCAAGCACATACAGAAATAGGCCTTGCAAAAATGATCAATTCATGGCCAGTCATGTTTCAACTACTCTTATCTACTCCCCCATCCTGTATCATTTGGAAGCAAATCAGAGACATCCTGTAATTACAGCTAATTTCTGTATATATCTCTCTCTACAAACAAGGAATACAAAATTGGGTCTTTAAGCATACCTAAAATATTAACAAACTATAATACAGCTGAAAACCTAAAAATTAACAATAACACAAAATAACAATATTAACTATCAAGCAAGTGTTCCAATTGCCAATTGTCTCCCAAATATCTTAGATCCAAAGCTAGTTTTTTAAAAATTATTAGTATTGCCAGTAACTTAAGCTATTAAAATTTCTCAAAACAAAGTCAGTTGAAACATGCTTCAGTTAAAACCACTGCCCTATTCCTCTTTCTAAGAGAAACACTACAAAATGCAATTACAGATTGTCAATTTTTCAGCAACTTTGGGAGTGACTGTTTAGACGTCGTCAAATGATTTCTAAGTAACCCTGTCACAAGCAGATTGGCTTGCTAAGGTGTAGGATAAATAAGTACTAATATTTGCTAAGGACTTTCTGTGTGCCAGACTCTTGGCTGATCTCTTTTGGTTTGATTTAATCGAATCCTCATCACAATCTGCAGAAAGGTTTGGTGACTTGATCACAAGTACCTGGCTAGTAAGGGATTGAGTAAGAGACCTCACTAGGCAAGTCAAAGTGCTGCCCTGCACTCCCATTGCTGTCTCTGTACCCAGCACGTGGGCACAAATGTAAGAGCCTCATGAAGGAAGGCATAAGCAAGAACACAGAGTGGGTGTTGGGAGCTCCTTAAGGTAGCATGAGAAACTGATTCAGGCCGGCTCCTGCAGTTGCGCAATTATCATTCTTTTTAAGTGTAATTACTGCTCAGAGTCAGAAACATCAAATGTGGAAATATTATCCAAGTAGGGGATCCACCCATGAAAGCAACAATTGAGAGACTTCCACGTTCTGCTCTAGGACACCTGGAAGGCTCATCACCGAAGTCACATTCTTTCAAGATGGTTTGAAGAAAATGCAGATCTTTGGGGCAGCAATTAACAGGTACAGTTATGTGTACTTCAACAGGCCGAATTTAATCTATCTTGAACTTGCCTTTCAATTACTCAATGCTTGGAGCTTCCTGCAGTGCCTGACTATCTCAAAGTTGCTAACACAGGGAGATAAGCCTATCAGAAATTCAAAACACTTCATCATCACATTTTATCATACAAAATAGTGAGTCCTGAGTTTAGCTCATTCTCCCACAACTCAGAGATGATGAAATCTTTAATGCTCACCTATTTATACAGCAATCTTTCCTCCTAATTCTTTCTATCCTATTCTGTTATCTCCAAGATATAACCACGTGACAGAGTTCAAGTTCATTACCAAGAGAATCTATTTCTCCAGCCAAAGCAAACAGAATTTGGATGAATCTTCTAAGTACCTGTTATAAATGCCAAGTATTAAAGGTTCTTTATTCAGTTATTTACAAGACCATCTGTGAAGCCAATATTCTGTGATCCAAATGCAGATGTTCTATGAAGGAAGGCAAGGCTAAAAAAGAAAATCCTGACAAGGCCCATGCAGCTACTTAAAGCATAAAGAGAAGTGCAATGGCCTTATGATTTAAATATAAATCTTCGTTAAATGACGAGGAAACCACAGCAGCAGGGACCTGCTAAACAATCACCTGATTCCTGTGATTGAGATAAAAGATTATATTTGAAATGCTTTGTCCATCATCATATTTACTGAGTCCGTTATGTTTCTGGTATGTTCCAGGCACCACAGCATTATTGTAGGCCTGGCTCATGTATGCTGTGATTTGGTGTTTACCTTTGATTCTGAAGTTTAGAAAACCTCTTAACAGGGTTTAAAGATACTTTCCTCTTGTATCTGATTCCAAGTAACCCTGTATTTATTCAACCAACAGTCACTGTAGGACTGTTCAGCAGTAATGTTAAGTAAAAGGAAGGTTACCTAGAAGCTGACAGTGTTACTGGAGCAGGGTCTTGAGGACGTTAGTCCTGTGGTTTCTTGGAAAGATCTGGGGGCCATGAGGGAGGGCCTATGATAGCAGGGTTGGGGATATTCTCAGAGCAACAGCTATGTACAATAGAAATATTTCAATGTTTTAATTACCAGTATGACTAAACGGAACCTCAGCAGCCCTATGTTGTCTGGTATAGACAAATATTTAAGTCCAAGCCCTATATTCAGGCAGTTCTCCAGCTACATAATATGCTATAGAATGAGTAAATATGATGCAGTTTTAAACAAATGGAAAAGACAGGTTACCTCAGACTTCTCAAAAGTTTTTGTTAAAAACATAAATAATAGCTATTTTGCACAGATTCTAGAAGAAAATTTTTTAAATCTATTTTCTCCTATACAAGCTTTACTATTCCATATATAATGATTGTCTGTGTTATTCACAAATACCTAATATCTAACTTTCTCCATCAAGTTCAACAGATCGAGAGAAAGACCAGTTATCTAACAGCCAGAAGGAAAATCAAGATAGAAACTTGGTGTTAAGTTTTTATGTAAAACATGAAACTATAATATTTTGCTGAATAATTTCAATGCCTGCAAATGAACAAAATCTACTCCACCATTTGGAATCCCTTTTCAGTTTTAATTCATATATTCCATGCTTTCTGCTACACAGATTTCCATCGTGGTCAAGGATTGAACCAGAAGATGTCTAATGAGTTGGGCTTTCCAAGAGAGACCACGACCAATGCTAAAAAGTAGACATTTTGTCACAATATTTAATAAATAGCATTTGTTAGAAAAATAATTTTATTATCCTCCTTTAAGCAAATAGTATTATTATTTCTCTCTATTATAGAAACAGAGTTCCAACATAATAGTGCCTATTCGTTTAACTCAGAGGCATCAATCCTGATTGGAAATTTTAAAAATCCAGCTCAAGTTGCAACTCACAGAGGTGGCAAATCTCCTTTAGAGAGCACAGAAATGTACATATGATCTCATTTAAAAATGTGTGTGTGTACTTTTTATTTCTGAGAAAGCAATCAAAATCCTGGCTTCCAATACTCTCCAACTTAATGGAGCATAACTTAAACTCTCTTTAACAGTGTTTAAATTTTGAAAAGCCAGCCGGGCGCGGTTGCTCAAGCCTGTAATCCCAGCACTTTGGGAGGCCGAGAGGGGCGGATCACGAGGTCAGCAGATCGAGACCATCCTGGCTAACCCGGTGAAACCCCGTCTCTACTAAAAAATACAAAAAACTAGCCGGGCGAGGTGGCGGGCGCCTGTAGTCCCAGCTACTCTGGAGGCTGAGGCAGGAGAATGGAGTAAACCCGGAAGGCGGAGCTTGCAGTGAGCCAAGATCCGGCCACTGCACTCCAGCCTGGGCGACAGTGCCAGACTCCGTCTCAAAAAAAAAAATTTTTTTTTGAAAAGCCCACTGAATTAAAGACATCATGACTAAGACTGAACTGGAGTGCTCTAGAATCTAGCTTAAATCTGTTTGGCCGAAGGAGCCTATAGCATTGACCCTACATACATTAAAGCCACCTGTGCTCAAGTCCACTAATCACTCACACCTGCTTGCACCATGCTACTGCTCACTACAATGCCAATGAGAACATCTGCCTGCTTTAGATAAAGAGTCTGTGCACATCTAAAATACATAACAAGCTTTTAAACTATTATCGCAAAAGAAACAGCAGTCTATATGGTAATTTTTAGGGATCTCTGCCTAGGTTTCATTAGGTTCACCCTAATGTCTTTTTCAGTTTTGGCAGGACGGCCTGTGCCTGTTTTCATAGCCAAAAGACTGCCACACTCACAAATGGCCAAAAAGTATGAAGAAATCCTTTAAGTTTCCCAGCCATTGAACAGGAGGCTCCAAACCAAGTCATCTGCTTGGAGTTTTTATTACTCCAAGTTCTATTATAAACTGTACCTCAGTGCTCTTAATGTATAACATGAGAGGCAGGAAACCATCCTTCCAGCTTTAACATTTAACAAGTTTACTTTTGACCAAAATGGGCAATGAAATTCAAAATACAGGGACATGGTAAAGTGTTATAACTCTGAATTAAACAAATCAACACCAAGAAACAATATTCTCCTAGCAATTCGGTAATCACAGGCAAAAATGATCAATATCCATAATGTTTCTGTAAGCCACAAACATGGTTTAATCTAATCTTACACTGTTTGTGTTTATAAGGCCAAGAAAAGGGTGATCATCAATACTTTCATAACATCTAGTAGTAGAAGGTAGTTAAAAAGATGTTACATTAGACATCACTACTGCTTAAAAATAAACTCTCACCTCAGTTAACAAAATGTGTTACAGGTTCTGTGCACATATGTTACAGGCACTACAAAGACACCATAGCTACTGAACTCATGTGTGCGCCAGATATTCCATTTCGCTTTTAAAAAAAAAATAACAACCCATTATTTATTTACCATCATTATCTCCATTTTACAAAAGTAAGAAGGCTTAGCTAAGTTTATTTTCCCCAAGTTCAAAACTGCAAGTACTCAAGCCCAAGTGTCTCTTTTAGACCTCTTGCTCTGTCTCCACAGACTTCAACATGGAAGGAATTCAGGGTATAAACTATATCCAAAGCAGCCGCAAAGATTCAGGCAGTAACTTCATTATCATGTCATACCTGATTTGTACTAAAAAAAAAAAAAGTGATTAGATTTCACTTTCACGTCTTCTGTCTCTGACTAATTCAGGTACTAATAACAGTTGGTATTTACTGAGTGCTTACTTTGCCCTAAGCCCTCCACATGATTTAACAAATTCCCAAAACAACTCTACCAGGTAGGTATTAGCATCACGCTACTTTGCAGGTGAGGATACAGGTATAAAGATGTTAAGTAACTTGCACAGGTAGCAGATTTGGGCCCCTAACTAAGGCAGTCTGGCCCATGCTTTGACCTTTGTGCTACCTTTCCTCTACCTCTGAAGACAAAAGGTAATTGCCAAATAAAAGTATGATATGCTGAGAAGCAAATAAACTAGATCTGGTAACCCAAAAAGTATACATTGCACTCAAGCCCTCCTTGCTGTACCAAACCCACAAAATCAAATGGTGCTGGGTTGTGCATTAGAAACAGGTTAAAAGACCTATTAAATAAGCTCAGAAATGAAAGGTAAACAATAAGCTACTGAAATATGATTTTTATTAAGCAATAACAAGTCTATTTACATTTCAAGAAAGAAATGGCAATAATTCATTGGCAAGACAAAATAGAGTCAATGAAACTGATGTGGATTCTCTCTCTCCACACACACACTCCCCTACACGCATACTAGCAGCCCTATGAAAAATGGGGTTATAATAGAAATGCTGACACAACCAACCTTATAATGTTTCATACCAAAAGCTATAATTATATTTTCTAATTGTAAACTGGGTGGAAAAAAAAGGCCAACCAGAACAAAAACATAATAACTACCTAGAAACAGGCCATCAGAATTCTTGGATTATGGAAAATGCTTATAAAACACTATTGTCTTCAGCCACAGCCAGAAGATGTCAGACAATCAATTCATATAACATGCCAGCTTAATAAAATCTGCATACAAAATTTATGAATGCAGTAATATTCCTTTTTATCACAAGTTATTAATGGTCAATTTAATGAACATCTACAGCTGGAATGCTTTCGTTCTGTATGATATTTTAATAATCTTTAGCCATGGATTTAAATGCATTTCATTTTATAACCATCAGCTACTGAAGATAAGAAAGCCTTTATATAGGTACTGAAATATTTGGGGTAGGCTACCCATTTTATCTTTATGTTGTTATTGATTTCCTTAATTTTTTTTTACAACAGAAACACAATGAAATATTCCATTATAACAATATTTGCTTTAATATTTGTATTTAGAATATGAAAAGTTTGCTTAAAGTAGCATTACATGTTTGGTTAGTATAAAATTTTCCATTTCATTTCAAATAAAGAACTTTCTAACCTTGTTTACGTGAAACAATCTCGCTCAGAGCTATTATCCTCCTAAAAGTATCCTGGTGGACTGTTGACATCTCAGACATAAATATTCTTGAAAATTAATGTGTTGTATTTCTTTTTTTTTTTTTTTTTTTCTTTTGAGGCAGAGTCTTCACTCTGTCGCCCAGGCTGGAGTGCAGTGGCGTGATCTCGGCTCACTGCAAGCTCCGCCTCCCGGGTTCGCGCCATTCTCCTGCCTCAGCCTCCCGAGTAGCTGGGACTGCAGGCACCCGCCACCGCGCCCGGCTAATTTTTTTTTGTATTTTAGTAGAGACGCGGTTTCACCGTGTTAGCCAGGATGGTCTCGATCTCCTGACCTCGTGATCCGCCCGCCTCGGCCTCCCAAAGTGCAGGGATTACAGGCGTGAGCCACCGCGCCCGGCCTGTGTTGTATTTCTTAAGTATTCTATTTCTACTCCCTTGTTCACATAATCTTTAAAAAACCTATTGTGTTCAAGTCTACTTTTCCCACAGATTCTTTACTAAAACTAAATTTTACCATATGATGCTTATGTGGAAGGAACAGGCAACATAACTGCAAGACAACAGTAGATATCTGAAAATATAAACATTCAGCATTTAAAATATTGATGTCTTTCTGTGGTCACAAAGTCAAATAATTGTTTCTCACATTTGAGCACTAGAATTTGGTATTTAAAATTACACTCATCCTTGAGAGTTAATTCAAAGATTTGGATATCTAGGCAAAAGGTTAAGAAATCTAGGTCATAAATACTTCTTAAGGTGCAAGAATTGGCTCCATAAACTAGTACATGTGCAATAATCACTATTAAAGAATGAATGATAGCAAATTTTTTTTTTTTTTTTTTTTTTTTTTTGAGATGGAGTCTCACTCTTGTTGCCCAGACTGGAGTGCAATTGCGTGATCCTGGCTCACTGCAACCTCCACCTCCCAGGATCAAGCGATTCTCCTACCTCAGCCTCCCAAGTAATTGAGATTACAGGTGCCCACCATCATGCCTGGCTAATTTTTGTATTTTTAGTAGAGACGGGGTTTCTCCATGTTGGTCAGGCTGGTCTTGAACTCCTGACCTCAGGTGATCCACCTGCCTCAGTCTCCCAATGATGGCAATTTTTTAGTTTGACTGTCTACAGCCTTATAGGAAATTACTGGTGAAAATTAGTAAAAGTCATGTGCACAAAAGATTTAGTGCATTCATGTGTCTTTATTCATTCACTCAATCTTCTGATGCTTCACTGGTTCCTTCTGGGCTTCCTACTATGTGCCGGTTAATCTTTGTTTGCTCTGGGCGAGTAATTCCCATTCTTAAGGACTCAATAAACCAGGACACAGTACATGTATACCCACTAATTATAAAACCGTGTAGAATTGATGGATAGATTCCAAGGAGAAATACGAACCAAGAATTCAGAGAAAATGATTATTTGTCGAGAAGGGAGCAAGGGAAGACTTTATAAAGGTCAGCTGGAATTTAGAGGAGTAAAAGAAATAAGGGTATTTTGGGGTAAAGAGCACAACCTGAAATTGACTTAAGGACAACAGACACAAGGACAAATAGTGCCCATAATGTGAATTTTAAGTTTAAAATACAGACTTTCAACAATGCATAAATCTGTAGATGGTAGGCATTTCCCAAATTCCTCTAATAAGCAGAATCAGCCTATATCCAGGAAGATCATAACTCATTAAATTTCATTTTAAGCTTCCTGAATCTGCCTAAATTTTCTCATCAAGCAAGCCAATGTATGCTTACGCTGTGAGGTTAAAGCAATGAACTTGTGAAGAGAACCTGTCAAGTCAAATTATCAACAAGCAATAGTCCCACTATTGGGGAATATATAAGCTGCAATGTCAATTTTAAAGAAGTGTGCTTACATTTGCATTTTAATTAGGTCACACCTTCAACATCATGATATTAATTTCAGTTTAATGTTCTATTTTATTGCCATTTCCAAGATGACATTTTTAGACATGAACATAAAGAAAAAAATCCCTACTTTCGTTTTGACAACTCATAAATATTGCAAATTCAAACAATGTTGAACAAAGTTCAATATTTGGAACAATTTTCAAAAGAGAGATATGACTGTGTCTAAAATTCTAAATACTT
Source organism: Macaca mulatta (assembly GCF_049350105.2). Lineage (NCBI taxonomy): Eukaryota > Metazoa > Chordata > Mammalia > Primates > Cercopithecidae > Macaca > Macaca mulatta. Next base: position 124,080,115 of record NC_133407.1, read on the forward strand.
ACAATTGGATTTCAAAAATATCCCAAGGGAAAATTATTAGATTCTTATTTAAGAGTATAATGGAGTGTTGAATGGAACATAAAATTCAGGTTCCTGTGAGTCACCGGAAGCTAAATATGAATAGCTCAAAAAAAATCGTTTTGGTTAAGACTTTGCATTAGAATTGAGACATACTTTGTAGTTTTTTCAGATCAAGGGGGAAGTAGACAAATTACAGAACGCATCTTTGTCCATTAAAAAATTACATTTACTCAAAAACATCAAGTTGTAATAACATTCAAATAACAAAATTCATCAATCATTTTAAAGTGTAAAATTCAGTGGTATTTTGTACATTTACAATGTCATGCAACCTTCACCATATCTGTTTCCAGAAGGTTTTCATCATCCTGAAAGAAAACTCTGTCGCCATTACAGCCATTCCACATTCCCCACTACCCACTCCCAACCGCTGGCTACCACTAATCTGCTACCTCTACAACTTTGCCAATTCTGGATATTTCACATAAATTGTATCACATAATATGCGGCCTTTAGTGTTTGGTTTTAATTTTTATTTTTGTAGGTACATAGGTGTATATATTTATGGGGTACATGAGATGTTTTGATACAGACATGCAATGCGTAATAATCACATCAGGTAAAATGGGGTACCCATCCCCTCAAGCATTTATCCTTTGTGTTACAAACAATCCAATTACACGCTTAGTTATTTCAAAATGTACAATTAAATCATTATAGGCTATAGTCACTCTGTTGTGCTGTCAAATACTAGGTCTTATTCATTTTTTCTATTTTTTTGTACTCATTAACCATACCTAGCTCCCTGCCCACCACCTGTCAACTATCCTTCACAGCTTCTGGTAATTCTCCTTCTACTTAATATCTCTATTAGTTGAATTGTTTTGATTTTTAGATCCCACAAATAAGTGAGAATATGCAATATTTGTCTTTCTAGGCCTGACTTATTTCATTTAGCAGAATGATCTCCAGTTCCATCCATGTTGTTGCAAATGACATGATCTCATTCTTTTTTCATTGATGAATAGTACTCCATTGTGATTAAGTACCACATTTTTTAAATCGATTCCTCTGCTGATGGACACTTAGGTTGCTTCCAAATCTTGACTGTTGTGAACAGTGCTGCAACAAATACGAGAGTGCAGACTGCTCTGTGATATACTGATTTCCTTTGGGTATATACCCAACAGTGGGATGTCTGGACTGTGTGTTCGCTCTATTTTTAGTTTTCTCAAGAACCTCCAAACTGTTCTCCATAGTAGCTGTACTAATTTACATTCCCACCAATAGGGTACAAGGGTTCCCTTTTCTCTACATCCCCGCCAGCATTTGTTATTGTCTGTCTTTTGCATATAAGCCATTTTAACTGGAGTGAGATGATATTTCACTGTAGTTTTGATTTGCATTTCTTTGAATATCAAGGATGTTGAGCACCTTTTCATAAGCCTGTTAGCTATTTTTAGTGTATGGTTTCCTTCATTAGCAAATGCTTCAAATACATTCTAACAAATACATTCTCTAATTCTTCTTAAAGAGAATACTCTTAAAGAAGAAATGGTCAAGTACTCATTTCCCAACTGTTTTCTATTTTTCTTTTCCCAAAACTATTACAAAAAGTTTATGGGGCTTTGTGTTTCTTGTTTATGAGGTAAACAAATATGAGTTTTTACTCCCAAATTTTTCCAAATTAAAAAGGCAGTGACAAACATCCATTTAAATTAAAAATCCAAGCCATTATTGACATTGAAACTTGATTCTATATATGCATGAAAAAAGACCTAAAACAGGGAAACCTACATTGTGTTCATAACTGGGGATATCCAACAGCATCAGTATGTCAAATTTCCGTAAATGAATCCATGTATTCAATGCCATTCCCTTAAAAAATTGCAATGCCTTTTCCCACAGAGTTTGACAAGATGGAAAAAATCATTTGAAAGAATCAAGGTAAAGAACAGCTAAAATGTGATTAAAAGAAAGGAATGCTTGTCCTTCTAGACATAAAGATACCCTTTAATCATAGTAATGAAAGGACTGTGTCATTAAAGCTCAAAGAGACCAACTGAACTCAATGCACAGGCAAGAAACAGATTCACACATTTATGTCAAGACAATGGGGAAAGAATGGAATGGAACACTGTTTTTCCATAGGAAGAAAAGTGGACTCGTAATTTATATCACATATAAAAGATATCCAGATGATATCAAGGCACATATGAAAAAGAAAACATTAATACATTAGAAAAATATTATAGGAAAGTACTGTTATGATACTAGCACTTGGAATATATTCTTAAGGTAGAGCCAAAATGCATAGAGCAAAAGGAAAATATTATTAAATTTCATTATATTAAAAATTTTAGCATCAAAAGGCTCTATCCCCTGCCCCAACCCCATCACACACAAGGAAACCCACTATGATTCCAAGCCAGAAATAAAAAAATGTCTTGTGATGGATACAATCACAAAGGATTTAAATCTAGAATATATAAAAATACTAACTATTGGAAAAGAAAACAATGACCCAATGGAAAAAATTGGCAAAGAATACACACAAGCAATTGACAAAAAGGGACGCCTGTTTGCATCCAGAAGCAAATGTTTTACTCCACTGGATAATTGGAGAAATGAGAATTAACGCAATAATGTGGTACTATCTTTTACCCACCAGAGTCGCAAACACCTAAAAAGTATGCCAATACAAACATCATGGGGAACATGTTTTCATCCAATGCTATGGAGTATCAATTGACACAAGCACTTAATTAGGACTATAGAACTGCTCTCCAATGTTGAAGAAATGTATACCTTACAACATGGGGATTCCACTACTAGGTAAATATTCTACAGAGAGACCCATCAGTACACTAGGAAACATATACAAAGATATTGGTTTTACATCGTCTTAACTGAGAAAAATTAGAAACAACCTTTAAAAAGGAATAAGAAATTAATTTGTCTTTCACTCAGGTACTAGAATACAGTACAGGAGGTAAAAATGAAAGAATTAGGTCTTCATTTATCCATGTAGCTGTATCTCAAAAACAGTGCCGAGTAAAAGAAACTGATAATGTACAGCAGGACACAGTCAGGAAAATATTAAATACATCAAACAAACAACACAATTTGCTTTTTAGGGATACAGACGCACATTTAAAAAGAAAAAAAAACACGCAAACCTAAGAAGGTAGAAAACATACCAACTTCAGGTCAGTAAATACCTCTAAAGCAGTTCTCAAAAGGGGATAACTTTGCCTCCCACATGTGGCAACATTCTTCGTTATCACAACTAGGAGGGGACATGGTATTGTATTTAGTGGGTATAGGTAGAGTTGCTGCTAAACATCCTACAGGACACAGGACAGCTCCCACAAGAAAGTAGTTATCTGGTCCAAAATGGCAATGGCGCCAAGGTTGAGAAATGCAGCCCTAAAAACAGAGGAAGGAGAATAAGATGACAGTGGGGGAAGATGAAGTGTAACTATAACTTTTCATTTTAAGATCTGAAGCATATATGAAAATCTGTTAAATTTTTTAAGAAGCCTGCCACATTATTCTTTGTACATTTTTATATGTGAAATATCTCTTTAATAAGTTCAAAAATTTTAAAATCATTCTGCAAACACAATTTCTAAATTTCATGAAAGTTACATATTTTATTAGCATATTTCTAGAAATATATATTTGGAAAAACAATATTCTCACACTCATGATCAGATGTATTTGCACTTTTTTCCAGTGTTTGTCCTACACAGAACTACAAAATGAAGACTATGGAAGAATCCAGGATTTATCCATCATCACAGGATCATTTCATCATTACAGTTTCAGGCAAGAACATTCTAAAACCAACCCAGAGAAAGCCAATTCCATCCTTTCCTGGTTATATAGCAGCTCACAATAATTCCAGTCAATTCTCTGAAGAAGCTGATGATCTAGAACAGCAGACTTGCATCACACACCCCATCATGCTTCCTTAAGTACATGGCTTCGGATGCTGATTTCTCACAACCTCACAGCTTCAGTAGTTCCCACAAACTACTTTGAGATCAACCAGTACATAATTTTATTTTTTTATTTAGTTCCTCAGTGCAGAGGTTGGCAAACTTCTTCTGTAAAGGGCCAGATAGCAAATATTTTGGGCTTTGCAGGCTGTATGGTCTCTGTCACAGCTACTCATCTGTGACACTGTAACACAAAAACAGCCATAGATGATACATAAAGGAACAAATGTGGCTGTGTTCCAATAAATCCTCAGTTACAGAAACAGGCAGGGGGCTAGACTTGGCTCCAGGCCATAGTTTTGCCAACTCCAAGAGGTACAGCAAAAATGCTACCAGTTTAAATACTATTTTAAATTTAAGGCATGTCCTCCAATCTTTGAAAGTAAAGTTTTATGTATATTTTAATCAGTGTAAAAAATGTATACTACTAAAAATGAATTTATATAAATGAAACAATTCAATAAATGATGAAAATGTTCATTTGTTACATTTACAGCATACCAACTTCTTTATGGAAGTATGTCATACCCCCCGATTTACTAAATTATTAATTATAATTAATTTTACTTGTTTAAATTATGCTATTAATGATTCTTTGTAGGAAAATAAACACACGTATTTTATCTTCAACCAAGGGGCTGGAATGACAAGGACAGTGAAATTATACTCCCAACACAAATAATAGCTTTCTATTAGGTTTGCTATTTCACCTGAATAATTCCTTATAATCATGAATAATGATGTTATTCGACAACCTAATGATATCATGGTGTGTAGCTTCAATCCATCTGTCTTTGTCAAGAAGGTCAAATATTTGTACTCCACTGCACTAGGCAAAGTTGAACAAACAGTTAAACAGTATCACACACCTTAATTATTCCTTCAAATGAAGCCAGCAATTACCATTTTGCCAAATTCTAGGACCTGTGAAATAAAAACCTACTTCAAAGATATTTAATCTCCATACACTTTTAACACTTCTAAACCAAATTTAAGCTCAAGTTAAAAAAAATAAAAGTGGTTAAACTCAAAGAAAAAGCCCCAAGATTTTCTAAGGATATTCTTAATTAGTTGTTGCTGTAAAATGTTTTTAGAATAACAAAATATTCCAGGAACTTTTACAAAGATGTGGAATACTTCATGTGCTATCTTGAAATTGTCTTAAAGGTAAGAATAAAGCAATAGTGTGATAGATCTGAACTATGGTTCCAATAAATAAATGCTTCATAGTGTTTGCTTTGCTTGGAGAGTCCATGAGTGACCAAGGGTTTGAAGGGGATAGAAACTCCCCATTCACTGTTTCTACAGAGCCTGTACAAGACCTGGACCCTCGGGGCTGGGAGATGATGAAAACAGCAAGGTATGATGTGGGCATACTGAAATGATTTGCAGCAAAATAATGTTTATATTTAAAATCCTGTTTTCCTTCCTTCCACTCTTCTGCTCTTTCTTAAATTTCACCAAAGCTTTCTCGCTGCACAAATATGAAGTCCCTAGAAGGCCTTATTAATCTGGCTCCAGACTCTTGGCATCTTCCTACTACCTCACCATGCTTCACCCCTACAGGTTTTTGTGTTTTTCTTGTAAACATTACTGAGCATGCAAACTTGTTTCTGCCACTGAGCCTTTGTTCTTGTTTCCTTCTACCTGGACTTGTCTGCCCATTGTCCCACACTGGGCTGGTCCCTCCTTGTTAGTTCTCAGAGCACGTGTCACTGGCAAAGAGAAGACTTCCCTACCACTATGTCTCAAGCAGTCCCTCTCTCTCAACCATACTCTTCTTTTCATTTTATTCAGAATAGAAAATCACATTGTTTATGACTTATGGGTTTACATTTATGGGTTTCATCTTTTATTGTCAACCTCTGCACATAAGAATAAAAGTAGGATCCTTATCTGACTATTCATTATTGTATACCTGGGGTCTGTCACATAGTAGAAACTAAATGATAAATTTACATATTCATTCATTTACGATAGACAACTCTGTGTCTAATTTGAGGTCAGCAAATGACGGCACTATAGCCAAACCTGCCTGATACGTATTTTTCAAAATAAAGCTTTACTGAAACACAGCCATGTTTGCCCATTTACCTATTGATGATGTTGCTTTCACACTACAATAGCCTAGTCGTGTAGTTACAACAGAGACCACATGGCCTAGAAAAGATTTACAGAGAAAGTTTGCCAGCTCCTGGTCTACTACACAGTATATGTTCTCAATAAATAAAATAAAGTGCAGTCATTGCTTTTAAAGAGGTTCTGGCCCATTGTGTGTTTTTATTTAAACACTTTTGGATTAAAATTCTGTGGCCCAAAAGAAAGCTCCTTCAAAACCTTAAGTGTCACCTAGCAAGAGTTGTATTGGTGCTCTGGCCAGCCACGACAGCTTACACCTATAGTCCCAGCACTTTGGGAGGCCGAGGTGGGCACATCATTTGAGATTAGGAGTTCGAGACCAGCATGGTCAACATGGTGAAATCCCATCTGTACTAAAAATACAAAAAAATTAGCTGGGCGTGGTGGTGTACACCTGTAATCCCAGCTACTAGGGAGGCTGAGGCAGGAGAAACGCTTGAACCCGGGAGACGGAGGTTGCAGTGAGCCAAGATCACACCACTGCACTCCAGCCTGGGCAACAGAGTGAGAGTCCATCTCTAAAAAATAAAAAAAGGCATATTGATGCTCTATTTATTAGGTCAGCTGCCTGAAATCATAAAGCACTAACACAGTGCCTGGCCACTGGTAAGTACTATACAAGCATTGATTGGCTTCTTTTTGGAAGAAAACATTATATCTGGTGGCTAACACAGGGCTTGGCACATATTCAGCCGGTGCAAAAGTAACTGCAGGTTTTGCAGTAAAATTTATAGCACAAACCACAATTACTTTCGCATCCTAACCTAGTAGCAAGTAATATTCAAGATCTGTTGAACTGAATTGAAGTGAACTTGGCTCTTTCAGCCAGAGGGACTAACAGGCTAATCTGTGAAATTAGCGGGCAAAAAACTGATTCACTCATCTGAGAACAAGTCATTCTGGAAAATAGGCTGAGAAACCATTTCTCACCACCATTTTTCAAGGGATGACTTAAAGTAACATGATCCAAGGAGCCAGACTTCAATATACGTTTAATGTTTTTTGATAATTTGTTGTAGGCAGCCACTATTTATCTTATTTGAGTTACAAAGATATATAAACACAAAATTTAAACATTAATTCGAGTCAAAGACTCCTAGAATTGCAATAGTATCCCCTATAATACTCAGTTCTATAGACATTTTTTCTTTTAAAAGATCCAAACGAACCCACATTTACGCCAGCTCTTCCAATTATGATTAACCAATGCATATTATTTCTCTAAACCTTGACTGTCTAAGCTAATGCCTCTCACAGCTGATTCACAGATATAAGTCACAATTATCTGGGGGTGGCTGGCTTGTTGTTTTGAGTTCCATTTCCTGGCTCCTACACTCAGCTTTCGATTTCAGAATCCTTAGAGTGAGAAATCAGGGCAGAGTCCAGGAATCTGCATTTTAACAAACACCCTAGGTGATTCTCAGTCCTTTAGAAATCCGTTACTTTAGATCAAGAGATCATATATACACATTAAGAAATACCAAAGAGCTACAAACTTTTGGAATCACTACTTTCCTCTATTGGAAAGGTAACAAAGTGATACTGTGTGTTTTACTTGGAGTTATTCATATTACTGTATATTACATGTACACACACGCATATTACACACCTGGTACTTGTAGGAGTGAAGTACTCAAAGAAAACCTAAAATGTGGCATCTTTGCCATCCAGGGGGTTCTTTGATAAGGAGCATACACATAAATGATGTAAACAAATGATATAATGACCCATGACTGAGAGAACAATGAGTAGCCATGCAACAAGATTTCAGGGAAAGAAGCAATCAAGCTAGTTTAGGTTGTCAGTGATGTGAAAAATTGCCTTCTTTGGATCCAGTAGAGGAGGCAGGAAGTACAAAAAGTGATAGTAGTTATTACACTCTGGGAGTGTCCCAGGACCTTGCTCATCTCTCAGTTAAGATCTAAGATCTTAGAACACAGGAAGAGTAAAGCAAGAACTATGATCTTCTAAGTTATTCATCCCAGCAGCCTGGGAAAGATTACTGAGGCTTTGAAAGCTGGCCAAAAGTCATTGCATCTCAGTGGTCATAGAGGAATGAAGACCTGTGCCGCCATGAACTGCGCCAGTAAGAGGCCCCTGTCTCCGATGAGCTGTCCTGGATGACCTTGCATGGCACAGCATTCTCTTATCTTCCTGTGGCATCAGTAATAAAAATCATTGGCTGGTCTCCTCATTTGACATCTAATCAAACATGTCACTCTGAAGTTACTTTTCTCATGTGTTTAGGTCTTAACCCTCCAAGGATCCTGCAAAGTTCTAGAAGATAGAGCGTCAGCAACTCCCCCAGTGCTTAGCACAATAATGTCATGCATCATAAAGAGATCTTGTTTAATCATTTGAGAACTTTATTTAGTGCCTACCACGTACCAGACACTGTGTTAAGCACTCAACAGAAGGGACAGCTAGTTCCTGAACCCAGTGGCAGTGACAAAACAGTCTGTGGTCATGAGGGCTGAAGACAACACTATGACTAGAGTAAAAGCCATTAAAATCACTTTAAATTGGTGAATTGCATGGTGTGTGAACTATATATCAAAAATGCTATTATAAAAAAATCCAAATGGCAGAAAAGAAGATGGACAAGCCTTAGAAATTCACTTGGTCAAAGGTTAGAAAAAACACATCCAGAACATAGTTATTCCTATTTAGATGGTGGCTGTGACATATTTATAATATTTGATGGTACTGTAGCTGAATACTGAATATTAAGAAAATTGGAATGCTTCTCAGAAGCAATAAAACAACAAAACTACATTTATGCTGTACTGGTTAAGAACATAGGCGTCAGCATCAGAAAAACATGTGGTTAGTTCTAGGTTCTCTTCCCTAGTTGTGTGACTTTGGTCAAACTGCTTACCCACCTGAGCCTCAATTTTCTCATCAGTAAAATAACTTTAAAAATATAATAATGCTCAATAATTCCTAGCTAGTAATCAAATAATGCAAAATAGCATAATATATTCTCACTTATTAAATTAGCATATATTAGGGAAATTATTACTATTCAATGAGTAGTAGCAAAATGTTTTTCTACTTTGCTTTTGGGTACACGTGAAATGTTATTGTATGTCTACTCATTGAGCTCTCATTTATCATCATAACATTTACATCATTTATGTATATGTACCTTATCCAAGAAGCCCTATGATAGCAAAGATGCTATGTCTCAGTTTTCTTTGAATACTTCACTCCTATGATTACTGCGTGTGTATGCATGTAATACACAGTAATATAAATAACTCTGATAAATGTATGGGCACATAAATAGATTGTAGCATGACTTCTAATAGTGAAAGTTATGAAACAAACTAAATATTCAAAACCAGGTGAAATAATTATAGTTAATCAAATTGATGAAATATTATGAAACCACTGAAAATGAAGTTAATGAACACTTTTAACAACAAGAAAAAAACTCTTCTGATATTAGAATCAAAAGAATGGGATATCATATTATATGTGGAGTAGTATTCTAGTTTTATCTAAAACTATTTTGGAGAAGATGAGAAGAAAACAAAACATTTTAAAAGATTAACAGGGATTATCTCTCGGCAGTAAGATTATGAGTCTTTTTACTTCATACTTTTGTGCATGAAAAAAATTAACAGCATTAAATTTCTGCTCATTTATAATAAACACATGCAGTATTGATTTTAAGAAAGAGCAAATAAGCCCTATTTTACGTGGCATCACCAGATTATATCACAAAGTGACATTAATTTTACTACACAAATAAATGACCACATAGCTCAAATGACCAGAAAAAAAGAATTGTAAAGTATATTCTCAAAATATAAGCATCCAACCATATTCATAGCTACCAATGTCAATTACACTTAAAAAGATTTTTTGGTTCAACAAAGCTGCTCAGTAAGTAAAGTTATTTATTATTCTAACCCAAATGTCTCACATCACAGCCATTTGTTAAATATAATTGTATAACATAATTAATACATGAACTGCCAAATACAATATGTTGATCCAAGGAGTTTCATGAAGCTTTGAGAGTTTCAGCGATAGTGCACAGACTGTATTCAACCACAACTCCAAGGGAGAAAGTGATTAATAAGGAATAAAATTAAAAATAAAATATACTTTAGAAATATATGATTTTTTTAATTGTGAGAAAAATAAAATGGTTCCTTAAGGTCACATAACTGTTAGCTACACAGCTGGGAAGCCTTTCTGCCCAGTAGTAAGCCCAATGTGGAAATGAAATTTAATAGTGATTTAATTTATAATTATTTTTCAAAGTTTGAGGAATAGGAACAACTACATTATGTTCAATAGTCTGAAAGCACAAATTCTGACCTTTAAGTTCAAAGTGGGAATCAAAGTGCTGTATGTCAGTATGACAACATCAGGAAGAACCAACAGGTCCCAGGAGACAAGCGGAATACCTGCTTCCCTACCCACTATCACCCTAAAGGTTTGTCAGAGCTATTTTGGACATTTGTCAAAGATTTTTTTTCCTATTTAGATATGAGCTGTAAAAACAGAAAAAAATAAATAAGTAACGGGCAGAAATCTATCTGAAACCAACTACTTTTTTCCCTTCCTTTATTTTAATAGATAAAAGGCTAAACCAGGTCATCTACCTAAACAGGGCTGGTTCCAGGCCTCTGCTATGGCTAAGTAGTTACGGAAATGATTTTTGCAATTAGGATGGTCTCATTTATATTGAGACTTCACGACTTACTAGGTGGGTGAGTGTGGACAGATGACTTGCCCACCACTAGACTTCTTTCAGTATCGATGTAAAGGGCTGTAAAGTCAGAATTAAATAAGTGGTAGCTGTTATTATTAAATATAAAAGCCTCACAGAAAAGATATGTTAGTTATTAGTAAGAAAATTTTCCCTAAAACTTCTTTCAAAACATCTTACGATAAAGTTACAAAAATATTTTTAAGCTGTTTGTAACTAACACAGATGCACGTTCTCTCTCATATTTATACTTTTCACCTTTGCTTCCCATCTGGAGGAGATCATCCTCCAAGGTTTCTTCCAGCTTATTTTATGATAATCAGACTGTGAATTGGGAATACATATTATTTGGGCTCTGTTTTTGATTGCTATTTTTCATGTGGTAAATCTCAGAGAGCTGCCCAAATCCCCTGCTGACTGTCTTGGCCAAGATGTTGATAAACCCTTAGATTTCTGCTATCCCGTTGGCATCCATTGGCATTGCAATGGCATTCTTTCATCCAATGGGCAAAACCTCTTTCCAAATTCTGACAACTTCTATATTATCATCGTTCTTCTAATGCTAATAAGTTTGAATTTGGTAACATTAACCCCACAGTTACCAAATATGGCCTCCCCATGCCAACCCACCTCTGTTTTTTGTAGAAGAAACTATTAGGCCATTTGCAAAAGTCTGGTTTGATCACTCCTCATTTTGTAGTAATTTCATAAATATGACCAACTTTAATATTAGTCTTATTTTCTTTCAATTAATCAACAAAGCCATGAGTAAAATGTGAAAGTTTAATAGTCTTTTCCCATGGTTTCTCACAGACAATAGAATAGAGCTTCCCATGTTATTTTACAGTTCTCTTTATATAGTAGGCACTAATGAAGTAGTCCACAAACACTGGTTACATGGTTGATGTCTGTTTTTCACATGGTACTTTTTTGAGGGTGGAGGGTAGGTGGGAAGGGATGGATGTATTTCATAGGATCTGTAGCAACAAGTGTAAAGCTCATTTAATTTTGTAAACTGCAACTCCTGAACACTGGTGCCTTTTGAGGAATTATTTATCATATATTATCTATTTTACAGAGATTGTGTTTAGCAAATCCACAGTTTTAGAGACAGTACACAAGGCAGATATTTCTTTGTCTGAAAATCTTGGACAAGTGTATTTATTATCTACAGTAGATGGCAACATTTTCTTCACAAATATTTATTCTCCTCTTCTCCTACATTGTGGGAGGTGTATACTACTTTGCTTTACTGATTTTAAGATGGCCATGTGATGTGCTTTGGCCAATGGATCATAAGTGGATATAACACAAGGCCCTCCCAAAGGAAGCTTTAAAGGTCTGGGTTGGCCTTCTAACCTCCTGCCCTCTACCATAAGAGCAAAATGTTCCAGATAGTGGCTGTTTCTTCACCCTGGGTAAATGGAATGAGAAGACAATGGAGCAGACCCAAAGCCAGCTGAGCCCAGCAAAGCCCAGCAGAGCCACAGCTGACCTGCAGATCTGTGAACAAGAATGAATGATGATGTTGTAAACTGCCAAGTTTCCAGGGTTGTTGTCCCATAAAAACTGACTGATATACTATTCCTAAGTCTTAATTACTTCATTTAATAAATTGTGATTGTTTAGTGTGTGTAAAACACCATGTTGAAGTTACCATCATGAAAACAAAGCATATACTGCCCCTGCTCTCACAGTCTAGAGGAAGAAAATGGAAACTGCACCATCATCCTAGCACATGTGAATTACAAACAAGTAAATGCTATGAAGAAAAGAAATGTGGTTCCATAAGAAGCTATAATAAAGGAAAGTGGCCAAGACTGAGGTTTCAAAACAGCGCTTCTAGGAGAAGGGATACGTGAGTTGGCATTGGTAGAATGAATAGGAGTTCACAAGGTAAAAAGGCAACACAAAGACATTCCAGTCAAGAGAGAAGCAACATGCAAAGGCCTCATGGCTAAAGGAAACACGATTTGGTGGAGGAATGAAAGAGGCTGGTATGGCTGGGCATGAAGGAAAGAGGAAGGCCTGGCATGTGGTGAGACTGGAGAGAAAGACTGAAGCAAGACCAGAGGCCTTTGAAGGCCAAGTTTTAAAAGCTAGGGTCTTTATCCTATGTACAAAAGGAAGCTAACAAAGGTTGTTTTTTGTTGTTGTTGTTTCTTTTTCTTTCTTTTTTTTTTTTTTTTACAACAACAGGAACAACAAAACTTGTATTTTAAGTTCAGGGGTATGAGGGTAGGTTTGTTACATAGGTAAACTTGTGTCATGGGGGTTTGTTGTACAGATTATTTCATCACCCAGGTATTAAGTCTAGTATCCATTAGTTATTTTTCCTGATCCTCTCCCTCCTTCCATCTTCCACCCTCTAATAAGCCCCAGTATACATCGTTTCCTCGGCCCATATGTCCTTGTGTTCTCATCATTTAACTCCCACTTATAAGTGAGAACATATGGTATTTACTTTTCTGTTCCTGCATTAATTTGCTAAAGATAATGGCCTCCAGGTCCATCCATGTCCTTGTAAAGGACATGACTTCATTATTTTTATGGCTGCATAGTATTACATGGTGTGTATGTACAACATTTCCTTTATCCAGTCTACCATTGATGAGCATTTAGGTTGATTCTATATCTTTGCTATTATGAATAGCACTTCAATGAACATACGCATGCATGTGTCTTTATAACAGAATGACAAAGGTTTTCCAATGGGGATAAAGTAGGGAGTTCTTGATCAGTTTGTGTTTAATAAAGTTCTGACTACCACATGGAGAATGCATTGCAGGGAATGTAGAGTGAAGACAATAAATAGGCTGAGTGAGGAATGCTGGTGGCTTGGATTAGGGCGCTGGCCATTAGAAATTAGAGAAATAGATAATTCGTGAAATTTAGGAAATAAAACCAGCAAGATCAGCACTGTGAATACAGTATTACATGTTAGAAAAAGAAGGATATTCTGTAGTACTACTATCCGTGAAGAGATAGATCTTACAATAAAGAAGGAATATAAGAAATAATGTCTCTGGATTATGAATTTGACTTAATTTATCATTTAAGTTTGACTACTTGAAAATAACCCATAATGGTAGGTAATTTCAATTCCCTGATACCACAGTTACAGATGGAAACTGTTATTACTGAATAATGGTGTGAACATAAATGATGTTTGTCAAACTTGTGAATCTCAGGAAAACTTTTTGGACAAGTGAGTGAATGTTAATTTAGACTTCATTGGAGAGTTCAAGTTTTTTCTCCTTCCATATAATTTATGTCATCTTTTTAGAAAAGATGAAAGCAAAAATACAGACACTACCAAGTACTTCAAAATGCCAAAGACTCTACCCTCTGAGATAGCTCAAATTCTATTCCTTCTATTTATTTGGATAAATTCTTATCCAAATCTATGAGATTTGGATAATATTATGAGGGTGTTTTCTTTGACATCTTAAAGTTCAAAGACGGGTTTCAATAATATTTAGAGTAGATGCTTATGGCATCACAGTTTAGCTTCTGAAAAAGCCAATTATAAGACACAGCTATTATGCCAAATTCCTACATATTTGGTTTAAAAATAAAACTAATTCCATACCTGGCTCATGAAGTAAAGACGAATGTGATAGTATAAATGTACACACACAAATCAGTGCCCTAAGATTCCCTCTTAGACCCACATAGTACACATATGTGGTGTCTACCAGCTAAGCTTCTCTTCCCACATTCCCACCCAAATTCTTTTGGGGTACCTGCACCTCCCCCTTTGCAAGCAATCCTGGTGGACTATCAAATAAAACACCTTACCTATTAGGCAAGAGATCCAGGACACGCCAAACAGATGGCATGCCCCGGGAATGTGACTCTTGGCAATTCCAAATGATACCAGGATATGTATGGCTGGAGCTACATCACTTTAATGGCAGTATCCTGAGGAGACTGTCATTACCACAACCGGGATGCCCAGAGCTGCCCTAACTTCTATTATTTCTGAGGCCTGTTTGTGCTCAGCTTTCACATTTCGGTCTATGACCTGCTTCCCATAGCTTTCCAATCTTGTGTACGTTTACATAAGTAGAAGGTGATTCTCAGATAAGACAATTAAGTTGTCCAAAGTCACACAGATAATAAATGGCTGCATTGGGATTCACATCTCTGTTAGCCTGAATTCACGTTCCTAATCTTAATACATTCATTATACTGTTTCTATGATCACATCTCAAATGGAATTTGTAAAAAGCCCAGTAGCATTTGTTTATTGCCCCAGCCTACCACTTACAAATTACAATGAAATGTAAACTATATCTACTATTTTGCTATTTGCAAGTGACAGATGACTTGGAAAGCATGTCCACTTTAGTCCTCTAAGCACATTTACATTTTCATATTACTTTCATGTGACATTTCTGTGGCCACATTTGTAATCCAGACTAGTCTTTCATCCTCTGTTGACAATGATCTGGTTCATTTTCAGAAAAAACTACCCAACGAGTCTCTTTAACATTATGGATATAGTCTTTCTAAGGAATAGGAAAAATTTTTTTTCATTCCCTTACAGTTTTTTGTTTCAATGAATACCACATATACCTGGTAAAGAAACCTTGCTACCATCTCAACCTTTGCCAACATTATCATTCACAGAGATGCCAATGAGTGATACAAACCCCAGCAGCTTCAGCCTACAGCTTGGTGAGGTTGACTACAAAGAGCGCCCATCCCAGAGTTACTAGTACTCTTTTTTTGCTTCCTTTACTTTTATCTCTGGAAAATGAATAAAATGTCAGCTTCAGTAGCAACATATTGTGGAACTCATAAAACCAAGGTCAGGAATGGAGAACGCAGGAAACCAAGGGTAGCAAAATAAAACCCAATGCCTGAGCTGGTCCTCTTGGGGGGGTGGGGAAAACTAGGACAGCACTGAAAACCAAGCACAGTTAAGCCAGGATTGATGGGTAACAGCTGCACTTTCTTTTTTTGTTTTTTGTTTTTTGTTTTTTGTTTTTTGTTTTTTGAGACGGAGTCTCGCTCTGTCGCCCAGGCTGGAGTGCAGTGGCGTGATCTCGGCTCACTGCAAGCTCCGCCTCCTGGGTTTACGCCATTCTCCTGCCTCAGCCTCCTGAGTAGCTGGGACTACAGGCGCCCGCCACCGCGCCCGGCTAATTTTTTGTATTTTTAGTAGAGACGGGGTTTCACCGTGGTCTCGATCTCCTGACCTTGTGATCCGCCCGCCTCGGCCTCCCAAAATGCTGGGATTACAGGCGTGAGCCACCGCGCCCGGCCACAGCTGCACTTTCTAATCCACCTGCAATTCAGAGCCAATTTCACTTATTCTGCAAGCCCAAAGAAGGCCAATTGTTAAGTTTCTATAGGAGTTTAAATGGCCATGATTTATTTTTGTTTTCCTTGCAGGAATTTTAGGACCCCCTAAGAAATATTCTCTCTTCTACATATTATTTCTAGTCCTTGAATTTGAATGGAGCATCTGCTCAGTATAATAGCACCTATTTGGCCTTTTATCTCATTTTTTGTAAAGCTAGTCAAATATGTATCCTTCCTCCAAGGTCAGCATCAATGAGGTGGACTGGGAAGAATTTCATTACAAAATGAGATCTCATGGGAGACGATAAAGACCAGGCTCCCAAGACAAGGAGATGTGAGTTCAAGTCTCTGCTATTTACTAGCTAAAGGACTGTGGGCAATCATGTTACCTTTGTGAACCTGGTTTTTTTTTTTTTTTTTTTTTTTTGCCCGCAATGTAGAAATACGTAATTTGTAAAATTATGAATCCAAAATATTAAATTTAAATTTAAGGTTTTAGTACTATGGCACATAGGAATGACTATAGTGCCATTATTAAAAATCCATTAAGTGCATTTATGCACCATATAATGTAGTGTATGTTGTAAATTCAATAGTACATAATAGGATCATAGTCTCTAACTTCTGAGGTCTTACATCTAATGTTAATGACAAACCAAGAAGAAATTCCAATAAGGGGGTGAAAAGCATTCTGATGATGGGGGAAATGCAGGTAATAATGAGTAGCTGTTTTATTATTAAAAATGTAAAACACATGTACAGCATAGTGGTCAAGATTCTAAACCCTACCATCAGAATGCCTGGGTGTTAGTCTCATGCCTGCCCATTATACTCAGTGTGACTTTACATAAGGTTATCCATCAGTGAAATAAAAATGATAATATTAACTATCTTAAAGGATTTTTACAAGGATTAGCAGAGAAAATATGTATAGTACTGAGAATGGTGCTGCAGATATACTAATCCTTCAATAAATGTTAACTATAATTACCACCATTATGCCAATTCCATCAGTATTGAGCTATACAGAAAGGGTCAACACCCTTCAGAATGTCTCCTTCTACATGGACAAACATTGCTTTATGTCTTTTAAGACAATCAAGCTATAACTAGAGAAAAATCTAAGGTATCTCTAAAGACACTTTCAACTCAGACCATTTATCTTTAATCAAAAATTTGGAAATTTTGATGTTAAAATTCTGAAATTATTTTGAGGATACTATAGGATCATAGAATAAAGAGAAAAATAAATATAAAATGAGATGAGAGGAAGCACCCCCATAGTGCTGGATTTTAATGGAGGTATTATCAATCCACGATTTAAAATATATGTATACATGCATACATATTTTCCAGTCCTTTCTACAAGAAGTGCCTAAAAACAATGTCACCTGAGTAGCAATGAGCACACTTAATGCCCAGATCTTGGTTTCTAATTACCTTCTATTAAAATGAACCAAATAGCTAATTCCAGGTCTGAAGCAGGGAAAGTATGTTATGCCAGGAAATGAGGACAGCTTATAGACAAATAGGGTTATCTCTGAAGGAGAGAGACATCTGAATAATGGGACCTCTGCTGTCAAATTGGGCAAATTTAATCAAAATGATATAAGAAATGGATTCTAACACCTTGAATTACAAGTAATCTCAGTTGACTAGATGAGAGAGAAACAGCAACAGACAAAAAGGGGCTAAAAAAATTGAGGAGAGGTAAAATTCTTCCTTACAGAACAATGTCTGTAAATACATGTTGAAAGAATGACAAAAACAGAAAGCCAATATCTTATATATCCTATATTATACATGACTTAAGCAAGAATCATCAATAAATGCTAAAACAAACAATTAGAGGAAATCTTATTGTGGAACAAGACATTTCTATTAATTCAAGTCGCCACAAACCTGGGAAAAGACTGACTGATATAGCCACGGTAACAAGCAGCATCCTGAATCAGATTAAAGTCTATTTAACTGGCACTTTCTAGTCAACCAATCAGTAACAGCCCTTTATTGCTAAAAGTCAGCCAATCAGCAACAGACTCACACATTTCTAAGTGTCAATTAAGCAATCTGCCCTCCTCCTCACCTGAATCGACATGTTTCTACATATGTCAGCTCACTTACTTCTGAAAATCTACTTAACTCCATACTTTTCACTTTGATCTACTCAAACTGTACTTGACCAGCATAGTTCTCCTTTACAATAAATTCAGCTTTGTCTTTGAATTTCAGATGGGTGGTGAACTGCAATATCACCCTACTAGATAATTAAAAAGAAAAAAAGTGTGTCTTTTACAGTGGAGCAATCTGGCAGTCGTCAGCTAACCAAATGGTGAAACTTGGCATGGTCAATACTGATTCCAATAGCCTGACAGGATGTACTGATGCAAAGGCAAGGGGACAACATAACCTATTTGGTGTCTTTGCCAAAAATGGTTTAAATGAATCGAATCAGGAGAAAACAATGAGATGGATCGAGATAGTGGGCTGTTGCATGGGACATCTGACTTGGAATCTTCAAATAATTTAATGCCATGAATATCCAAGGGAGTTAGACAATTGCTACATATTTTAAAATATTTAATAACCAAATGTAATTAATTTATGAATAACCAAATGCAATTTATGAACCTTGACTGGATCTGTGTCATGAAGGAAAAAAAGCCAATTGAGAAACTTTGAATATGGAAAATAAGGTATTACTGAACTAATGTGAATTTTCCTGGGTGCAGTAAGTGAGGTTAGTTGTGTGGGAATGTTTCCTTATTCTTGGAAAATGCATGCTGAATTATTCAGGAGTAAAGTGTCCTAACATCTGCAGCAGACTACTGTTTGTTAGACAGTTTGGCATAAAGGAAGTATCTATAGAGACACAGTACGGATATATCAAGATGTCAAAGTTAATGAATCTCAGTGAGAGATAAACAGGTGATCACTGAACTGTTCTTTCAACTTTACTGAGCTTGAAATTTTTAAATTCTATTCACTTTTATTTGAATATTATATTCACATACCACCTATGGAATTTCCCAGGTATTTTCCTTCGGCCTCAATTTCTCACTTATAGTAAAAATAAATGTGTTGTACTCTATTTTTGTAAGTCAACTTCTAACTTTATTGGCAGAAAGAGTTGTCCAAATAAGCAAAGTTCAAAACATTTAATAATAAAATAATTTTCCCCTACATAAAAAGGCATATATTTTTCAGTTAAGACTACCCAAGATAAGATTCCCTTTGGAGTTTAAAATCCTCCAAACGTCCAGCTTTGTCCATGTCATTATCCTCAGCAAATGCACACAGGAACAGAAAACCAAATATCACATGTTCTCACTTATAAGAGGGAGCTGAACAATGAGAACACATGGACACGGGGAACACCACACACTGGTGATACAGATAGGAGGCAGGAGGGCAGGGTCCCTGGTGAGGTCTCTACTCTCAAGCCTGGACCTGTGGCCTTAAATGAGAATAGGCATGCTTGTTTTTGTGCCCAAATGTTGCCTTTCCCAAGACCACTCTGATCTGCCCTGCCCTCTATCCTGTGCCCATAAGAACCCCAAACCCCAGATTCCATGAGCAGAAGAGCAGTAGAGTGGCAGAGCAGAGAAGGAGAGGAGAGAAGAGAAGTGTCTGAACGTTGAGAGGACAAGAGGCAGCTGGACACTGGAGACTAGGTTGGGGAGAAGCTTGGCCAGGGATGGCCGAACTCCAGGGGAAGATTATCTTCCCACTCCATTCCCTTTCCAGCTCCCCATCCTGCGAGATCCACTTTCATCACCCAATAAAATCCTCTGCACACACTACCCTTCAATCTGTCTGTGTGACCTGATTCTTCCTGGACGCCAGACAAGAATTCAGGATGCACTGGGTGTGGAAACCCAAAAAGGCTGTCACACTGACTCTTCACTGAGCTGGCTAACACTTAAGCTGTCTGTGGATGGAAAGGCTAAAAGAGCATTGTAACACACTTGGACACTGCCATGGGGCCTGCACAGGGCCTGCTCCCGCCGGAGAGAAGGAGCCAGCAGTTCCAGTGTTCCTTCACTCCGGTTCCCACACTCGTTTCCTTGCACGCTCCCTCCTGTGAGGAGCGGCCAGTGGTGGGCTGAGTGAAACGAGCAGTTTCAGTTCCCTCCTGCGAAGTGGTCAAGGGAGCTCCCCTGTTTCACTGGGGCCTGTCGAGGAGGTGGGGACAAGGATCATCAGGATAAACAGCTAATGCATGTGGGGCTTAACACTCAGGTGATGGGTTGGTAGATGCTGCAAACCGCCATGGCACATGTTGACCAATGCAACAAACCTGCACATGCTGCACATGTATCCCGGCACTTAAAATAAAGTTTTAAAAAATCATAAAAATGAGAGTTATAAGTGGTAGAACAACAATGACAAAAATCCTCCAATGTTTATCATAAGCCATTTTGCCTTCAATATTGGTAAGACAACCTAGAAGTCTCTGAGAGGAGAGAAATCTTTCCAGATCCATCAGGAGAAACAGAAGTCACATGAAAGCATTCCTACAAACACATGAAAATGCTAAGGGTATCTTTGGACACTGAGGACTCTCCCGCCAACAGCCACACTGACAACAGCCTTTGGTGTCTCACTCAGAGGAGTCCCTGGTGGGAAGCCAGGCTGTAATCTGTCACAAGAGCATGTGAGCAGAGGCCGCCTCACTAGATAAAAGGCAGCTGGTTACCGCGTTCCCTGGAGGGACAGTGACCTACCACCGACAAGGTGAGGCAAGGCAGACAAGACAGTGGGCACCACAAATGAACAGGCAGGAGCAGAGTGGTACCTGGAGGAAAGCCTCGGACCTGGAGCCGATGGGGAGCTGCTAGATAAATAAGCCATTATAAGAGGGTAATATTCCATCCTAGTGTGAGTGGAAGCTGGGAAAAAAACCAACTGTGGGCCTGAGAGTGGGAGGTGTTGTGCACTGCAGCTGGCAGGAAGGCTGCAGAGCTCGGTGCAAGGCAGGAGATCCTGCCCCTGTCCCTGGCACAGAACACAAATAGCACCACTTGATGTGGTGAGAGGAGGAGGAAGGAAAATCTGTACATTTACGGGATGTGAATTGCAAGCAGTTGAGGGGATTCATCCAGGGAGGAGGAATGACACCATTAACATCAGTATTTATGGGCTTACAAGAAGATAAATGCATTTCAAGAGCAACCTCACCCCAAAGAGAACTAACCACACAATAAAGATCGAGGCTACTGTCATAGACCTGGCTCTGCTTTGGAAAACAATCTACAAAGGGAAAGTTGGGATTTAATTTTTAAAAAAAAATGTTCACAGAAATGAGAAGAGAAACTTTAAGAAAACTTGTAGAACACAAAAATCACATTAGACTCTTCTACAATCCTCATAACAATAGAAACAACAGTAACGGAGCTTATATTTGAATGCTTCATATGCACGAGAGACAGTTTAAGCATTTTGCATATATTAACGCACATGATCCTCATAACAATCCCACTGGGTAAATACTATTACCACCCATTTGAAGCATAAGGTACTGAAGGAAACCTAGGTTAAGTAATTCCCAGGGCTTGCTCTTGTAAGACAGTTGACCTTGGATTCACATCCAGACCCTGAGCTGCTAAGCTTATATTCCTCAACCCACAGATACTGCCTCTGGGTATGCGAAAATCACCTTTGCTTTCAGGAAATAAGGCACACATTTTTAGATGAACACTAAAGTTGAAATAGTGGGGAAGGCAGGGTAATCTGGAGCTGAGACAAAGGAGTGCATAAACATGCTGTGGGTTCAGAGGACCTCACCTCTATGGTTTGTGTACCACAAAAGAGGTACACAAACTGTAACTCTTTACACTGTTGAAAAATTGACTTCAGCAAAGAGCTTGAATTTACATGACTATATTTACTGCTATTTAATTCCAAATTAGAACTGAGAAAATTCTAAAATATTCATTTACTTAAAATAATAAACCCACATGTTAATATAATATTTTAATAATATTTTCTAAAACAAAAAAAAATAGGGTGAAGAGTGACAAATCTCTAATGAATGGCT
This sequence comes from Macaca mulatta, assembly GCF_049350105.2. NCBI lineage: Eukaryota > Metazoa > Chordata > Mammalia > Primates > Cercopithecidae > Macaca > Macaca mulatta. The sequence continues at coordinate 124,102,358 of NC_133407.1, forward strand.
TGATAGAAGATAATTGCATCTTTATTTCTGCTTCTGTGTGCAATCTATCATGAGATGTCTTTTTGCTAAAGCATAGGAAGAAGCTGGCCTCATATAGATATATAGTTGGAAAAGGAACTACTTCACAAATTCTGCAAAGGTCTTGGGGACCTTCAAGGCCTCCAGAACCACTGGTCTAGAGAAAGAACTCTAGAGTTAGACCACCTAGATTTGAAACCTGGCTCTACCACTTAATAGCTGTTTGGTCTAGATCCATTTAGCTCAGACTATCTCATTCTCTCATCTATAAAATGGAGATACCAAGAGTACCCACCTGATAGGGTTGCTCATGAGTGTTAAATGAATATTTGTCAAATGCCTAGAATAATCTCGTAGCATAAATGTTATATGTTAGATAAATAAATAAAATGATGACCTGGCTTTGCAAGAAGCATCTCTGCCACAGAGTAACATCTCTATACTGAATTGTACGTTCTCACAACTGAGATAATGACAGGCATCACTTGAGCAAAAATGATCAATTACACCCATGTTATAATAAGGATAGTTATAACTGAGGCTTCAGTAAATTGAGAAATCAATTGAGATACATACTTCAACTTCCTGGGAGCTAAGAAAATATAATCATTTGGATCTCTACTCCTCTGAGGATGGATAGCAGCATTCTTTCAAAACCCTTTCATGTTCAAAGTCACATCAGACAGGGAAAATTCTTTAATGTAATTTCTGTTGCATTTTGGCTATAAAAACATGTCGAGAAGTTGTTAAGCTGACAAATTCCAAGGTATTTCTTAATGACAAAAAGTGGGTGAATAGTTATAAAGGCTCAAGAGTTAATGTCATTTTAGGGTTAAGTTAAATATATTTTTATTTGTGCAAATTTTTATCTATTTCAGTTTTAAAAACTGATAAATGTCATTCAGGAGGTGATTTGAGAACACAGAACTTGTTGTAGATATCTTTCTGATTTATATTATTTCTATATGTGATGCAATACATGTAAAATCCTTCCATTACATCCTACTATACCTTTCACATATTCTTAGACGTTTTATTCCCTCCATTAAATATCAGTTGTCTTCTAGATAGCATCAGAATCATAGGATACTAGTAGCTACTTCCTGTGTCTCTCTACACCCACCTCCCTAGAACCACAGGCAGGTGACCCACTGATATTACTATGGCTTTTTTGCTCTTCATCAAGGGCCAAAGGATGGTCTTCAGTCCAATGACCTGGTTAACTGGGAATTGCCATATATGGCTTATCATTTTTAAGAAATTACAATATTGCAGAAAGCATTTATATGAGAATTATATTAAACATAATCTAGAATGTAAAACAGCAGCGTAACATCATGTTGAATATAGTACATTTTATGACTCAGAAGACACATTATAGTCATGCCACAATCCCCAAGATCTGTCTTTTCAATATTACCCCTATGCAGGAAACATGTGAAACTAGCAATTAATAGTATAAAGACCAACTTAGGAGTTCTGTAAAGAAGTTAGTTAGAATGTGAAAACACTGCTGTGCTTCTAGAACCATACTGCCCGGTTCATCATGACAGTCCTGGTCTCTCCATTTATAAACTTGGGAATAGTATTCTTTACCTTCCTCAAGGGTGGCCAGGAAAATACAGTGAATTTTTAAAGCATGCCTATGAAGTTCCATGAACTTGTTGGTGATAGTAGACTAGCAAAAGAAAAATGAGAAAAAAGAAAACTCATTCAAAAAATCACAAGAATTTTCTTGTGATTTATACATAAATATTTACTCTCAGAATAGATTTTGCATACAAGAACAGAAAAAACTCATAAATGACCAAGTTGACATAACCATGATAACATTTCTACATGTTAATAACATCTTAAAGAAACTGAAGGGGCAGGGACCAAAAAAGGAACAATATTTGCAACAAATATGATAGGTAGAGGGTTAATTCCTAAAAGATCTCTAATGCATTGGGCTTTAAAAAATATCTCAATAGAAAAAGAAGCAAAGCACCTTCATAGGTAACTTATTGATAACGGTAATGTATACATATGTTTAAAAGTTAACTCTACTAGCAATTAGATAATAAAATGTAAACAATGAGATATGTAAAACCTATCAACTTGGCAAAGGATAGGCCAAAACAAAAAACCTAATTCTTGAAGTTTATGAGATGTGTACACTCATGCAGTGCTAGTAAACAATAACTTTGGGAATATTCGTCAATTTAAACACCACGTAACATTATAGCAAGTAAATGACTCCAGTTGAAGAAATTTAGCAGAAACATTACCAAAGATCCTGTACCAAAATATTTGTTACACATACGTCGAAAAGTCAGTAATAACTAATAAATTATAGTAGGTCCATGTGGCACAATATTATACCATCGTTAAAAATTTCATTTACACATAGGCTAGGTGCGGTGGCTCATGCCTGTAATCCGAGCACTTTGGGAGGCAGAGGCAGGCAGATTGCTTGAGGCCAGGAGTCTGAGACCAACCTGGCCAACATGGGGAAACTTTGTCTCTAATAAAAATACAAAAACTAGTCGGGCATGGTGGCCTGTAATCCCAGCTACTCAAGAGGCTGAGGCGGGAGAATCACTTGAACCCAGGAGATGGCGGTTGCAGTGAGCACCGAGATGGCACCACTGCACGCTTGCCTGGGCAATGGAGTGAGACTGTCTCAAAGAAAAAAAAATTCTTTTATATACATATTAAAATGTCAGAAAAATGTCAACAATGAAGTAGGTTAAAATCATGTTATAAAGTGTTTCTCTTTTCTAGAGAAATATGTAAGAACAAAGAAAAAAGTAGAAAGGAATAAACTGCAGTTTTGGCAAAGGTTATTTCTGGATAATAAAATTATATATGGTTTTTATTTTACACAGTGGGCAGATATTCTTATGATTAGAAAAAATAAATGAAAGGTTTAAAAATGGGTTACACTTGATATAAACTAGATTGCAGCTTCATAGATATAATTTAAACAAAACATTTATTTAGTCAAGCAATTCATCCGCTGGTTATTAGTAGACTGCTATTGATATTATGGTATTATATTAAAAATACCAAATAGTTTGAATATATTTACAGTTGGCCCTTGAACAATTAAGGGGCAAGTGATCCTGTACCACACCCCATCTGCATAGCTGAAAATTTACATATAACTTTATTTCCCAAAACTTAACTACTAGTAGAGTATTGTTGACTGGAAGCCTTACCAATAAATACTTAACTAACAAATATTTTGTTTATGTATTATGTGTTGTATTCTTAAAGTAAGCTAGAGAAAATACTAAGAAAACCATAAGGAAGAGAAAATACATTTACAGTATTATACTATATATAGATACCATAACTTGACATCATCTATTTACAAGATGAATCATCTGTCTAAAACTGTGGGTACACATCAAGCAATTTAACCTTTTCTTGTAATATCATGACTTTTCTTTGCTTCTTGGGAGCACGTCCAGCATCACTGGTGACCCTTCATATAACTCCCATGGTATTATTCCAGGTTTATGGTATGCATCACACACAAAGAAAAATAAATGAGAACCATGAGAGATCACTTTTTACTGTGAAACACAATTTACTGGAGTGATCATCAGTTCACTCGGAGATGATTAGTGTCGTGAGGAGTTTTAAGCAGATACTCCCAACACTTGAGCTCACCACAACAGCAATACAAAGTGGCTACAAATTTCTTTTAGTACAGTACGTACTACAGTTAATTTCATTCACTTATGATTTCATACTGCATCTTTATATTTGTTTATATTCCTCTCAACTGCAAGTGGCACCATGTCCAGACTGGTTTGTGTGCCTACGTTTCAATAAATTTTAAGCTTGCTTGTGTTTATTTTATGCTACTAAATGATAAAACAGACTAGTATTTACATATAGTCATGACATACCTTTATTTTTTTTTGATATTTCTAGCTATATGGTTTGAGTTTTTTCAAATTGTCATAAATGTCCAATAATGTTTTCTAATGTATTTATTGAAAAAAATCCATGTAAGTGGACCCACGCATTTCAAACCTGTGCTCTCCAAGGATCAACTGTAATTCCTTTTCTCCATAACATTTCAGTAGTATCAGAACTACGTTAATGCTGAGTACCTCCTGTGTACGGATTAGATCAGGAGGCTGAGCTGCAGATGAAAGAGATTTAAAAAAAGGAACAGTAGTGCGATTTAAAACTAAATGAAAGAGAAACATCTAGTCTAGAGAGTGTGTCAGTCCTAGTCCAAATCTTCCCAGCATGTACAGGCTGGACACTCCAAAATGAAGGTCTACTGCTTATTGCTGAATTGTTGGTAGTCTCATTGCCCCTAGGATTGCAGAGATGCCTCACTTAAAAAAAAAATCCATTAAAATTAGTTCAAAGAGAAGGACTCTAACCTGGTGTTAGAGGGTCATTTTTCAATGTTGTTTGTCGAGGAGTGAGACACGTACAGTAACTCCCATTATGGTTAATGGGAGTTGAGCATCTAGACTCATCTAAACCCCCTGAGGGTTTAATTTAAAACCACTACGGCAAAGCAACTCTAACCCATGAATGAACACCAGCATTTTTCACACACCTACCTCTTCCCAAGTACCAAAAACAGTAGAAATAATAGAGGTGTGTTTACTTGGTTGAGTTTGATTTTTAATACCATGCCTCATAGAAGAGAAATAAAGGAAAAAGGCTTATATCAAATGCCTATAAATTTTTTGGTTTATTTTAAATCCAGGGTGTTATTTTAATGCCATTTTTAAATGAGTAATTTAAAATTGAGTCTGGGTTTTTCCAGTTGCTATGTGATGCTCACATGGAAATGCAGTATGTTTTTTTAATTCCGTTTAAGCTTCAGTTTTACAAATTTAGGGCTACCATTATAAAATGCCCCTTCCCAGATCCATGCCCTTGATCAACCTTAAGGCATCAGGGCATCAGGATACTGGACAATGAAAAAATTATAATTATTATACCACGCTTCCAATATGCCAAATTTATTCATTCTTCTGACTTCCGTATCAACTTGTTTTAATTCTCTCAGAAGAGCCCAGGAGGCAGGCAAATACCTGGCTTCATAGCTGAAAATACCTTTATTTTCATATGAGCAAATGAAACAAAAAAGAATAAATGACTTAAGTTTCCCCATATGGGACTAAAATACATTTCTCCAATTCCCTGTCCAAAGCTCGTTTGTAGTTTTGACAAGTACAAATGTTTTGTACCCAAAGACAGTAAATGAGGCAGTAGAGCCATTAGCAAGCAGAGCTCTTTCTTCTCCCATGTACATTCAGCAATGCCAGAAACAGGACTGGGAGAGCCTTGTAACCATCGTTTCCATGGTTTGAGTTCTATGGTAGGGTCAGGGAAGGCCTCTGTGTGTAAGTGATGACAAGGGAACAGGAATTGGTAGGAGGAAAACCAGGGACCCTGTGTAGGTCAGAGGGTGGCAGGTAAAGGTCAAAGGGATGTCAGATTTTACTTTAAGTGAAAGAAACAGCAACAGCAACCAGAAGGTGTTTTTTGTTTTGTTTTGTTTTGTTTTGTTTCTGAAATGGAGTCTCACTCTGTTGCCCAGGCTGGAGTGCAGGGGCATGATCTGAGCTCACTGCAACCTCCACCCCGCTGGGTTCAAGCAATTCTCGTGTCTCAACCCCCTGAGAAGCTGGGATTACAAGTGCCCACCAGCATGCCTGGCTAAGTTTTGCATTTTTAGTAGATACAGGGTTTCACCATGTGGGCCAGGCTGGTTTCAAACTCCTGACCTCAAGTGATCACCTGCCTTAGCCTCCCAAAGTGTTGGGATTACAGGCGTGAGCCACCATGCCCATCCAGAAACAACTATAAGTTCTTAATGCAAAGGAACAACCTGTTCTTGTTTCTGTATTTTTAAAAATCCATGTCAGCTGCATAGTGGTAGACTGGAGGATGGATAGTGGTAGACTGCAGTTGGGGGAATGATAAACAAGGAAACCCGAGAGCTCACTGCACCCAGTTCAGACAAGATTTGGCAGGAGTAGTAGAGATGTTGAGTACCAGACTCAGAACATATTTTTGAGAAAGAGCCTCCATGTGCATTGAAAGGATGTTTTGAGAATGCTGTCAATTACATATTCTGGCATCAACTCCTTGAGGAAGAATTCACAGAAAATTGTCTGATCTCTGGTGTTGTGCAGATTTCTGCATTTTTCTGAACAATCAGCCTACTTTTACCTCAAGAATGGATGGTCTTTCCTTATTTAGGTTGGTGCTAGAAAGCTCAGGGCCAACTTTGTAACCCATCTGTTTTAGTTTGTTTTCATGCTGCTAAAGACAGACCCAAGACTGGGCAATTTATAAAGAAAAAGAGGTTTAATAGACTCACAGTTCCACATGGCTGGGAAGGTCTCACAATCATGGTAGAAGGCAAAAGGCACATCTTACATGGCAGCAGGCAAAGGAAAAATGAGAGCCAAGTGAAAGGGGAAACCCTAATAAAAACGGCAAATCTCATGAGACTTATTCTTTACCACAAGAACAGTATGGGGGAAACCATCCCCATGATTCAATTATCTCCCACCGGCTCCCTCCCATAACACGTAATTATGGGAGCTACAATTCAAGATGAGACTTGGATGGGGACACAGCCAAACCATATCACTATCTCTAGCAAGTATATAATTATTTTGTATCTATTTGATGCACTAATCTCACTTTTGGTCCATCTTACTTTCCTTTTACTACTTCTTGAATTTTGTAATTTGCTTTTTTTAAAAGCACTTAATCTTACTATACTTTATCATAGTCACCTTAAATCATTTTTAAACAATTCTAGGAAATAAATGAATAAACAAACTGTCTAATGGAAATTGCCTTGATTATTATTGTAGAAATAATAAATTGGAAGAAGGTTTCAGCAAAGGTATCATCGGAAAGAAATAGAGATCTACAAAAGGACATGTTATGTAAGGCAACCTGTATGCATGAGAAGTCAAGATGGTAAGGCCATAAAAACTTGACTAAACTGAAGAAATTGCTTACAGAGTTGCTCTAGACTTCCTGAGGAAGGCAAGACAGTGGCATATACAATCTTGGGAAATCAAAGCTCACCAGCTGATGAGTTATCAAACCCTTCTGTTAGATTTCTCTCAGCCAGGGAAAGAACTGATTTCATCAGCCTGGCTGGAATCCACATGGAAATCTATGAAAACTGTGCTGGGCATGGGAGGGGTTGAGTATTTTTCATGCTCAAACCACCTGTTACTTCTCTCTCTTTCAAAGCAGGCCACTTTGGAATGATGAATATTAGTTATGTCTCCAAGCATGTGTGCATGTGTGTTAGGTACATAGAATCCAGGTTGACACTATCTTAACCATTGCAGTGCACTGCCTGGTGTGAGAACTTAACCACATTATTCTACTTGTTAAATGAGGACCATTGTCCTCTTTTAGCTTTAGAGCTGAAAAGCCAACATGGACAACCAGGGTCACTCATCTAGCAAATACTCATTTAACAAATATTTACTGAACACTTGCTATGAGCCTGGCACTGCCCAGGCAGATGAGATGCATTCATGAATAAACCAGAGAATAATCCCTGCCCTCACAGAGCTCACATTCTAGTCAGCCTGAGACACACACACACAAAAATAAATTATACAGTACTTTAGTGTATAAATGCTACAAAGAAATGTTAAGTGGTGGGGGTGCAATTTTTAAGATAATGGGAAAGACTATTCTGTGACATTTGAGCACAATCTGAATAGAGGTCTGAAGGAGTTGAGTGAACATGGCATATGTACATCTTGGGGATTAGCATTCCATGAAGAAGGAACAGCAGCTGGTTCAAGGGCTATGGAGGCAGCAGTGTGCTTAGAATGTTCAATGCACAAGAAGGAATCTAGTGTGGTTGGAGCAGAGCGAATGTGGGGAGCTTTGAAATTTGTGTGTAGTTGCTGTAACAAATTACCATGAATTGGTGGCTTAAAACAGCAGCAATTGATGCTCTCATGGTTTCGGAGGTCAGCAGTGTGACATCCAGGTGTCAGCAGGGCCACACTCCCTCTTTGCTGCTCCAGTTTCTGACGGTTGTTAGCATTCCTTGACTTGTGGCCACATCACTCCAATCTCTGCCTTCACAATCAAGTTGTGTCCTCCTTTTCTCCATGTAGTCTCCCTGTCTCACTCTTATAAGGACACTGTCATTGGATGTAGGATTTGCCTGGCTGATCCAGGATCATCTCCCCACCTCAAGGTGAGATACTTAACTCACACATCCACAAAGACCCCTTTCCCAATAAGGTACCATTCACAGGTTCCAAGGATTGAGATACGGACATCTCTTTTGAGAGATCCCCATTCAACCCACTACAGGAAAAAATAGTAATAGATGAAATCAAAGGGGGCAATGGTTGATTGCAGGATGAAGGAATGCAAGTAGGAACCTTGTCAATCACTGTGATAACTTTGGCTTTAGTTAGAAGAAGGTAGGAAGCCATTGTGGGGATAATCGGAGAAGTGACATAGATTCAACATGTTTAATAGGATCACTCTGGCTGCTGCCATGCAAAAAAGTTCCAATAGCATTTAATCCTTACATTGATACTTTGTTGGCTTAAGAGCATGCCAAATTTAGATCAGAAATGAAAAAGATGAGAAGAACTTGACATATAGTAGATCTTCAGAAAATATTTAATAATTAAATATTCCTTTACCTAACCATCCTGTTTTGAACCAAAATTAAATTTATCCCATAAATATTTATCAACCGTCTAATATACGCAAGATTCTGACTCTAAGAATTAAAGCAATCACATCCTACCTAATGTGGTATTGACTGACAACCCCTTTTTTTCTTTAAGATTTATATTATCTCTTTGTGTAAACAATAATTGAGGAATCTCAACTTAGTGGGACAAAGAGGTGCTACCATTATATTCTTTGCTCTCATCTTTCAGCCACCCTACCTTGAATCCCTTTCTGGCTCTTTAACAATATCTCGGGCAGAATGTATAACTATGTAGTCACTTTCCATAATTGTAAATCTCTCCATTTTAAAATTCTTGTCTTGGTTCTATCAAAATTTTATATCCTACCAAGCACAGACTTGAGATGCAACTTTTATTACTTAGAGCTCTCTACAAATATTTCTCCCATAGTGAGGCTAAGCTATGCTAGCATTAAAGGCAGTGTGGTCTTTGGTAACAGGTTGCCTGTCAACAAGTGACAGGCAGCCAGGTGCGTTGGCACATGCCTGTAATTCCAGCACTTTGGGAGGCTGAGGTGGATGGCTTGAGCTCAGGAGTTTGAGATTAGCCTGGGCAACATGGTGAAACCTCATCTCTACAAAAAAATGCAAAAATTAGCTGGGCATGGTGGTCTGCACCTGTAGTCCCAGCTTCTCAGGAGGCTGAGGTGAGAAGATCACTTGAACCCTGGAGTTCAAGGCTGCAGTGAGCCAAGGTTGCGCCACTGCACTACAGCCTGGGTGACAGAGTGAGACTCTGTCTCAAAAACAAAAACACAAAATGAAACACACATACACATGCACAAAACACACGCACACAAAGACAAACAGGTGACAGGTAAGTGTCCCTGGTCTAGCTCCAGTTCCATCTGCTGGGAGCCTCTGCAAATACGGTAATCTGCACTGGTGAATTAACAGGCATGTTTTTGTCGGGAAGGTAGTAAAGTCTTGCCCCCATTTGTTTCTGAGGATTCATTTACAAAAGGACAGCCATGTCTCACTTTTAGATCTGCCGGTGTTCCATGACCCAATCCCCTCCTTGGATAGGCCAGCACATCAGTTGGCCCAGCATCTACCTGAGCAACCTAGTGGTGCCTGCCTTCTACTCTGACATTCATGGTCATTTACAGGAACCAGGGGACCTGCTGAGGCTGGTTCTTCTGGGCTTCTTCAAAGGGCTACCGAAAAGGCGGGATAGTGTAGAAAAGTTGTTTTCATCTTTTTTCCCAGGAACACTACTCCTCTTCAGTGACTTCTTGTTCTGCTACTACAAGCCTCGCCAACAAGCCTCCCCTGCCCCAACCTACATTCAGGAATGCAAAGATGAGAAGCAAGCACTCTTGGGCACTCATGTACAATTCCAAACTCCACAGAGCACATGGGAAGCTCTCCAAAAGCAATTGTACCTCCCTGCACTCCCAGATCGTGACAGTGCCTGCGTCAGCTTGCAGGTTCTACAGCTTCGTAGCATCAAGCCGGGGAACAAGATGCCAGTGTCATTTTGTGGAAAGCATCCCCCGAGGGACGTGACTTTCAAGGCAGTGGGAGTAATTACTCCAGAAGAGGGAAGAAGAAAGCATCTCAACACTCCTCATTTCATCTGTCGATCTTTATCCTCATGAATCCTCTCCCTTTGCAGTTTGGGGGCGTGGAGGTATGGTTTGGTGAGGTAGGAATGGTTCTGCTGCTGCCTCTCAGTAATGTGGATATGGGGAGCATCTGCCCCCAAATGTCAGCCTTCCTGCTTAGGCCTTAGCTGTTTATTCCAGGGAAATAGGAAAAGTTTCACTCAACATCTGCTGCACTCCTGAACTTCAATTACATTACTGCAGAGAGGATTCCCTGAGAGATGGCTTCTAGAGTCATTTGTTCCCTAAGCAGAATAGAAATTACTAACTAGTATTCAAGGCCTCTGCATGTGAAACACTCCAGATTTTAATGTAATTCCTGTTGATTTATTTTTATCCTGACACATCTCATTTAACAACTATTAAAGCAATCATCTTTGGCGAATGGAAGGGTATCATGGCTAACTTTTTAAAGTATTAGCACACAAATCTCTTGAACTGGAAATTAATCTTAAAGATAAAAAGAACTCTTGATAACTTTAGGCATTCCGAAACCTATCAGGAAAGAGAAAAATTGGAGAGCCAGATGAATTTAGCTCCTCCTGGACTCATTTTATCTCAGAGCAAATTACGCTGCTAGCCAAGCTAAACTGTTGGGCCTCATACAGATGGCACTGGAGAGTAAGGCTTAAACCTTCTAGACTTTCAGAAGTCACTAAGGTTGGTCTTATTCTTAAATGATAATGAAGCTTACAATAAAATAATAAAACCACAAACAGCAAAATGCCCATAAAAATATAAACGGCAGAGTAAAGCTTTAGGAAAATATAACACTAGAAAGTGGGGCTAATGGGAAAGGTTTTAACTCTAGAGAGAACTTCTCAGGACACCCACCCCACAGCACATAGATTTTTGCAGCATATGTGAAATGCAACCAGAGAGGGTGAAATGAACAATGGAATGAGAATCAAGAGTCCTGGGTAAAGCCCAGATTCCCATGAACTAGAGCCACCATTGGTCTGTGCCTCAGCTTTTCCATTTAAACCACTCATAGGCCAATGAGGATAGAACAATTTTTGTTTTAGAAAGGTTCTTGCTCCGCAGCTCAGGCTACAGTGCAGTGGTGCAAATCATAGCTTACTATAACCTTGAACTCCTGGGCTAAAGCAATCCTCCTACCTCAGCCTCCCAAGTAGTTAGGACTACAGATGCATGCCATCACACCTAGCCAATAAATTTTTCTTGTCGAAAAGGGTCTAGCTATGCTGCCTAGGCTGGTCTCAAACTCCTGGCCTCAAAGTGATCCTCCTGCTTCAGCCTCCCAAAACTCTGGGATTATAGGTGTGCACTACTGTGCCTGTCTGAAACAAAATATTGACTCCAATAATGCATTGTTAGTCATAAAATACAATTTTAATTATTTTAAATTATTTTAATGTAAGATATTAGTTATATGTGCATAAATATACTCTCCACTGCCACAGTTACCCCAAACACATATACAAAAGGGAAAGAAAGAACACTGCCTCAGTATCCTCCATGCTACAAGTAAGCTTTCCCTTAAACCAGTGTTAGGAGGCTAAGTTCAGTGTGAGGAAGATGACCATTTGATACAAATAAAGAGTTCTGCTGGTTTTAATTCATCAGCAAGTCTACAACTATGCTTGACTTAATGGTCTTGAAGAACAAAAAACACGCTTGGTCTTAGGGATATAAAGGAGCTTCTTCCATCTGTTTTCTCCCTCTAAAATCTGGGCTGCTACAGAGACCATGTGCACTGGCGTGTCCATTCCTGTTATGAAAATATTGAAATACAGAAGCATTACTTACTACCCTTGCATGCTGCTCACCATCTCTTTGCTTCCTCCCCTGGGACTCTCCAGACATCCCCACAATGCAGAAATTAATATGTTGATGTCTGGCACAGCAGAGAGCTTTCAGGAACCACCTTTAATATTGGTCAGTACCATGTGTCATACTAATTGTTACACATAAACATAACTAACTCCACTGCCTAAGACTTATCCACCCATATCCTGACCCCCAACTGCAGATAGATATAAGCTAAACCAAGGCTCCTGAAATATATTTAAAGCCTGTAGTAGAAGTCTCATAAAGATAGTTTAGATTGCAAACCACTTCAGGTATCTGGTATTATAGAGGTTTTTAAGGATAAGTCCAACTTAGGATTTGTGCCCAGAAGCTATTTGCAAATTTATGGTTATTTTTTCAGTTAATTAGTTTGAGAAAGGAAATGGTAGCTAAGTAAATAAATTAGATCATTAATTTGCAATAAATATAAATTATGCTAACTCTAAGAGTTGAACACATATACAAATTATGTATATATAATAAAAATAAGGAATATACATAAGACTCTATTAGAAGAAAGCTATCTTGACTGTTGTAAAAACTCCATGTATATGTACTCAGTAGATTTTAACAGTCTTGATATGTGCATGAAAATATAAAAGAATCAGTAACTACCTACTGATGTTCAAACAAACCTATTTTCATTCCAAATGGAAATTAGAATATATTTTGCATTAAGTTAATTACATGACACGTCTCATAAATAATGATGTATTATTATTCCATTCATTACTTATAATTATATTCCTTAGCAAGTGCGAGGCCGGCAACACCATGACCAGTCTTTTCGTGTTCCTTAAAATCTGATGACTTGCATGGAAAGCAGGTCAAAAATATGCCCAGAATATAATGAACAGAGTTCAGTAATTGTTAACTGTGACAGTTTAAAACTACCTGAAAAAGTTACTGTGGAAATAAATGGAAATTTTGAACAGCTTTCCACATTACAGGATACCCATGATAGCAATATGATTAATATTCAAAGTGTTATCTAGATACATATAATTATCATTCTACCATTTGCTAGAATTGGAGAAAGAACATCCCTAATATCCCTCTCCCCCAACACACACCTACATTAACAGACTTATATTCTGTGTAGATCTGCAGATGGTAAAGATATGCATTTCTGGTTGTAAAAGTGACTCTACAGCCTTTATGCAATTCTGAGAAATGTACTTGATGAAAATGACCGTTGAATTTTTATCCTGTAATGCATAATCAGGTCAGGCCAACGCACCCCATCCCATTCACAGTAGGGTAACCCTAGTGTGGAAGACAGGTCAAGATCAAGGAAAGACAGTTAAAACCGTCATTAAGCAACAGTGACCTAGTGAACCACAAGGCTACTTTGTACGTGCATATCCTCAGCAGAGAGCAGGCAGCAATGAGCCAGACGAGTCAAGGAAGAGAAGGCAGATAGCAGGAAGTAGTCCAGATGAGGTCTAGAGACCAACACGTACATGCCTCAGGAACAGTGTTTCATGGGTATGTCACCTTCATCTTGAAGGGGCCAGGGCAAAGTGCACAAAGTCCATGCATTTTTCTCCATCCAATTTCAAATCTTCCTTGCACACATACAAAGTACCTACTTAATTCCTTCAGCGTCAGGTTACAACAATCCATCATTCTGTGTATGATAAAAAATAAAGATGTCAGTCTCGGCTCCAGGAACAAAAAATAAACTTGAGAGAGGAAGAGACTAGCAAGGAGGGCTTCCCCTTCCCCTCTAGTGCCCATGACAGTTACTGCCTTCTGACCCCACGTGCAGCCTGAGTCCTCAACCTTGGCAGCTCACTACCAACTGATCAGCTGGTATGTGAGATAAAATGAATTTGTTTTCTGCATCGTAATTCTTTAGATGGCAAGTCAAGATGGATGATGGTCACACAAAGTTTCTCTTACAATGAGAGTTGGCAGGATTCTCTGTGGTGGATTTTAGACATTGAAAAAAGATGTTTGTCAACTTCGAATGATGAAAGCATCCAATAACTTCCTTTGTTCCCATTGGCCAATACTATCAGAAGCTGCTTCTAGCTGGTGGCCATGTACTCTAATAACGCAAGGGTAGGTGCGCATTCATATGGAAACCTTTCCCACAGAAGTAGGAAAAAGAAAGCTCCAACTTCACAATCATGCTAAATGCATGTCTTTGAACACAACAATCTGCCAAATGAACTCAAGAAAAAAATGTGACCACAAGAAAACCAACTTGCCCCATTACATCAGACAGCAAGATTGTCTTTGAACATTTCTCCTCCAAAAGCTTAAGCTGACTGATATACAACAAGCATGCACAGAGCAAAGACAAGACATGTGCTTAGGGCAATTTTCAGAGCAAAAACCTATCTTTAGCAATAAAGATATTAAAAATAGTGCTTGTGCTCATTTTACTTGTACAGGAAGGTTTAAAAAGAAACTCTTTAGAGAAATGGAAGATCACTAATAACTGCAGCTTCCTGAACAATTAAAGGAATTCACAAGATTACAACCCACTGAGGAAATGACAAATATTTCTGATTTTTATGGAACGACTAAAAGGGCGCTTTTATCTATAGCATCTATTTGGTAAGAATCACTGTTAAGTAATGAAGCTATTTTTATTATTTTTCCACTTATTTCAGGAGCATTCAACATGGTAACAGTCTGAAAACTGGGGAAACTTAACATTGCTCTTTGGGGAAAATTAACATCCTAATGTTGTTTGGCCCTGGTAACATTAATAATATTCTTTATTAAAAGACGGTTGTCAGAGTTTTCTTTTTTACCTTTTGAAGTTGGATCTTGGAGCACAGTTTGCATTGTAGCAAACTTTTTATTTCTAATGTGTCAGCAGAAATGTTCTTTAAGTTACCTAGTCTAATTCTCTCACAAATATACTTTGTAAGGCTGTCCCTCCATGCATCATCCTAATGTTGTTTGGCCCTGGTAACATTCTGCGTGTGATGGTCTTGGTTGGAAAAATCTGCTCTTTTTAATAACTGATTCAATAAACTCTTGATGAATGATTTGTAGAATACAGTATGATCAGTGAGCAAGGTTTCTGTCTGTCATCACACACCCTATTCAATTCATCCACAAATGTTGCTGTGTCTCTCTCATGTTGCAGCTCCTTACGCCATTCAGAATAGCAATGCAGAGATCAATACACTCTCTGCTGAAAACAACAGAACATAACAAATGAATAATTTTATTTACAACAAAAGCCCCAGTCTTCAAATGGATACCACTGATGTTTAAATTCATTTTCATGCTCAACTCAAGAAGAGAGATAGACACAGCACAAAGCAAAGGGAGGAGGGGTAAGGAGAAGTATTAACCATAATGGTTCAAATTTATTTAAGCCATGAACAATAGCTGGGCTGCACTGAGACACATGAATAAAATGTTTGCTGCAGAATTCTGAATGTGTACTCTTCAAAATGATTCTATCACCAAGAAACTCTGAAAAGCATTTTCCAGTAACAAGAAATTAATGGATTAAAGACATTCTGACATATTATTCTAAGTGTTGCACCACAGAAGCCAAAGCCTATTCAATAGGCTTTAAACAGTGCTGGCAAGGAACAGAAGTGTTTGCTTCAGGTGGGAACAAGGAGGGACTGAAGTGGCTGTTCTGAGAATGAAGCAAACCATCCTGCTTCAAAAGCATATCTTTGGCCCCTGATTTGACAGTTCTTTTTCTTTCTCTGAAAGCTATGAAAAAGTCAGTGAGCAAAGTCATAAGAAATAAGTGTTAGTGGGGGGCAGCAAAATGTTATAAGAGCCACAAGTTCAAAGATGACATTTACAAGTCTCTCATGAATGGCACACTCCCCAAAGGGCACCTGAATGCCATTTTTAAGAAGAATTCATCAAACATACAAAACAAAATGTTCCATTTTACATAAAGATGCCAATATACTGCCCTTAAAACACAGATTGGTCCATTCACAAATTAACATGTAAAGAAATGGCAAAGAATCTTTTCCCATCTGCCATCAATTCATTCACTGCTTTTAGATTTAACTCCCTACACTCACACACTTGTAAACAGAATTGTAATGGACAAAGGATGAGGGGGAAGCTGGGAAAATCTAGCTTGGACATGATACTGAAACGTCTGGAAAAAAGTGGTGACAAGACTTGGCCTCGTGCATGGGAATAGGGAAGAGGTGGGATTTCAGCACACCCTGTCTCCCTATTCCGTTAACTGGAACAATGCATATGCTCCTGATGTTTCCTGTCTCACTTTAGATTCAGTGAACATAATACATTTGGATGCTAAGAAAAAAGAGACGGGCAAGAGCAGGTCCCGTCCATAGGAAGGAAAGACTCGGTGCAGAAATAGGGATGCACATACTTCAGATACGAGGCAGACTGGACTATGTGTTTGATCATGGTACCTGGAACGGAGTATGAGCTCAGTAATAAAGTGTTGAATGAATCAACATGTGAATAAGGAAGTGAGTGTCACAAACAAAGAGGAAAGGGTTTTTTGGTTTTGTTTTTGTTCTTCTCCCTAGGAGGGTGGGACAGTTATCAAAGCACTTCAGTTGAAATGAAAAGGATGGGGAGAATCTCCAGTTGAGGCGAGAGGCAGGAGAAAGTATGGTAAAGGGATAGTACAACACATATTCAGGAAACAGCTGGAAAGAGCGGAGAATGAGCCAGTACAATGAAGGTCCTTAAAAACTATTCTAAGGAATTTGGACTTTATCCTCAAAAAACAGACATTCATTATTGGTTTACTCACAAGGGAAGAGAAGAATGATATGGTCAGGGCTGTGGTTCAGATAAAGTTATAGGCTGGATTGGAAAAGCCCAGAGGCAGGGAGACATCATAAATCTACATGAACCACACCTAAGGGCTAGACTAGGGCAGGCAGGATAGATCACTGGAGGAAGATAAAAGCCCACTCCAGACATCTCACCGTTTATTTATGAAATGTTAGTGGACAGAGCTATCCACATCTTCCATTCTCAAATCTCAGGGCAAAAGTCTAGAGCTTTCCGCAAGCAAATGAGTACCTTATTAAGATGTGTCTCCCAGTTGTAACATGGCAGAGTTTATAAAGGTAAAGTAAAATAAAAAGTTACAAAATCATCACATAAGAAGGATTGTCTGAATACATTGTCTACTGGCCTGAGACTGTTTTAAATAGTGCAGATGTTAATTAGCCTTACAGAGTATACTGATTTTAAAAATGCTCCAGTTCTCATTGTTCTTATAATCAGAAAAGGTTGGATCCTTCTTGCTACCTTCCAAACAAACTGAAGTGTGTTAATTTTAATAAAATATTCTCCAAGTATTTACTCAAATATATAGTAACTGAACAGGGTTCATTTCCCAAACGGCAACACCAGTGCCATCCAGAAAGAAACTAGTTAGTATTCACTACTTGCGCACTATTCACACTACAGATATTTTCCTAAACATAGACATTTCTACTTTTCTTGAGTTCAGACTCACATATGCCCTGGTTTTATACATCACATTTTCTGAGTTTGTTAAAAAGTCTGAAAAATCAAGTCACTCTTAAGATATGAGTAAAAAAACTACAAACAAGAGTTCATTCCATTATTAATCATTTTAAAAAGTGGCCAACATGGCGAAACCCCATCTCTACTAAAAATACAAAAATTAACTCAGGGTGGTAGCGCCTGCCCGTGGTACCAGCTACTTGGGAGGCTGTGGCACAAGAATCGCTTGAACCCAGGAGGCAGAGATTGTACTGAGCCAAGATCGCGCCACTGTAACCTAGCCTGGGCTACAGAGTGAGACTCTGCCTCAAAAGGAGGAAAAAAAAAAAAAAAAGGTAGTGCATCTGTGACCTCTCATTTTCATAGGAAAGAGAGTGAATTTAGACAAACAAATCTTGTCTAAATTCACATTTTCATCCCAGGTCCCTTTATTTCTTTTCTAAAAGTCAATTAAAGCTGGCACGTAGAGAGAGATGGCATTTAAATCATATTCTTTCAACACCTTAATTTACAGACATTTTGCTTTTAAAAACCCCAAAGGAAAAAGCCCACCACAAACTTACAGCAAAATAAAATGTTACTTCAAGAAATTCAGGTCTTTTAAAAGAATTCAATACACAATTGGCATTAAACTTAAAAAATTGTTCTGTTTTCTAGGGCCTTTCTAAATCATTCCAGTACTTTTTTCAATAAACAGAAGAAAACAGTTTTCTAATATTATTTAGACTCATTTTATACATTTAAAAGAAGAGTTTTAAATATTAAGAAAAACTTACATATTTACTAGATTATTGCTTATTGGTTTTCTAAATTAATACAATTTATTTGACTAGAATTTGGATTCCAGAAATTTGGGAGTCTATAATACAATCACAATTATCTTTTGGTACACGCTTTTCTCATTTGTATTTTTTTTTTTTTCAGCATACAATAGTTACATGGCTAGAAAGGAAGATTATTCATGAAGTTCTCAAGCACTTTCACATTTTCACTGAAAAAAAAAATGCAGCTTACTCTGAAAAACCTCTTGGCATATTTGTACATTCAGAATTTCTAAGAAATTCATTTCAAAGCAAAATCATGTCTCAGTGTGGAAAATACTTATTATCTGAAAATATTAAATTTTATTCTGTTGCCTTCTGCTTAGTAAACTAAGTTAAGGAGGAAAGAGAAAAACATCCTGAAGTCAGTACAAAATTCATATGCACACAATCAGGGGTGATACTTTCAACAACATAAAAAGAACTCCCCAAGCATTTCACCAATACTTGTTATTCCCACCGCAAAAGAATAAAGCTCCTGCTGAAGTCTGTAGGAGGAAAGACCGCAACTCAGTGGTCAGAGGGAAATAAAACAACTCTACCCACCAATGACACTGGCCGATGATCTATAAGCTGGTAGTTTTCCCAAGAGAAAATGTTATTTCAGGTCCTAATTTTTTTAAAAAAATTGTAAGTATATTTATATATATAAATTTAAATAAAACGCACAACTTGAATGATCTCCAAGAGGTAAAGCAACAGTGTCAGTCTCAAATCCGCACATATCTTGCTTCCACATCACAAAGGCACCACCCAAGCTACTATTAAAATTCACAACAGATAAGTTGAAAACCAAGTGCCCGTGATATTCACTGGGCTCATTTCAGAAGCACCTATTTATTTACTCAGCTATGATAGTGAAAAGGTCAAGCAAAAATTCACCTCCAAAGCCACGGTTGCTAAGCAACTCTCTTCAGAAGTTCTGCAACATTGATCAAGCATATTACTGGTGCCACCAACTGGATTCAGAATAAATGTGTGTAACATCTTACCTGGTGTCTTCAAAATGGGAAGGAGATGGATTCTTTCTTTACCTTTTTGGACAGACTGGAGGCCAATCTTACATTTATATTCATTTGGCTGGTTAGGCTCAGAAGACTTTTATTTTTCCTCTCCAGATAAAAAAGGATACGTCCTGGTACCACAGGTTTCCTATTCACAAGAGCGAAGGACAGTTCTGTTTTGAGAAACACCACAGAGGGCTTGATGAGATGTTGGCCAAATCTGAACGACATGTCCTCACAGCTGAAGTCTAAAAGACAATGGATAGAATTCAAATAAGAAACTCAGCTCATATACCACCTTAAAGAAAGCAAATTCCATTACTACAGATTCTTAGTTGCAGAGAGGATGCCATTGAAATTGCTCCTCATTGAATGTTCACCAAGATGCATTCTGGGCAAGTCTTTCTAAAATACTCCACTCTCCCTACCAGTGTTTCCTTGATTAGAGTTAGCAATTTTCAAGCAGAAGTTTGCACTTGGACAACAAAACAGCCTTTCCCCTTTCCTCCCCCTGCACCTCACGGTGCCACCTTAACTCAAACCCACAAGGCCCTATTTGTCAGGTACTTATTTTTACCCATCTATTTTGTCATCTCTGCTAAGCTGAAAATTTTCATTAAGTATTAACTATAAGCCTTCTAATTCTTAAATGCTTCTCTCAAATGGTTTTATGTTCATATAATAGCAATTTACAGCAAGTGCAAACACTGTCTGACCTTGCCTACAATTACAAAAACATGAGCACCCCCAGAGAACTATTCTAGCAAAATCTCCAAAATTAAGGAGAAAAAACAAATTTTTTTAAAAGGAAGGAAGGAGCAAAACGGAGTTCAAAACTAGAACAATTCCTGGTTGTAACAGGGCCACAAAGCAGCAAGGTACCTGAAATGTTCTGCATCTTCCTTTTGAGGGAACGCCATGGGGGGCCGGGGGCAGGAAAGGGAAGCTGAAGGGAATCTGGCACATGGCATAGCTGAGACAAGCCAAATCCATCTAGCACCAAGGAATGACTTTTAAATCAGGTGGATGCCAGTACACAATAAAGTTACTTTGTGAATGACTAAGACGCACTTTGTAAATGACTAAAAAACACCATCCCTAGAAAACGATTTCATTTTTCTAACCCAGGAACAGCCTAGTACAAAATTGATGAACATGGATCACTCTATGGAAAAACAGAGAAAGGATTATAAAAAGGATGAAATTAGAAAATAGTTGACTATTTATTTTACTGTAAAATATGTATTTGGTTTTCAACCCCATTTCCTGGCATGCAACTCCTAAAATCCTTAGAAACTCCAAAGTGATGTCTTTTTGTATGCTAATGATTAGCTGGTAGCTAGCAGCCTCTAAGAGTCTAGGTAGCTTCAGGATGGGACTGGTCACAAGAAGGACCAATGCAGGATTACAGGACTGGAACTTTCAAGCCCCACTCCCCAATCTCCCAGGAGGAGAGAGGGGCTGAAGGTGAAGTTGATCACCAATGGTCAACAGTTTAGTCGGTCATGTTTACATAATGAAGCCTCTGTAAAAACCCAGAAGAACAGGTTTAGGGAGCTTCTGGATAGCTGAACACGAAGGTTCCTGGAGGATGGCTCGCCCTGGGAGAGCATGGAAGCTCCGTGCTCTTTCCTCCGTACCTCACCTTATGCATCTTTTCATCAGTATCCTTTGTAATATTTGCTGTAATAAACTGGTAAACCTAAGTATTACCCTGAATTCTTTGAGCTGCTCAAGCAAATTGAGTGAACTCAAAGAAGGAACCATGGGGTCCCTGATTTATAGTCAGTCAGTTGGAAGTTCCAGAGGCCCAGACTTCCAACTGGTATCTGAAAGTCAGGGTCCAGTCTCACGGCACTGAGCCCTCAACCTGTGGAATCTGAGGCTATCTCCAGGTACATAACATCCAAATTCTTCTGAACTGAATCAAAGGACATCCAGCTGGTGTCCGCTGCTTGGTGTGTTTTGCGGGGGGGACGCCACACATTTGGTCACGGTAGTAGTCTTTGTTGATTGTTGTCGTTGGTGTGAAAGCAGAGGAAAAACATGTTGAATGTATTTTTTTTCCTTAGACTATTTTATAAAGCACGTGAATAATGCATGATTGTTTAATGATTCTAATATTCTCAATGACACACAAGACAGAGAACTGTACAAATGTCATTTTCTATGGAAGAACCCATATAGCCAGAACTGTACACATTTCAGGTACTAAAGAAATAAGATGGGAAGGTTTGCCCCAGCGGTACAGATAATGGTTTTTAGAACATTTACAACCAGCTCATTAAAAACCCAACAGTTCTCAAGGGGAGGTCCCTCCACAATAGCATCAACTTCACTTGGGAACTTATTACAAATGCAAATTTTGAGGCCCCACCCCAGACCTACTGAACCAGAAACTTTGGGACAAGGGCCCAGCAATCAAGGCTTCCATAGTTGTCCAGGTGATTCAGAACCACTGACCAAACCCAACTATCCTCCCAATCCTTGGGCCTTTTCCTACAGAATTCCTGCCAAACAGCTGGCTAGTGTATGCTTGAATATGTCCAGTGATGGGGAGTTCATTACTCGTTCCTGCTAAGATAGTCAACTCTACAAATAACATAGTTGCTCTTTACACCAAGTCTATCTGTTTTTCATGACTTTATTCCTTGCAATCATATAAAACAAGTATCATGCAAGTGGCAGTGCTTCAGATACTTAGAGTTAGCTATTCTTCATTTTTTCTTGTTTTTCTAGAATAAAGATGGCAAATCACATCAACTATTCTACAAACAGCATTGATTCAAGTGACCTGTGGTTATTTCCCTCCCCAGAATCTACTTCCTTATAGTCTTAGCCATACCACTTTGATTTTTTGCTTTTAGTAACACCCCACCATATTCTACATGTGGGACTATTCCTACTACCTGGTTCTAGTGATGGGCATGTGACCCAGACACCCATAGTCCTTTGACATATGATTGGTTTGGAAGTGGACACAGGACACAAAATGAACCAATCAAAGGCAAAGACATCCTTCAGAGTAATACTGCTGATAGTAACAAGGCCACTTTCTTTCAGTTGAGTTGCCAAACTGGTAGACTATGAACCTGAAACAGCTATGAGTTCTCCTTAAAAAGAGCTGGCTTGATATGAGAGCCAACACTGAGGCAAAGACAGTGAAGATACAGGGACCCATACCTGAAGATACTTTCTGAGCACCTGGATCTAACATTGCCAAAAGAAGTAATGTCCCAGAAGTTTATTTCTCCTTCAGGATAATGGAACAGAATTGACTTAGCACAGGCTCTAGTTGATGAGCTACATTATCATGAGCTCATGAAAAGCTCTTCTTTTTCTTTTCACTTTTCTTATCCTTTTCCTTTTTGTCCTCTATGTCCAGTCCCATTCCCTCCCTTCCCACCCCAGAAATTCACTTTTTCATAATTAATGTATTATTCAGAATCCTCTTTACATGTTTGTGTACATAAATTTTTGTCAAAAATACATAGGGCTCTTTTATTCATGGTTTTTAAATTTGTATGTAACTTGTAGTTTTTAAGTCTCATTCTTCTGTATTCTCTCAACATTGTTTTAGAAACTCATCCATGGTGCTATAAACAACTCTTTCACTGCATTCCACTGTAGTATTCCTGCCCACTCCTCTAGTACTATAGAGCTAGCTTGATTACAACCTTTTACCACAAGTTACACTGTGACTACCATTCTTATACACGTTTCCCTGGATTCCGATCCTAGCATCCCATTGTTGGGATTCAGGTCAGATACTTAGATTTTCTAAAATATATGCACCAGCTTGCATGCCCAGCAGCAATACATGAGGATTTCTATTTTCCTACATCCTTACCAGCACTTGATAGTACTTTCTGCTTTCCAAGCTTTTAATTATTGAACGGTAAAATGGCGTCTCTTCCTTTTACTTCATTTGTCTCTAATAGTGATGTGTGTGTATATGCATGTTTCTCTTCCTAAAAAATTGCCAATTCATATACTTTGTCCTCTTTCATATTGCTCTCCTCCCTTCAATTTTCTAATTTTGTACAGTCCCTTGTATATTCTAAATATTGATCATGGTCTATTAAACACAATAATTATATTTTCACCATCTGTTAATTTCTCTGTTGTTCCCTCCATTGAACAGAAATCATTCATTTTGATGTATTCCAAGTGCATCAATTTTTTTTTATAGTTTGTGCTCTGCAAATCTCTCAGAACAAATCCCTCTCTACCATAAGGTTGCAAATATATATATTTCTATATTTTCTTCTATTGACTTTATATTTTCATCCTTAACATTTAGGTATTTATTCCACTTGGAGCTTTGTTTATAGTATGAAATACAGAAACAGCTTCATTTTTCTTTTTGTGAGCCAATTTTCCTAGTACCAATTCCTGGGAATGATTACAGTTTTAAGTTCCCGTATACACACAGGAATAAGTCTAGACGCCTTTCTTTTCTGCGTAAGAGCCAGATGCTGTAGAACAGAGGTCGCACATTTTTTTTTTTTTTTCTCTTTTCTGTAAAGGACCAGACACAGCAGGCCACACAGTGTCTGCTGCAATTACTCTACTTTGTCATGGCAACATGAAAGCAGTATGAGTAGGTGTGGCTGGGCCCCAGTAAAACTTTATTTGAAAAAACAGGCAGCAGCCCAGATTTGGTTTATAGGGGGAGTTTGCCAACTCCTGCTCTATATTGCTAATGTCTAAAGAAAAAACAGAGATCCTCTTTCTGTATTTATTATCCCATATAAATTTTAGCCTCCACTCTGCCCCTTTCAAAAAAAAATTCTTAGATGTTGATGAGACTGAATTTAAATTGTAAGAGGGGAGAAGGGAATGTGACATCGTCACAATATTCAATGGAGCCATTTATGAATGCTGCATTTATGCTCTTTAATACCATAATAAAACTCTTGTAATAGAGTTTTAAATTTCCCTTATATGTTTTATGCATTCTATCTTAGATTTATTCCTAGATAGCTTTTAGTTTATGTCACTATTATAAATGGTACCTTATTATTGCCATAGTTTATAATTAGTTACTCCCGATACAGTAGAAAGCTATTGATTTTTCTATGTTCTTATAGCTGGCAATCTAGCTGAACTCTTGCATTGCTTCTAATGGTTTCTGCTGATTCTTTTTTGTTGTCATTTTGTTTTGTTTTGTTTTTAGAGAGTTTTGTTCTGTCGCTCAGGCTGGAGTGCAGTGGCGCGATCTTGGCTCACTGCAAGCTCCGCCTCCCGGGTTCAAGGGATTCTCCTGCCTCAGCCTCCAGAGTAGCTGGGACTACAGGTGCCTGCCACCACGCCCGGCTAATTTGTGTGTGTGTGTGTATTTTTAGTAGAGACGGGGTTTCAACATGTTAGCCAGGACAGTCTTCATCTCCTGACCTCATGATCCGCCCGTCTTGGCCTCCCAAAGTGCTGGGATTACAGGCGTGAGCCACCACGCTCAGCCTTCTCTTTGTTTTTATATATATAATTTCACTTAGAAATAATGACAATCATATCTTTCATTGCAATTTTCCTACTTTTGTGTTTCTTTGTTGTACTGCGTTGGTCAGGTATCTGGTAATGTGTTGAGAAGCAAAAGTAACACAGGCATCCTTGTCTTGTTCCTGACCTTAAGAGGGCTGAGTTTAAACTTTTTTTTTTTTTTTTTTGTATTACAAATGATGTCTACTCTAGGTTTTAAATAGGAGCCTTTAATCAAGCTAAAAATATCCCTTCTATTTCAAGTTTTCTAAGAGTTCACACCATTTCTTTTAAAAATTGGTTTCATGAAATGCTTTTCCTATATCTCTGATGATGCAATTGCTTGTTCTGTGTCATTAATGTGGTAAACTACATTAGCAAATTTAAAAATAATACTTCACTATTCTTTCCTTATTATGATTAATTCAACTCAGTCACAAAGTATTATTTTTTAATATACTGCTAGATTTGGATTCTTAGCCTTTCAAAAGTCATAAGTGAAGTTGGCCAATAATTTCTCAATTTTTTTTTTTTTTTTTTTTTTTTTTTTTTGAAACGGAGTGTCACTCTGTTGTTCAGGCTGGACACAGCAGCATGATCTGGGCTCACTGCAACCTCTGCCTCCCTGGTTCAAGCGATTCTCCTGCCTCAGCCTCCCAAGTAGCTGGGATTACAGGCACCCACCACCACACTTAGCTAATTTTTGTATTTTTAGTAGAGACAGCATTTTAACACATTGGCCAGGATGGTCTCGAACTCCTAACTTCAAGTAATCCATCCGCCTCAGCCTCCCAAAGTGCTGGGATTACAAGCATGAGCCACTGTGCCCAACCAATCTATCTAGTTTTTGTTATCAAGATCAAACATAATAGCTTGGTTTTTCTTTTTTGTTCCAAAGGGAGTTTATTAAACAAGCATTTTCTGTTTCATGAGAGTTAAACAAAACTCTTTTGTCAAACTGTGTCTTTTGTCCTGTGCCAGGAAGGACTAAGTTTTGATAATCATTACCATTTATTGTTTTCTGATTTACTTAAGATTTTTTTCTTGTATCAGTTTCTTAGCCATATATCCTTTTCACATAATACTGGTAAAAACTTATATTCTTTTTACTGGATTTAAAAATGTAATCTATAATTATTTCTTGTACCTTTTTCCTATTGTGTTTATCGTGGTACATGGAGATGTTTTTTCTTTGTCTGTTATTCAAAAGTAAGACCTATCCTAGTAAGTTTTTCAAATAATGAACTTCTGTTTCTTTGGCTTTTATTAATTATTTTTACTTTATTACTGCATTTGTATTTCTTTCCTCTGATTTGTTTTCCTTTATTGTTTCTTTGGATTTACTATGTGGCAGTTTTTCTAGTTACTTGAGTCAAACCTTGGGCTTATAGGATTCCAGACTTTGTGTTTTTCTCTTGTGTAACAAAAGCTATATATTGCCTTGAAAGTATTCCATTAGCTCTATCTCTCACCTACTGTGCTTTTATTATCACTCAGCTCTAAAACTTTGCTATTCTTGTTATTTCCTATTTAACCTGACGGTTATTTCATAGTATGTCTTTACATTTCCAGATATGTGGGATGTTTTTGCTATCTTTTTGTTAATAGTGTCTGATTTCATAGCACTGTTGTTAGAGAACCTCTATGCTGTTGATTTTGTAGAATTTGAGGCTTCCTGACTCATTGAAAGTTGAAGCTTGTGTCTAATCCACATGCCTTCTGAAATAAAGTATGCTCTGCTTTTGTTGAATAAGTTCTATATACATGAGAGATCAAATTGTTATCCAAATCTGTCTTTTTGTCTCATTGCTTCATTGGTTTCTGAGAGGACTGTGCTAAATTTCTAACTACATTTGCTAAATCAATGTCTTACACCATAAATCACTGTTTTCTGTACCTCAAAGCTACATTATTACATGTGGATATGTTCATATTCATTTCACTCCCTTGGTCTTGTTCCTTTTTCTTCTTTGTATTTGACAAGTATACATTTTTATACATTTTTCCATTGCCTTACTGTTCTCTTGAAATTTTTTATAAATAAAATACTATAGCATCTTGCTTTCTATCCGTTAAAGAATCTGCTGGATAAGTTTAACCACTACACATTTACGCTGATTATTCTTTGAGCTTACTTCAGACATTTTATTTCATCTTTTCGTTTGTTTCACTTCACTTTGTCTCCTGTCTACCTTCCACAGGTTAGGTCTGATTTTTCTTTCCCCATGAGTACGAAAATTATACATTCTATTTTTATTTCAATAGTGGTTATTCTTTTTTTTTTGAGATGGAGTCTCGCTCTGCCGCCCAGGCTGGAGTGCAGTGGCCGGATCTCAGCTCACTGCAAGCTCCGCCTCCCGGGTTTACGCCATTCTCCTGCCTCAGCCTCCCGAGTAGCTGGGACTACAGGCGCCCGCCACCTCGCCCGGCTAGCTTTTTGTATTTTTTAGTAGAGACGGGGTTTCACCATGTTAGCCAGGATGGTCTCGATCTCCCGACCTCGTGATCCGCCCGTCTCGGCCTCCCAAAGTGCTGGGATTACAGGCTTGAGCCACCGCGCCCGGCCTCAATAGTGGTTATTCTTATTCTATCCATAATAATGCTCAATATTTTAAAGCAGATCAATATCTTTATCCTTAGTATATTCTTACCTCCTTTCATCTCTTCCAGATATCATACCCCATCTTCCCGATGCCCTAACTTCTATGAATTGATATTGTTATAATTTCAAATAATGATTTATATGCTTTTTTACCCACCATGCCTCTCCCCCCACTTACTCCAGTGATTGTATTTTCATTTATCTTGTTTACAAAGATGTAAGGACATGCCCTTCTCGCCAGGCAGCTGTGGCCTCCAGCACCACCTGCCTCTTTTGAATCTTACTTTCCCTTTCTGGCCTTTAGCCCTCCCTTTTCCTCAAAGCTCTGCTACACTTTTGAGTGGATAAAGAGTCTCAGTTCTGCCACTCTCTTTCTGATCTTCCAGGATTCACTGAACCTTCTAATCCTCAGATACTTCATTTGAAAATAGTAGATAATAAAGTATGGAAAGCATGTTTTCTTGTCTGCCACATGATGTAGGTATCCTTAAATACTAATTTTTTTTCTCTTTCCCTACCCAAATCTATCTCTTTTTTAATTGTGGTAAATTATCCCCATATATGCTGCTAATACACGTATTTCTTCAAGTTTTAATTTCAATGAAGAAGAAAAATATTCTAGGAACTCTAAAAGGTACAAAAGCATGAAAAAGATTAAAAGTCAAGAGTTTGATGGGAAAATTTGTTCATCTCCAGGATCTGAAACTGTCTGCAAGACTGAGATAAATATTACATACTTTCCTCTCACATGAAAATGGCAGAAAGCAATTTTATTTTAAGCTAACGTAAAATTGCTGAATCTTTCTACCAAACAAAGACTAGATGTACCAGTATTCTGTGGAATTTTCAGGGGAAAATCATCTTCAGGGAACTGTTTCTTAGCAAATATGGAGATGGTAGCTTCTGTAATCCAGAGAAGCAAGTACTGGGTTAAGAAACTCAGTCCAAGGTTTAGGCCCTTAGACTTGTTTGTGAGCATTAGCCAAGAAAGAAATACAAGGAACTTGGTTTACTCTCGAAATGGTAATTGAACCCTACTCTCGCTTTATAAACAAACAAAAGAAGTAGATACATAAATGAAAACCAAGGTCTCACATTTCTAGACAATTACTTTTTTCTTTATTTTTTTGGTAATAACTTCTTTTATTTGGGACTAAAAACATGATTTCAACATTCTTAAATGAGTCTCCATTTCCCACTTTTCAGCCATAAAATGTAGCCTCTTGCTACCTCTCTCTTACTGAGAGGTGACAACATGCTAGCAGCCCTCGCTCTTGGCGCTTCCTCGGCCTCCGCGTCCACTCCAGTGGCGCTTGAGGAGCCCTTCAGCCTGCCAGGGCACTGTGGGAGCCCCTCTCTGGGCTGGTTGAGGCTGGAGCCGGCTCCCTCTGCTTGTGGGGAGGTGTGGAGGGAGGGGCCCTGTTGGGAACTGTGGCTGCGCACTGTGCTCGTGGGCCAGCGTGAGTTCTGGGTGGGTGTGGGCTCGGTGGACCCCACACTTGCAGCAGCCGGCTGGCACCGCTGGGCCCGGGCAGTGAGGGGCTTAGTACCTGGGCCAGGAGCTGCAGAGGGTGCTCCAGGTCCCTGAGCAGTGCCGGCCCGCTAGGCGCTGAGCTCAAATTTTCGTCGAGTGTCAGCTGCTTCCCCACAGGGCACAGCTCAGGACCTGCAGCCTGCCATGCCCAAGCTAGCCTCTCCGCCTGCCGTGGGCTCCTGTGCAGCCCGAGCCTCCCCGATGAGTGCCACCCCCTGCTCTGCGGCGCCCAGTCCCATCAACTGCCCAAGGGCTGAGGAGTGTGGGCACACGGCACAGGACTGGCGGGCAGCTCCACCTGTGGCCCTGGTGTGGGATCCACTAGGTGAAGCCAGCTGGGTTCCTGGGTCTAGTGGAAATTTGGAGAGTCTTTATGTCTAGCTGAGGGATTGTGAATGCACCAATCAGCACTCTATGTCTAGCTAGAGGATTGTAAACACACCAATCAGTACTCTGTATCTAGCTAACCTAGTAGGGACTTGGAGAACTTTTCCTTCTAGCACTCTGTGTCTAGCTAAAGGATCGTAAACACACCAATCAGCACTCTGTCAAAATGGACCAATCAGCTCTCTGTAAAATAGACCAATCAGCTCTCTGTAAAATGGACCAATCAGCAGAATGTGGGTGGGGTCAGATAAGCAAATAAACGCAGGGTCGGGTTGCCTTCCACACTGTAGAAGCTTTATTTTTTTGCTCTTTACAATAAATGTTGCTGTTGTTCACTCTTTGGGTCCACACCACATTTATGAGCTGTAACACTCACGGCGCAAGTCTGTAGCTTCACTCCTGAAGCCACCGAGACCACGAACCCACTGGGAAGAATGAACAACTCCAGACACACCGCCTTTAAGAGCTGTAACACTCACCTCGAAGGTCTGCAGCTTCACTCCTGAAGTCAGCGAGACCACGAACCCACCAGCAGGAAAAAACGGTGGACACATCTGAACATCTGAAGGAACAAACCC
This sequence comes from Macaca mulatta, assembly GCF_049350105.2. Classification (NCBI taxonomy): domain Eukaryota; kingdom Metazoa; phylum Chordata; class Mammalia; order Primates; family Cercopithecidae; genus Macaca; species Macaca mulatta. The sequence continues at coordinate 124,132,399 of NC_133407.1, forward strand.
CGGACACACCATCTTTAAGAACGGCAACACTCACCATGAGGGTCTGCGGCTTCATTCTTGAAGTCAGCGAGACCGAGAACCTGCCAATTCCAGACACATTATGACATATTTGTACTCTCTCTCTCGAGTGCCTATAAACCACCTTTATATCCCTATCTCCTGTAATTCTCACCAGCTGGTAGCATAACACTTTTAGAGCTTAATCTTTATTCTGCTTACTTAAACAATGAAAAGATCTCTACTATCCTCTTGTGTGTGACTCAGTGGATGTGTTCAGTCATTTTTTTGACAGGGCTAGATAGGCAACCTAACTTGTAGTAGAATAAGGTTCAATGCCACAGAAGCAAATGCAGGCCCCAAAATGTGAAATCTCCAAGCTGTGAACAGGAGCTGACAAAAGCTCACCTCAGGGTAGGGCAGATTCTTTTTCCGGATTTGCTTTCAAATGTTATGTTAACGTCCACCTAAAATAACTGCCAAATACTTCAAACCTTGCTCCAAAAAATTCTAGAAGTTTGTAGCAGAATAGAACGTAAGAGATCATGTATGTCTAGCCCTCTCATTTTAGAGATATCAAGTATGTCCAACAAGTTAAGTGGCTTATTCAAACTTCTTCTGAAACTTAGGGGGTGTGATGGTTAATACTGGATATCAACTTGATTGGATTGAAGGATACAAAGTATTAATCCTGGATGTATCTGTGTGGGTGTTGCCAAAAGAGATTAACATGAGTCAGTGGGCTGGGGAAGGCAGATCCACCCTTAATCTGGTGGGCACAATCTAATCAGCTGCCAGTGAATATAAAGCAGGGAGGAAAAAACAGGAGAGAGAGAGAGAGAGAGATGGGCTTAGCCTCCCAGTCTACATCTTTCTCCTGTGCTGGATGCTTCCTGCCCTCAAACATCAGACTCTGAGTTCTTAAGTTTGGGGACTCTGACTCTCCTTGCTCCTCAGCTTGCAGACAGCCTACTGTGGGACCTTGGGATCGTGTAAGTTAATAAACTCCCCTATATATGTATATGTGTGTGTATATATATGCATGTGTGTGTGTGTGTGTGTGTGTGTGTGTGTGTGTCCTATTAGTTCCCCACTTGAAGAAACCTGACTAATACAGTGGGTATCCTGGCTCTTTATAGAGGATATTATTCAAGGATTTCTTAAACTTGGGAATGTAAGACTTCAGGGCCGGCCCCGATTTGGGAAATACCGAATTAATAATAACTCTGTCACTTTAGGCAATCCCTTTGCACTAAAGCCACATAGCCGTACTCTGTTATAAGATAGCAAGCAGCTGATTTAGAATATAAGCCTATATCTGTCATTTTCATATTATTTCATCAAATAGAGAAAAATAAACATAAAGTTTTTGAGAATATAAGGGCCCTTCAAAACCCACTGGCCAAAGTTTAAGAAACTCAGGACTTCAGCAATGCACCTAAGAAACCAAGCTCATGAAGACGTCAAATTTTAATCAACAGATTAACTAAAAACCTTTCCATCCCATTTCATGATTTCTCTTTTCTATAGCAAATGATGTTTTTGGAAGAAAAAGAGTGCATATTTCCCTTGCCTGGCTACTCAAAATGTGTTCCTCTGACTAGCAACAACAGCATCACTTGAGAGTTGTAAGAAATGTAGATTCCCAGGCCCCAGCCTAGACGTAATGCATCAACCTGTATTTTAACAAGATCCCCAGCTAGGCTGTTTGCACATTAAGGTTTGAGAAGCACATCTCAGAGCACTAGTTTTAAAACTAGGTCTATTAAGATCATCTTGAGAACTTTCTCAAAAAACAAATTCCTAAACTTCATCATTCTCTGACTCCAACAATCTCTGCAACAATGTGGCTAACACAGCACTGGGAATGGACAAACACGGCTTCCGATTCTATGTTCTTTCCAATTCATTTTATGAACTTAGGCAAGTTCCTCAGCTTTTATAAATTTGTGAAATGAAGATGACAACAGTACCTTCTTCTCAAGGACCACACATAAAGCATTTAAATATTTGATAAGTGCTAGTCACAATATGGGTGTATTTTGCCTTGGCAAAAAGTAATGCCTAATTTTATGCAATAAACAATTGTTAATTGTCAACTAATATATAAGCGAATATTGTTAAGTTGCTCAATATAATGCTTATCACAAAAACGGTATGTAACAGCTACATAAATACAAAGAAAATCATGTATTTGGCACCTTACTGCCATTGGGTCACTATTATCTCTCCATATTAGAGGTACAACAGTGTCAAAAACTAGCATCTGATTAAATAACAGAAATAACAGCTAAGTACTTAGTACTTTCATCTTTCTAAGCAATTTATATGATATGTTACTTAATCCTGACAACCTGATGAGGAAGGTCCTTCACACATCAACATTTATGCATCTCTTTGATTACTTCTCATGCATTAATTCCTAGATTTGGGAATCACTGAGTTCAAAGTATATTGAACCATCAAGGCTACTGATATGAACTACTAAATATCTCTCAGGAAATGTAGTCAATAGTTTACATCCAACAGTAGTATAGAAAGAAGTCCCATTTCCCCAAAACTTTGTTAATAACAGGCATTCTCTAATTCTCCAAATCTCTAATAAAAATTTGTCATTACTTAGGAATACAATATAAAGGGAAATAACTTCTTCTAAATGTCCTGGATAAAACAATCTACCATGAAAATTAATGTCTCCTAGGCAACCAGGAAGTCAGACACAATGAAAAAGAAACACTGTTCTCTTGGTTAAAAGAATAAAAGTGTGTTTCCTTTTAACTAGAAAAATAAAGTTGTTATTCCATTATGGCTGGAAATATTAAGGTTCACTGTAAAAAAATAATCTGCTATTTTTATACCCTGGCATTACTTAGTGAATGGCAAGAATCTAGACCAACCCTAGAAGGCACGAATGTCTTTGGGGGACATCAGAAAAAGCCTTAACGCCAGACACTTCTTCCAACTGGAAAGGAGGTTTCTATTTCAATTCTCTTAAACACTGGGGGCTCAATTGTTAACCAAGAATGTAAATGAGCTTATTAAAAGCTGCTGGCTAATGGATCCCAAGACTAACCTTAGGAGGAACAATGCCCTGTCATCTAACTGAGGAACAACACAATCTGAGCTAGCCCCACTCTCAAACATACTTTATTGATTACTTAGAAAACAAGGTACATAAATGAATGGTTGGAGACATACATTGAAGATTATATGATTTATAAAACATTCTAATCTACAGGCGTATGTCAAAATTCCACCGTAGAAGAGGAATCCTACAAGAAGATAACAAGGTGAACAAAGAGAAAAAGACAACGTGAAGTGCCTCAGAATTTAAGCAAACAAGCATACCCGTAGCATTTTTATACAAAGAGACTTTTTTAGTGAAGTATATTAAGTCATCAACTTATGTCACTAAAAAAATTTTCAATTGTTAACAAGTCAAAGAAAATCCAAAACCTCAGCTATTTATAAACAGAAAACACCTAGGTATTTCAAAATGCCACCTGCCTTTTCAAGATCTCACTTCATCAGTTACCTCTTCTCTGTTCTGTCATTCTTTTTTTTTTTTTTTTTTTGGTACATCTACTTGTTTTACATATTTAACCTCATTCTCACCAGTTCCTTCCCTTTCTCCTAAAAAGATGTTCAGGGATTACATACACTTAATAACCTTTCCTCATTAAACTCTAATCACCTATTCATTTAATAAATATGTATTATATACTTGCCATATTCCAAATACTATTCTAGTGGTAAATATGACAGACCAGCCCTCTGCTCTCATGGAGTATTCTAGGCACAGGGTGAGGATTGAAAGCAGTAGAGACTACAAGTCAGTCAACAAGGAATAATATTCTGATTGTGACTTGAAGGAAATGATCAAGATGCAACAACAGGAAAGGACTTGGAAGAGGCAGAAGTGGCTGCTTAAGTGTCAAAGAAAAGGGAAACCTCACGTTTGATCTGCGATTTGAATAAGGAGTCCACTATATGTGACTATATGGGGATAAAATGTTCCAGGTGGAGGAAACAGCAATTGCCAAGGCAAGAATGATCTCAAGATCTTAGAGGAATGGAAAGAAGAGTGTGGAGTTGAGTCTAACAGCCGGCAGCAAGGCACAGGTGAGGAGATGGGTTTGAAAGATGAGCAGGGAACAGATCATACAAGGTCTCGTGTGGTGTTTCACTTAATGAGTGTTGAGAAACTCATGATGACAAAGATTCAAGCTCCAGAGTGTTCAGGGTCTAAATGTGACTTTCGTAAAAAGATTTCACTATTGTACATTAAAAATCATCTCCGGACGCCAGGTGTGGTGGTTTATGCCCCTCATTTAGGAGGCCAAAGCAGAAGGATCCCTTCAGAACAGGACTTCAGGACCAGCCTGGGAAATACAGCAAGACACCATCGAAAGAAAGAAAGGAAAGGAAGAAAAGAAAGAAAGAAAAAAAGGAAAGAAAGAAATTAGCTGGGTCTGGTGACTTGCACCTATAGTCCCAGCTACTCCAGAGGCCGTGGCAGGAAGATTGCCTGAGGCTGGGAAGTTGAGGCTGCAGTGAGCTGTGATCATGCCCCTGCACTCTAGCCTGGGTGACATGGTGAGATCCTGTCTATAAAAACAAACCTCGGGAGCTTAAAAAAAAAATGCACATGCCCCATTCCCAGATTGTTTTTCTGTTAAGATTTTTGAAAAGTGACATAAAATTCACATACCATAAAATTCACCCTTCTAAAGTGTACAATTTGATGGTTTTCGGTATGTGCGCAAAACTGTGCAATTATCATAACTATCTAATTCAGAATACTTTTACCCCCAAAAGAAAAACCATACATTTTAGCAGTCATTTCACATTTTCCTCTAGCCCACAGCCCCTGACAACTATTATTCTACTTTCTGTCTCTGTGGATTTGCCTATTCTGGACATCCTATAGAAATGGAGTCATACAATATGTAGCCTTTTATGTCTAGCTTATTTCACTTAGCTTGTGTTCAAGGTTCACCCACGTTTTACCATGTATTCATCCTTTATTCCCTTTAAAGGCTGAATAATACCCCATTGTATGTATACACCACATGTTTTTCTCCATTCATCAGTTGATGGACATTTGTTACCGCATTTTTGGACATTTGTGAATAGTGCTGTGAATATTCAGGTGCGAGTTTTGTGTGGACTTATGTTTTCAATTCTTGAGTGTACACCTAGGAGTGAAACTGCTGGATCATGTGGGAACTCTATATTTAACTTTTTGAGGAACTGCCAAGCTGTTTTCCTTAGTGGCTATGCCATTTTATATTACCACCACCAATGAAAGAGGGTTCCAGTCCTCCACATCTTCACCAACACCCCACTCCGAGATATTTTAAATTAACTGGTTTGGCTGAGACCTAGGCATCAGGCTCTTTTGGTTTTTATTTTGAATGTTTCTACAGTGATTCTATTCAAAACGTATAGTGAAGGCCAAGAAGAAGCCCTTTCTCCAGCCTGTTCATTGCCAACTTGGTATTTATACCTACTCCCTCTTCCTGATAAGTATTCGTACCTACTCCCTCTTCTGCTCCAGAGTTCTTCAGACATGTTACTTGGTGCCACCAGTACTCTCAGTGACATCTGCTTTGACTCATCCAGTGAGACAAGGAAAGACAAATAAGGAGGACATAGTCTTATACTTTTAACAGTCTCACTTACTTCTGAGTAGAGCCAGTGTCTGTGGGAAATCTTCACAGTTATCCCCATGTCCAGATAGGTTTTCTCCGGGCACTCTGGTTTCCTTCCTCATCCCAAAGGTGCATGTTAGGTTAAGAGGCATGTCTACGTGGTCCCAGTCTGAGTGAGAAGGCGTATGTGGAGTGTGCCCTGAAAGTGAATGGCGCCCTGTCAAGCGTGGATTCCTGCCTTGGGCCCTGAGCTGCCAAGACAGGCTCTGGCCACCTGAGACCCTGAACTGCAATGAGTGGGTAAATAATTATCCTGCTTTTATTAATCTTTCTTAAACATATGTAGAGATCATCTATATTTCTATATTTAATATTAAAAACATTTTGGTTTTTATTTAGAAGTTTGGTGATGTTTTGTGAGATGAAATATGCCACAGGCATTTTTTTTTTTCAATCAGCCTATGGTCAAACTGGTTTCATTATACATTGTTTTGGTTAAAGTTGTAGTTTCTAAGAACCTACCTATGACTCAAGTAAGGACTTGTATTTTCATGTAATGTGAATCACTAACCCCCTTCTTCCACTGATTGATCCAATGAAGACCTTTTACACAAAAAGAGGTCACCAGTTAAAAATATATATATACACACACACACACATATATACATGTATACATGTATTTATACATGTATACATACATATATACCCACACACATATATATGTGTATATATATGAGTGTATATGTGTGTGTGTATATGTGTGTGTGTGTATATATATATGATCCTGAAGTTCTTTTCATCTAGTCAAGATATAGGGTATAAATGGATACTTCTATGTTTTATGCTTCCACCTGACCTTGAGTATTAAACATGGTATTGTATTTGCAAAAATGTATAAAATTTAAAACTATTTTTGTCATTTTATAAAATGTTTTCTTCCAAACCAAACACAGGTGATGAAGGTCTAAAACACCAGCATCAAGCCTTAGAGCTTTGTGTTTGTAGAAAATATCAGGGAAAAGCCAGGCACAGTGGCTCATACCTGTAATCCCAGTGAGAGGTGACAATATGCTAGCAGCCCTCACTCTCAGTGCCTCCTCAGCCTCCGCATCCACTCTGTCGGCACTTGAGGAGCCCTTCAGTCGACCACTGCACTGTGGGAGCCCCTCTTTGGGATGGCTCCCTCTGCTTGCCCGGAGGTGTGGAGGGAGAGGCGTGGGCGGGAACTGGGACTGCACGCACCACTCACAGGCCAGCCCGAGTTCCCACGGGCAGGGGCTTGGTGGGCCCTGTACTTGGAGCGGCCAGAGCTGCCTGCCCACAGCAGTGAGGGGCTTAGCACCCCAGCCAGCAGCTCTGGAGATTGCCCCGGGTACCCCAGCACTGCCGGCCTGCATGCACCATGCTCAAACTCTCACCAGGCCTTAGCCGCCTCCCTGCCAGGCAGGGCTGGGGACGTGCAGCCCGCCATTTCTGAGCTCCCCCACTCTGCTGTGGGCTCCCCCGTGGCCCGAGCCTCCCTGGGCGCCGCTCCCTGCTCAGTGGTGCCCAGTCCCATTGACAGCCCAAGGGCAAGGGCTGAGAAGTGCAGGCCTGGCTCCGGACTGGTGGGCAACTCCACTTGCAGCCCCTGTGCCGGATCCACTAGGTGAAGCCAGCTGGGCTCCTGAGTCTAGTGGGGACTTGGACAACTTTTATGTCTAGGTAAGGGATCATAAACACACCAATCAGCACTCTGTGTCTAGCTCAGGGTTTGTAAATATACCAATCAGTACTCTGTATCTAGCTAACCTAGTGGGGACTTTGAGAACTTTTCTGGCTAGCACTGTGTGTCTAGCTCAGGGATTGCAAATGCACCAATCAGTACCCTGTCAAAACAGTCCAATCAGCACTCTGTAAAATGGACCAATCAGCTCTCTGTAAAATGGACCAATCAGTAGGATGTGGGTGGGGCCAGATAAGGGAATAAAAGCAGGCTGCCAGAGCCAGCCAGCAGCCACCTGCTTGGGTTCTCTTCCACACTGTGGAAGCTTTGTTCTTTCCTTCTTTGCAATAAATTTTGCTGACGCTCACTCTTTGGGTCCATGCAACCTTTATGAGTTGTAACACTCATCACGAAGGTCTGCAGCTTTACTCCTGAAGCCAGTGAGACCATGAACCCACCAGGAAAAACAAATAACTCCCTACGTGCCACCTTTAAGAGCTGTAACACTCGCCCTGAAGGTCTTTAACTTCACTCCTGTGGGCAAGACCATGAACCCACCAGAAGGAAGAAGCTGGAGACACATGTGAACATCTGAAGGAGCAAACTCCAGACACACCATGTTTAAGAACTGTAACACCGTAAGGGGCTGCAGCTTCACTCTTGAAGTCAGTGAACATCTGAAGGAGCAAACTGCAGACACACCATGTTTAAGAACTGTAACACCGTGAGGGGCTGCAGCTTCACTCTTGAAGTCAGTGAAACCAAGAACCCACCAATTCCAGACATACCAGCACTTTAGGAGGCCTAGGGCAGATCACTTGAGGTCAGGAATTTGAGACCAGCCTGGACAACATTACAAAACCCTGTCTATACTAAAAATACAGAAAATTAGCTGGGCGTGGTGGTGGACACCTTTAATCCCAGCAACCTGGGAGGTTGAGGCAGGAGAATCACTTGAACCCAGGGACAGGTTGCAGTGAGCCAAGATTGTGCTGCACCACTGCACTCCAGCCTGGTTAACAGAGGAAGACTCCATCTCAAAAAAAGAAAAAAATATCAGGGAAAGACAGAAACCCAAATAAAAAAGAAACAGATTTCTACACTGAAGGACAAAGTATGGCATGACTTCTCAGTCTGATGGAGGCTGAGATTTTTTTTTTTCATTCTGAGTCATCTTAACAGTTTAAAAAAACAAACAAAACAAAATCCAAACCATGTTTTTCATGTGTACTATAATAACGGAGAGGAACTTACAGGTTTAAATACGAAAACAATACCTAAGGAAGAGAATTAGAAGTTTAAAATCACTTTACTGTTATGTATCTATCTGGAGTAATCAAAATTCCTACTATATTATAGTCTGTATACCATCAAAAAAGATTCACAGATATTCATCTCCATGGACTGTATGAAGACACTATGGATATATTGGGACATCAGTTCAGAAATGATGTCAAAAGCTTGTATGATAAATCTAAATCAGCTGTGATCTTTCAGAAGCAGGAGCTTCCGAAGGGGTTCCTGTAACATCCCTTTATCAGAGCAAGGCCACTCAGAGGTTAAGAAACATTGGGTCTTTTACTTTAACAGCTCTGACATATTATTTTAAAAATAAACACCAAAGGAAAAACTATATAAATTATATTTTGAACACTTCCATTGAACAAATTAAAGTTCCCAACACAAGTGAATACAAGATAACAATTACTATTCTGCATATGAGAGAAATTATTCCACCATTTTTGACTCCTGAATTGTTGGCAATATTCATGGCAAAGCAATGCTGCTCATAGGTTTTTGCTAAAACAGAATATAAGGCTAATTACAGTGTCAATTATAGCTATGTGTCATTTGTACTCTATAGCCTTACTCCTATTTTAAGTGTTCTACCATATTCTTCCAATATCTAATGGTGTTATTCACAAGATAACTACATGACTGATACATCTTTTACATAACAGTGTACCACAGGTGGTACAACCTTGTAAGAGAACAAGTTTAGAAGTATATAATGCACATCTTCCTTCAATCCTGTTTATTAGCATATGGAAAACACACTTGAAGATAACCAGATAGAAATTCAAGGCCTTGAATCCAAAGCCATCCCAAACTACTGATTCCCCGTGTTCTCCCAGGTCCTCAGAAAATGTCGGTTAAAGGAAATCACAAAAAGTCAAACTATAGCCTCTGTGTTATGTCCCCACTAAAGCCAATATGGCCAGACTTTACTGTAGTTGAGAGGCCCTTGCTCATGGGGTCTCGAAATAGAGCTTCCAAATTTCAGCAGAGGTGGCTATTATAAAACATTAAATAAAAGGTGAATTTAAAGTAATCAAGTGTTGTCTCTTCTTCCACCATCATGGGTTTTACAGCACAGCATTATCCAGGGCTCCATTCATGGTAATTCTGCTTTTTCATTGCTTGACAAATGCCTTCCCATTTCCCTGCACCCTAGACAAATTGGTATTTCTCAGCAGCTCTTAGAATGACAATGGCAGTTTTCTCTTCATCGTTTTTTCATTTCTTCATCCTCTCACCATGACAGGCACTCATCAGGGGATCTCCAATCCTACCCATCTCATTACTTCTTCATTCTATTTGTCACCATTTGGAATTTCAGAAGTCTTAATTATTAGCTTACTCTTACCAACAGTAATGAGGCTCTGGCTGCCTACTGGGGAGCATCATCGAACACTAACGAGCTAGCAGACTGAGACCCACACCTGAATCCCATCACGTGGTTCCATTGTTCAGGCCAGGTGGGACATTTCTGTCTGCAGGCAAGCTTTCTGCAGGAGAGCTGGAGTTTGCAGGGTGGCTATTATGCATTCACTTTGGTCTTATGATTCACACTGACTCAAAACAGCTTTCCTGTGTGGTCATACTCATTTACATACTGGCTATTACCTTCCTTATAATAACACTTACTGTTTATTTCTGCCTTGTCCTCCTTTTCACTTGTATAAGAGCTTCCTCGAGCTAAGAGTTCTCAAAGGGAACACTAATTGGTCATTTTTGTATAGCTACTTTTGATCTCCTCCTGACCGGGAATGAACAGTGAGTCTCTCACAGCCATCTGGGCGATCCAGCTGTATACAGACCTTCCTTGACACTCCCGCAGTAGTCAGCATACTGCCTCAACACAAAAGAGGCTAGACAAATGTTAAGTGACATGTATAAAGTTTTCTGAGCACCACAGACAGACCCAGATGCAGAGGCGACAGAAAGGTAAAGGATTAAGAAGGAGCTGGTGCCTCTGAAACTATGACAAACATGTCTTTATATAGTTAACGAGGGAAGATGCAACTGACCCAAAATCCATCTCTTCCTTGACTTCCTATCCTTTCACAGCAACAAGAGCCTTGCACCAATGAGGACAAATGAGCATTGGTTGAATACTCCTGTGTGCCCAGCCTACATTAAGCATTTGACCTACATTTGCTCACTTAAACCCCAATGGTCCCTACAGTACATATGGAGGAAAACAAAACTCATAGAAGTCAAGCAGCTTGATCAACATCACCCAGTAGCGAAAAGCCCAAAGCTCTTCTCAATACAAGTGGTCACCCAACACTGCTCAGAAAAGGGTGAGGCAAAATGAGGGCCTAGGGTGGGTTTTGGAATAGCAACACCCTGAAGGTGATAGAGGCTGGTGTCAGAGAAGAAGAGCAGTGGCATCACCTAGGTGTGTAATGCTGCCTTTGTCCCCTGTTGCTGCTGCCTTCTATCCAAGGTGACCACCGTGTTGACCACTGTCTAGGAAGTACTGTACTCAGAACAAAGGATGCTCTCTTTTTTTCACATTTTTATACAGCTAAGAGAAGCCATTTCTGAAAACAGGACTTGGAGGTCAACGTTTACATATGATGCCACCAAGGACATCTCCTGATGATACCTATGAAGGAGAGACCGTTCATTAGAAAACTTGTGTAGTAACATTTACATTGGCATTTGTTAACCATACTAATAACAGCTAATATTCCTACAGCCCTTGCTATATATCAGACATTATGCTATAAATGCTTTATGTAAATATCTCGCTTAATCCTCTTCAAAGCCTTGTGAGGTATTTTTATCATCCTAATTTTACAAGAGAAAGCACTAAGAGTTTAAGTCCCTTGCCCAAGTTCACATGGAAATAAGTGATGGAGCCGAGATTTGTACCCAAGTATGTGACACTGGTCTCCTCCCCACCTCCAGCAGTGCTAAGAAAGATCTTCTGCCCACATTGCATTATGTGCTGTACTTTTCTCATGTAAATGATCACTTCAAATGTCTACATCCTGGTGGGTGAGCGGAGGAGGTGACAGGAAGAACAAAAAAAAAAAGATATGATGTCAAGAAAGGAATTAATTTTCAAGTGCACAATCGCTGCTGCCCACAGAGTCTGTCTGTTTGGTTTTCCATAGGTATAAAGAGATTACTCAGAGTCCATAAGGTGGCCATGCCAGGCCTCTTGGGGTCAAGCGGACAGGCCAAGGGTGTACCCAGGCTCTCCTTAGCTCTCTACATGGCTCTGCCTCATCTGCTTGCTTGGTTCACCCATGACATCAGAGAAACAAAGATGGGAGCAATGCTACTTCAAGCGTATGCCAGTTACTAAGGGTAACTTATGGCAACTCTCATTGCCACGTGGGCTGAGAAGCACAACATAATAATTAAAAGACTGATAAGCAATCACTAATGAAATGTATAGGTATTGTTGAAAAACGCATTTTGAGTCCAAGTGAAACAATGATGTGTGTTCTCCCAGTGCAGAATCTCTGAGCTCTGTAATCTTAAAGGCTTTTGCTTTTAAGATACTATTTCACATGCCAGCTATTAGTAACCCATACATTTGCACCCTGGTTTCATGACAAAAATGAGGAAGGACAATTGCTTTCCCAAAAAAGGCAACAAATAGAATTTTTTTAAAAAAAAAAACCTTTCTCTTGGAAAATTTTGATCTGTTTCAAGTGATCTTGTTCAGGAGACCCCTACTCCAAGAGTCCTGCTGGGAGAGAGTTGTGCTGGCATCACTCGACTCCTACCTTTGTAGTCTTTGCCTTTGTGTGTTGCAAAGCCTGTTAGAAACAGCTCATGGAAGCAGGGCTCAGAAGACAAAGGTGTGCGCTAGGCCCTGCCCCAGCTTTGTTCTCTAACAGGAAGCACAATGTCAACCACTCTCTAGTCATCTCCCTGACCCATGTCCCTGACTGGCACACAAAGAGGGCCACATGAAACCGTTCCATGGCTCAGGCCAGGGTTTCACACATAAATTACCCTTAGTAACAGCACATGCCTGAAGTAGGGTTGCTCCCAACTTAAATATTTCTCTGACGTCATGGGTGAACGAAGCCAAGCAGATGAGGCAGAGTCATATAGGGAGCTCAGGAGAGCTTGAGTATGCCCGTGGCCTGTCCACTTGACCCCTGAGTCTAATGACTCAGCATGATCTTTGGAGTTCTAGGATGGCATTATTTACTTCTCTTGCATAGTCCAGAAGGAACATTTTTCCAACTAAATGCTGATTCCCAAGAGCTCTGACCTCCAGTCAAAAGAGTAAAAGTTGCTTGGTAAGCTCAGTGCCGGGGTCTTCTATATCAGGAAGGGCCCAGGCCTAGCACTCATGTTGTGGCTTCTTCCTCCTGCACTCTAGGCAGATGTCCCTAATTAACTATGACGTGTTCTCCTGCAGGGTATTAACAGAATCTTTCAGATAGCCATTACCAATCGATCAGAGTTGCTGCATGACATGGAAAACCTATTGCTCATTTCACTTTTAGGCTTTAGACTAATGACCCAGGGAAACTTTTCATGGCAGCCCTGAGATGGTTCCTTCCATTTCAAGCTAAGGATGTGATAATACATGTATCTTCCAGAATCTTGACTCTTTCAATTAGGAGCATGAATAACAAACTTCTGGCATTGAAATAACATGTTCTATGGTAATCCTCTGACTAATCACCTTGTTAATAAATATCTAAAGACCGCATTTTTCTCTGGGCTTCCAACTTCCATGGGAACATTCTGATTGTGACATAATTTTTAAATTAGTGGGTTTATTCATAGTTTTGTGTTAGTAAATGTGAAGCTTTTTACTAATTAGCAAATTCTGTAAATCCACAGCAGTATTAATTTTCAACTGTATGGGGAATTAATATAAGAAAAAAGAAATAAGGAGACAATTAAAATATCCCTAGAGGCAGTCATTTCTATAAAATTCAGCACAAAGCAAGAAAACATTAACCCATTTTGAGGGTGCATTTAGAAAGGATTACAAAAGATGTGTCAGTGTCACAGAGAACAAGTGAAGCATGCATTTACTGTGGCTCGCACTCTCAGTTACAGCTAAATTCCCTAAGACATTTTCTCAAGTTACTGCTGCTGAGATGTCCCCTCCTGCCTTGATGCACTTTTCTAGCACTTTCTCATTTAATAAGGTTTTTATTATTTCTTTACTGATGTTTCCACTCAAATTGCTGGTGTGCTCTCTTTCACTTTAGGGAACAATGCACAGTATAATGTTCTGATCCTCAAAAACTGCCCCACAAGAGGTCTCTTGCTAACCAAGTGCTTGCTCATATCCATTTCACTTTTCCCACTAACCCACTGAGAAGATGGAAAACATATGTATCTCTGGGCTCCTGTTTAACCTCCCAGCTCCAGAAGATGAGAGAAAGCATGTCCCTCTCACAGGCACTTACGCCATTTCTTATGAAGCCATCCCACACACTGTTAAACAAATCTGACTGTTTTTCAAACTCCCCTTTAACTGCTTCATCTCATTGCTAAGATGTTGGAGTCTTCCTGTGTTGGTGGCCATGGAAACCACCTGTATTATGTGTATAATGGCATGAGGTCTTTTCTTTGCTTTTCCTGCCATGCCAGGTTGCTGGGGACAGGCCAGAGCCCTGTGTTTAGACAAGTCAAGTACAGATGTTTAAGAATGACAGCTCCCAACAGCTTCAGATCATAGCTAATACCAAAACTAAACTGCAACATGGTATGCTCTGATGGGGAAACTGTGCACAGTTTGTAAGTACACAAACAAGACAGTACACAGATAATTGTAGGTTCCATTTGGGGGCAATTTTCTTCCCTTATCCTGGCTATCAGTGATATAATCTGCTGCAGAAGAATGTGGTGTTAACCAATTAGTGTAACACATAGAAGTGTCTGTCTTGTAATTCTGTATTATTTACAGTGCCTGGGACGCACTCCTAATACAGGGCTTCTCACAGACACAGTAATTATGCATTTGATTCTCTGTCTTACATATTAGTTAATGATCTCCTTAAGGGCTGGGAATACTGTCAGAGATTGGGATTGCCTATCAGCCCCCTCCCAAGCAGACCTAAGCATCCAGGTGGTAGGCAAGAACAGCTTCATGAATGGCTAGGCAGTTCCCAGTAGTGTCTAGAAATTCTGTAAGTAAATTTTAAATAGCTTGGTTCAGGCCAGAAACCAAAATGGGTCTTCCTGTTCCCTCACCCCAGGTCTGCAGTGACATACTGTCCTGATCTCCTCTTTCTGTTTGAGGTTGAAAATGGTATTGGGAAGAACCAGGCAGGCCTTATCTGACCTGCTTACCATGTGGAGCCTGATGGGCAGACCATTCACAACCACAAGCAGGTCCAAGAGAAAGAGGACAGAATAGAGCCGGTCCTCTATTTTTAGATGATGAGTTTTCCTCCATTAGCATGTTGTCACCAGGCAAGGTAGTTGCTGATTCTCCTGATGTAAGGAGACAGAGAGAGAGAGAGTATGTGTATGTGTGTGTGTGTGAGTGAGTGAAGGAGAGGTGGGGGGAAGGGAGTAGGAAGGGACACAGAGCCAGGGACTAAAGAGAAAAGTCCCTTCCTAAGAAAAGAATAAGATAATATTTTCACTTACCATCCCTATATACACAGCAGCCAACACAGTGCCAGGCAAATAATTGACACCCAATAAACATCAGCTGAATGAATAAATGGATTCATTCATTGCACTTTTCCATATCTCTATCTCTAGTATTTAAGATTTGTTGAATGTATCTTATAAGAGCCTACTGTTGTACACCAAACCAAACCAAAACAGCAGAATGTCCTAAGGCACTAACATATGTGCAGAAATTACACATCAAATTACCAATCAGATAGATGCTAAGGCAGAACTGAAATATGGGCCAAACCCATTTTGGAAACAAAGAACAAAGTCAACACTCCAGGTCAAGCTTTTAGACAGCTATTCTTCCAAAGCACCTGGACACCAAGACACACTCAACAAATTTCAGGTCATTCCTTCTCTCATTAAGCCAGTTACAGCCAAGTTATAGAAGTGGAGTCCTTACAAGTCACTATTGATAGAATAAGAGCTAGTCAAAGAATATTTGAGCCATTTTTCTCCCAGCCTCAGATTATGGGGGAAAAGAAAAAAAAAAAAACACCTCAATCAAGGATGTCAAAATGAACCAATCTGCAATAGTCATCTGGGCAGGGGACAGGTGAATAGCCCAATTCTTCTCACAGAGATGAACAAAAAGTTCATGCCATTATCCAGGATTACTTGAAAAGGCAACTCAGTGACTGAGCTTTGCAGTTCTGACACCATTCAAATAGAAATGAGAGCTGGAGATAGAAGGACTGATGGCTCATTCTCAGGAATGTCTGTGACTATGCTTAGATGTGTCAGTAGACAACAGCTTCCTACAAAATGGTACAGGCTTTGGCAGCCTCTTTTTTAAAAGGCCTGTTAGTAACTACTCAGGCACCATTCTTAATATCAAAACGCTCTCTTTTTTATTGCCCAGACTATGGGAATCTGGAAAATGAAAGAAAAGAAAAAAAAAGAAAAGAAGGAGAAAGAAAGAGAGAAAGAGAGAGAGAAAGATAATTCTGACTATCCCTAGGTAAACTTACACCTGTCAGTTAACTTGATCCACTAGTTATTACCTGAAAACATGCTTTCCCTTTTTTTTTGAGTTCTCATTCATTTATTCAACATCTACTATGTGCCGGACCCTGTGTTAGATGCTAGGGATACAATGGTTAATGAGAAAAAAATATGTCTTATCACAGGACTCATGATTTATCTGTCTTATAATTAATCTATATTATTTCATTTAACAACTACATACATTAAACACTGCCCTTTCATGGTTATGGAAAGACAGCAGTGAACAAAACAGACAGTCTATTCTCTGATCCAGGGGAAAATGACTAAATGAGTTAATAAGATTTTCAGATAGTTAGGAGAGCTGGAAAAACATATATTGGGATAATGCAGTTGAGAGTCAGTGATGGCATGGCGGCAGGACTGTTGTTTGAGATAAAATGGCCAGGTGGTGTCTCCAAGAAAGAAAGTCGCGCTTGAGACTGGCAAATGAAGCCAGCAATCCAGGAAGGGTGTTTGTCAGGGTGGCCCACTTTTCCACACTCCTAGGTTTTAAGAGGAGCCTGGCACTGACTATTAATAGGAAAATTAGTCAGTTGGCCTACTTGGAGGGTATAATACCAGCCAGCACCTTAATATTCAATGTGTGGTCTGGGAATACCAGCATCAGTATCACTCAGGAGCTTGTTAAGAATGCAAATTCTCAGCTCCACTCCAGATGTAATTGATCAAAATCTGCACTTAACCTGATCCCTTGGTAATTCATATGTATACTAAGAATTTGAGAAGCCCTAGAGCTAGCCACCTTGGCTAAGACCTAAAGTCATGTCCACCAAGCGTGGCCTCTATCAGTCATTCCTTTGTTTATTTCAGAATTCATTTGAGAAATTTGAGAACCCAGGCATAGAGGAGGGCTGCTATTTATTGGAGGTCCTCAATATCCTCTAAATAAGGGCAAGAACAAATACAAAGCCCTGATGTGGGCCAAGCTGAATTATAAGTGAAATCAAAAGAAATAAAGGCAAGCCATTTACATTTTATCCCTATAGAAATGGCTAGCCTGTGGAAGTTTTTAGGCAAGGGAGAAGTAATATGATCTACTTGAAATTTTGAAGAAGTGACTCTGGGTGCTGCAGAGAGAGTGGACAATAGCCAAGCAAGCATGGAGAAGCCACACAGTTAAGAGGCTACAAAGGTGAGCCAGAGGATAAGTGGTAGGGACTGGAGTTGGTGAGGCAGCAGTGCGCTTATTCTGAATATGTCTTGGGAGAAGAGGTAATAATACTGATGAATAGCAATGTGGGGCAGCAGGTAGCAAAGAGGATGGTCAAAGAACCAGTCGGTACAGGCATACCTCATTTTACTACATTTTGCTTTATTGTGCTTCTCAGATATTGCATTTTTAGACCAACTAATAACCCTACAATCCCCTTTTAAGTGTTCAAGTGAAAGGAAGTGTCACACATCTCTCACTTTAAATCAAAAAGTAGAAATGGTAAGACTTAGTAAAGAAGGCATGCCAGAAGCCAAAGACAGACCAAAAGCTGGCCTCTTGGGCCAAACAGCCAAGCTGTGAATGTGAAGGACTAGTTCTTGAAGGAAATTAAAAGTGCTACTCCAGTGAACACACAAACAGTAAGAAAGTGAAACAGCCTTATTGCTGATAGGGAGACTTTGAGTGGTCTGGACAGAAGATCAAACAAACCACAACATTCTCTTAAGCCAAAGCCTAATCCAGAGCAAGGTCCTAACTCTCTTCAATTCTATGAAGGCTGAAAGAAGTGAGGAAGCTACAGAAAAGTCTGAAGCTGACAGAGGTTCAAGGAAAGAAGCCATCTTCATAATATAAAATTGCAAGGTGACGCAGCAAGTGCTAATACAGAAGCTGCAGCAAGTTTTGCAGAAGAGGTGGCAAAGATAATTGATGAAGGTGACCATATTAACAATAGATTTTCAATAGTGACAAAACAGCCTTCTACTGGAAGGAGATGCCATCTAGGACTTTCCTAGCTAGAGAGGAGAAGTCAGTGCCTGGCTTCAAAGCTTCAATGAACAAGCTGAATCTCGTGTTAGGGACTATTGCAGATGGTGACTTTAAGTTGAAGCCAATGGTCTTTGAGCATTCTAAAAATCCTGGATCCCTTAAGAATGATACTACATCAACTCTGCCTGTGCTCTGTAAATGGAGCAACAAAGCCAGGATGACAGCACATCTGTCTGTTGCATGATTTACTGAATTTTTTAAGCCCCCTCTTGAGACCTACTGCTCAGAAAAAAAACATTCTTTTCAAAATATTACTGCTTATTGATGATGTACCTGGTCACCCAAGGGCTCTGATAGAGATGTACAAGGAGATGAATGTTGTTTTCACACCTGCTAATACAACATCTATTCTGCAGCCCCCAGATCAAGGAGCAATCTTGACTTTCAAGTCTTATTACTTAAATACATTTTGTAAGGCTATAACTGTCATGGATAGTGATTCCTCTGATGGATCTACCCAAAGTAAATTGAAAACCTGGAAAGGATTCACCATTCTAGATGCCATTAAGAACATTCATAATGCATAGGAGGTCAACATGAACATAGTTTAGAAGAAGTTGATTCCAGCCCTCATGGATGACTTTGAGGGGTTCAAGATGTCAGTGATGAAAAAAGCAAGAAAACTAGAATTAGAAGCCTGAAGATGTGACTGAATTGCTGTAATCTCATGATCAAATTTGAACGATGAGAAATTGCTTCTTATGGGTGAGCAAAGAAAGTGATTTCTTGAGATGAAATCAACTCCTAGTGAAGATGATGTGAACATTGTTGAAATGACAACAAAGAATTTGGACTATTATACTAACTTGGTTGATAAAACAATAGCACTGTCAAAGAGAATTAACTCTAACTTTAAAATAAATTCTACTATGGGTAAAATGCTATTAAATAGCATTACATTCTACAGAGAAACCTTTCATTAAAGGAAGAATCGATCAATGTGGCAAACTTCATTTTTATCGTAAGAAGTCGCCACAACCACCCAACTTTCAGCAACCACCACCGTGATCCGTCAGCAGCCATCAATATTGAGGCAAGACCTTCCAATGATTACTTCAGTGAAGGCTCAGCTTATTGTTCACGTTTTGTAGCAATAATGTATTTTTAATTAAGGTATGTACTTTTTTAGACATAATGCTATTGCATACTTAATAGACTACAGCTTAGTGTAAATATAGCTTGTATATGCATTGGGAAACTTAAAAAATTCACATGACTGATTTATTGTGATATTTGCTTTGTCACAGTGGTGTGGATCTGAACCCATAATATCTTTGAGGTATGGCCGTACCACTATGAGGCATGCAGGTGGGCATACTACCCATGCTGCTCCCAGTCACCATGGCTGACCCCTAGTGGGGCTGATCCCAAATACAAAATACAAGAATTCATAAACAACCCAACACTTTCTATTAATGGAGAATGCTATAACACCTAGTTCCCACTTCTATTCTTCACAGTTGGATTCTAATAGGTGCCTGTTATTCCTTTAAAAATATGAGAGCAATGGATTTCATTGATTTACAAAAAAGGGAAATTAGTTACACAAGAAAATGAATACTAACTCAGATAAATAGTTCAAGCAAATAGATAAAAGACCACTTAAAAATCTGAATATTCAAGATAACTTGCTCTCTTAACAGTTTGTGATTGGCAACAAGAGACAGATTGAAAACTGCTAGACTTCCCCACACTTTGAGAAAGAGTTGCCACCTAACTACTAAAGCAAAATGAACTAAACTTGCCACTGGAACTCAACCTTTAAGCATTTAAAAAGGCCATTTTTAATGAGTTCCCTTTCAGCTCTTAGTCAAGCTCATCTTTTTGAACTCGATCTTTATTTTTAACAGGAGCACATACTTAAAGAGGTAGAAGGTATGAAGACGTCAGCAGCAATCATCTTTACTTATAAGAGACAAAGCATTCCTCTTGGAAAAGTCGCCCTACTGTTTTGGGGACTTAAACTTTGAATATTCCTTATAGAAAACACATGTATGATAATTTATTATGCTAGAGTTTTGGTTTTTTTTTTTCCTTTAAAAAGTATTTTCCCTTTTATGTCCTCCTAGGGCTGACGAAAACAGGCCTTCCAACTCTGAGCTTGCCTCCTTATTGCCTATCTGTGGCTGAAACCCAAACATTTTTTCTATTACAGTTTAAGTGTTTTTGTGTATATTTTATACCCGAATTCAGTAAAGGTTTGACATAGACCAAGGTAACATTTCAGGAAGTATCTTTAAAATAGAAATCTATTTTCAGATACCGGGATGTAGAACAGTTGGTTTTGAATTTATAACTTTGATACCAGCATTTTCCTCTTTAAATGTACTTCTGAAGATACCTCCTGGCCACCAAAGGAGGCTGGCTTGGTTTATTTCAGTACTGTGATAAAGTGATTGAGAACTGAGATTTTATTCCCAAAGACACTAATTCCTTTATCTTATTCTAAAGCCAATTATTTTGCAAATTAGATCCACTGCTTACATAGTATGACATGTGAATAGATGTAAGGAAATCCATCACTACCACTCCAAGCATATGCCTACTGAGTAATGAGTTAGCAGGATCACCTTCATGTTTGAAGACACCAGGATGCTACAGTAGATGAGAATGTAAGCTCTAGCATCAGACTTTGGACAACTCGTTTCTCTACATCTCAGTTTTCCCATTTATACTCAATGGCTGTACTTCCCAAATTAGTCACCTCATATTTAGAGATATTTATTTATTTACTTACTTTATTACATATATGTGTGTGTGTGTGTGTGTGTGTGTGTGTGTGTGTGTGTGTGTGTGTGTGTATGCCTTTTTTTTCTTGAGACAGAGTTTCACTCTTGTTACCCTGGCTGGAGTGCAATGGCATGATCTCGGCTCACTGCAACCTCTGCCTCCCAGGTTCAAGTGATTCTCCTGCCTCATATATAGCTGCTTTGTTGAGATGTAATTCACATATCACACAATTTGCCCATTTAAATGATACAATTCAATGGTATTTACCCAGTGGTACAATCATTACTACAATCAATTTTAGAATGTTTTCATCACTGCCTAGGGATCTTTTAAAAATTCCAAAGACCGGACTATGCCACAGATCCATTATATCACAGTCTCGGGTGTGAGACATAGACATCAGTAGTTTGCGAAGCTCCCCAGGTAATTCCAATGCACAGATATGTTTGGGAAGCCACACTGCATTGGAATCACTGAGTTTCAGGGAAAATAAACACAGAAATAATGAAAGAAGAGATGTTCAGCAGAGAGAATGTCCTATGATATCATAAGCACAGAAGAGGTGGTGGGAATAATCATACTAAGGATGAATTTAATGGGAAAGACTATTTAAAGAATTACACTGCAACTTTTATAATCAGGACTAAAATAGCATTTTTTTTTTTTACTCATCAATAATACATCTCCAGGTACAGCATCCTCTGAGAGTATGTATAAGTTGGGAACAAGAGTGTTGAGGTAGGTAAGGGATCAGGAGGAGATAAGAACCTACAACTTATCTAACACATTTCAAGACATTGCCGAGCTTCTTGGCCTTCTAAAAAGCACCTGATTTGATTAACCTTCAGGATGCCACTAAAGTACCGCCCCTTTGTGAAATTGTTTCACACTGAAGTCAGTTTGATGCTTCTTAAAGCTCTGCATGTGGCATAATACAGCCAGAGTTGTATACTTCAGAAGTTGGTCACCTTCACCAGGGCAAGAGCTCTTTGAAGGCAGAAACAATACTTAGTACATTTAAAAAATAAAAATAAACTATCTCAAGAGCCTAGCACATGTTTTGGCACAGGGTTGACAAATATTTGCTGGATTGAACCAAAGTGAATTCACATCCACTACTGTCAACACAAAAAAGAAAAAAAAATACTGCACTTGTTCCAAAGTTCCCAGAACACTTAGGAGCCACTGTAGCTCTCAGAAGACTGGCAAGCAAGACCTGCAATTTTACTCTATAAGGGACATTGTAAGAGCAATGCTTGGCGTACTTAATAGTTCTACTGAATAAATGGCACAACCACAAGCTGTTATTAAGAACAGTGAATGCAGGCTGGGCACGGTGGCTCACACCTGTAATCCCAGCACTTTGGGAGGCTGAGGCAGGTGGATCACTTGAGGTCAGGAGTTCGAGACCAGCCTGGCCAACATGGTGACATCCCATCTCCCCATCTCTACTAAAAACACAAAAATTAGCCAGGCTTGGTGGTGTGTGCCTGTAATCCCAGCTACTCAGGAGGCTGAGGCAGGAGAATCACTTGAACCCGGGAAGCAGAGGTTGTAGTGAGCTGAGATTGCATCACTATACTCCAGCCTGGGCAACAGAGTGAGACTCCACTGCAAAAAAAAAAAAAAAAAAAACAAACAAACAAAAAACTGAATGATGTATTAAACACGCTGAGATCAAGAAAAAAATTGTCATCCAGGGGAAAAAGATTAATTAATATCAGTTAATTTTAATTTTCTTTATAGGAGTAGATTATACAGAAGTCTTTAGGCTTCTGAGGAGAATTTGAGAAAATTTTACAGTAAACAGGAATTTGCATATGCTCTGGGAGCAAAAAGTGGGTCCCCAGACAGGTCACCTGGGGTATGTTCAAGATGAAGAACAAAAGAAGGGCATTTCTGTAAGTGTAGAGTCATGAGGGTGGGAATAAAGGCAGGCTTTAGAGGGAATAGAGAAACTTATGGATTCAAAAGAAATACAATTATCATTACAATAGAGCTACATGGTTACACAGTAAGTGATACTATTAAGTACCCTCTCTGGAAAGAGTGTTCTTTGAAAAACAAATGCAGAACAGATCCAAAAGCAAGGTAACAAAAGCTATTAGGTAAAGTCCATCAGGGGAAGAACATCCCTTTCCATAGCATCTTCCTACAAGTACAAGATAATTATGTTTTATTTATAGCACAGGAATAGAATATGAGATTCACCATTCAATAAACTCAGGACAATCATTTCTTTGGTCATTGTTTTTTATTTATAAAATGATGGCTTGGATCACGGTAGTGTTTCCCAAGGTTTTTTTTCTTTTTTTGGAAGGTTTAATAGGCATTACTTGAAGAAACTTAGAGTCAATAGATTCTGAATTATGGTCACTTGAAACCAGCACCACACGATTACCCATCAAGACCTAATCAACCAAATTAACATTAGTGTTTGGGCAGAAAGTAGGTGCAATATCTCCAATGTCCAGGCAGTACAGACTGCTTTGAAACTGATATTCTTCTCTGTGCATGCATGCGTGTGTGTGTGTGTGCGTGTGTGTGTATATATACATGTATACACATATATACATATATATACACACACATATACATACACACATATAATTCCTTCTAAATATTTGAATGTTCATATATCTAATTCCTTCTTTTTAATTACTCCAAGCTGAGCATGTGTAGATTAGATTCACTCTGTTTTATAATATTTATTGTATTTATAGGATATGTCCATCACATCGTAGCCCCTAGGCATGTTTACAAATAAGATAGGAAAAAAAGAGACTGTTGATATCATAATGGCTAAAAAATCCACAGACAATATTTTCAAAAAGATCACACAAATGCACATACATGCATACACACACACACACACACACACACACACACAATCTACGATCATCCTGGTATCCAATGTGAATTCCGTCAGTATTCTCAGTGCCAACCACACCCTGTGGTTTCTCTTCCTACTCCCTACACAACTCCTGCCATCTTGACTCTTAAAATGTAAAACAAAAAAAATATGACCCATTGATAGAAAGGACAGAAGCCTTTAGATGGGAGACAGGGTCAGATTCATCACATCGTTTCTTTTGACAACCTAGCACAGGGCTTAATGTTGGCTGGGGAGATGGAAAAAGGAAAGAGGCAATGGGAGCAGACCCAGGACCAGTTGGTCAGCAACTCGCAGAGTTCTTTAATCAGCAACAACCTGTCCGCACTGAGGCAACATGCTGCTAAATGCTCAACCTACAGCATTTCATTTCATCCTCTTGATGTCCCTACAAGGTAGTTCCTATTATTTCCATATTTCACTAGATAAAACTGAGGCCCAAGTTAAAAACTATCCCAAGTTACAAAGCTACTAAGTGGCAGGCTCTGGACCTGCACCCAGGTCTTCCCAAGGCCAAAGCTCAGACTCTTCCCCAGAACTGCCCAACTTTTTTCTAGAAAGCCTGGGCTCAGGAAGGTTAAGCCACTCACACAGAGCTCAGAAGTGGCAAGGCCTGGATGGAATGCAATCATGAGGATAGCATGGGCCACTGTCCAGAACTGTGTGATACTGCACTTTCTCTGATCAAATGTCCCCTCTCAGGGTGTCCCAGGGACATTTGAGACTATTTCCCTCTGACACTTCCCTTCTTCTTCAGAAGCACCCATCTCCTTTTGAATTTGAATTTCTGCTAAAAAGTAGATGCTTTCCTCACAAATGTCCCCCCTCCTGTATTCTTTCTCCTTCTCTTGGACCCCCAAACTGAAAACTATAGTGGGTATAGAAAGGAGAGTCTCAAGTGCTGTAAAAATCTTTCTAGCGGACTTTCATCCCTTCCCAACAGCCTGCAATGTGGACTTCTGTTCCCTCAGGAACAAACCGTATGTTTCCTTCCTCAACTGCAGGATCCTGAACTGTCCTTCCTGAACCGAGAACGAACCTGCAGCATCCAGAGCAGCTCTAAGAAGCAGGAGAAGGTACAAAGGCATGCAGCTCCCTACTGCTCTCCGGAAAGGGGAGAGAAGGGCAGCTGCCTCCATTCAAGGCTGGGTGAGGTGAGGAGTTAAATGACTGTCATCACTTGGATTCTGACTTTTCTTCCTCTAGGGAGAAAACTAAAGAGTCTGCTATTAGTGATCATTCATTCTGCGTTCGTTTATGTCTTGTGTACTTTTTTTTGTTGTTTTTCGAGATGGAGTCTTGCTCTGTCACCCAGGCTGGAGTACAGTGATGCAATCTCAGCTCACGGTAACCTCTGCCTCCCAGGTTCAAGGGATTTTCCTGCCTCAGCCTCCCTAGTAGCTGGGATTACAGGCACACACCACCACACTCGGCTAATGTTTGTCCTTTTAGTAGAGACAGCATTTCACCATGTTGGCCAGACTGGTCTTGAACTCCTGACCTCAAGTGATCCACGTGCCTCGGCCTCCCAAAGTGCTGGCATTACAGACAGGAGCCACCACTTCTGGTATTATGTACTTTTGACTCTTGTGTTCTACTTTCCAGTTTAAACAATGATCCCAGCAGCTATGGGAGCTAGAAAGAGCCAGGAGTTTGGAAGCTTTTCAAGACACTGTGAGTCCTCTCCTTTTATCCTGACTTCTTTCTCACTTTCCGCCTTTTCTTGCAGAACAACAAGAAAAGCAAATCCAGTGAAGCCATGAGCCTGCAATTTAGCTCACAAATTGTCCCCAGCATCCTTGTATCTCCAATTCCTTTTTTTTTTTTTTTTTTAACCTTAGCTCTTCCTGATGATAGTGAGCATAGCTCAGAGTAACGCCAACTGTTGCTATATCAGCTTAAACCAGTGTGGTACCTGGTGATGGGGCACAGTTAAACCAGGCACTAAGAGCTTAGATGAGCCTTCAGCCACAACTGAAAGGGATATATTGTGAAGCACTCATGAATTCCATAGCCTCTTCCTAACCCCTCAAGAATCCCAGACTGGGAATGGCTGCAACTTCAGGATTGTAAAGTTGTGTAAATGCATCTTTACATTGACTACCTCATGGTCCAACTTAACACTTTGAAACAAAGGGCTTGAGTGTGTTCCTGCACCCCTTTATTCCTGAGTTAAAAACAAAGCTCCATCAGTCGACTCATATTTATAGAGTGCTCCCTGCTCGTCTCCTTTCGGTCCTTCTACTTGCCCGGGTAAGAAAATTCAGTGCAGACAATCCCAGCCTTCCCAGACCTCCCTCCTCCTTCCTGACAGAATTAGTTGTTGCTCCCCCATGTTTTATCATGGCCCTTTGCACACTGTGTTCCCCTTATTTATGTGCTTGTCTCCCCAGTTGACTCTGAGCTTCTTGAGGTTGGGAACATTGTTTGTGCCTGTCACATCTTTATGGGCCCAAGAATGGAGATGGTAGGCAAAAGTGGAGCAAAGAATAAAGGAAGAATAAACATTTTTAAAATCTTAGTCTCCAAAGGGTCTTCCTTCTAGCAGGTAAGACAAGACATACAGTGAAACATGAGGCAAGGCAGTAAGCAATAAGGATCAGAATAAAAAGGAAAAAGAAAGGGACTGTTGGACTTGGCTAAGAAGGTCGATAACAAGCTAGTTAGAAACATGAGTAGATATCAAATAGACACCGGTGCAAAAACAGGGCTAGGAAAGGTATGTTGGAAGGGATGTCTAGTTCCAGAATGTGCTGAGATTAAGGAATTGGAAATGTAAGCTAAGCTGCAGATACTAGAAGACTTTTAGTATCGAACAAATGATTCCATTTTTTTATTTTATCTAAACGTTAGAGATGGGTACACAAAGAATATTTACCTGGTTGTAATGTCCAGAAGGACTGTAGTGGACTGGAACTCATGGCAGGGAGACCCAATGGAAACTGTAGAAACAGGTTTACACAATAGCAGAGGAAACCCTTAATAGTTATTTTACTCAAACAAGATTTTCATTTAAAAGAATGAAAGAATTAAGAAGACCACAGCATAAAACGTCAGAACTAAAGTTTATAGAGAGCAACTGGCATCAGAGACAGAATTCATAGGTCAGAAGAGAACTTACAAATACAAGTTCCAATTCTTGGAGAGATGCAAGAACATACTGCCCCTTTAAGTTAAGAACAGACTGTTTGCTCATCAGAAAATAGAATTTATGCCTGACCATTCACATGAAGAGCTGTAAATGAAAGTATAAGCAGTGTCAAAGGAACAAGGAGGGATGCTGGGACACCAAAGATGAGCAACAAGAGAAAGCCATGACTACCATAACTGCTAAAAGGACAAGGGCAAAACAGATTACTCAAAGCCACTGACAGCCACAGTCATGGAGGCCAATATGATTGGTGGGAGAGGCAGTTGCAGAAGGACGCAGTTACTATCCACTGGCAAATAAAGGTGGGAATTAGTATACTCACCTCCTTCTCTTCTCACCGTGTAAACTTACACAAATGCCTCCTATTGAGCAAACCAGGAAGGAAGTCCAGGAGATGCAAGACAGAGATGGGTAGAGGCTGAACCTCAGGCAAAACAAAGATTACCCAACACAAGACACTATAAAAAAGGAAAAAAAATCAGTTTAAGAGGCAAGAGCATCACTGGAAATTAAGAATATGATTGGTAAAACTAAATTTTAAAAAATTACAAGAAATGGAAGGCAAGGCACCAAAAATTTCCCAGGACAAAAAGATTTGGTGGAAAATATGAGAGAAACATCAGGAAGCACAGAAGAGGGGTCCCAGAGAGAGCTCTGAGATTAATAAACACCAAGGGTATGGTGTCTGCAAATGCTCCAGGGAAAAATGCAAGCAAAAGGAAAGAAATGCAACCTGATAATTCTTTAGGATTCAATAACATGTAATGATAAAACAGTTTCTTTGCCCCAAGTCCTTGGAGCATAAAAAAATCTGGGGCAATCTGTTCCCTTACCACATCAGAAAAAGCAGCTTTTTGTTTCGAAAGGTCTGTGGTGAAACACAATTCCATGACGTTAATCAATTTATTTCAATTGGGAGTGCAGCATAAATGAAAGGTTCCTATTTCAGAATAGGCCATGAAAATGTGAAGATGTTATTATTTCCAAGCTAAGAGGAGATGTGAGATTCTCTGCCTGGCACATTTCAGAAAGGTACAATCAGCCGAGGCAGGGGAATAGATTTAAAATAGAAAAGTAATGGGAAAAGGGCTTTCCATGTAACAGACAGGGTGGTGGATGAATACCCATCCCCCTAGAGCCCACTTTATTAATATACATTTTACCAGGCACTTTGGAAAGTTTGAAAATCCACGTGGTTCTCATTTCCCATAGCTTCTGGGTCTAATTACATATTTCCATCGATTTGCATACACACACACACATACACCCACACACACACAGGTCTCATCCAGTGATATAGATAATTGCATATTCAACTTGTGGATCACCAACTTAAAATAGAGATCTAATTATGGGAAAAAAATTGTATGCTGTTTTTCAAATAAATAAAAATGAGGATACCGATTAAAAATATAACACCCCTCATTGATTAACAAACAGGTACTTTTTTGGTTTTATCCTATTATAGGCATGAGGTTTGGTACTACATGGTTCTGGCCCTCCCAAATGAACACTGAGCTAGTTCAGGGAATAAGCTCTCACATACCAAATTTTGAAGCTGCATTTCAGCAGCAATTTGAGGGTCCAAGTACATAGGCTTTCCAAATGTCTAGAAGCTAACCAGATTCCTCTCTCCTTAATTTATCCCCTTACAATTAGGTGCCACATGCTCTCTTATGGGTCAAAAATAACAGGGACAATTTAATACCTTATGACTGTCCATTAAATATCTAAATTATGAGGATTCAGATGGAAAGTACAGTAGTATTTTAATAAAAGTACACCAAATAAGGCAGCTGGTAATAGATCTCTTAACGAAAATGTAGTCAATGGTTCATTTAATTTGATGGCAGAGTCCACTTTCAAATAATCCCAAAATTGGATATTTTGTAAGAAAAAGTTTGCAGAGTTCACCTCAGGGTATTCTTAAAAACTTATTTGCACACTGAGAAGACATCAATGCTAAGAGGCTTTCTTGATTACTGACATTTGGTTGGAAGTATTGTTTATTTCTATTAAATGAATATATACAACTGTCCAGCTGCCTCAGGACATTTATGAAAACGAGATGCTCTGTCTTAAGGAAGTTAGCTTTAGAGCGACATCTGAATCATTAGATGCCTCATTGGCCGTTACAAAAACAAACTTCAATCTTCTGCTTCCCCTTTTCTAATATTAGCTAACAATAATTAAGCTGCTTAGATAATTCCAGGTGACTCAAATTTCACAGCATGCTCTTCAAAAGGCTAAGAGATCACTTTAAGTTCATAAAGCCCTAAGACTAAGTGTGTTTCACTCACTTTGTGTAGCTCCAACCCAGCATCATGTACCAAAGGGATAACATGATGAAAAAGCATCAACCTGTCTTCCAAAATCTGTTTCTAAACCACAGCACAAGGAACAGACATTTAAATACAGAGAGGGACAAAGAACTACAATCTTTCAAAAGTGCACACTTGAGTGGCCGGCGTGGTGGCTCACACCTGTAATCCCAGCACTTTGGGAGGTCGAGGTGGGTGGATCACGAGGTCAAGATATTGAGACCATCCTGGCCAACATGGGGAAACCCCATCTCTACTAAAAATACAAAAATTAGCTGGGCGTGGTGGCATGTGCCTGTAGTCCCAGCTATTCAGGAGGCTAAGGCAGCAAAATCGCTTGAACCCAGGAGGCAGAGCTTGCAGTGAGCGGAGATCGCGCCACTGCACTCCAGCCTGGGCAACAGAGCGAGACTCCGTCTCAAAAAAAAAAAAAAATGAAAGTAAAAGAAAACACACTTGATAAAGATTTACATCATCTGCCTTTGGTTATTTAGCCTATAGTTTAACATGGGAAACAAGACCTTATTAAGTACCTGCATATTTTCATTTGCTAGAAATTACCCAATTTAGCTTATATCATATGTGGCACATGGTTTTGTCAGGAGGAGGACATTTTAAGAATAATTTAAAAGAAAACAAGTTCAAAAGTTCACATAAAACAAAATAGCCATCTCTAAGGAGAAAATGGGTATTGCTGATCCTAATATTAATATTCTAAAACAAACAAAACACTTTTGAAGGGAGTATTCACCACGACAGCTGAAGAAAGCCACAAGATATGTATGTATATGTGCCTATATTTATACAGCTACATTTCCTAATTTTATTCTTTTACTCTTAGGGATAGCTAATTCCCAGGAAACATGTCCTAGATGTCTTCTTTTATATACCATGTCTTTGGACATTAATTACAGGCAAAGAAAGTAAACACTCAAAGGAAAAAGGGAATTTTACAATCTGATCTTCAATGTTATCTCAAGAAATGCTGTTACAGCTCCTTGGTTCTGGTTTCCATGCACCTGCAAATTATCCTTTCACCCATCACTTGTAAGTAGCAGAGGGGCAAGCATACTTGTACAGTCATGCATCACTTAACAATGAGAAGTTCTGAGAAATGCATCACTAGGCAATTTTGTCATAGTGCAAACATCGTAAGAGTGCACTTACACAAGCCTAGATGGGTATAGCCCACTACACACCTTAGGCTACATGCTATATACTATCACCTATTGCTTTTAGGCAACAATTCTATACTGCATGTTAATGTGTTGAATACTGTATATAACTGTAACACAAGTATATTTGTGTGTCTAAATATAGAAAAGGTACAGTAAAAATATGGTATTATAATCTTATGAAGCTACAATTGTATGTGTACTCTATCAGTGACCAAAATGTCATTATGTGGTGCATGACTCTATATGAACACTTCTTGATCATAAAAATAATGTGTATGTTGACTAAGTTAATGCTCTGGAAAGTTAATATGTATGTTGACAAACTATAATGCTTAAAATAAGAATGGTCAAAATAACATGTGAATATATACATATAAACACATGTCTATACATATACACATATATACCTATATATACACATTTAAATATATACATACTTATAAATTAGAGTCTGTCTTACATTAGCTAAACTATTACTACAGCTTGAGATGAATTTGAGATGTTAACATTGGAAATCTCCTGTTTGAATTTGAGAAGGGAAAATGTTGGCATATTCTTCTCAGTGGAGAAAGAGGCTTCTCTATGTCAGCAGATACTTCAGAGGAACATTAATGTCTTGAGATTTCCAGCAAATTAACAGCCCAGGTAACAAAATGCAGGGAACTCTGGCCAGTTGCTTACTTACTCAGTTGGATCTGGCCACTTCTCCATGTATTCCCACCACACTAAATGGAGCATGAGTCATTTGAGTAATGAGTCAGAAAATGTCTAGCAGCCTCCTTGCAACAGCAGACGTGATGCTTAAGATAAATTTCAGAGATACTAGGATGGTGTTTTTCATGTCTGCACATCTCTCATTGGTAATGAATAAAATTCCTTCTCCCTTCCCAAGAGACAAAAACTGTATCATATGC
Organism: Macaca mulatta; assembly: GCF_049350105.2. Taxonomy (NCBI): domain Eukaryota; kingdom Metazoa; phylum Chordata; class Mammalia; order Primates; family Cercopithecidae; genus Macaca; species Macaca mulatta. The sequence continues at coordinate 124,163,839 of NC_133407.1, forward strand.
TATCTTGAGGCTTGTTCCAACTCTAAAATTTAAAATTTCAAGCAAAACCTATAGTTAAGAGGCAAATACAGTGTATAAATGTCTACAATTTGTGTCCTGTTCAAAATTAGTTTTTGTGGAATGTTGTCTAATGGATTCAATGGTCACCTTAATGACAACTTCACTCCAAAGTACTACATGCCCTGTTAAAGAGAAAATGCTTAAGTGAAAAAAAATGTAAACGAATTTTGGAGCTCAGTGAAATTAATGAATCATCTCTTCTTCAATCATCCCTGATTTTTCAAAATCACGATATCTAAATTATGACGATAGGAATTACTACTAGGCCTTGAGTCTTAATCCCAATAAAATCTTTAGCTGATTTAAACCTATTTCGACTTCCATTTTAATATTGAATCTCATTTTATCTGTATGGTTAATATTAATTTCATTTTTGCACCTTCCGGTTGTAGCACAAAGTCAGCTATATAATAGCTGTGTGCTGCTGAATGGAATATGAAGGAGATGTAAAATAATGTACATCATCACTGGACTGGGGATTAAAAATCCCAAGTTTGAGTATTGTCTTGGCAATGCACTGCCTCTCTCACTCAGGCAAGTCAGTTCTTCCTTACAAAAGTTTCCTCCATTACAGGTTTCATCTCTCATGACAATTCCTATCAACTAGTTGAGGCTGTCTGGAGTAATTAGGCAGGACGTTGGTGGGATGGAGTACCATGATTGATGAGTGATGCCTGCCAAGGGTATATGACAGGGAAGTGGTAGCAATTTTGTCCTGTACTTGTCAATTGTAGACTAGAGCAGGGCTGCTCAAATGTGCACATATCACCAGGAGGCTTTTAAAATGCAGATTCTGATTAAGTCTGGGGTGGTGGCTGAGATTGCATAGTTCTAATAGGATCCCAGGTGGTGCTGATGCTGCGGGGTAGAGACTACACAAGAAGCAAGGCAAAGTTCCTTGCAGCTCTGAATGAATATGGAATCTCAACCTCTCGTTCTCTCTTGCTCACTCCACACACATTATTTCTACTTTATGTATGTGAAAAGGTGCTTACCATATGCCAAGAATAGTGATAAGCACATTAAATATATAATTCTTACCCTCCCCCACAAAAGGTAGCTGTAAGCTTTCAGGTAAGAAAACGGAGATTTAAAGAGGGTAAGTAATTTGTCTAATATCACAGAGCTGACAGGTAGTCTAGATGAGAGCTGAAGCTAGAGAAGTTAATTCTAGTACCGTGTTCTTGACCTCTATCATATGCTGTCTTGATACGCTAACAACAGTAGACTGCTTACGTAGTACCAGCCACTAGGCTGTTTTGTACATATTATCTCTTCCACTTTTCTTAACAACTCTAGGAGGTAGGTAATATTTTTGTTTTACAGATAACAAAATTAATTATCCTTCTGTCTCAATCTCAGTAAAACTATAGTGATTCTTATTAAGCAAAAGATTAGATTCATATCTATAATGAACTAAACACAAAAAACAGTAGGCTAATAAAAGCAACAGGTATATGCATAAGGCTATTAGTAAATTTATAAAAATATTATTTTATAAATTCATCCTATGTAAATGCATTTTTGACAGGTAAACTCAAATGTTTCTGCAGAGTTTAGTGATGAGGTTATCGAAGTCCAAGTGATTATCGGTCCCTAACAGAATCCATCAGTGGGATTTACAGTGGGAGAAGTATCAAAGATTCACTTCTCATCATACTCTTTTACTACCTAAAAGTTCTTTATTAGCAAGCTAATGAAATAAGATTGGATCAGTAAATTTCCCTGGAGATGAGATTTCAGTATAAGCAGGTGACAGTGGATGCTGCACTGCTGCACACTTAAGAAGAGCAAACACCATTGCAATGTGAGGGCAGGATTTTTGTTTTACTTTGTTTAAAAAAACTAGTGTGTTTCAAAACCTAAAGGTCTGAAGCAGTAATTCTCAACCTTGGCTGGAGGCTGCACTTTGGAATCAAGTGTGTGGAGGGGACTTAAACAATACTGATGCCTAGATCCCCTTGAGATTCTGATATATTTGGACTGGGGTGCAACTGAGACATCAGAATATTTTTAAGCTTGTTAGTCTTTAAATGTATAACCAAGGTTGAGAATCATTTGAATAAAGCCATACTTGTCCCACGTGGGTGGCGACTAGTCATTAAAGGCATGAATGTCTAACTGATGAATACCATCATCAGAGCAGACTGGTGGCATTCAGAGAGCAGCAAAGACTTTCTCCCTTGAAGGTAAGCTTAAATTTCGTAAGCGAGTCTATTTTAACAGAAAATAATTTTATAAAACATTTGTAGATAGTCTGAAATACCAAAATGATTTTCTCCCCTTACCAGAATTGTTTCCACTGGAGGGCAGTCTCCTCTTGGGAAGAAATGAATGGGGATACAACCTTCTTAAGAGACCAAAGTTTAAAATCTTGACTAAGACTGTGGCACTCACATGGGTTTCATTTTAAGACAATTTCTGGGAGATGGAGTATTTGGGATAAAAAGAATTTGTATTCTTTGTGAAGATACTGCTAAATTAAAGGTTTATTTCTGTCTGCTAAAACTAAAAGGATAAAAGCTTAACACAAAAGATAAACACATACACGTATGGAAGACCCTGGGGTGTACAAACATAACAACAACAAATAAAAAGTAGCGTTTATTATAGGTTTACTATGTGTCAGATCCTGTACTAAGCAATTTAAATATCCTACTTAATCCTCAGAACAAATCTATATTTTATAGATAAGAAAACTAAAGCTGAGAAGTGTTCAAAGAAATGTATCCAATATGATATCTCCAAAAAGTAGCTGAGCTAGGACTTGAACCCCATCTGCCTGACTTTATAACCAGCCCTTGTAATCACCAACGATACTGCTTTACTGCTTGAGTGAGAAGCAACATGGTCCCTGTGCATAAGACAAGTGTCTAAATCACAACATGTCAACATAAGAAAACAGGAGGAAAAGCTCTCTTATAAGTATTAGGTAATGAAAGAAACTGAAAGGAGGAGATTCAAGCAAAATGAGAAATTCCTTATTCTCCTCACTGGTTTGTTTTTATATCTCAACAATTTTCACAAGCTGTTTTCAGTTCCTCTTCATTTCTTATGCAATCCCTTTCGAATCCATTAAAAATGAATTTGGCATTCCCATTGCTATGTCTTCAGCCACTATATGGAACCTTGGACTAGCTGGTCATATTCCTCAGAGACTTATTTCCTAGATCAGGGGTTGTCAAACATTTTCTGTAAAGAGCCGGATAGTAAATATTTCAGGTTCTTCAGGCCTCACGGTCTTGGCTGCAACTACTCAATTCTGCCAGTGTAGCATGAAAGCAGCCAGAGATGATGTGATGATATAGATGACAGACGATATGAACAAAAGGGCAAGGCTGGATTCCAATAAAACTTTATTTATGGTCACTAAAACTTGAGTTTCACATCATCTTCATGTGTCACCAATTATTCTTCTTCTTTCTATTCTTTTTCAACCATTCAAAAACGTAAAAGATATCTTTAGCTTATGAGCCACACAAAAACGTGCTGTGGGCTGGGTTCAGTGGGCAAGCGGTAATTTGCCAATCCTCGTCCTGAATCATAAGGTGTCCTGTGTTCAAGGCATTTGCCACAATGCGAAAGTTTCGTCACAAAGATCTCACCTAGCAATGGCTCCATGCTCAAAGAGCAAATGTATCCCCAGATACCATTGGCTAGTGTTTCAGAATCAGCTGCCTTCCCCCAAACCACTTTTTAATATTGTATACAAATTCTCTCAGTAGTAGAAGTATCCCAGTTAAATCGCATCAGCGCTCTAGGAAACATTCTTCTTGGGGAAGTATTACAGAATCTGGAATCCGAAAATGATCCAAAAGGTCACAGAGGCCTGTCATTTTCCAAAGGCATTCTCCAGACCCTCCAAACTCCTCACAGCTGCAGATACAGGTATAGGTACAGTTCCTTAGAGAAAACAGCTCCATAGAACGACCAGGGGCTAAGAAAGCTCTTAGCAGAGGTGTGCTAGAGCCAGCTCCCATCAGCTCATAGAAGAACTGGTTACATTTTTCAGTATTTTGTGAGCCAGTTGACATGAGTTGATGACCTGAAATTGGCCATGGTGGGAGCATCAGCACCATAGAAATCCAGAAATGCATATTCACAAGTGTTACAAATTAGGCTTTTCTTTTTCTCCGAGAATAATTGTTAAACATTGGCCAGCACACCTCTATCCATTACCCTCTTCCAACAGAGAAACTCCTCTTAGGTCTGTTTTACACATACACACACACAACCCTCATGAGCTGTGGTGGCAGTAACCGTGGGTTCAGGGAAAGGAAGAAATTTCCCCAGGTAATAAACAAATGTATTTAGGATCAATCACCGTTTTAGATCATCCTTAAGTTACTGCTCCCTTTGGAATCCCAAATGCATTCCCCTTTTATATTAAATATGGTCAACTGGAGACTAAGGAGTTCAATCATTTTTGCATAGGATCAAAAATTTATCAGAATCTTTTATCTTCAATTATCTTCTGTAATTCTTTGTGTTCATCTAACATGGAAAAAGGGAAAGAAATTACGAAGTCCTGCACTGCATTGTACAACTGTGATCCAAGAGGTGCCATTTTCACTTCTGCATCAGGCTAATTATCCACGAGCCTATTTTATTTTTGCTACTACTGAATGAAGATCCTTACAATGTAATATCTAGCAATGTCCTAATGTTCCTGAACTATATATTGTTTGTTTTTAAGCAAGAGGCTCTCTGATTATTTCTGGTTCCTGCTCTCACTCCACTAAACTACATGAGCCCATAAACCTAATCTAAACAAATCATTTTGAATGTATTTTTTCTGCATTTGCTGCCTTCATCCTAGTTTTGCATCACTTCAGGCATCAACAAAACTATTTTAATACAATCCTTTCCCTCTACTTCTGCAAGATTAGAAAATAAAAGAGAACATTTATAGCTACTAGGTGAGCTGGAATATCTACAAGGGGATTATATCCCTCCCTATTTGTCAGTAAATATGATAATAGTTCATGTGAGAGTAAGCTGAAGCTGAGTGGCCTATAACTAATTCTGAAAATTTCTAAGCTTTAGCAAAGGATATCCAGGACTTCAATGCTCCTGAAACTATACAACAACACATTTATGCATAATCAGAAATATGTAGACTCAAATAAATCTACCTCTACAATCTTCAGAAAGCAATTTTTGGTGTCAGACGCAGGTGCATTTTGTTGGAGTTTACTGAAACTCTTTACATTATAAAGCCATAGTGGTAGTCACCCTCAAGTTATTCATACACAATTTCAATTATTTATTCGCAGACTCACATGATGTTATTTTTCATTCAGACCCAAAGCTTGTTAAATATTCTGCAACAAAATATTTAATGAAATTCCAAGACTTAACAAATCTTGCAGTGAAAGCAAGAAAGACCTATCAATACTCTCTGAGTCAACACAGTGGACCTACCAATTCAACCAGGCTTGGCACCCAAAGGCACACCTCAACATAAAGTTAACATTTCACTATGTAAATTCTAACTCCAGTTTCTTTTTGAGACACACCTTCTGGTAATCTATTTTTTCTTCTTGATCTGTTCATAAGTAATAGGCGGAATCAATTACCTAGGACCCTTTCATTGTCAATGAAAATATTTCCCAAAGTGGGTTCTGTGAAACACTATTCAATTGTTTTACTATTTTTTTAAATTCCAGATTTAGATTAATTTGGAAGATGTGGGTTTTCACTCCTTGGGGACTTCTCAGGGCCCTTAGTATATTAATGTACATCAGAATTCTCCAAGTAGGGCATTAGAACATATAGTATTATCCACGCATTTTAAACCAAAAGAATTTTCTTCTCATGGAGGATCTCATTGGACTAGTATCCCATGAAGCACACCTTAAAGAATGCTGGTTCATAGGACACAGCTGAGATTTGCCTATAGGCACCAAAATTGAAACCATAGAGAAAGGGGGAAATCATCTGAGATCCCTCTCACGTGAGCACACTGGCTGCAGTAAGATGAGCAATAGAAACTGCTGAGTTCTTTTGCATCTATTTCCAGATCCTGTCAAAATGCATACACAAAGGTGAGCAGGGTAGGAGGACAGCGATCCTGTAAAATAACCTCCCCCCAGTCTATTTGATAGTTTCCATAACTTGATCATTGACTCATCAAAATAGACAGATGTGCTCTAATCCAGTGAAGTTTAAAGTAAGAGATAACAACAACAACAAAAACCTGAGCTTCACCTTCAGCAAAGAAGTGTCAACTGGAGACCTAAGAAATTCAAAGAACTAAAAACAGAACTATCCCTCAACGCAGAAATCCCCTTACTGGATATATACCCAGAGGAATATAAATCATTCTACCATAAAGACACATGCACGTGTATGTTCACTGCAGGACTATTCACAAAAGCAAAGACATAGAATCAACCTAAATGCCCAGCAGTGACAGACTGGATAAAGAAAATGTAGTATATAGATACCATGGAATACTATGCAGCCACAAAAAAGAACAAGATCATGTCTTTTGCAGAAATGTGGATAGAGTTGGAGATCAATATACTTAGAAAACCAATGCAAGAACAGAAAACCAAATACTGCATGAGCTCACTGGGTGCTAAATGATGAAAACTCATGGATACAAAGAGGGGAACAATAGACACTGGGACCTGCTTGAGGGTGGAGGGTAGGAGGAGAAAGAGGAGCAGAAAAAATAACTATTAGGTACAATGCTTAGTACCTGGGTGATGAAATAATCTGTACAATAAACCCACGTGACATGAGTTTACCTGTATAACAAACCTGCACCTGTACCCCCGAACCTAAAATAAAAATTTAAAAAAATTCAAACATCCTGCCTAGGATTACAAATTTATTAAAAAATTATTTCCTTCCATCTAAGCTCTCTATCAGAAAAGTATTCATGGAACCAACCCAAATGCCCATCAATAGACTGGATAAATAAAATGTAGTATATGTACACCAAGGAATACTATACAGTCATAAAAAGGAATGAGATCATGTCCTTTGCGAGGACATGGATGAAGCTGGAAACCATCATCCTCAGCAAACTAACACAGGAACAGAAAACCAACACCACATGTTCTCACTCATAAGTGGGAGTTAAACAATGAGAACACATGAACACTGGGAGGGGAACAACACACACTGGGGCCAGTCGGCGGGTGGGGGGAGCAAGGGGAGAGAAAGCATTAGAACAAATAACTAATATATGTGGGGCTTAAATCCTTGATGATGGGTTGACAGATTCAGCAAACCACCATGGCACACATATACTTATGTAACAAACCTGCTTGTTCTTCACTTGTATGCTGGAACTTAAAGTAAATTTAAAAAATAAAATTCTGAAAGAGAAAATAGTAATACTTGATATTCACTGGGATAAAGAAAGGAATTTAGAGAAATGTTTTTGTCCCTACAGTTTAGGGGTAAAACCTGAGAGTGAGGATGAAGGCCCTTAGAAGCCATGCAGTTCCATTAACAAGCCCATGTAATTATTTCTACTTCCATTACCTGCTCCTTTATTAATTAACCACTATTTATTGAGCTTCTGCTAATGCCAGGCACTATGCTAGGCTGTATGGCTACATTTTTATTTTATCCTTTGACCATGGTAACATGGGTGGTCTTATTATCCTGATTTCACAGACATGGCACAGAAAAGTTCTGTCTCACGTCAAAGATCACACAGCCTGGCTGGGGTAGAATTTGTATCAGGAGGCAAGTCTGCCTGACTCCAAAGTCATGCAATGCCCTTTCTCCTTTTTTTTCCTTTCCACCACTCTTCTGTCATGCCTTTTCCCTAGCTATTACCATTTAAAAGCAGTTATGATTAAAACCAAAGGTCAGCTGTCCATAACTTAACTCAAATGTTCTTTCTTCCTTGCTCTTAGAGACAAATTACCATCTTCCATCATCCACGTGGACCAAGAAGGATTTAGGCTGAGATGAGTATGCATAATAATCTGGGTCTCATCACAAGCTGGGCACTTGGAGGGGCCATTCTCTCAGCCCTTAAGGAAGCTGAACTTGATATTTTCATTTTCTTTTCTCCCTGTATCCACTAAAGATCAACTGACACAAAACAAATGAAGTTACTAACAATTTACTGATTTCTTTAAAATATATGTCTTTGATAAAGGAAGAACAAATAGTCAAATAACTGAAATCTAAGTACAGAATGTGAAAAATACCACTCTCTAAAATTCTCAAAGGAAGAGAAGAAATAAAGAGAGGAAGGAGACAGAGGGGAAGGAGAAAGAGAGGGGAAGGAGAAAGAGAGGGGAAGGAGAAAGGGAGAAAAAGATTTGAGGGAGGGAGGAATGGAAGGAGGAAAGGAAGGGTATACATATCATCTGCATTAGAATCTTCTCAGGCTGGGGCTCCCTGAGCCCACCCCACACCGACTGAGTCAGAACCTCTGGGGTGGGATCCAAGACTGCATTTGGACACATTCTTCTAGTGACTGTAATTTTTAAAATTCATTTATTTTTGAGACAGGGTCTTGCTCTGTTGCCTAGGCTGGAGTGCAGTAGCGTGGTCATGGCTCACTGTAGCCTCAACCTCTCAGGCTCAAGTGATCCTCCTGCATCAGCTTCCCAAAGTTTTGGGATTACAGGTGTGAGCCATCATGCCTGTCCTGGTGATTGTAATTTACACCAGATTCACCTTACCCCAAGAAGTGACTTGTATATGTGTTGCTTATGGAAGTCAGATGTTTCCCAAGTTTAAGAATTCGGCATTCAGCTCCAGGAAAAATCGGTCATAAATATGATGATGACACATATGGGAGACAATGACTGCATGAGTCCAGGAAAGAATAAAGACATTCTCCTGAGAAAGACTCCTCTTTGGGGCCTATGGGTTCTACAGGGCAGGTGACTCATCCGTTGGAGTCACAGGTGACTCAGCAACAAGGTTATGTAACAAGACCACCTACCTTGGTGCTAATTTTAGATTTTAATAGAGAAACTATTTGAATATCAAATTAACCTTTTTGACATATAGAGAGAAAAAGCATAACCCATTGCAAGCACAAGGTAATAAGCACAGGGCAACACATTCAAACAGATGCAAAGCACGTGGAGTGAAAATGAGCCTTCCTTCCAGGCCCAACCACTTCTTCCCTGCACTTCAGAAACACATTTTGCAGAACCAGTCGCATGTATTTGTGTGAATTCCTCCCTGTTAATACAACGGGAGGAAGCCCATTATACACACAGTTCTCTCCTTCACTTTCCCCACAATAACATCCTGGAGGCCATTCTCCACAGTACATATACATTTACGATGTTCTTTTGAACAGCATCACAGTCCACATATGTGACCAGTTCACTTTAATAGACATTTAGATTTTGTCTAGTCTTTTGCTAATAGAAATGATGCTACAAGGAACACTCTTCATATGGCTTTGTCCACATGGGGGGATTTGTTTTTAAGATAACTCTGTGGAAGCAAAATAGCAAGGGCAAAGGATACATGCATTTTGAGATATTGCCAAATGTTCCCTCCCAGGAGGTTGTAGCAATTTAAACTTCTATTAATAGTATATGATACTACTTGTTTCCCCCATACCTTCACCAAAGCAGTATATTTTTTATTATAATTTAATTTGCCACTTCAACTTCTTACTGGAGAAATTGCTGACCAGCAAACAAGAATGTAACTTGGCAGCTATATTTCTCCTGGAGAATGAACACATTGGCATTCTAATTTATCATCTTCTTATGCATTAGGTAAGTATGAGTCTGTGGCCTTGACCCTCTTCAACTCTGGGTAAATTTACAAACTTCAGTTTCTGGGCTTGCTAACACAGGAAACAGTGACACCTCCAAGAGATGACACATCTACAAGACTGCTGGAAGGAGTCCTCTTTTAATTTTACTCTTCAAAGTTTTAAAAATAAATTGCAAAATAATTTTTCTCTAATAAGTTAACCATTTAAAATTGTAATTCAACTAGAAAGTGTTTAAAATATTATGAACCACATTTTTCTCGCTCAAGTCTGCAAGAGGGGAGGAACTCTGTGGAATGCTTCAGATCAGACCACCTTAGCAGACATCAAAGATCTAATTCAAATGACATCTACTCACAGACTCAATGGTCTGCTTCATGAATTCAAAAGGTAATCAAAATTCATACTACAAATGCTGTCAGTAATCGTCACAGCAGAAAACCAGAACCCCTCCTTGTCCACCACGTTTATACTCCACCCCAGAGAATAACAGACAACAAGCTGTTTCTTCCAGTAATTCTTAGGATGTTATTGATGTATTGTTTATTTTTCATGGAGTCATGCACTTAGCAGGAAACAGGGCATAATAAATATGCACTTTCAGAAAACTGTTTTAATGTTATAAATAATATCCAAAACCATTAATGAGTTTTAGAGGTGGCTGCCTTGCAGCAGGGAATTACTTAAGCACTGGAAACCAATCAACAAATATTTATTTTGCAACTTCTGTGTGCATGCCTAAAAAATCTTATTCCATTAGTAAAACAAGTCCATCTAGAAAAATACATTAATTCAACACATATTTACTCCACACTCACATGTTGCACCACAGCTCCAAGTGTGAATGAGGCAGAGATCCTGCACTCGAGTTAGGAAGACACAGCCAAGTGGACTGATGACTTAAACACAAAGGGACAGAGCATAAGATATGGTAGGATTACAGAAAAAGGGCTCCTAATCAAGCCTTGAGGGAATCAGGGAAGGCTTCCAGGAGGAAACAAACTAATATGATTTCCAAGAAGGATTCAGCCAGGGAGAAAAATGGACAGAATTAGGGAAATACTACTGCTTAATCATAGAAGTTCACCTAAACCCCATGAAAGCCAGAAATAGTACAGTTTCTACCTGAAATACACTGAGCCCAGGGTTAGAATATGTTCAGCTCTCATGTCATAAAATCCCTAAAGAACTTTCTGAAAAGCTAAGCCCACTGATAAGAATAAAGGAAAAACATAGCACCCCACAAACTAAAACATATTTTCCATTACGAATACATTTTCACCAACTCTGAAAAATCGAGTGGACATTTTACAGACCTTAGAAGACTTTGCTCCCTAATTGCCTCCCAATATCCCTCACTCTCATTAAACTACAGCATGACCCTCTAGCTTGGAGGCCCACCTTCTCTTTACTCAAAAATTTCCGAACCTAATTAGAGATAGTCTTAGAGAAAGATGATGGACTCAACAGACTGAAACGTATTTTCCTTCCTTGGTGTTTACATTATTTGACAGCAAGGAGCCCCAGAGCAGGAACTAGTTCCAAGCAAAGTCCCCAAAGAATATCAACAAGGAAAAACAGCCACTGGACTGTATAAATCCACTTGCTACAAAATTCCAACACACACATAATAACCAGCATATGAAGCTTAATCCTTATCGGAAAACAACTCGAAATCCAGGTACATTCATCAGGCCCTCCCCATGTCGTGGAGGACTAAAGTTAGTAGCTCTTCCATACGTTATACTAGGAAACAAGATGAAAATGGCAGAGAGGAAAATGAAATGAGCCTTCTGAGATTCATTCTTTAGCTTGTTCATTCAAATACACTGCAGAAGAGGGTGCTTTCCATGCAGAAATTATTCCGTTTTTGACACACTCTAACTTAGGCTATTTGGAAGAGAATTGTCTGGCTCTACCTTACGGTACACACTTCCAAAAGTCCCACAAATCATGTGGCTTTGGGAGAAGAGAGAGTTCGGTGAGCATTTACCCCTACTGTACCAAAATAAATTAACAGGGATTAATATGGGTTACTACAGTCATTTGGGTTACATGGTCTATGTGCCAGTCAGAACAGCTTCCAGTGTGTTTCAGAATTTAAGGTGGGGAAAAAGAGACAGAAAATCAGATTTCACAACTACCCTTTAATGAAAAGCTGTTGAAGTGATTTATCTTAACGAAACAATTGTCAAGCTTAAGACATTCTGAACTCCACATTCTATCAAACTTAGGTATATATGTATATATGTATATATAGGTATATGTGTATATGTGTATACCTATATACCTATATATATAGGTATATGTGTATACCTATATATAGGTATATGTGTATATGTATATAAAATCATAGATACAACATGTTAATTTACTGAGAATACTAAAGGAGATGCAGAATAAAAAATATATATCTAGTCTATTTGTTAGTAATCAGGTATACCTATCCACAATAGACAAGAATAACAGTGGTTTAAGCAGATATAGTTTTATTTGCTCATGTAAGCCTGAGGATCAGCCGACCAGAACTTGCCTGGCCACTGGCACTGTGGTCATCTAAAACCCAGGCTACTTTCAGATTCTCTTCTACCACTTCTGTGATGGTTCTTATGCTCCTGGCCCAAGATGGCATTCCAGCCATGCCATTCACTGCCTAGGCAGCAGGATGGAGGCAGGGCAGGCTTCCAATCTTTAATGACATGTTCCAGAAGTTGCACCCATCACTTCTCATTCTCACTTGTCAGAATTTAATTATACAACCCCACTTAGAAACAAGGAGGGTTACAAATGTAATCCTTCCTCTAGGCAGTTGTGTAGGCTCCCAGAAGAAACAGAGCTGGATTATTCAAGAAGGGTAAGCATCAGAGGTAGAAGGAGAGTAGCCTGAGTCTGGAGAGAGTGAGTAGAGTCTCCATGAGATCTTGTGCTCTCTTCCAGCCCCTCATCTGGCAAGATTCACAGTGGTTCCTGTGCCTGGCATATAGCACTGTCTTGATGGTTATAGCAAAGGTCCCGGTGGCTCTGCCTGGCATGAAAGAAATAAACAGCAGCAATAGCAAAGCTTGACCTCAAATTGATGGTGCAGACAGGCATAATGAGAAGCCTACCCATCGCTCGGGGTATCCTGAAGACCTTTCTCCAACTTCTAGGGGGAAAATGTGGGCTTTCATTCAGTGGGCAGTGCCCACATTTCATTTTGACTAGGACATACATTCTGAGTATGTAATCTTCTATTGGTTAAACTTAGTTGTACTCTCTCACTTTGTATCCTTAACACCACATGCAAGACTGCTTTTGATAAGGAATAAGGACAGGAGATCTTTTTTTGTCCTATGACACCAACTAGCCTGCAAAAAAGTATTACTGTAGATTGATATGGTATAATAATATTACAAAGAATAGCACTAACCCAGGTGACCTGACACTTCTCTATAATAATTTTCTCCGGCACATTAATTTGCACTTGCACACATATCACTGAAGAAAGGTATTTGGGGTTTCTACCAGGACAATAACAGGCTTGAAATTAGTGTTGAAAAACATTCACAGCCAGGATTTCACCCCCTGCCCCGGGTTCTCTATTTTAGCTTTCTACATTGGCAACTTTCAACTTTTGCTGCTCAATGCAAATAATAACTAGCTTAATGATTTAGAAGAAAATATTCTTGGAGTATGTTATAGTTGTACATTAACTGCAAATGGCTGCCACCTCCAAATAATTGCCTGACACCATGTCTGACTGTCTGTTCCTCCATTCTATTGATCTCTCCTATGAACAAAGCAGACAGATATCGAGGTACAGCTCTTTTAGGAACGAATTGTCCTTTCTCCAAGCTGACATCTTTAAAATTAAGAACTCAGAGCCAGCCAATGTGTAGGAACACTTCTCCCCTGCCACATGTTTAGGTGGGTCACAAAGTCAATCAAATTCTATTTCACATATAAAACTAATTCCTACGAGATAGGAGGCTGCATTAATATTTCTAAGACCAAATATTCTCCCTCAAGTAATATAAATTTATAGGTATGACTTTTCCCAATGCTCTATTGACTTTTCATGGTATATGAAAGTAATTAGGCTTCTCTGAAAGCCAGAGCTGTGTTGAGAACTATATTTGAGTAAACACAAAAGAAAAGCATTTTGAGTGTTACTTTTAATGTTTCCAGTAAAGCTAACATCTATAAAAATATTGTTTCCAGTTTTCTGTATAGAAGTCACTGAAGGGGGATGTGTGAAAGTCTGTGGAAGCAGTATACGGGCATACTGCCATCTGGAATCACGCAGAGCTCTGTTATAACTCAAATCTGGCCAGGCCGCAAGTCAAAGCGTGTCCTACGAAATATAGTACACCCATACCGTGAACACAACCATTGTAAGCTGAATATTCAATGGACAATGTCCGGACCATATAGAAAGATAGAGCACTGACCCACCACCTGCAGAAACCAGTCAAGGAAACCACAACTTTTGCAGCCATCGGCCCCAAATGGTTGGTACTTAATCAACAAATGCCAGCTTCCCCAAGTGTTCCCCCTTGCATCCAACTTAGGACCAACCAGTGAAAGCTGACTCTGATCACATAGGACATCTGGCTTCTGGGTTAGCCACCTCCAGCTTCCTGTGCCAACAGCCTCAAGTCAGGGCACACTTGAATCCTCCTCCTCCCTTCCCTCTCCTCTCCCCTTCCAACACTATAAAGGTTTTCTATTCCCCTGCTTCCCTTTGAGTCTCCACCAGCTACACGTGATGATGGCTGACACCATTGCTCTAGAAAGCCCAGAATAGCCTCTGCTTCTTCTCATTTGCATCACTTTTTCCCCCTATACCTGGTTCTCCCTAGGGAACTTCTAACCTGCCTGGGCCCTCTGCTAATAGTTCCCTTGACTTTTCCCTTCTCCACCCTGCAGCATCTTCATCCTTCCCTGCTTCCAAGGGCTATGTTTCTGTAGATGAACTGTTTCTCCCCTATTCTAGGCCGGTCCTTCCAACTGTATGCTTTTTTCATTATTTCTATTCCTTCTTCCTGGACCTTTGGTTTCAATCTATTGTGTCCCTTTCTGTGTCCCACACATGCCACTGGGACAGCAGAGAAAACAGTTTCAAGGCGTCTACCTGGCCAAGCACAGTGGGGCTACTGTGAGGACAGGATACAATAAAGCAACAGTCTGGCCTCACCAAGAAAAGGGAGCATTACAGATTGATTCACCTGCATTACATTTCAAGCCGAAGTTGAACAGTCCAGATCTGGATTCTAAGAGAACAAATAAAAAAGCTAGGAGCCAATAGCAACCAATTCAGGAGTCAGAATGGCAGCCATCAAGATAATAGAGTGGACAAAGGTGAGCCAATGAGGAGAAATTAGGGGAAAATGAAACATCAGTAGGCTGAAGTTAATTGTGTAGGATTAAGCCTGAGGACACCATGTTAGTTTTGTTTGTTTGTTTGTTTGTTTGTTAATATTTGGCTCCTGCAAATTGCAGTGAGCCATATATTAAAGGGAAAGAACATGGAGGATCACCAAGCATTTCTGTCATATGTGTGTGTGTGTGTGGGCGCATGTGTGTATGTGTGTTTTAAGAGACTAGGTGTCACTCCTATTGCTAGCGCAGGGGTGAAGTCATAGCTCATTGAAGCCTCAAACTCCTGGGCTCAAGTGATTCTCCTGCTTCAGCCTCCTGAGTAGCTATGACTATAGGTATGCACCACCACACCTAGCTAATTTTTTTTTAAGAGATGGGGTCGGGGGGCGGAGCAAGATGGCCGAATAGGAACAGCTCCAGTCTCCAACTCCCAGTGCGAGCGACACAGAAGACCGGTGATTTCTGCATTTTCAACTGAGGTACTGGGTTCATCTCACTGGGGAGTGCCGGACGATCGGTGCTGGTCAGCTGCTGCAGCCCGACCAGCGAGAGCTGAAGCAGGGCAAGGCATCGCCTCACCTGGGAAGCGCAAGGGGGAAGGGAATCCCTTTTCCTAGCCAGGGGAACTGAGACACACAACACCTGGAAAATCGGGTAACTCCCACCCCAATACTGCGCTTTAAGCAAACAGGCACACCAGGAGATCATATCCCACACCTGGCCGGGAGGGTCCCACACCCATGGAGCCTCCCTCATTGCTAGCACAGCAGTCTGTGATCTACCGGCAAGGCAGCAGCGAGGCTGGGGGAGGGGCGCCCGCCATTGCTGAGGCTTAAGTAGGTAAACAAAGCTGCTGGGAAGCTCGAACTGGGTGGAGCTCACAGCAGCTCAAGGAAACCTGCCTGTCTCTGTAGACTCCACCTCTGGGGACAGGGCAATAACAAACACAGCTGAAACCTCTGCAGACGCAAAGGACTCTGTCTGACAGCTTTGAAGAGAGCAGTGGATCCCCCAACACTGAGGTTGAGATCTGAGAAGGGACAGACTCCCTGCTCAAGTGGGTCCCTGACCCCTGAGTAGCCTAACTGGGAGACATCCCCCACTAGGGGCAGTCTGACACCCCACACCTCACAGGGTGGAGTACACCCCTGAGAGGAAGCTTCCAAAGCAAGAATCAGACAGGTACACTCGCTGTTCAGAAATATTCTATCTTCTGCAGCCTCTGCTGCTGATACCCAGGCAAACAGGGTCTGGAGTGGACCTCAAGCAATCTCCAACAGACCTACAGCTGAGGGTCCTGACTGTTAGAAGGAAAACTATCAAACAGGAAGGACACCTACACCAAAACCCCATCAGTACATCACCATCATCAAGACCAGAGGCAGATAAAACCACAAAGATGGGGAAAAAGCAGGGCAGAAAAGCTGGAAATTCAAAAAATAAGAGCGCATCTCCCCCGGCAAAGGAGCGCAGCTCATCGCCAGCAACGGATCAAAGCTGGACAGAGAATGACTTTGACAAGATGAGAGAAGAAGGCTTCAGTCCATCAAATTTCTCAGAGCTAAAGGAGGAATTACGTACCCAGCGCAAAGAAACTAAAAATCTTGAAAAAAAAGTGGAAGAATTGATGGCTAGAGTAATTAATGCAGAGAAGGTCATAAACGAAATGAAAGAGATGAAAACCATGACACGAGAAATACGTGACAAATGCACAAGCTTCAGTAACCGACTCGATCAACTGGAAGAAAGAGTATCTGCGATTGAGGATCAAATGAATGAAATGAAGCGAGAAGAGAAACCAAAAGAAAAAAGAAGAAAAAGAAATGAACAAAGCCTGCAAGAAGTATGGGATTATGTAAAAAGACCAAATCTACGTCTGATTGGGGTGCCTGAAAGTGAGGGGGAAAATGGAACCAAGTTGGAAAACACTCTTCAGGATATCATCCAGGAGAACTTCCCCAACCTAGTAGGGCAGGCCAACATTCAAATCCAGGAAATACAGAGAACGCCACAAAGATACTCCTCGAGAAGAGCAACTCCAAGACACATAATTGCCAGATTCACCAAAGTTGAAATGAAGGAAAAAATCTTAAGGGCAGCCAGAGAGAAAGGTCAGGTTACCCACAAAGGGAAGCCCATCAGACTAACAGCAGATCTCTCGGCAGAAACTCTACAAGCCAGAAGAGAGTGGGGGCCAATATTCAACATTCTTAAAGAAAAGAATTTTAAACCCAGAATTTCATATCCAGCCAAACTAAGTTTCATAAGTGAAGGAGAAATAAAATCCTTTACAGATAAGCAAATACTTAGAGATTTTGTCACCACTAGGCCTGCCTTACAAGAGACCCTGAAGGAAGCACTAAACATGGAAAGGAACAACCAGTACCAGCCATTGCAAAAACATGCCAAAATGTAAAGACCATCGAGGCTAGGAAGAAACTGCATCAACTAACGAGCAAAATAACCAGTTAATATCATAATGGCAGGCTCAAGTTCACATATAACAATCTTAACCTTAAATGTAAATGGACTAAATGCTCCAATTAAAAGACACAGACTGGCAAACTGGATAAAGAGTCAAGACCCATCAGTCTGCTGTATTCAGGAGACCCATCTCACACGCAGAGACATACATAGGCTCAAAATAAAGGGATGGAGGAAGATTTACCAAGCAAATGGAGAACAAAAAAAAGCGGGGGTTGCAATACTAGTCTCTGATAAAACAGACTTTAAACCATCAAAGATCAAAAGAGACAAAGAAGGCCATTACATAATGGTAAAGGGATCAATTCAACAGGAAGAGCTAACTATCCTAAATATATATGCACCCAATACAGGAGCACCCAGATTCATCAAGCAAGTCCTTAGAGACTTACAAAGAGACTTAGACTCCCATACAATAATAATGGGAGACTTCAACACTCCACTGTCAACATTAGACAGATCAACGAGACAGAAAGTTAACAAGGATATCCAGGAATTGAACTCATCTCTGCAGCAAGCAGACCTAATAGACATCTATAGAACTCTCCACCCCAAATCAACAGAATATACATTCTTCTCAGCACCACATCGTACTTACTCCAAAATCGACCACGTAATTGGAAGTAAAGCACTCCTCAGCAAATGTACAAGAACAGATATTATAACAAACTGTCTCTCAGACCACAGTGCAATCAAACTAGAACTCAGGACTAAGAAACTCAATCAAAACCGCTCAACTACTTGGAAACTGAACAACCTGCTCCTGAATGACTACTGGGTACATAATGAAATGAAGGCAGAAATAAAGATGTTCTTTGAAACCAATGAGAACAAAGATACAACATACCAGAATCTCTGGGACACATTTAAAGCAGTGTATAGAGGGAAATTTATAGCACTAAATGCCCACAAGAGAAAGCAGGAAAGATCTAAAATTGACACTCTAACATCGCAATTAAAAGAACTAGAGAAGCAAGAGCAAACACATTCGAAAGCTAGCAGAAGGCAAGAAATAACTAAGATCAGAGCAGAACTGAAGGAGATAGAGACACAAAAAACTCTCCAAAAAATCAATGAATCCAGGAGTTGGTTTTTTGAAAAGATCAACAAAATTGACAGACCACTAGCAAGACTAATAAAGAAGAAAAGAGAGAAGAATCAAATCGACGCAATTAAAAATGATAAAGGGGATATCACCACTGACCCCACAGAAATACAAACTACCATCAGAGAATACTATAAACACCTCTACGCAAATAAACTGGAAAATCTAGAAGAAATAGATAATTTCCTGGACACTTACACTCTTCCAAGACTAAACCAGGAAGAAGTTGAATCCCTGAATAGACCAATAGTAGGCTCTGAAATTGAGGCAATAATTAATAGCCTACCAACCAAAAAAAGTCCAGGACCAGACGGATTCACAGCTGAATTCTACCAGAGGTACAAGGAGGAGTTGGTACCATTCCTTCTGAAACTATTCCAATCAATAGAAAAAGAGGGAATCCTCCCTAACTCATTTTATGAGGCCAACATCATCCTGATACCAAAGCCTGGCAGAGACACAACAAAAAAAGAGAATTTTAGACCAATATCCCTGATGAACATCGATGCAAAAATCCTCAATAAAATACTGGCAAACCGGATTCAGCAACACATCAAAAAGCTTATCCACCATGATCAAGTGGGCTTCATCCCTGGGATGCAAGGCTGGTTCAACATTCGCAAATCAATAAACATAATCCAGCATATAAACAGAACCAAAGACAAGAACCACATGATTATCTCAATAGATGCAGAAAAGGCTTTTGACAAAATTCAACAGCCCTTCATGCTAAAAACGCTCAATAAATTTGGTATTGATGGAACGTACCTCAAAATAATAAGAGCTATTTATGACAAACCCACAGCCAATATCATACTGAATGGGCAAAAACTGGAAAAATTCCCTTTGAAAACTGGCACAAGACAGGGATGCCCTCTCTCACCACTCCTATTCAACATAGTGCTGGAAGTTCTGGCTAGGGCAATTAGGCAAGAGAAAGAAATCAAGGGTATTCAGTTAGGAAAAGAAGAAGTCAAACTGTCCCTGTTTGCAGATGACATGATTGTATATTTAGAAAACCCCATTGTCTCAGCCCAAAATCTCCTTAAGCTGATAAGCAACTTCAGCAAAGTCTCAGGATACAAAATTAATGTGCAAAAATCACAAGCATTCTTATACATCAGTAACAGACAAACAGAGAGCCAAATCAGGAATGAACTTCCATTCACAATTGCTTCAAAGAGAATAAAATACCTAGGAATCCAACTTACAAGGGATGTAAAGGATCTCTTCAAGGAGAACTACAAACCACTGCTCAGTGAAATAAAAGAGGACACAAACAAATGGAAGAACATACCATGCTCATGGATAGGAAGAATCAATATCGTGAAAATGGCCATACTGCCCAAGGTAATTTATAGATTCAATGCCATCCCCATCAAGCTACCAATGACTTTCTTCACAGAATTGGTGCTTTAAAGTTCATATGGAACCAAAAAAGAGCCCGCATCTCCAAGACAATCCTAAGTCAAAAGAACAAAGCTGGAGGCATCACGCTACCTGACTTCAAACTATACTACAAGGCTACAGTAACCAAAACAGCATGGTACTGGTACCAAAACAGAGATATAGACCAATGGAACAGAACAGAGTCCTCAGAAATAATACCACACATCTACAGCCATCTGATCTTTGACAAACCTGAGAGAAACAAGAAATGGGGAAAGGATTCCCTATTTAATAAATGGTGCTGGAAAAATTGGCTAGCCATAAGTAGAAAGCTGAAACTGGATCCTTTCCTTACTCCTTATATGAAAATTAATTCAAGATGGATTAGAGACTTAAATGTTAGACCTAATACCATAAAAATCCTAGAGGAAAACCTAGGTAGTACCATTCAGGACATAGGCATGGGCAAAGACTTCATGTCTAAAACACCAAAAGCAACGGCAGCAAAAGCCAAAATTGACAAATGGGATCTCATTAAACTAAAGAGCTTCTGCACAGCAAAAGAAACTACCATCAGAGTGAACTGGCAACCTACAGAATGGGAGAACATTTTTGCAATCTACTCATCTGACAAAGGGCTAATATCCAGAACCTACAAAGAACTCAAACAAATTTACAAGAAAAAAACAAACAACCCCATCAAAAAGTGGGCAAAGGATATGAACAGACATTTCTCAAAAGAAGACATTCATACAGCCAACAGACACATGAAAAAATGCTCATCATCACTGGCCATCAGAGAAATGCAAATCAAAACCACAATGAGATACCATCTCACACCAGTTAGAATGGCAATCATTAAAAAGTCAGGAAACAACAGGTGCTGGAGAGGATGTGGAGAAATAGGAACACTTTTACACTGTTGGTGGGATTGTAAACTAGTTCAACCATTATGGAAAACAGTATGGCGATTCCTCAAGGATCTAGAACTAGATGTACCATATGACCCAGCCATCCCATTACTGGGTATATACCCAAAGGATTATAAATTATGCTGCTATAAAGACACATGCACACGTATGTTTATTGCAGCACTATTCACAATAGCAAAGACTTGGAATCAACCCAAATGTCCATCAGTGACAGATTGGATTAAGAAAATGTGGCACATATACACCATGGAATACTATGCAGCCATCAAAAAGGATGAGTTTGTGTCCTTTGTAGGGACATGGATGCAGCTGGAAACCATCATTCTTAGCAAACTATCACAAGAACAGAAAACCAAACACGGCATGTTCTCACTCATAGGTGGGAACTGAACAATGAGATCACTTGGACTCAGGAAGGGGAACATCACACACAGGGGCCTATCATGGGGAGGGGGGAGGGGGGAGGGGGGAGGGATTGCATTGGGAGTTATACCTGATGTAAATGACGAGTTGATGGGTGCAGCACACCAACATGGCACAAGTATACCTATGTAACAAACCTGCATGTTATGCACATGTACCCTACAACTTAAAGTATAATAATAATAAATAAATTTTAAAAAAAAAAAGATGGGGTCTTGCTGTGTTGCCCAGGCTGGTCTTGAACTCCTGGCCTTAAGAGATCCTCCCACAGCACGAGAATTATAGGTGTGAGCCACCATGCCTGGTCCCAACATATGTTTTCCTTTGCAATGCAGTCTATAGTTAATACACAAATCCCATGCAAAGTGTAATAAAACACTTCTTACCAACTTCTTCTAGGGCTCAGAAAAATTCTCTTCTCTCCATTTTTGCCTCCCGTCTGATTTCCCCATTAATTATTATTGCTTTATTAATTCTTCTTTCTTACAAATAAAAGTACACTTACTCATGATGAACTTTTAAATAATCAACTTCTTTTTCTCCTATAATTAACCAAAAGAGTTCTTGGAAGAATTTTCTAAACACCTAATCTCTACTATCTCCTCAGTCAAATACAATGTTGGCTTCTTCCCTCTGTCATTCTTAGAGAATTCCTCTCCAAGGTCATTCGGGCCCAAACCTCATGCCCTCCTTCAGCACTCACAGGCTCTCCTGATCCACCTTGAAGTTCTCCAAACGTGGCCTTGCTGACACTGCACTAGCCTTCAGGACCACCCTTTTTCAGCTCAGCTATTTTTCATTCTTTCTGTTCTGCCCATTCCTCTTTCACCATCCCTCAGTCTCTTCTGCAATGGAAACGTGACATAATCTCCAAAATCCTTTCCAATTGCTATCTCCTTCTGGATCTCCAAAATGGACAAGATTGAGTCCCCCGTTTGCTGTTCTTGGTGTTTGAATCACTCCTGCAGCAATTTCCTGCACAGTCTCATAGTAAAGGAATCTGCACCCCTGTATTCTACTTCTCACTGGGACTGTAAGCTCCTTGTGGGTAAAGGCTACATCTTATCTTTGTATCTCCAAGTCTAACAATAGTACTAGTCACATCTCAGGCAGAGACTCTGGAGTGTGACTGCCTATAGAGAGAGCATGATAATAGTTTCTATCTCATAATACAATGCCTACCATGCTGGCTCTTACCATCATCAAGAGATGAGAGTTAAATTCAACGAACCTAAGAATGTGAAGACAGATGTTAGTATTGTTCACCTGTGCTGTTTCTACTGTATTTGATTTCCGATACTTAAGCAAAAAAAAAAAAAAAAAAAAAAAAGTGCCTTGATCTAGATGATACCAAAACTCAAATTTAACAGAGACCTCTGGTATTGTTTTGTGCAGACATACTGTTTCTTAAATTATTTTACACAGCACCATCCCTGCCTCATTTCCTGTGCTTATGGACAACGGAGGCCTCCAGAATCAAAGTATGTCTATTTATTCTGTAAAAAATGGGGATAAATATTAAGATAATGGTTGGGGGAGGAGAAAGTGTACAGAATATAATGAAGTCAACCTCAGACAACATTAATATGGGGGAGAAGAGATTTTTTTTCAAAACCCTGCCTCCCTAGAGCCCTAAACCTTTTCATCGATTTCTAATAATAGTGAGAACTTTTGTTATAAAATTGTTTTACAGCAGCTAACAAGCAGTAAATCTTTAATCATTATACATACTTAGGAGAGCAGCATTGTTATTCTATGGATTTAAAAACCAGGGGCTCATATACATCTAAGAGCTTTCTTCTTGCACCTAGAAAGCAGCAGAACCATATCTTGAACTGCAGTTTTTTAAACTCAGGAGTTCTTACCCACTGTCAATCACATCCATACCACTCTCCAAAAGACTCATGTAAGAAAATAATCACCATGCAAAGAAATTATCCAACTCTTCATAAAAAACTCTAGTTCAGTCTCTAGAAGACCCAATGACAGTGAAGTCTAAGTCTCAGTCTCTAATGCCAAGGAAATGTCAGGGAATTAAGACCCTGAAGTGTGAACATGAGAGGGTAACTTAGGCTCCTCTTCTAATGAAGCCTAAATGGGTGTTCATCAAACTGTTTAAAAGCCTATCTTATCAACCTAACTAAACCTAATTATTTTTGCTTTATCTGAAACCCCATTTTAAATTTCAAAATGACCACGCTATGCAATTTGTATGCAGAGAAGCTAAGCAGCTGAGAGACATTGAGCCAGGAGTCCCTGTCTAGTAAGTTAGAGGAAGAACAACCAAAGTAGATTGCCAGATACGAAGAAATAAGCAACATCAGAGAGATACCAAATAAAAGAATGTTGACAGCTGTTGGCATCAGGAAGGCCACAGAAGAATCATGCACTGAGGAATTGGCATTTGAGCTAAGGAGGTTTAGATCATATTCTTTCATCTTAAAAGTATAAAAAGGTCTGGAAAGATGTACCATCCTAAGCACCTACCATCGAAGTTAGATAGCAGCAATTTAATTCCAGCCTTCATATTGGAGAGCACATAGGCAACTTAATATTCAGAAACAAGATTTGGGGGACCAATTTAAAGAGAGGGCATTTTCCAGATTAATGGATACAGTTGAATAAATGTGTTCTTTGCTTTAAAAATCCCCCAAAATAATTAGCAGGAAAGGCAGCCATCAAGCAAAATGTTGACTATTTTTCAAGCTGTGTTTTCTCTCCTCTCAGAATTATTAATAAACATACCACATTTTGGTTAAAATATTTGCTCACAAGGAGTATTAATTTTCCTAAAATGAATAGGGTTATAATATTTTTAAATGTATTTCACGAACAGAAATTAATTTGTGTTGAGTTTTTGAGGATAGATAATTCCACTGGGCAACAAAAATCACTTAATCTTCCATGTTGTTGCAAGAGCAAAGAAAAGCAACTGCATTTTAAAAGTTTAATTAGAAGTAAAACTAGTTTATATAATGATACACCACACTGCTAGCAAGTAATAAAGATAAACATCCTTGCATGTTATCAGCACCAAAAAACAGTCAAATTTCGCTTTGCTTACAGATTGCAGAAACTTCTATAGTATGAAATGGCTTTTTCAGATACCACTTCTGAGTTTGGTGGATTTTCTTCCCAAGAACTTGTGGCTAGGATAATTGGAGGTGTCACAGTTTAGACAGTGACATTCCCTTGTATTTGAGAGAAGTTTGTGCAATTCAGATGTGACTGTCTTTGCTTTTAGCAAACATACTGTTCACATTTTGAGAAAAACTGCTGATGCAGTCTGATGGAAGTGTTCTAGCAATGCCAAATCACTGACAGATGTGCTGTCTGCCAAGGGATTTCCCTAGGAATGTTCTAATTTTCTTCTATCTGTTTAGAGAAAGTTCGTTTAAAATCTGTTAAAATGTATTAATGTGCAGTGTTCCACTGTATCTTGCTGTGGGCATACTAGCAAAAGAAAAGTTACGGGAAGATTGGTACTGGGGTGCCTACCAAAAACTTGATCCAACCAGATCAGAAACCTGCCCAACACTGGGCCTTCCAGAAGGGAGAGTTCATATACACTGAAATAACTTGCACTATCTATAATTTTATTGTGTTAGAACACAAAGGAGCTCACTATTCTTCCACACTCATTTAAAAATATGCCTGTTGTTGAAACTGCAGTCTAGAGAGATTAAGTGATATATCCATAGTCACAAAGTCAATTGCCCAGTGACAAACAATGGGGTCAATTGCAAATATCAATAGAATTAAGAAAACAAAAGGTAGTTCTTATCAGTGAGTTTTGCATGAAGGATGTGAGGCTCAAAGATAAGATACGTTGAGTATGGATCTAAAACTTTTATTTGTTACCAAATCAGTGTTTTCTGTATTTCCTATGGTGACTATTATGTGGGAGTCAAATATCAGAAACATCATCACAGTTATAAACTTAACCATTATGGGGAAGATTAACATGGCTTTCATTAGTGAATTAAAATTGACTTCTGTGTGTTGGTACAACAATAAGACAGTATCACAACTGTACCCCAAGGAAGTAAAATGCTTAATTCTTGTGTTAAAAAGGACAAGTTTAAAAAAAAAAAAAAAAAAGGAATGCAACTATTAGAAGTCCAAACGGTACCAGCACATACACACTGTCCCAGATCAGTGAGGATACTCACCTACTGCCTGAGAAGTAGAATAATGAACAGCTATCGTCCTTGCCCATCTAAACTCCCTTTCTTGAGGGCAGGAGTTCTTGACCTCAGCACTATTGACATTTTAGACCAAATAATTCTTTGCTGTGAAGAGCTGTCTGTGTACTCTCAGATATTTATGGCCACTACTTACTAGATGCCAGCAGCATCTCCTTCCCAGTAGTGACAACCAAAAAATGTATCCAGACGTCACTAAATGTGTTCAGATGGGGGAAGGGGAGATACAAAATCACTCCTTTTTGAGAAACACAACTTTAAGGAAGCAGCCACTTCCTCACTGTACTGGCAGGTCTGCCATTCACATCATATGCCCAGAAGGCACTTAGAGCTCAGTAATCTCATGGCCATGGTTTTCCCAGTTTCCACAGACCCATCCTGCTAAAGGCACCAGTAACCAGCTCTTCTCCGGGACTTGTTCTTTAATTCCATATCCTACACAATACCCTCCCAAACCTCTTTTTTCCATAAGTTACTCAAAGTTGGGTCTGCTACTTACAAATGAGGAAGCCTACTTGATTTTTTTTTTTTTTAAAGAAAAACTAAGCAGCAAAAATAATTGTTTTCATTTGTGCCAGTAAGAAAAAAATAGTGCATTTGTCGTATACTAATAGTAGACTAAGGCAGGATTATAGAATCACACTCCCACCTCCACCCTGCAAGAAACTAACTTTAAAAAGTAAGAAAAGGATAAGATTTACAAAGCGAATCCTTACCCCGCACCTATAAAACCAATAAAGCGGTATGAGCTTTGCTGTAAATTTTGAAAGCATAAGAAAAGAAAATGAAGATTCTGATAACGTCAGCCCCACCAACTCACCCTACTCCAATCCTACACACACCCAGAAGCAGTACTTACCAAAGAAGGTAAGTAGACAGATTCCTAAAGTTTCTCAAAACTCCCCTAAACATGTAAAGGTATAGACTAAGGGAAGTGGAGTGATGAGGCAAACCCAGACAAATTCAAGAAAAACAACTGTATTATAGAAGTTCCTACATGTCATTTGAAGACCTTGTCAGGACTATAGTACATACTATAGATGTTCTTTTTATGAGAAGATGCCCCCTCTGGGCAGATCAAATTAGAAAAATGCATCCCTCTCATGAGCTGATATAAACCTGTACCAAGCATGCTTTCCTGCAGACAGAGCACAGTCTGGAATTGAGCTCCCCTTCCAGGCCCCTCAGCCATGTTTCTCCATTCGAGGACAACCTGCACAGCAGCAGTTCACAGCAGCCCTGCCAGCAGAGGCTGAAAGGATCCCCAGAGATTGTTGACTTCCACAGCAATGTGCCAAGTGGCAGAACCTCTCAAAGCCCAAAGACTGAAACAGTGCTGGTTGAGGAACGGGCCCAGGGACAGAATATGAATAGGATCTCGGAAGATAGAGCAGGGATCAGGTCGCCCAGTGTGGGCTGCACTCTGCTTCCCCGCTACAGCCTTGTCCATCCTCACCTCCATATTTCCTACCACAGTGGCTTCCTAATGTCAGCTTCTTTCAGAGCTGCCTGAAAGCCTTGTGATAACGCAGGTCACTGGGCCCCATCTCCAGTTTCTGATTCAATGCATATGAGGTGAGGCCTATGGATTCCCCTTGTTAAATGATGTTGCTGGTCTGAAGACCACATTCTGAAAATCAGTCATCTTTAGAAAAGTATGTAAAAAGCAGCAGCTAGCCCTCAAACCATAGCTCAGAATAGGGAATACAAACTAGTGTCAAGGAACTTGAAATCAAGGAAGATGAAGATCAACTCACACCAGTTAAGAAAAACAACAACAACAACAAAAACATAAAACACCCATCTCAATAGTGAGCAGGATAAAAATAAAAGGCATGACTACCATGCAAACTTACTACCTGAATGAGGAGAGGGTGGGGAATGGGAGAAAGAAAATAACAATGCAAAAGACAGATGAAGAACTCAGTTGGAAGAAAATGTAACCAAAATTAACCAACAGCTTCCCCATGAGTGTTTTATAATATTAAGGAAACTAATAAGAATCTTCAACAACAGCTCAAAATTGAGAAGATAAAACACAAATAAGGTTTTGAAAAGGACATTCCAGAGCTAAGGAAGTACTCTGAATATATTACATACAAATAAAAACTTAATAAATTCATTAGAAACAGAAACAGTAAAAGTCCAAGCTGAAAACTAAATTACCATGATGGAGAAACTCAAAGCAATTTTACTGAATACATGAGAAAAAGGCAAGGAACTTGTTCAAGCAAACAAAGCAGAGCATTAATTTGGAAGACAGATAAAGTAAGCCAAGAAAATAATCATCAGTGTCCCTGAAACGCTGGACTGTAAAAAGAAAAATTCTCAGTTTTAGCATAAAACATTTATCTAAAGCAAAGAAGGAACTGAATCCATGGGGGGAAATGATACAATATCTTGAGAAAGATTTAACGATCAGCATTGTCATCCTAATTAAGCTATTACACATCAAGGATGAAACTAGAGTTGTTCAAGCATCTAAGAAGAAAGCAAGTCAATTACAATAGCGAAAAGAAAATCAGCCCGGCCTCACACGTTCTACAGCAACAGCCAATCTCGGAAAACCACGGAGCAATGTCTAAACTTCAGAGAAAAAGAAAAGGTGACCCAAGAATGTCCTATCAGCCAAGTTGTTATTCAAGTATAAAGGCAACAGGTAGATATTCTCGAAAGTGAAAAATCTGAGAGAGTATAACCTTCATGAAACTTTTTTGGAAAAAAAAAATTGCTTGATGATGAAAGGTACCCAGCTAAGAGATAAATCAAACAATCCTGGCATGTAGAAACCACGGTAAAAAGACTACCAGAGCTAGATCCAAATAAAAATACGACCAGGACTAATCAAATGGGAGAATTACATTTGCAAAACAGAATGAGGACGTTATGAGGATGTTGAGCCTGTGCCATGGACTGAATACTTATGTCTTCTCCAAATTCATATGTTGAAATCCTAACTTTCAAGGTGACAGTATTAGGCAGTGGAAGGTGGTTAAGTCATGAGGGCTCCACTCTCATGATTGGGATTGGTGCCTGTATAAAAAAGACCTCAGAGAGCTAGCTAATAGCCCCTTGCACTAGATGAGAAAATAGCAAGAAAGTACCATCTGCTAATGAGAAAGCAAGCCTTTGCCAGATACCAAATCTGCTGGCACCTTGATCTTAGACTTCCCAGTCTATAACTGCAAGAAATATATTTCTGTTGTTCATGAGCTACCCAGTTTATGGTATTTTGCTACAGCAGCCCAAACAGACTAGGACAGCCTGTCAGAGTAAAAATATTATGAGCAACATAGTTGGAAGGTAGTGAGAGAGGTAACTGGAAAGAAGTGAGAAATCAATCATGTAATCTCTCCTAGCGAATAACATCTAAAACTGGTGTAGTTAAAAACCCATAAGAACTCCAAATTTTGAATGTTTTTATATTTTTTCTTAACCTTTAGAAAAGTCTTTAGGAACAAATAGCTTTAATGGTGAAAAAATACATATCTGAAGTTCAACAATTCCTTGGGTTTCACTTTCAGTTTATTTTTCTTCTGTTAAATTCAGGTAAAATTAGATTTAACATCTTTATTGATAAAGCAGATATATTATGGTCTCTGAATTATTCTCATCCTTACAATGTTAATTCTTACTATCTATCCATTTTACTGTCTTCCTATCTGTACATGTGTATTAAGAGATGTTTAGAATGATGCTCTTCAACTGTTCAGAGGGTATTTCTCGGTGGTGGGATTTAGAGTACTGTGTTGCTTTCTTCTATATAATTTTGTATATTGCCTACATTTTTAAATGATGAGCATAAGTCACTTGTAAAATATACAATCACCACTCTTAAAATGAATACATAAAATATAACACCACTTTTCTGACACAGTGAGTATATATGAATTTCTTTCAATGAGCAACAGCATAAAGTGCCTCTCAGGGTAAGGCATCATTCTGAATATCCACTCTCGTTGCAAAGTACACTAGAAGTGAATGATATATGAGAATGAGTAGAATGTATCCAAGGCAGTAACACTATAATACTCTGTTTCACTTTTGTAAATAGATCTCTGGCTTAGGGTCCTTTAATTAGCAGTACCTAACATTTCCTGAGCATTTGCTATGTGCCAGGCAGTGTGCCACCATACTTTATAGGTATTTTGTTATTTAATTCTCACAGTAACTATAAGGTAATAATAATAATGGTGACGAAGAGAGTAAGAACAACTCAGATTTGTTGAGTGTCTACTATGTACTAGGCACTGCTCCAAGTGCTTTTCAGGCAACAACATTCTTCAGTAGGAAGTACTTATAGCAATGGGAGTACATTGTGCAACAGAAGAGAAAGCTATCAAGGCCAGCTTTTAAAAATACAAGGATTTACATTTAGTACAGTGAGAGAAAGTGCACAGGTGAGCCTGGCCTTGTGTAGAGAGAAAACATAAAGAGAAAAAAAACTGGCAGAACCATGGAATTAAATACTTTTGACCACAAAAGTGAGGGGAATCAAGGATGCAGCAGGACTCTGACCAAGAAGATATAAAGGAAGGCCTTGGTCAACTTCTGGTTGTCATGGAAACGGGATTTCAACCATTATAATGAGATCAAATCATATGCTAATAAAGGAATCAGTAATTAGAGTTGGGGCCACCCACAGAGTTCACCTCCATCTTAGGATAAGATCTAGGAAGAGCCAGAGATGCATTTTTTGCCACAGATAAAGTCCCAAAAGGAAAGGTTTTAAGTTGGAAAGGGTCAGGCTGAAATAACATACTCAAGAATATCGCTATTCTGAGTGTTGCTTCTACTTCCAGCTCTGACCAGGTCACTGCAGGTAACAAATTATGTCATTTCTTATAGCTCTATTCCACTCATCAGCTTCTCTTCTATGCAGCAAGGAGCATGAAATGGGGAAAAAAAATTAGGTTCCCACTCTTGGTGTCCTAGCTGATCAGCCACAGGAAGAAAAAGATCTCTGCTTATTTTCCCTCCCACTTACTATTGCCCAGGACTCTTGGATCTCTTCAGAATAGTGGGCAAACTGAGACAGCAAGTCCATGTAATCCTCAAAACCACCCTATGGATTCCATTCTGTTATCATCATCCCCATTTCACAGATTTCACAATGGACAGGGAGGAGCAGCATTGAGGGGATCAGTCACCTGCCCAAGGTCCATTTTAACACAAGAGCTTTCTGACTTCGTTCAGGCTCCCCTCTCTGTGACTGTGATTTCTCTCATGTCTAAAACATTCACGTTTTTTAAAATTAGGATTTCTATGCTTAAGTATGTACCTTTGTTCACAACTAAGCTGAGAATTCTATACTCAAACACACACACACGCGCGCACACACACACACCACACACACAGAGAGACAGAGAGAGAGAGTGAGTGAGTTGATTTTCCCCAATACTACTGTCCATGAATTGAAAGCTTACGCAATAACTTAGTATAACCACAGCTTTGGTTTGGTTCAGTTCTAGGGTGCTGCTTTGTAAATTAAAGGTGTAATCCCTTAAAATCGCTGCAGTAAAAGTGATTTGAAATCATACTATTTGCAGTCATAATAGAAACAAATGCCTACTTACTACTCATGGCTCAGCTCTGGTGAGAACAAATCAATAGAGGAAAATGCTTTTAGCTTTCCAGAGAAAGGTTCCACCTGACAGATACCAAGAGATTAAATATTCACACTGGTTAGGACAAAGAAGTGTATGGATTAAGACATATTTGAGAAGTCAGTTAGAGAAGGCACCAGTATAGAACACAACCCTGAAAGACCTCTACCATTTATTTATATTTCAATGTGTTCATTCCATTTCTTCCTATGTCTTTTCATTCATTTGTTTATCTCCTTGGTCCCTGTGCTGCATGCTAAAACGACAGCAATTAAACACAAGGTCCTTGCATCCAGGAGTTCTTCTCGATCCAGCAATGGATACAACTAATATCATATACTATTTTGCTTTGTATTCTGCTAGAGATATGGACAGGAGGTGCTGTGGGAACACAGGGGCACCTGGTTCTTGCCTATGAGAGTTTCGCGGATACCTGAAGTAGGGTTTAGAAACTGATTATCACAGAGGATAGAAGAGGAGGAAGGAGAAAGTTATAAGGAATTCTCAAGCTTTGAACATGTCAATGTCCCATACACATTTGTAAATAGTATATAAAAACAATATAGTATTTGATTGCTCTGTCACAGGTGAAAACCCTCAAAGAGAAGCTGATCATAGACACAATTACAGAAATCAGGGGATGTTATCACCCAAGTCTGCCAGACTACCTTTAAGGATGCTCAATTCCTAATCTCTCAAGGATGACATTCTTCTTGCCCCTGAGAGTGTACTAGAGCCAGAGGGACAAATTTTTTCTCCCTAACTTTCTACCCAACGAAGAATCCTCCTCTACAATATTCCTAATGGATGTTTACTGTGAAAACATGACTTGTTCATTTTTGGTTCCTCAGGCCGTATTACCTCTTTGTAATAGCTTTTTTTTTTTTTTTTTTTTTTTTTTTGAGACGGAGTCTCGCTCTGTCACCCAGGCTGGAGTGCAGCAGCGCGATCTCAGCTCAGTGCAACCTCCACCTCCCGGGTTCAAGTGATTCTCCTGCCTCAGCCTCCCGAGTAGCTGGGACTACAGGTGCCCACTGCCACACCAGCTAATTTTTTGTGTTTTAGTAGAGATGGGCTTTCACCAAGTTGCCCGGGGTGGTCTCAAACTCCTGAGTTCAGGCAATCCTCCCACCTCAGCCTCCCAAAGTGCTGGGATTACAGGTGTGAGTCACAGTCACCAAGCCCGACCTGTGATAGCATCTTGATTCACTTTTAGGGACTTTTCTCCTATTACAAGCCACCATTAGGATAGTGAATTGGGTGTCTTTTCATTCCACTCCAGAATTTGAAGTCCTGGAGATTTCTGGTAGATTTTCTGCTGTCCCTACTCTGAATGGACAAAGGATGAGCATGTAACCTCAACTCAGTCAGTTGGACCTTCTCTTCCAGGACTCTGAATCCTAAGAAGGGTAACATGCCACTCACTCACTCATTGCTGTAGTGACTTCTTAATAGCCGAGAAGACTCCATCTTGATCCTTTCCTGTTTTTAAGCCTAGTCCCTCCTGCCCATATCTTGATTCTGTTAATTCCCTGATATCCTTCTATTTATAACAAATTCCTTTTCTACTTATGTTAGCCTAAGTCACTCTCCATTACCTGCTTCCACTGGAACTCTGATTCTGCTCGAATCCTTCCACTAATGGGAATATCACTACATTGAGAGGCTGCTCGTTCCATTGCTGGACCTCTACATTTGTTTCAAAAGTTGTTAATTCAAGCTAAAGCTGGATTCTCTATTACTAGTGTCTGTCATCAGGAATTAGAAAGAATAAGTTTTAGTCCCTCTTCCATATGGCAGTCACTATAGTATCCGAGGAAGGGCAAATAATCACTGATAACTACACCACTAAAGCCCTTCTCCAAGCTGAAAACCACCAGAGTTTTTTTTAAATTTTCTAGAATAATATAAATTTTCAGACCACAGAAATAGAAGCTTTGAATTGCCGATGAGCAGCTTAATCATTTTCACATGGTCTCAGGGAACTGAGCAGTTACATCCTCAGTGGGCCTCTCTGGAAGAGGGCACTTTCATGTTTACTACTTGCAAGGGTTGGCGAATGGTAGAATTCTTTTTTAGAATGATAAGGATTTCTATTTCTATCCAGTCTGCCACCAATTAAAAGTATATTATCTTCCCTACTGAAGTTGGGGTAATTGGTGGTTATTTTCAGAGCAACTCATCAGGGTGAGAGAGATTCTTTCTGATTGAGCTAGCAGAGGTGTTTGAACATTCATTGTGTACTGAGTTCATCTTTCTAGTGTTACAGTTTCCCACACTACATGCCTGATGTGTCTTCAACATTTGCAAACAATTCCAAGTCACTTCGCCCTACAATTATTCCCTCTTCTCATTCTGACATCCTAACAAGGTTATGATTTTGTACTAATTTCACAAATTTAGGAAAACACTTGTCTGCAGTACATACATATACATATATACACACATATACATATATACACACATATAAACATATGTATATATATTCATATTCTTGAGAAGTAGGGCCAGAAACTTGACTTGCTGTGAAAATCAGAGGAGAAATAAAAGGGATGAATGGACAGTAGTGTCTATTCCCTATGGCACTTCTTACCTGATACTCAATCCCCTTACTTGCTTCATCTCAAGTTTTCCCCTCCCTGTATATACACTTTCTGTATGTACACTTCCTGTATATCTTCTCTCAATGAGTGAGGATTTAGGGCAGGTAATTCTCCCATTCCAGAGAAGCAGTAGCTCTATCTGGAGCACTCTGCCTCTTTGTGATGGAGTCCTCAGGGGTGCACAGTGTCATGTCCATCTTCCCTCGTCTGCTCACGCAGAGGACAAGACTCCCACTCTCAGCCTCTTTCTTTCCCTATCTCATTTTCTCTCCTTTCTCTCTCTCTCCTCTCTTCATTTCTAGTGGCCAGCAGCTCTGAAGATAACATCCCAGCCTCAGTAGGCCTGAGCCAACTATTCTAGACCAGAATCAGCAGGGGTAAACACACACACTCTCGTTTCTAGCTCTGTTTCCTCAAGTACTATGGGTGTTCCAGACTGTTCTCCCCTTCCACTGCTCAGATGATATATGACACTCAATTACAGTTGAAGAGAAATGGATCAACTGCTCCAGGCCCCCGAAGCTTCTTTAATATGTAGGTAAGTGTTCACCAGAGGTTCAGTCCAGCTCTCTGGGGTGCTACATGGGTGCAGAATGTCCAAAGACCCAGCTAACAACGAAAGTTGACTTAGATTTATTTAGCCCCTTTTATTTTTTTCCCCCCCAGGAAAAAAAGGAGTTGGGTCAAACAGGAACTGGGCCCAATATCATTACAATACTGCAAGGTCCCCGTTCATCCCAATATTACAATATAGACTTTGTTTTTAGAACTATATTTTAGTAATAATATATGAAAAAGAAAAAATAAATCCTAAATTATGAACATCCTTATTTGGGTTTGCAAGTCAGTCAAAGTCATGTAAAGAGAGAGACCACCTCTCTCTTTATCATTATCAGGAAATAACTATCTTGAATTAGTCTGTA
This sequence comes from Macaca mulatta, assembly GCF_049350105.2. Taxonomy (NCBI): domain Eukaryota; kingdom Metazoa; phylum Chordata; class Mammalia; order Primates; family Cercopithecidae; genus Macaca; species Macaca mulatta. The sequence continues at coordinate 124,198,651 of NC_133407.1, forward strand.
ACAATTTCTTCCCATTGAGTATTTTTGTGTTCCTCTTCTCTTCATAATAGGTAACATGATTTCTTATTTAAAATGGTGGCAGAGTTTCCTTTAAAAACAAATTTATGTTTTAAAAGTGAGTTGATTCAAAGAAATATTAAATATATTAATGCATATGCTGGTCATGGACGATTTGGGGAAAAAAAAGTATATAAAGGTCCCGGAGATTTCTGGTAGATTTTCTGCTGTCCCTACTCTGAATGGACATGGATAATTTTCACGCCACTTTGGGGATTGATGCATGACACCTGTTACTTCCAAACTGCCTCAAAAGAAAATAGCATTCCACCTGACAGATGCATGAACTCAAGTCTTTCTCATGTATGGGAGGCATAAATATGTCCATCCAAAAAATCTGCCAGCATTGCCTTTCTTCTGGTACTGTCTATGGCTGCCTACTCCCTTCTGCACAGAGTTCAGTCTTTTGCTTCCTTTTTTATTTTTTATTTTTAGATCGAGTCTCGCTCTGTTGCCCAGGCTGGAGTGCAGTGGCACAATCTCGGCTCACTGCAGTCTCCGCCTCTCAGGTTCAAGTGAGTCTCCTGCCTCAGCCTCCTGAGCAGTTGGGATTACAGGTGTGTGCCACCATGCCTGGCTAATTTTTTGTATTTTTAGTAGAGATGGGGTTTCACCATGTTGGTCAGACTGGTCTGGAACTCCTGACCTTGTGATCCACCCGCCTTGGACTCCCACAGTGCTGGGATTACAGGCATCAGCCACCGCGCCTGGCCCTTAGCCTTTTGCTTCTTGTGGAAAAGCATTCTTCATTGTTTCATCCACTCAGCTGAGGCAAGTACCACCCTAACTCTCATATACCATTTCCACCTGGGCACCCTTCTTCATGTTGTCTTTGTTCCTGGAATGTGCTTCAAAGGTCTGATTTCTTAGGTGCCAAGCAGAGTAAAACTTCTAATCTTCCTTGTATCAATCCAGAGTTCTTGCTATCTCAACAATATACTGCATACCCAAAGCACATGCAGAAAATAAAGTTTATTCCAACAGACTTTGTTTGCAGAAGGAAGATTAGACTGATTGAATACATTGTTCTACACTGATTTTAATTGGTGCTATAATCTGATCTGTCTCTAACCAGCTAATCGGTATTTAATCGGTTGCTTTAATTTTATTACAAAGCAGCTAGAATGCAGCTGTAGCTAGAGACCACACAGTAAATAAATTACATTATTATTATATTTATGCCTATGAGTTTTATTCTGCTTGTGCAAAATTATACTCACTCCCACTCCCCTCCTAATTTGTTTATATTAAACCATTATTGTGCACTTGCATAGTGGGAACAGTTAAAAAATGTCTATTTATTGCCAAGTGTAAGTTATGTGATGAGTTTCCAGATGTACCCACCTTCATTTGCCAAACAATCTTGTGATTCATTTAAATATTTATACAGTGCTTCAATTACTGACATTGTTTCTATTAATTAATGATATTAGGGTTTAATTCTACAGAATACAGAAGTAGAAACAGAACAAATTCATGCATAAAAAAGAATCTGATGTGATCACCCTGAATGTAGTTTCATGCTAGAGTTTCTAAGCAATTCCCCAGAGAATGAAGCATACCAGCATTAATAAACTCTGAGTGTTTTAGGGGCTTTGAACATGGGTGCAATCGGTTCCAAAGCCCTATGTAAGTATTTGAACAACTTGACCTTATTTCAGCTTCTTGAGAGAACTATTAGGGACAGTCACAGAATCAACATGAAAAATTATTAAGTACCCACATACTGCCTGCCTGAAAGGACTCAGATAACTACAGCAAACTTTGAAAAAATATTAATAATATCAAAACACTTTGCAGCTGCTCTTTTAGATCGCTACACATTTTTAAGAGGTAATTTACTGGAATCTCCCTTTTGCTCCTTCCTGTCATTTCGGCTGTGCAAGAACACAATGCGCTCACCTTACACCAGTCTGGAGAGCTTTGCTTCTCTCTTGGGAGGAGGCATGGTGCAATGATGAGAAGAAGCGCTTATCAGCAGGCAGACCCTGGCTGCAGTCCCAGCTTTTACATGCTCCCTGAATGACATCAGGCCATGTACTCTTAAGCCTCAATTTCCTCATCTGTAAAATAGGAGTCATCACAGCTACTCTGATATTGGTGTGAGGATTAAATGAGACAACACCCCGAGGCTCTAGCCAAGGGGTCCAGCTGTTCCTTTGGCTACTGTGATCTCAGGCTCATTTAGCACAGTCATTGCGGCTCATCTTATAGTTGTCTTCTCATCCTGCTGAGATTCATTTATTTAACAAATGTTTATTGGGTACCTATGAGGTGACCAAGCATGGGGTAGAAACCTGGAACCCAACACTGAAGGTCCAGTTTGCAACACAAAGTCCAGTTGGTCCAATGAGAAAGAGGACTAGATTTGCCTTTTAACAAAACATGCCTCGGGAGATGTTTATGATAAAGCCAAGATCAGGGCAAGTATCACAGAAATATAGGACAGGACATTAATGCCTCGTGTTCCATTATTGGAACACTAAGCGTGTGGGAGTTATTTATAACCTACTGCTCAAGGTCATTGCCAAGGTCTGATTTTTCACTCATGCAAAAATTCAAAAACCTGAAACCTCTGGCATGAACGGGTTAAGGAAGGGAAGGCCCCTTAGTCCAAGCCTTTCCTTATAAAGGTAAGGAAAGAAACCATTGTTCCCTCATCAGCATCAGAGCAATACCTATTGTTTACATAGTATTTTGCCATTTGTGATGCATTTTTATGTAGTATAGGACAAGGACTTTCTAACATTCGGGTCTATACTAGACCAGGTCCAAAAATCTACCTGAGTATCACTACCTCTGTCACTGAACTACTGTGACCAAATAACAGGATAAGATGGCTAACAAAAGATGCCCTCATAGAAGGAACTATCCAGTAGTTTGATTTCATTCTTTTCCTAAACCTTTAAACTTGTTCTACCTGCATGTCACACATATGGAGTTTAGTGAAAACTACCTGTGTGTGTACAGTGCAGATGGGAAGGCATTTCGGCTCTGCTCTAAGCAGTCATGTAGGGCCCCTTTACTTTCCTCCTGCATAGGGTACCAATACTGTCTCTGTTCTGCTCAGCTTCAAAGCTCTCATCAGGATGTCCCATTCCTCACCTAACCCTGACCTGCTCTACCTAATGATGCTCAATCATTGAATTGGCCCAGAAATAATACCTGCCTATCCTGACTTCTTGCTCAAGCCTGGGGCTACCTCCCTGACTGGCATCCTAGAGGAGCTCTCCATGGCCTTTAGTGAAGTGGTCAAAGAGAAGGGTCAACCCTTTATGCAAAAGAAAGATAAGTCATGAGCTAACTGTGAAACTCTGAATAAGTCACGTATTCTCTGATCTTCATTTTGCAAATCACACGAATTGAGAGCCATCTAAATTGCCTTCCAACTCAGACTCTATGGAGATACATACATGAATCATCATAGCAAATATGTATCTATTATAGAAGCTTAAGAAATCTTCTCACTTTCTCCAATTAGTATCAACTGGATTACTCCACAAAAGATACTTGACCTTGTTAAAACAAAAAGCAAAACAAAAATACTCTCTTACACTATTATCAGGAAATCTATGCCTGGCTTTAGCAGCAGAGTACAAATATTTGGTTATTGGATACTTTTCAATTAGGGGGAAAAGGTATATCTATTGCTTAAAAACATCTGTGCCTTTCTTATAGCCAGGTCACCCATTCCAAGGCTGAACAAAATAAATTGAAGTAGTCGTAAAAGTTGGTTAAATTTCAGAATTTTTAAACGAAGGGATATCATTCATCTCTGGCTAGCTAACTCTGTAAAAAAAATCTATCTGTAACAACAGAAAATGCTCTTATGAGAACTTTAAGAATAGATAAACAAATGCATGCCACACAGACCACCACTCCTATATCCTCATGCTGTAGCAGACATTATTAATCAATAACAGAATCCTTCCCACTATATCTATACACAGCTATCAAATGGCTCTCAATACAGTATCTCAGGTAACTGCCAGCAACAAATCATATTTGGCATGAATGATAAAAGGTATTTGGAATCCCTGGCTTTATGACTTTGACTCTGTTACCCTGACTGCCATTTAGAGGATTAAGAGCCAAGAATTTCACAGTGTCATGATTTAAATAAATAGAAAGGGATCTTGCCTGCAGGAACATGCCTCTGAATATTAATAGGAGATTTCAAGCTTGAAACTCTCCAGAAGTTTCTTTTTCATCACTCTAATGCTTGACTTTTTCTTCCTCTGCCCTTTCCTTCCTTATAAATTCTAAAGGTTACTTATAGGTCAGAAGGGTCCTCAGGTTGAGTTCTGGCCAAAATTTGTAGCATCTCCAAGTCTCACTTCACTGAATGAGTACAACCCTGAGACCTGTCTGGGAACATGGAGTGAGACAGAAGCTAAGAGAGCCACAACTGCTGAGGTAGGGAGCGATGGCCTGGTGTTGCACAGGAAGGGTAAGTGTGGCAGTGCAATGAGAGATGGGTTGGGGAGCAAGGTGGACAAAGGGATCTAAAGAATGGAGTCCAAAAGCACAATGATACAGAGTGAGTGAAGCTCAGGGTTTAGCAAGTTAACATGAAAACCCGAGCTCCTGAATGAAGAGTACCTTTTGCATGGAGTCTGGATTATCTTTTCTGCCTATAAATATATTTCTCTTCTCCTCCCTCCAGTCCTTCCCTCCTTCCTGTATGCTCCATTTTCAACTTCCTACATATCCCTTCATCCTTCCCTCCCTACTTCCTTTTAATTTCCATTTCTTTCTTTCTCTGTCTTTCCTACATTTCCCTTTTTCTCTCATTCTCCCTTCTTTAAGCTTTAGACAACCCTGCTCACTAGCTCCTTGGACTTTAACTGCTTATTAGGGCTAAGGGGCTATTAGTAGCTTCTCCCCATGCAGCATATTACAGAGGTGTCTCAGAGGGATGAAGTGGGGCTTGGGACTCCTGGATGCTACACAGCAGAGGTAAGGGCTCGGCCACCCAAGAGAAAAAATCAATGAAGTAGGAAGCAGAGGCAAAAAGAGTGTATCAGCTCAACAGGATCAACAAAGTCCAGGAACAGTGTCAAAATAAGGTCGGCAGAAAAATCAACAGAGCAGAGAACAGCATGAAATGTGAAGTGATACAGGTTGAGGGTGGGTGGGTGGAGAAAGAGAAATACAAGGCAAGCAAAGCGGCAGCTTTTATACGCAGCCATGACTGGAAACAGACCTGAGGATGGATGCTAGGAAGTAGGTGCACACTGAGAATGAGAATAAAAACCAAAGTGATGAACCATGCCTTTGCAACACCTGACACAAAGGAAAAGAGGTATGCCAGTTAAACAGCAGCACCATGTACAGAAATGAATAACTATTTCTTGGTTTTGCTTAATATTGCTCTGGAAGCACAGAATTCATGTTCTAAGACTTAAGAATAACCAAAATCAGCCTGGTGTGGTGACTTATACCTATAATTCCAGCACTTTGGAGGTAGATGGATCACCTGAGGTCAGGAGTTTGAGACCAGCCTGGCCAACATGGCAAAACTCCATCTCTACTAAAAATACAAAAATTATCCAGGCATTGCAGCAGATGCCTGTAATCCCAACTACTTGGAAGGCTGAGTCAGGAGAATAGCTTGAACCTGAAAGGCAGAGGTTGCAGTGAGATGAGATGGATCACATCACTGCACTCCAGCCTGGGCAACAAGAGCAAAACAAAAAACAAAAAAAATTAAATAAATAAGGCACCAACATGGCTGAATAGGAACAGCTCCAGTCTGCAGCTCCCAGCATGAGCAACGCAGATTTCTGCATTTCTAACTGAGGTACTGTGTTCATCTCACTGGGGCTTGTCAGACAGTTGGTGCAGCCCACAGAGCAGGGCAGGGCATCACCTCACCCTTGAAGTGCAAGGGGTCGGGGAATTCCCTTTCCTAGCAATGGGAATGTCCTTTCCCATTCCGTGACAGATGGTACCTGGAAAATCGGGACACTCCCACCCTAATACTGCACATTTCCAATGGCCTTACCAAATGGCACACCAGGATATTATATTGTGTGCCTGGCTCTGAGAGTCCCACACCCACGCAGCCTTGCTCTCTGCTAGCACAGCAGTCTGATATCAAACTGCAAGGCAGCAGAGGCTGGGAGTGGGGCGCCCACCATTGCTGAGGCTTGAGTAGGTAAACAAAGCCGCAGGGAAGCTCGAACTGGGCAGAGCCCACCACAGCTCAAGGAGCCCTGCCTGCCTTTGTAGCCTCCACATCTGGGGGCAGGGCACAGCTGAACAAAAGGCAGCAGAAACTTCTGCAGACTTAAACGTCCCTGTCTGACAGCTTTGAAGAGAGTAGTGGTTCTCCCACCATGGAGTTTGAGATCTGAGAACGGACACTCTGCCTCAAGTGGGTCCCTGACTCCCGAGTAGCCTAACTGGGAGACACCTCCCAGTAGGGGCTGACTAACACCTCATACAGCTGGGTGCCACTCTGAGACAAAGCTTCCAGAGGGAGGATCAGGCAACAGCGTTTATCATTCTGCAATATTTGCTGTTCTGCAGCCTCTGCTGGTGATACCCAGGCAAACAGGGTCTGGAGTGGACCTCCAACAAACTCCAACAGACCTGCAGCTGAGGGTCCTGACTGTTAGAAGGAAAACTAACAAACAGAAAGGACATCCACACAAAAACCCCATCTAAACATCATCATCATCATCAAAGATCAAAGGTAGATAAAACCACAAAGATGGGGAGAAACCAGAGCAGAAAAGCTGAACATACTAAAAATCAGAGCTCCTCTCCTCCTCCAAAGGAACGCTGCTCCTTGCCAGCAACAGAACAAAGCTGGATGGAGAATGACTTTGATGAGTTGAGAGAAGAAGGCTTCAGACGATCGGTAATAACAAACTTCTCTGAGCTAAAGGAGGATGTTTGAATCCATTGCAAAGAAGATAAGAACCTTGAAAAAAGATTAGACGAATGGCTAACTAGAATAAACAGTGTAGAGAAGTCCTTAAATGATCTGATGAAGCTGAAAACCATAGCATGAGAACTACGTGACACATGCAGAAGCTTCAGTAGCCAATTTGATCAAGTGGAAGAAAGGGTATCAGTGATTGAAGATCGAATGAAATGAAGTGAGAAGAGAAGTTTAGAGAAAAAAGAGTAAAAAGAAACCAACAAAGCCTCCAAGAAATATGGGACTATGTGAAAAGACCAAATCTATGTCTGATTGGTATAACTGAAAGAGACGGAGAAAATGGAACCAAGTTGGAAAACACTCTTCAGGATATTATCCAGGAGAACTTCCCCAACCTAGTGAGGCAGGCCTACATTCAAATTCAGGAAATACAGAGAATGCCACAAAGATACTCCTCGAGAAGAGCAACTCCAAGACACATAATTGTCAGATACACCAAAGTTGAAATGAAGGAAAAAATGTTAAGGGCAGCCAGAGAGAAAGGTCAGGTTACCCATAAAGAGAAGCCTATCAGACTAACAGCAGATCTCTCGGCAGAAACCCTACAAGCCAGAAGAGAGTGGGGGCCAATAGTCAACATTCTTAAAGAAAAGAATTTTTAACCCAGAATTTCATATCCAGCCAAACTAAGCTTCATAAGTGAAGGAGAAATAAAATCCTTTATAGACAAACATATGCTGAGAGATTTTGTCACCACCAGGCCTGCCTTACAAGAGCTCCTGAAGGAAACACTCAACATGGAAAGGAACAACCAGTACCAGCCACTGCAAAAACATGCCAAATTGTAAAGACCGTCAATGCTAGGAAGAAACTGCATCAACTAATGAGCAAAATAACCAGCTAACATCATAAGGACAGGATCAAATTCACACATAACAATATTAACCTTAAATGTAAATGGGCTAAATGCTCCAATTAAAAGACACAGACTGGCAAACTGGAAAAAGAGTCAAGACCCACCAGTGTGCTGTATTTAGGACACCCATCCCACGTGCAGAGACACACATAGGCTGAAAATAAAGGGATGGAGGAAGATCTACCAAGCAAATGGAAAACAAAAAAAAAGCAAGGGTTGCAATCCTAGTCTCTGATAAAACAGACTTTAAACCAACAAAGATCAAAGAGACAAAGAAGGCCATTACATAATGGTAAAGGGATCAATTCCACAAGAAGAGATAACTATCCTAAATATATATGCACCCAATACAGGAGCACCCAGATTCATAAAGCAAGTCCTTGGAGACCTACAAATAGACTTAGACTCCCACACAATAATAATGGTATACTTTAACACCCCACTGTCAACATTAGACAGATCAATGAGACAGAAAGTTCACAAGGATATCCAGGAATTGAACTCAGCTCTGCACCAAGTGGACCTAATAGATATCTACACAACTCTCCATTCCAAATCAATAGAATATACATTCTTCTCAGCACCACATCACGCTTATTCCAAAATTGACCACATAGTTGGAAGTAAAGCAGTCCTCAGCAAATGTAAAAGAACAGTAATTATAACAAACTGTCTCTCAGACCAAAGTGCAATTAAGCTAGAACTTAGGATGAAGAAATTCACTCAAAACTGCTTAATTACATGGAAACTGAACAACTGCTCCTGAATGACTACTGGGTACATAACAAAATGAAGACAGAAATAAAGATCTTCTTTGAAACCAATGAGGACAAAGACAAAACATACCAGAATCTCTGGGAAACATTTAAAGCAGAGTGTAGAGGGAAATTTATAGCACTAAATGCACATAAGAGAAAGCAATAAATATCTAAAATTGACACCCTAACATCACAATTAAAAGAACTAGAGAAGCAAGAGCAAACACATCCAAAAGCTAGCAGAAGGCAAGAAATAACTAAGATCAGAGCAGAACTGAAGGAGATGGAGATAGAGGCATAAAAAAACGTTCGAAAATCAATGAATCCAGGGGCTGGATTTCTTGAAAAGATCAACGAAATTGACAGACTGCTAGCAAGACTAATGAAGAAAAGAGAGAAGAATCAAATAGATTCAATAAACAATGATAAAGGGGTATCACCACCAATCCCAAAGAAATACAAACTACCATCAGAGAATACTATAAACACCTCTACATAAATAAACTAGAAAATCTAGAAGAAATGGATAAATTCCTGGAAACATACACCCTTCCAAGACTAAACCAGGAGGAAGTTGAATCCCTGAATAGACCAATAACAGGCTCTGAAATTGAGGCAATAATTAATAGCTTACCAACCAAAAAAAAGTCCAGGACCAGACAGATTCACAGCTGAATTCTACCAGAGGTACAAAGAGGAGCTGGTACCATTCCTTCTGAAACTATTTCAATCAATAGAAAAAGAGGGAATCCTCCCCAATTCATTTTATGAGGCCAACATCATCCTGATACCAAAGACTGGCAGAGACACAACAAAAGAGAATTTTAGACCAATATCCCTGATGAACATCAATGCAAAAATCCTCAATAAAATACTGGCAAACCAAATCCAGCAGCACATCAAAAAGCTTATCCAGCACAATCAGGTTGGCTTCATCCCTGGAATGCAAGGCTGGTTCAACATATGCAAACTCATAAATGTAATCCAGCATATAAACAGAACCAAAGATAAAAACCACATGATTATCTCAATAGATGCATAAAAGGCCTTTGACAAAATTCAACAGCCCTCATGCTAAAAACTCTCAATAAATTCGGTATTGTTGGCATGTTTCTCAAAATAATAAGAGCTATTTATGACAAATCCACAGCCAATATCATACTAAATGGGCAAAAACTGGAAGCATTCCCTTTGAAAACTGGCACAAGATAGGGATGTCCTCTCTCACTGCTCCTATTCAACATAGTGTTGGAAGTTCTGGCCAGGGCAGTCAGGCAAGAGAAAGAAATAAAGGGTATTCAATTAGGAAAAGAGGAAGTCAAACTGTCCCTGTTTGCAGATGACATGATTGTATATTTAGAAAACCCCATTGTCTCAGCCCAAAATCTCCTTAAGCTGATAAGCAACTTCAGCAAAGTCTCAGGATACAAAATCAATGTGCAAAAATCACAAGCATTCCTATACACCATTAACAGACAAATAGCCAAATCATGAGTGAACTCCCATTCACAATTGCTACAAACAGAATAAAATACCTAGGAATCCAACTTACAAGGGATATGAAGGACCTCTTCAAGGAGAACTACAAACCACTGCTCAATGAAATAAAAGAGGACACAAACAAATGGAAGACTATTCCATGCTCATGGATAGGAAGAATCAATATTGTGAAAATGGCCATACTGCCCAAGGTAATTTATAGATTCAATGCCATCCCCATCAAGATACCAATGACTTTCTTCACAGAATTGGAAAAAACTACTTTAAAGTTCATATGGAACTGAAAAAGAGCCTGCACTGCCAAGACAATCCTAAGCCAAAAGAACAAAGTTGGAGGCATCATGCTACCTGACTTCAAACTATACTATAAGGCTACAGTAACCAAAACAGCATGGTACTGGTACCAAAACAGATACATGGACCAATTGAACAGAATAGAGCCCTCGGAAATAATACCACACATCTACAACCATCTGATCTTTGACAAACCTGACAAAAACAAGACTTGGGGAAAGGATTCCCTATTTAATAAATGGTGCTGGGAAAACTGGCTAGCCATATGTAGAGAGCTGAAACTGGATCCCTTCCTTACACCTTATACAAAAATTAATTCAAGATGGACTAAAGACTTAAATGTTAGACCTAAAACCATAAAAACCCTAGAAAAAAACCTAGGCAATACCATTCAGGCCATAGGCACAGGCAAAGACTTCATGACTAAAACAACAAAAGCAATGAAAACAAAAGCCAAAATTGACAAATGGAATCTAGTTTAACTAAAGACTTTCTGCATGGCAAAAGAAACTACCATCAGAGTGAACAGGCAACCTACAGAATGGGATAGAATTTTTACAATCTACCCATCTGACAAAGGGCTAGTATCCAGAATCTACAAAGAACTTAAACAAATTTACAAGAAAAGATCAAAAAACCCCATCAAAATGTGGGCAAAGGATATGAACAGACACTTCTCAAAAGAAGACATTTATGCAGCTAACAGACAAATGAAAAAATGCTCATCATCACTGGCCATCAGAGAAATGCAAATCAAAACCACAATGAGATACCATCTCACACCAGTTAGAATGGCAATCATTAAAAAATCAGGAAACAACAGGTGCTGGAGAGGATGTGGAGAAATAGGAACACTTTTACACTGTTGGTGGGACTGTAAACTAATTCAACCATTGTGGAAGACAGTGTGGCGATTCCTCAAGGATCTAGAACTAGAAACCGTTTGAACCAGCCATCCCATTACTGGGCATATATCCAAAGGACTATAAATCATGCTACTATAAAGACACATGCACACATATGTTTATTGTGGCACTATTCACAATAGCAAAGACTTGGAACCAACCCAAATGTCCATCAATGATAGACTGGATTAAGAAAATGTGGCACATATACCCCATGGAATACTATTCAGCCATAAAAAAGGATAAGTTCATGTCCTTTGTAGGGACATAGATGAAGCTGGAAACCATCATTCTGAGCAAACTATTCTTGCAAGGACAGAAAACCAAACACTGCATGTTCTCACTCATAGGTGGGAACTGAACAATTAGAACACTTGGACACAGCGTGGGGAACATCAGACACCGGGACCTGTCATGGGGTGGGGGGCTGGGGGATGGACAGCATTAGGAGATATACCTAATGTAAATGATGAGTTAACAGGTGCAGCATACCAACCTGGCACATGTATACATATGTAACAAACCTGCACGTTTTGCACTTGTACCTTAGAACTTAAAGTATAATAATAAAAAATAAATAAATGATAACCTAAATCTATTTGGGTGCCAAAAAAATGCCTATTCTATTCAGACATTAAAGTGGATTGACAGCATAGAAATTATTTATTAAACCCATCCTACTGGACTTGAAGATCAACCCCATCATAACAGGGTGCCTGGTAGAGTCATTCTTAACTAGCCATTGATTTGTAAAAAACTGTAAAAGTTTCTTATATCAAACAACTGTTCTTGAATTGTTTTCTTGGATTAACAGGAAGTAAATACTGGTATTTCCATATAGCAATCTACTATCTGGGGATAATCTAGCTTTCCTGGAGGGATGGAAACAAAGTGCTTAATAGTCGCTTATCATTCACATAATATTAGACACCAATAATTTGTCATTCACTGTAGTGTTCTACAATCATTAGAGGAGCTATTCAACTGCTCTCAGACATACTAGCTATGATCATGTAGGAGACGTGATCCCGCAGGCTGAATGTACCAAGTCTTCACTAACATTTCAATACTCCAAACTGAAAGTTAATGACCAGTGCAAACCATCAGAGTATTACAGTAAAAGAACAGCAGTAAAAAGGCCTTATAAATCAGAAATTTAAATTGGCTATTCATTTTAGTTACAGCCATTCGTCAGAGCAAAGTGATGGTCCAATTCACCTATGCAGTAACTTACATTGATCATAACAGTATTTTAAGTAATATCATCCATTAATTTATTAAGCAAATATTTGAGTAATACCTACTATGTGCATGACACTCTGCCAGATGCTGCAAGATATATTCAGACATAAAAGAAGCAATCTTAACCTTTAAGAAACTTGTAATCCAGTAGGAGAAAAAGATGTTTTGTAGTAGTCTTATTCAAATAAAATATGATTAATAAGATAAGGCTCCATCTAAGCTCTCTGCATTGCAAAGCTGATGGCAAGAACTACATTTCCCAGAATACTCTTCCCTGGTTTGAGTGAAGTTTACCAACAAGAATAGAGTTAAAAAGAGAGATAAACTATTCTTTGGAAGTCACACAAATGTGCACAAATGAAGTCTTCCTCACTGCTATACATTGAGAGATGTCCCTGCTTTCCTTATTGAAACTCTGATGTGTCTGAGTCATTAACATCCTTGTCAGTAATATCACTTGTCATTAGGTCACAATTCTTGGAACTACCGTTGTGTAGGTTCTTCTATTCCACATGCTTTGTTTCTGCGCATGTTGAGTCCAACATGTGTGTATTTTATGTAGTGTCACCTGTTTGGATATCCACAAGACCTATTTATACAACACCTGTTACAAAAACTCACCCCAGATGTTTTTTTGTTTCTTCAGCTTAATTTATTATACAAATCTTCACATTTGCAAATATAAGCAAAAGTGATTCTAAGCCACTACAGGAAATTCACAAAAGCAACACCTGGTGTCAACATATTTTATCACACTTTAATGATTATGATGTGTACAGGTGTGGTGAAATAGTTTCTCCTCCATACTCTGATTCTTTTTAAAAAATGTTTTAATTATACAAGTAATACACTTCTAGAACTAATAAGCAATCATAGCAAGGTTGTGGGACAGAAGTTAATACACAAAGTCAATTATCTTCTTATTGCTAGCAATGGACAATTGGGACTTGAAATTAAAAACACAATACCATTTACATTAATGTCAAAAATTTAAATACTTAGGTATAAATCAAACATGTACAAGATCTATATAAGGAAAACTATAAAACTTTGCTGAAAGAAATACAAAAGATCTAAGAAAAAGGAAAGCTATCCACATATGCAGACAGGAAGTCTTAATATTGTCAAGATATCAGTTCTTCTGAACTTGACCTATAGACTCAATGCAACCTCAGTTTTAAAAATCCCAAGCCAAAGTAAAAGCTATCTATGGCACTCAGCATTTCGAAAGGTTTGGGCTACCCGACCATTATGACACCAAGAAAACTCTGGTAAATGAGAACTTTCACTTTAGTTCAAGATGTTGGATGACCTGATTTTCAGCAGAAATTCTCTTCAAATGTTTCATTTAGGTTTTTTGGTGTGAAGTGAAACGATGCAGACAATGAGCCTTTGGAGAACGAGGAACCACTGAATAAATTACTATGGAACTAGATACTGACATGGTAAAGAAATGACAGCCTGGAGTTTTTAACAGAACGTTCCCAATGAGCAGGACCTGAAGATGTTTCTTCGTTCCAAAGGATCTAGCAAAGAAGTGATTGTTTGCATCGTATCAAAATAACTACAAGCTATAACACACACTCTTGGAAGTCTTTCAAAACAATGGGATCTGTGAAGGATTATGATATCAGACCTTGACACTAGAAATATTTTGGGCCATTTTCCTGAATGCTTTCTTTTGTCCCATGAAAACCTAAACATGGGGATTATATAAGTTCCTCTTCTCAGCTGGATTTAATCATAAATGCCTTTGTTGATTGCTGACCAATGTCCCTTGTACCTTCTCCAATAATCTTGATCTGAATAAACAGATGGTTAAGGTTTTGCAGGAAGTATATTTTTCATTGGGTCACAATGATCCCACAGATTTTCTAAGAAAGCTAATTTTTTAAAACCCTTTCACCTTAATTCAGAGCACCAAGCAGGTAAAAGCTAACACTGAATTTTTTACAAGCAAGTTCCAATTTGAACAGTGGGGAATTGCTATTTCTAATATGTGGTCCAGGAGTCAAAATCCTAGACCTTTCCAATGACTATGCCAAAACAAACTACACAAATATCAAACAGAAGCTGTTTTCTCTCAGATGTACTGAAGAAGAGGTACAGAAGCTTGCCTTAAGTTATCTAGATGTGGAAAAAATAAGTTATCCAGATGTGATCTTTTGGTTTTTGCTCAAAAACCGTAGTTACTTTTGCACCAACCTAATGGATTGCCTCATAGAAGAAAAAATTAGCCTTCTGTGAAAGTAATTTGTAATAACTGAAAATCTTTGGGTTCTGGATCCAAGCATAAATATTTTATAAAGTCATATCAAAGAATTAGTCAATGCTGGCAATAACTTGAGGACATCAAGAATCACTATTCTACTCTGGAGTAAAAAAAATAAAAAAGATATAAAGTAAATTTAAAAAGTTAAGCAGAGCACTGGGGAATTTTTGAAAGCCAGTCATATAACGTAGTGGTATATTTTCATTCTGAATTTTGGCCTTTCAAAAAGGAGTGGTATGATTTCTTAACCACAGATATAGATATAAAATGATTCTTTAGCTGTTTTGTTTTACAGGTTTATGAAAACTTATGGTTGATATGCTCAGGTGTAGTCCTCCTAGCTACCTCTTCTCCAGTTTGAATTCCTCCAACATACCATTATTTGATACAGGCTGTGGCTGCTGTAGAAATGGTAGTGCCATGGCAGTTTGCTGCACAGATCATCCCATCACCTAGTTCTTAAGCCCAGCATCCATTAGCTATTCTTCCTTACACTCTCCCTCCCCTCATTACCCCTACAACAGGCCCTAGTGTGTGTTGCTCCCTCCATGTGATGTATTCTCATCATTCAGCTCCCTCTTGTAAGTGAGAACATGTGGTGTTTGGTTTTCTGTTCCTGCGTTAATTTGCTGAGGGCATATCCTGATTACTTTGAAGACGAGTTCTACTGTGGCAGGCAGAATCATGGCCACACCTGAAGATGTCAACATTTTAATTCGCAGAAGCTGTGAATATATTATACAAAAAGATTTTGCAGATGTGATTAAGTTGAAATTTTATTAAGTTAAGGGCCTTGAGATGGAGAATTTATCTTGAATCATCTGGGTGGACCTAATATAATGCTAAGGGTCCTTAAAAGTGGAAGAAGGAGGCAAAAGAGGTCAGAATGATGCAATATAAGACAGACTTGACCACTTTGAAGGTGGTGAAAAGGAGGCTTTGAAGAAGGAAGGGACCATGAGCCAAAGAATGCAGGGGCCCTATAGAAAACTGAAAAGTCAAGGAAACAGATTCTCCCCTAAAGGCCCCAAAAAGGAATGCAGTACAGCTGGTACCTTTTTAGCCCAGTGGGCCCAGTATCATACTTCTGTCCTACAGAACCATAGGATGATAAATTTGTGTTGTTTGAAGCCACTGCATCTGATAATTTGTTATAGCAGCAAAGCTTAACATAGCAACTAAGTAGATGATTTGTTGCATTATAGGTGGTCACAAAATACAATCCTTTAGTATCATGTATTTTTTCCTCTTAGAAGAGTAATTACATTTTAAAAAGCTATCTACCATTCTAGAATCACTAATGTCATTGTTTATAAAGTCCTTTAAATGTGTACATAAAAAACTGTGAATAAAATGTAAATTAAGGAATATTTTTGCCTAATAAATATAAAGAAAACGAAAATCCCAGCAACCTATTTCGTGGTTATTAACAAAGTGATTCTAAAGTGTACATGGAAAAGTAAAAGATCCAGAATATGCAAGACAATATTAAATGAGATGAACCATGTAGGAGCACTGACACTACCTGACTTCAAGAGTTACTACAAAGTTATAGCAATTGAAACAGTATGGTATTGGCAAAAGTCACCAAATACATCAATGAAACAGAGTAGAAAGCACATATAGTCTTTTCCACAAATGGATCTAGAACAACTGGATATCCACACGCAAAAAAAAAAAAAAAAAAAAAAAAAAAAAAAAAAAAAAGAATCTAGACAAAGACCTTGCACTATTCACAAAAATTGACTCAAAATGAATCACAGACCTAAATGTAAAATGTAAAACCATAAAACTCCTAGAAAATAATGTAGAAGAAAGTTCAGTTGATCTTGAGCATGAAAGTGATGTTTTAGATATAATACCAAAGGTGCAATCCATGAAAGAAATCATTGATAAGCTAGACTTCATTAAAACTGAGAACTTCTGCTTGATATAAGACACTGTCAAGTGAGAAAGACAAGCCAAAGGCTAGGAAAAAATATTTGCAAGAAACATGTCTGATAAAGAGCTATTATCCAAAATATTAAAAAAAAACCTCTTAAAATTCAATAAAATAATTTTAAAATGGGCAAAAGACCTGAACAGACACCTCACCAAAAAATACATACAGATGGAATATAGCCATATGAAAAGAAGCTCAAAATATGTTATTGGAATATTGCAAATTAAAACATTGATACCACTATGTATCTATCAGAATTGTGAAAATTCAAAACAATGACAACACTAAGTGCTGGTGAGGATGTGGGGCAACAGAACTCACATTCACTGTGGATGGAAATGCAAAATGATATAGCAACTTCAGAAGACCCGCAATGTTTTACAAAATGAAACATACTCTTACCATACAATCCAGCAATTATAATCCTTGGTATTTACCCAAAGTAGTTGAAAACTTATTTCTACACAAAAACCTGCACACAGATGTTTATAGCAACTTCATTCAAAATTGCCAAAACCTGAAAGTAACTGAGATGTCCTTCAGTAAGTGAATGAATAAACAAATCATGGTATACCCAGACCATTGTTCAGCCACATAAAAAGAAATGAGCTATTGAGCCACAGAAAGAGACGGAGTTACTTTACAGGCATACTGCAAAGCAAAAGGAGCCAAATTTTAAAGGTTACATACTGTGAGATTCCAATTATGTGATACATTGGGAAAAAAAAAAGCTATGAAGACAATACAAAGATCAATGGTTTGCAAGGGCTCAGAGGAGGAGGAGGGAAGGAGGGATGACTAGATAGAACACAGGGGATTTTTAGGGAAGTGAAACTATTCTGAATGATATAACAGTGGCTGCATGTCATTCAACAGCTGTCAAGACCCATAGGATGTACAATGCAGATTGAACCGTAACGTAACCTACAGACTTGGTTAATAATAGTGTATCAAAATTGACTCATCAACTGTAAAAAATATACCACACTAATGCAAGTGTTAATTATAAAGGAAACTGGGGGAGTGGTGGGGCATATACAAACTCTGCACTTGTTGCTCAATTTTTCTGTAAACCTAAAATTGTTCAAAAAGAAATAGTGTATTGATTTCTTAAAACCAAGTAATATATAGTCTTATAAAAAAATGTCAAACCACTCAGAAGTATCCAGACTAAAACATTTAACTCCAAAGTGATGTTTTCACACCAATCCTTTCATTCCTGGGGTAAATGCTCCTCAGTTTGGTATTTATGCTTCCAGTCTACTTTTTACTTTTTTTTTTTTTTTTTTTTTTTTTTTTAGATGGAATCTCACATGGTTGCCGAGCCTGGAGTGCAGTGGCACTATCTGGGCTCACCACAACCTCCACCTCTCGGGGTCAAGCAATTCTCCTGCCTCAGCCTCCCAAGTACCTGCGATTACAGGTGCCCACCACCACGCCCAGCTACTTTTTTGTATTTTTATTAGAGACAGGGATTCACTATGAAGGCCAGGCTAGTCTCAAACTCCTGACCGCATGATCTGCCCGCCTCAGCCTCCCAAAGTGCTGAGATTACAGCCATGAGCTACCGTGCCCAGTCTCAGTCTACTTTTTAATATGCTTACTATTACATTTATTTCCAAAAAGTGTTTAAACATAAATGGAACCATTTTATAACTATCGTTCTGAAATGTGGGCAGTTCCTTAAAGCAACTGCTAGTGACTGTGCTGAGCATTACGTGAAAAACACACTCTGGAAAATACATGTCCAAGGTGGTCACTCTACAAACAAACTTTTGTCTTTCCAGAGCATTATACAGTGATAGTCACATAGTATGGGCTCTAGAAATACTTGAGTGGTTGGCAATTAAGTCAAGAAGAAAAGGAATCAGGCCATTAAAATATAGCTACAACTGGGAGGCTGAGGAGGGAAGATCATTGGAGAACAGGAGATTAAGGGTGCAGGGAGCTATGATCATGCCACTGGTCTCCAGCCTGGGTGACAGAGTGAGATCCTATCTCAAATAAACAAGCAAAAAAACACAACTACATGGTCTGACAGTTAAATTCTAGAGAGAATCAACCTTTCATCCACACAGCTATTATGCCAGTGAAGTGTCCACTGTGTAGGGAGAATTAACCCTCTGCATTTTTCTTAAGGATTTGAGCTCTCTTAGCTATATACAACATAGGAATTGTTAGCCCTCTCTTAGAGGCAAGAAAGCTTGGAGTCAGGGAGCTTA
This sequence comes from Macaca mulatta, assembly GCF_049350105.2. NCBI lineage: Eukaryota > Metazoa > Chordata > Mammalia > Primates > Cercopithecidae > Macaca > Macaca mulatta. The sequence continues at coordinate 124,217,651 of NC_133407.1, forward strand.
AATAATTTGCTTGAGATGACTCAACGATTGGCGATGGAGTCAAGATTGAAAACCTGGAGAAGCCTCCACGTCTCATGGTGCCCCTAAAATTACCTTCTACAGGTAACAAGCACCCAAGTGGCCCTTTCCTCATCCAAATTGGCCGAAAAGGCCATTTGTGACCAACTGGAACAGGATTATACCCATATCTCAATCAAAACCATGTTTCCATTTGTCCCCTTCCTTAAAGCAAATCACAGTTCCTTATGTAGATTTTTTGAAAGGTACAAATCTAGATTTTTTTTTTTTTTTAACACATTCTGGAGCTCAGTTGCTTAGGAAACTGTTTTTGTCATTAGGTGGGAAGGACTAACACACTTAAGAGACAGAAAGGCAAAGGGGGAATATATAGTAAACCCAGTGTTTATGTGAATTTTATCCACAGGGAATATAACAAAACAATCACAACTCAAAGGGAAAAGGAGCTTTTGAGTGGGTTGTGAAAGAAGCTATTAAGTCATGCAAATAAATCCAATGTCAACACTTCAGCCTGGGCTGATTGGATGCATGCATTAAAACTCATACTTCATAAGAATTTAAGGCCTCTGCTGTTCTCAGTTTTTCTTCTTTTTCACTTTGGGGTTTTTTTGGTTGGAGGGAGGCATTCCTAGAGAAAGCATGCCTGCTTTATGCTAGAATCGCTCATGAAGTAGAGAATCTGTGCCTCAAGGTTTGAAACAATACATTATTCCAAGAACTTGTCCTTCATCAGTAGTTTCAGCCTTTGCCACATTTCTGAGGTCTGTGCTCAAAAGAAGCATCTCTTCTCCCAGGCTCCTGCACCCAACCAGGCAGGGATCTGACATTCAGATAATTCAGACAGTACACACACTCATGACTTCAAGATGCTGTTGACAGTCGTATACCTTAACTTGCAGTGGGTGCAAACACAATCAGCCATTTCTCCCACGAAGCCCATCTTTAGAAGCACTGTGAGATTTTTGCCTGTCTTGTTCAAGACCATACCTACAGTGCCTAGTGCAGGACCTGGCACACATAGCAGATATGTAACAAGTAATCACTAGTCTGTTACATGAGCAAGAAATAACTTTTTTTTAATGCAATTTCATGGCTGGATCTATTTGTCACCAAAGTGTAACCTTCTCTGTCCAATATGCCATCGTTTTATTTTCCATGGCAAGCACAAGATGTTGCAGCTCAAGAAACAACTGTGCTACATGGCATGCTCTAAATTTGACATGCAATCTCAATTTAATGTGATACTTATGTAAGCCTATAGTCCCATTTTATAGATGAGATATTGGGGCTTTATAGAAATCAAGTAATCTAGCCACAATCCCAAAGCTAATAAATGATAGAACCAGGATTTATATCCCACCATTTCAGCTGCAAAACATGTTCATTTTCTTCTTTTTAAATCTGTGCTGGGCTGGGCTGTGTTCTGACCTAAAGTGAAGTACTGTATGTTTGTGTCACTCAACTCGCACATATCAAAGCTTAAGTCAAGAGCCTTTATGACTCTTTTTTTTTTTTTTTAATTATACTTTAAGTTCTAGGGTACATGTGGATAACGTGCAGGTTTGTTACATATGTATACCTGTGCCATGTTGGCGTGCTGCACCCATCAACTCGTCAGCACCCATCAACCCGTCATTTACATCAGGTTTAACTCCCAATGCAATCCCTCCCCCCTCCCCCCTCCCCATGATAGGCCCCGGTGTATGATGTTCCCCTTCCCGAGTCCAAGTGATCTCATTGTTCAGTTCCCACCTATGAGTGAGAACATGCGGTGTTTGGTTTTCTGTTCTCGCGATAGTTTGCTGAGAATGATGGTTTCCAGGTATGACTCTTAACAATTGCTTGAGAGGCACTGGGTGATACACAGGCTCAGTTAGAGCAGAAGGAACAGCACTAGCAGGTCATATTGGTAAGATACAAATTAGCAGTTAGAAATGGACTATCATGGTAGTAAAACTATGGAAAGAGCAAGGATGTCCTCATTTTGGGGTGTCTTCAGGAACACATTGGTTAACCAGCTATTTGCCTAGCCTAATTTGGTCTTTAAACTTGCCTGAAGCCAGGTGGAGGGAACAGAAGGCTTCTCTCAAGGTCAATGCCTCCCCCCATCCCCCGCTTCACTATCTCCTATGCATCAGGCACTGTGCTATACAATGAGTAAAACATAGTGTTTGCTTTTGAAAAATTCTACAATACATGAACAGATAATTACAGCAAAACATGCTAAGTACAATGTTATAGTAATACAGAGAAAAACAGAAAAACTGACTCAGTCATAGCACATTCGAAAGCGCTGTTTAATCCATGCCTAAGTGAAGTAAGGAGGCCAAAAGTTAGTGAGGAGAGCATCCCAGAGAGAAGAAATGGTACAGCCAGTGATGTGAAGGCAAAAGCCAGTAGGATGTATGCAGAGAAGTCCATGCAGTTCAATGATGCCAGAATGCAAAATGAGAAGCAAGGAGTGGTAAGAGACAGCAGGAAAGCTTAGCTTACTTTTTAAGTCAGCCATGCTGAGCAGCTTGGGCTTCAACTTGACAATAATGAACACGTATTTGGCAAGATTAGGCAGAGGACTGTCAGGTTGGATACGAAGTTTAGAAAAATCCCTACAGCTGGTGTGGATTTGAATGGAATTGGACAGAAGACCAGGCCAAGTTAGGAAGCTGATGCAGAGTCCCAGCAAAATGCAGGAATCTGAGCAAGTTTTATAGTTTTATAAATATAGGAACCTGAATGAGAATAGGAATGGAGAGAGAGAATTGCTTTGACAATGATTCCAAAAGTGAAATATCCAAGAAGGATGGGAATGGAGTCTACTAAGAAGAAAAACTAGATAAAGGCAGAACAAGAACTTGAAATAAACAATATTACTGAAATTACTTAGCAATGTTAATACTGTTAAGTGTGTCTGTGGTAGGCTTTACCCTCTGGCTCTCCATTATTCGATACGTAGTCTTTTCTGACTGGCTTCTTTCACTTAGTGTAATGTTTATAAGGTTCATCCATGTTGTAACATGTATCAGTACTTCATTTCTTTTTTTGCAAGATAAATTCAATTGACAGACTATGCCACATTTATCCATTCAGAAATTGATAAGACATTTGGCTTGTTTCTACTTTTTTTTTTTTTTATGGAGACAGTCTTGCCCTGTTGCTCAGGCTGGAGTACAATGCACAATCTCGGCTCACTGCAATCTCCGCCTCTCAGGCTCAAGCAATCCTCCCACTTCTCAGCCTCCCGAGTATCTGGGACTGCAGGCACATGCCACCATGCCCGGCTAATTTTTGTATTTTTTGTAGAAATGAGGTTTCACCATGTTGCCCAGGCTGGTCTTGAACTTCTGAGCTCAAGTGATCCACCCGCCTCAGCCTCCCAAAGTGTTGGAAATACAGGCATGAGCGACCGCGCCTGGCCTTGTTTCTCATTTTTAGTAAGCAAAATGTTGCTATGAACATTCATGTACAAGCTTTCGAGTAGACATATGTTTTAATTTCTCTTGGGTATATAACTACAAGTAGAATTACTGAATCATAATGGCAATTCTTTATTCAACCTTTTGGGGAAATAATAGACTGTTTTCCAAAGTGGCTATTACCACTTTACATTCTCACCAACAATGTATTTTCAAGTTCCTCTGTCTTTTCAATTATAGCCATCTTATGAGGTGATGTGGTATCTCACTATGGTTTTAATTTGTATTTTCTTGATGACTAGTGACGCTGAGCATCTTTTTATGGGCTTATTGGTCATCTGTATATATCCTTTGGATAAATATCTATTCAGACCTTTTGTCCATTTTTTAAATTGGGTTTAGTTATACAAATATTTATATATTCTAGATATAAGTCTCTTATCGGATATATGATATGTAAGTATTTTATCCCATTCTATGGCGTTTCTTTTCAGCTTCTGGATGTTATCCATGGAAGCACAAAAGTTTTTAATGCTGGTGTCTTTTTCCATTTGTTGCTTGTGCTTAAGGCATCATATCTAAAATATAATGCATTGCCTAATCCAAGGTCATTTGTTATGCTATGTTTCCTTCTAAGAGTTTTATAGTTTTAACTTTTACATTTTAGGCCAAGATTCATTTTGAGATAATCTCTGTATATGGGATGAGATAAGGATGCAACTCCATCCTTTTGCATGTGGAGATCTGGTTGTCCCAGAATCATTTGTTTAAAAAGTTTTTACCACTGAATTGTCTTGGCAGCACTGTTGAAAATCAGTTGATAGTAAATGTGAGTTTATCTCTGGAATCTCAGTCCTATGCCCATTGATCTTTATTGTTATGTCAGCGTTACACTCTCTTGATCACTGTAGAGTTGTCATGAGTTCTGAAACCAGGAAATCCTCCAACTTTGCACTTTTTTTCAAGATTGTTTCAGCTACTCTCTGGGTCCCTTGAATTTCTGTATGATTTTAGGATTATCTTGTCAAGTTTTACAAAAATATCTGTTTAGATTTTGATAGGAATTGAACTGAATCTTTACAGCACTTGACAATTTTTGGCACTTTTAACAATAACTCTTCGAATCTCCGAACATAAAAAGTCTTGCTGTGTATTTACATATTCTTTAACTTCTTTCAAATATATGTAAATTCGGAGTTCATATTTTTCATTGCTTTTAATTTATTCCTAAGTATTTATTCTTTTTGATGCCCTCATAAATGGAATTCTCAATTTCATTTTCATTGTCTATCACAAGTGAATAGAGATATAGAATTAGTTTGTGTATGTTGTTCTTGTACCCTAAAAAGTTGCTCAACTTATTTCTAATAGGTTTTTTAGTGGATTTAAGATCTTCTATATATAAGATCATGCCATTTATAAATAAAGTTTTTCTTCTTTTGAAATATGAATGCAGTTTCTTTTTCTTGCCTAATTTCCCTGGTTTGAACTGTCAGACAATGTTTAATGGAAATGGCTAGAGGGGATATCCATGCCTTCTTCCTTATCTTGAGGGAAAACACTCATCTTTTTTACTGTTAAGTATGATATAAGCTGTGAAGTTTTAATAATGCTGTTTATCAGGTTGAGAAAGTTTCATACTATTCTATTTCCTTGAGTGTTTTTATCATTAAAGGGTGTTAAATTTTTTCAAATATTTTTTCTGTGTCTATTGATACAAGCATGTTGCTTTTATCCTTTATTTTATTGATATGGTATATTACATTTATTAGTTTTCATATGTTAAACTGATTTTGCATTTTTGGGATAAATTCCACATGGCCATGATACAAAATATGTTGCTAGATCCAGTTTGCTTGTCTTTCACTGAGAATTTTTATATCTGTATTGATAAGATATTGGTCTGTAGTTTCCTTGCATTGTGATGTCTGTCTGGTTTGGTTAACAGGATACTATTGGCCTCATAGAATGTACTGAGAATTTTTGGAAGAATTTCTGAAAAATTAATATTAATTTAAATGTTTGGTAGAATTGGCCAGTGAAGTCATCTGAACTTGGACTTTTATTTGTGGGTAGTTTTTTGATTATAAAAAATATATATTCAGTCTTTTTACTTTTGATGGGTTACTCAGGCTTTATATTTGTGGAATCAGTTTTGTTTGTATCTGTTTAGGAATTTGCTCATTTTTTCCAATTATCCAATTCGTAGTCATACATTTGTTCATTGTTTTCCCTTGTAATCCTTTTTCTTTCTGCAAAAGTAAGGTCCCCTTTTTAAATTTTTGAGATGGAGTCTCGCTCTGTCACCCAAGCTGGAGTGCAGTGACAGGCTGGAGTGCAGTAGTGGGATCTCGGCTCACTGCAACCTCTGCCTCCTGGGTTCTAGCAATTCTTCTGCCTCAGCCTCCCGAGTAGCTGGGACTACAGGATGCACCACCACGTCCAGCTAATTTTTGTATTTTTAGTAGAGACGGGGTGTTACCATATTGGCCAGGCTGGTCATAAACTCCTGACCTCATGATCCACCCACCTCAGCCTCCCAAAGTGCTGGGATTATAGGTGTGAGCCACTGCGCCTGGCCAGGTCCCATTTTTTATTCCTGATTTTAATAATTTGAGTATTCTTTCTTTCCTGCTTGGTCAATCTAGGTAAGTTTTCTCTGTTTTGTTCATCTTTTGAACCAACTATTGTTACATTGATTCTATTGTTTTTCTATTCTCTCTTTCATTAATTTTTCTTCCAACCTTTATTATTCTCTTCTGTTTTGTGTGGTTTACTCATTTTACAGTTTAAGGTGAAACATAGGTTACTGATTTGAGATTTTTTTAAATACAGGTACTTAAGCTATATGTTTCCCTCAAAGCACTGTTTGTTGCACTCTATAAGTTATGTTACATGTTCATTTTCATTAATCACATAAAATCGTTTCTCATTTTCATTGTGATTTTTTAAATTGACTCATTGGATATTTAGGAGTGTGTTGTTTAATTTCTGTGTATTTGCAAGCTTCCAAAAATATTTGTTAGATTTTTAATTTCACCTGATTGTAGCTAGAGAATATACTGTATATGATTTCAATCCTTTGAATATATTGAGGCTTTTATGGCCTAGCATGTGATATATTTGGAAAATGTTCCATGTATACTTGAGAACAATGAGTATTGAAGGTTTTCTTTATCTCTTTCCCTGATATTTCTGTTGTCTGCCTCAATTGGCATCACACCCAGCTGTTATGCTTCACTAATTACTGGATAATCATTCTATTGTTTTGAACAATATCCTAGAGGCATAAATTCCTCCATAGTCTGACCCAATTAAATTCAAGGGCCTTTGGGAATTAGTTCTTCAGGCCAATTTTTCCTTACTCCAGGAGGGCTCTCTTACCTGTATCTTTATCTGATTCTCTCTGATCATCTAGGTAATCTACGGGTTAGCTTGTTGATTTGTATAGAGCTACCAGCCTCCTCTTAATTGCTTGTAACCACAATGTCTATTGCTTTGGAGAATGACCTTAGTTGGGCTTGACATTCCCCACACTGTTTCAAATCAAATCAATTCCTATGAGCTTCAGAGTTCTTATGGACTGCCTCTACCCCTAGCAAAATCTGAGCCTGGAGCTCCAGAGCTGGCAGGGAGAGTAATACCTACACTTTTTGAGTAGGGGACTGGTTGGGGGTGGCAGCCTCTGGCTTTCTTAGCTTGCGTCTTTCAGCATGGAACCTGCCTATGAGTAAGCTGAGGCAAGGGGACTGGGGCCTCAATATTCTCAGCCTCCCATACCTGGGGTAGAACATCCACCTCATTAGTTGGGGGTAGGTAGAAGAAGGTAATTCCTAAACTTTCAGCCCCTCTCACTAAGAACTTAGCCTCAGCAGTTTAGGGCAGAGGGAATGAGAAATTCTAGTGACCTGTTGCTCGGTGAGATACCATATCCCTTGACTGGAAGCTGACGGAAAAGGGAACACCGTCCCTTTGGCCACATCTGCCCAGAGTGGAGGCTCCATCTCACAAAGCTACATGAAAGGGATAGATAGCAGGTTGTGTCTGACATGCTACAGACTCTTGTGTTCTTATGGAGAGTCTTCAGAGTTTCTCACATAAATGCTTTTTGTCATATTCTATTAGAATAATTTCCAGAGACTTTAAATAATGAGTTTCTTTATAATTTTCATCAGTGATGGATGTTTTCTGGGAAATGGTCCATGGAGCACCTTATTCTGCCATTCTGGAAATAAAACTCCAAGAAACTTCTCTTTAAGCCTGAGACTTAGAGGTTGCTTATTACTACAGGAGAGCCTGTTTAGCATGATGAAAGCCATGTCTAGTATTAAAGCAGAATTTAAGTCAACTCAAGGAAAATAAAATGATTTCCCAACTCCATCTTTCTCCGATAGGTTCCTGTCCCTTAAAGCTGAGTAGAGGTCACTGGCCAGATTCTAGAATAATGCCCTTCCTGTTTTTCTTTTGTTCTGTTGTCCCCACTTGATTGCTTTAATGTATCTATGTAGACTGCCTCTATTAAGAAGTCCCAAGTTACTGTAGGCTACTTGTAGTCTTTGAAACACAGTGTGCCCATTTAAAGATGACAATCCTAGAATCATAATAGCAGGGATACGAAATATTTCATTCACTCTAGTATTCTCAGAGCCTAAAATAGTGCCTGGCTAGCCTGACACTTGATAGCTGCTCCCAAAACGTATTTTTTGAATGAAAGTGTCAGGACCTTGCTCCTGTTCCTTTGTTATACTGGCTGCCCTGGGGATCAAAGTGTATGGGAGGGTTATTTGTCTTATGTTATCTTTCTAAAATTATCCTCCCAGAGACTGGTTCAAACAGGGACCCTACCTGACTCCCATATCCTAGAGGACTCTATCAATAAAGTGTTCCAAGATTCTTCTAGCCAGGAGGTCTGGCTTCATTCTCGAAGTTATCTCAGAAACCTGAAGGGTGTACTCTGGTATCTTTAACTAATGTGACACAACTAGTGTGATTTCATTGGTTTTATAAATGAAAACCAGTGTGAGGAAGTCAACACCAAAAGAAGACACTACTGGACGAAAGGCAAATGATTGTGAATAATCATCCTCTACCCTATTCCCCCAGGGAAACTAAAATGCCTAAGCAATGCCCTGGTTGATCACAAAAGATACATGCTTGTCCTCTTATTTAGAGTTGCAAGAACCCACTCTTTCCAAAGCAATCAAAATCCTGTATTAAGGGGACCATGTCTAGAAGCTCTAGAAAATTCCTGAAATAGTAACACAAAAAAGGAGTCACTGTACCACCACCACAAGCCTCTCTGGGAACTAATTGTGTTCTGGATGCAAGAGACTTAACCCAGCATTTGTCTTAGCAGTATCTGCCTACTACGTGAGCCTTATGACATCCCTGAGACTCTGTCAGGCCCCTGCTCATCCACTCAACACTTACAGTTGAACTTTGCCAGGAAATCCAGCTCATCTAGATCTCCAGCTTTCTAAACCTTCCTCTCACCCAAGATGGACCCACCCCTTGTCCTATCTTGACTTCACTCTGGTTTATACAGAGTAATTAATTCACTGGTTAATTGATGAGTTCAATTAAATCAATGTCTTATCCGAGTCCCTGTTAGGATTCTTTAACCTTTTTTGGAAAATAGCCACATGTCAAATTTACTCTCACTTCTTCCCAGGTCATTTAAAAAAAAAAAAAAAAAGGCAGCACAGAAATGACTGGGTAAAAAACAGCTCTCAATCTTTGCCCTCTTGGTATCAGCTTTGAGACACCTGGCCAAGTACAGCCTGTGCTAAGTTTCAAAGAAGAGGCAGATAACTTTGAAGATTTTATTTCACAGGGGACAAAAGATAAAAGTCTCTGTCAAGTTGTCATTAGATGCTTAATGCTATTCTTGGTGGGGAGCTTGAGGCGCCCCTCCTCCTCTGTAGACTTCTAGCAGATTAGGTTTCGGAGCTTTAATTTGAGGAAGGATTTACAGCTGTGAAGAGGTATAATATCATTTTGATTTGGGTTGTACTAGGCTGGGGAAGCCAGATTACATTTGTATGAAACTGTATTAGACGATATGACTGAAACCACCAAAATCAAATAAAGGGAGAATTTTCCAGAGAGCCTAAAAACAGGAGCCTGTCTTTCCAACATCTGCGCATTGTTTCACTACCTATTATTCTGAAATACATCAAGGAGATCCAGGCAGAAATGCAGAGTGAGATGACAACAATGCCTGTGCTTGCTGGACCTGTCCATTCATCAGTCTGTCATCAACCTAATCCAGGGGCCCATCCCCTAGACCAAGAGGAAAAACATTGATTAACACTTAGAGAAGTGGGGAAGTTGGCAGGGGGAGGGGAGAGAACTTTATGAAAAATAGCCTTCTTTCATCTCCGGAGGCACTGTCTAATTCAGAGTCTCAAAGAAATCCATCAAATTGTCTCTCCGGGCCTCAGTCCATCCACTGCCACCATATGCTACCATGTGCGTATGTCACACGGTCTCCCCGGATAATGACTTACGTGGGGACCATGCCTTTCCTCTAGAATAATCTTAATGCTATTTTAAAATCCGACTCTCCCCTCATTTGCACAGCAAACAATCACTTTGGGTAACACAGAAAACCCAGTTTCTTCTGAGATGAAACATGAAAATAAGAGTTAGCTGTTGTTTGTACTACACAGCTACACCGAACTGGGCAGACTACCAGCATCTTCTAGTGGGATTTAGAGATGGATACATGAAACACCATGGGTAGGACTCTGAAAATTGAAATTATTTTTGTGCCAGTCTCTAGATTCAACTGGAATGTGCTCTCAGCTGGGGAGAATTTGGGAAAGCAGTGCTGCTTTTTTTTTTTTTTTTTTTTTTTGCAACTGCTAAGTTTCAAAAATGAAGGAAAATCATGAAGACAGCCACAGACATCTTCAGGGGTTGCCTAATTCTTAAATGATTGGTTCCTCTAAGAGTGGTTAGTGGTGAAAGAGTAAATGATGTATGAGAACGATTTTTCTGATTTCTGCCAAGAGTTCTACTCACTCAGTAACCATAGGGGATAGAAGGACCAGGTTTTCCACAGGAACTACTTTTAGCACATGCTGTGTTTTTACACCTGTATTTCTCTTCCGACAAATAAAACAACTATCTTAGCTCCAAGCTGACATGGGCCCATTACCAAGGGGCTCCATGTCTTTTGTTTCTGTAGTAAATACGACTTGAATACAGAAGAGGTGTTGTAAGAAAGCGCCTCTCCTCCAAATGCTGGCAGATGACAGTTTCCACAGGGACGTAAAGAGGTGACAAAGGTACAGAATATAATTTAGTCCTGACTTCCAGGTCTGGCTCACAAAACTAATCAGATAAAAATGCAGCCAAAATCTGATTGCTCAAAAGAATACCTTGGAAATAAACATTCTAGAACAAACGAATGCCGTAATTTGTCCCTAATTCCAAAGATCATGAGAAGGACATAC